>NC_136431.1:57362500-58562500 GCF_052849685.1 Lactuca virosa
AATGAATGGATCAGAAACATCAGGATGATTACCCGCTACGAGGACAAAGAATATGTCCTTGACAAGGAGCTTAAGGAGATTGATGAGACCACTGCAACTCCCCAGGAGATCGCTGACTTCCGGGCACATGAAAGGGATGCTACAAAAGTGGCATGCATAATGTTGGCCACCATGACAGCGGAACTCCAAAAGTCCTATGAGGACTTCTACCCTTTTGAAATGCACCAAGATCTGATGGAAAGATACCATCAAAGTGCACGACAAGAGAGGTATGAAATCATATGCTCTATTATAACAACCATGATGAAGGACGGGGAATCCGTCACAAGCCACATGCAGAAAATGCAAAGGTATGTGGATCGGTTGCTGAAGCTTAATGTGAACTTCCCTGAGGAGCTTGCAATAGATATCATTTTGCACTCCTTACCATCGTGCTATGATCAATTCCGCATGACATATCACATAAATAAGGAAGAGGTCACACTCAGCAAACTTCAGGGACTCCTCAAGACCGCAGAAACAGGTCTTAAGGGTAAGTCGGTTGTTAACACTCCTACTCCAAACTCCGCCCCGGTTTTGGCAATCGGGAAAGGTAGAGGGAAGAAGAGGAAGAGCTCTTCGAAGGGTACCAAGGCTAGGACCCTTGATGGCTCTTCTTCAAGTGGAACCAAGAAAGGTTTTGTCACTCCTTCTTCTGACCCAAAAGAGGCTGAATGCTTCTATTGCCATGAAAAGTCACATTGGAAGCGGAACTGCCCAAAGTACCAACAAGATGTAAAGGATGGGAAAGTTAAACCCAACCATGCATGTATTTACATTATCTTATCTAATAACTCACCCCATTCTAACTCTTGGGTCCTTGATACCAGTTGTGGTATTCATATCTGTTCTGATTTGCAGGGACTAAGAAGAAGTGAGAATGTGGAACATGGAAGAATAAACTTAATCATGGGGAATAGGAAAGCTTTACCTGTCACCAAGATTGGAGTTTATACTTTATCGCTAAGTAGTAGGTTTAGTTTAGATTTGAATAAATGTTGTTATTCGCCAGAAATGGCAAGAAATATTATTTCCTTTCATGCATTGTATAAACAAGGTTTCACCTTTTCATTTGATAATGAAGTTGGTTCGATTAATGCTTTCTTTAATAATGTTCTTTATTTTAAAGCATTACCTTGTGATGGTGTGTATGAAACTGTATCTGTGGTTGATAACTTAGGAAATAATGTATTGTGTATTGATTCTGTTAATGATAATAACTTGGATAAAGCATCATTATGGCATTGTCGTCTTGGACATATAAGCAAGAAACGCATAGGCCAACTCCAAAAGGATGGAGTATTGGAGTCATTTGACCTAAAGTCAGATGATAGTTGCGAATCATGCTTACTTGGAAAAATGACAAAGTCACCCTTCACAGGTTCTTGTGAGAGGGGTGAAGGTTTGTTGGATCTTATACACACGGATGTGTGTGGGCCCTTCAAACATGCCACAAGGGATGCTAATCGTTATTATTTGACTTTTACTGATGATTACAGTAGATATGGATATGTCTACTTAATCAAGCATAAGTCAGAGACTTTTGAGAGGTTTAAAGAGTTTAAACAGGAAGTCGAGAATCAATTGGGCAGGAACATTAAGATGCTTCGATCCGATCGAGGTGGTGAGTATCTTAGTTCAGAGTTCCTCGACTATCTTAGGGAATGTGGGATTATCTCACAATTGACACCCCCCAGGACACCGCAGTTGAATGGTGTAGCTGAGAGGCGTAATCGAACCTTGTTGGATATGGTTCGTTCCATGATGAGTCGAGCTTCGCTACCAATCTCATTTTGGGGGTATGCCGTAGAGACTGCCGCCTATATCCTTAATCTAGTTCCCACAAAGAAAGTTGCCAAAACTCCTCATGAGATGTGGACTGGTAAAGTACCCAAACTAGACCACATTAATATTTGGGGTTGCGAGGCTTTCGTGAGACGCGAGACTCATGATAAGCTCGAACCTCGAAGTGAGAGGTGTATTTTCATCGGCTACCCACAGAAATCCTTTGGTTACCTCTTCTACAGACCTAGTGAGAATGTGGTCTTTGTAGCTAGGAGGGCTGTCTTTCGAGAGAGAGAGAGTTCATAAGCCAAGGAGACAGTGGGAGGCAAGTTGACCTTGAAGAAATTCAAGAGTCAAGTGGTGAAGGAACTTCAAACCCTAACACTCAGCTTGAGGAGGAAACTCCTGTTGAGCCAATTGACAAGTCTGTACCTCTAAGGCATTCCACAAGGGTTAGGAATGCACCTGAGCATTACTATGGATTCCATATTACTGCGGAAGGTGATACACTTATCAGTGATGAGACACTGATAGGTCTGGATGAACCTAACAGTTACGCGGAAGCCATGGCAGGCCCTAGGTCAGCCAAGTGGAAAGAGGCAATGGACAGTGAGATACAGTCCATGTATGACAATCAAGTTTGGAACTTGGTTGAGAATGTACAGGGTCGTAAGACTGTAGGGTGCAAATGGATCTTCAAGAAGAAGACCGACATGGATGGTAATGTACACACTTATAAGGCACGACTAGTTGCAAAGGGTTTCTCACAAACTCCGGGAGTTGATTATGATGAGACCTTTTCTCCAGTGGCCAAGATTAAGTCTATTAGGGTTCTGTTAGCCATAGCTGCATTTCATGACTATGAAATATGGCAAATGGATGTCAAAACCGCTTTTCTTAATGGAAAGTTGGCTGAGGATGTTTACATGAGTCAGCCAGAGGGTTTTGTCAATACAGAGTACCCTAATAGAGTGTGTAAGCTTGAGAAATCCATTTATGGGTTAAAGCAAGCACCTCGCAGATGGAATCTTTGCTTTGATGAGAAAGTCAAAGAATTTGGCTTTTCTAGGAGTGAAGATGAATCTTGTGTATATGTCAAGGCTAGTGGGAGTATAGTTAGTTTTTTGGTATTGTATGTGGATGACATACTACTCATAGGAAATGACATCCCAACTCTGTAGGAAGTTAAGTCCTGGCTTGGGAAGTGTTTCTCTATGAAGGACCTAGGAGAAGCTGCCTATATTCTAGGGATAAGGATCTTGAGAGACCGGAGTAAAAGACTAATTGGACTTAGTCAGAGTACCTACTTGGATAAGGTGCTGAAGAGATTTGACATGCAGGACTCCAAGAAAGGAGAGTTACCCATCCAGAGTAACGCCAGATTGAGTAAGACACAAAGCCCTAGTACTGAGGCTGAGATAGCAGAAATGAGTCGAATACCTTATGCTTCGGCTGTAGGATCGATCATGTATGCTATGACGTGTACTCGACCTGATGTAGCCTTTGCTTTGAGCATGGTTAGCAGGTATCAGGGGAACCCTGTCAAGGCACACTGGACTGCGGTAAAGAATATCCTCAAGTACCTACGGAGGACTAAGGACTGGGTCCTTACCCTCGGTGGGAGTGAAGACTTGAGAGTTGTAGGGTATAGTGATGCTAGCTTTCAGACTGATAGGGATAATTTCCGCTCTCAGTCTGGGTCTTTACCTTAAACGGAGGAGCAATTTCTTGGAAGAGTTCCAAGCAAGAGACAGTGGATGATTCAACTTGAGAATCAGAGTATATAGCAGCTAGCGAGGCAGCAAAGGAGGCGATATGGCTGGAGAACTTCATTGGAGACCTTGGAGTTGTACCGGCTATTAAAGAGCCAATGGAAATTTTCTATGATAGTGAAAGTGCTGTTGCCTTAGCCAAGGAACCAAGGGATCACGGGAGATCCAGACACATCGACAGAAAATACCATTTCATCAGACATCGAATAGAAGAAGGACTCCTCGTGGCAAAGAGGGTATCATCGGATGAGAATCCAGCAGATCCCCTCACGAAGGGACTGACTCGGGTTAAGCATCTCCAGCATGCTCGGAGCATAGGGCTGAAGGATGATATTAGATTTAGTAGTTAGATAACCTTGAAATTTGTAAAGTGTAATTGACATTAGCTGATGAATAAAAGGTGTTTTATTTATGAGTAAAGTGTTGCTATCTCTTGTCGATCGTTTACTATATTTCTTTTGCATGTTTTGACTTCCAGAATAATTATGTTTGGTATATCATATTATTCGAACCTCCACAGTCGGTCATATGTCGGAAGTAGGTATGAATCAAGACTGTCATGATTGGTTGCAGAGGTCTAAGTTGTTGGACATGGCTACAACACTCATGAGTGCTCATAAGTTCTGAGCATTGGACTCAACCCACGCTCACTGGAATCACTTCATGGAATTTATCTCGAGTGATCGTGAGACGGTAATATCATATAAGTCTTCAAACCTAGAGATATGATTTGTTACTTATGAGTTGGTTATGCATTTATTGTACGTTAACGCATTGGTAACTCGATGTTATAAAACGTGCTTTTGTGTATAATTCAATGAGTGGTAGAACAAACATATTAGTCGAAGTTTATCTGTTCCTTCTTGGATTAGAAGCTGATATCTGGGCCCCTCGATGATTTTGTTTTGACCTATGTACCGGGCCCGGTCAGAACTAAGTTGATGTGTTCAATTAAGTTCTTTGTCAAACAAATCGGAAATCGGGAAACAAACTACTGGACAATATCTAGAACAGAGGATTATATGATCACTTATCTTAAATGGCGTATCATCATCTTCTCAGTTCCGAGAGACCTTGAAAGAGCTACGATTGCCGATCGGTTCCTGAAGTATTGCGGTTATAGTTATTAGACTTATCCAAGTGGGAGACTGTTGGATAAGGTGTCTAAGTCCATAACTATTTCTGGTATGTACTTGACCCGACCCGGCATGGTCCATTTGGGTTGCATGGCACCATGCAATTGGATAAACTAAAATGAGAGAAATAACACTTATGGTTTATTAATATATTATAAGTTCTAATATATTAATAATATTATTTAATTAGTTTGATCAAGAATTAATTTAGAATTAATTAAGTGATCAAAAGATAACTAATTAAATATATGGGTAGATTATGTAAATCTTCCATATCTTATATAGTGGGCTAAGAGGCTCCATGGATTATCAAGTTGGGTTCCACCCATAGGATGCTCCATGGATGCTCCATGGGAGTTACAAACCCATGGGTCATGGAAATGAAGAGTCATGACACATTAGGGTTTACATGGTGTAACCCTAGATGTGTCAACACTATATAAGAAACCCATTCTCCATCAAAATAGGTTACACATAAGAAACAAGAGGGCTAGAGCCGATTTTGCAAGTGTAAGATTCTCTCAAAGTTTACTCCTTTGCATTTGGTGTTGTGTGAAGCATTTGAGGCATCACACTTGGGGTGCTAGGCTCACAAGGTTTCAAGGATCATAATCAACAACAAGGTAAGTTATTTTATCTTTCATTCAAGTTAAAAATGTTCCCCATGTATGCTAGATAGGAATATAACCTTGGAATTCAACTTTCCATGATTATTAGACAAACATAGATCCAAGGTTATTAGGGTTGCATGTACACTTAGGAAGTGTTAGAATGCACAAAACCCATCAACATGTACAAGAGAGGGGAAGAAGGAAATCTGAGGGTATTTTCTTTATATTGATATGTGTAGTTACAGGTGTATGTGTATGTGTATGTGTTTTGAGTTGTGTGTAGGTGTGTGTGTGTGTGTGAGAGAGAGAGAGAGACAGAGAAAGAAAGAAAGAAAGAAAAGGAGAGGGTATATTATTTTTCTTTTATTTTTAAATTAACAAACTACTAAAATAAATATAAAAATGCAAAAAAGAAATTAAAAGGGTAAAATAGTCTTTTTAACCAATTTAGGACCAAAAACACGGGAAAATCCTGATTTTGGACCTTTTATGCAAGTCAGAAACTTTTTGGACCCTATCCACATTTTTTGGGAAACCATAGGGACCAATTTTGCAGTTTTATCTTTTTTTTAATATCGACATAAGTGAGTAACATTGTAACATCTTAACATTGAGTTATTTTTAGGGGTGACAATCATCGACCCAACTCGTAACCCGACACTGACCCAACACGAAAATAAACGGGTTTGGGTTGAGATTTTTGACCCGCCAACCCGCTAACCCACCAACCCGCCAACCCGTTTATTTCATGGGTTGGGTTGGGTTACCTGTTTGGGTTCGCAGGTCAACCCGCCAACCCGATTATATATATATATATATATATATATATATATATATATATATATATATATGTTATGTTTAAAAAATATATTTAATTATTTATCAGTTTTGAATATTTGATTATCGTTTAATCGTTTTCCAAATTCCATAACTGCAAAACATCTTCGAGTCGACTCAGCATGCCCTATCCCCTAAGAAGCCCCTAATCAAAAAGAAATTCAGTCTTTAGTCTCCAAACTCACGACTCCGTGTCTCCCGTCTCCATCGATTGAGGCATCAAGTCATCGACTGTCATAGTTTCGCACGCACACCACTCGTCTTCTAGTCCTCCGGCTGTCGCACACCACTCGTTGTCGTCACTGTTGTTTATGACTTTATGTTGAATGTTTAAGACTTTATGATTTCATTTTATTTGTATTTTTTAATTTTATTTTAAAATGTGTTGCTTATTAAATGGGTTATACGGGTTGGGTTTGACCCACTGACCCACGAACCCATATACTTATACGGGTTATATGGGTTGGGTTGGGTTGATGTTTTCAACCCACCAACCCATATATTATATGGGTTGGGTTGGGTCAATGTATTCTGACCCGCCAACCCGAACCCAACCCAATTGTCAGGCCTAATTATTTTCATTTTAAACCCTAAGTATGAGAATTTATTTCACTTTAGACCTTGGATGTGAATTAATTGTAAATTGGACCAAAATGGCATTTTCGTAAATTATGGGAGTTAGGCACGAACGTTGGGCGTAATTGGCCAGAGTGCAAACCCTAATCTTTAGTGTTTGTACCCTATTTAAGCATCCTTAAGTCCCAAACATACCTTCTTTCATCAGCCTCCAACCCACCTTCGTCCCCACGCAAACCTTAATCCATTTTTAAAGCATTCTTGAGCATTTGTGTGTGTTTTGGTAACCTTGAAGGAGAGAGGAAGGAGAGAAGATCATCTTGGAGGAATGGGAATCTTTAGATTCAGGATAGCAAAATCATTTGGCATCATTTGGAGGTAAAAAGCTATGGACTTTATTAAGAGTTGTTTAGATCTTGTTTATTTATGAAATGGTGTTCTTTTGGTCCCATAAGCTTGGTATTATGAGTATGGACCCCCCCCCCCCGAAGGATCGGTGTGGCGGACAGGCATCCTTAGACGATATAGTGGTCTTTCAGGATTGGTCGTTGTGTGTCACCGCCTCCCACCTATCCTACACATGCAATCAAGGTTGTCACTGCGAAGCTATAGTAAAGATGCACGGGGTATTACCGTCTAGCCGTTGGTACTCCGCATCTTCACGGAGAATTCAATTTCACCGAGTCCATGTTGGAGACAGCGGGTCAGTCGTTACACCATTCGTGCAGGTCGCTACTTATGCAACAAGAAATTTCGCTACCTTAGGACAGTTAGAGTTACTCTAATCCATATAAGTTGTTCTTTCAGACGTTTTGGAGCATCTAGAAGCATAAAAATGTAATCTTGGTTGTTAGATTCCTTCCATGCATGAGTTACAAGGTCTTAATGGGTTAAGTAGTTAGGGTTTTCGTGTTTGGTCACTTAATGGTCATGCAAGACCATAAAGTTGGAAACTTTATGGTTAAGGACGTTATTTTAGGGTTGGATCTGTGTTATGTACAAAAGAGCTTAAGGATTAAGCTCCTAATAAGAAAGGAATGAAGCCCCTCGCGAACGTTGGGGTAGCCTAGGAACACTTAGCATTCGAGGTCAACCAGCTCGTTTTATGGTCAAGCTGTGTACGCTAAGCGTACAAGCTGAGTACGTTGGGCGTACTTAGCACTATTGACCAAGTTTGACTTTTGAATTTTTGGACTTTGACCAGGATTTAACCAAGTTTGTCCTAAGGGTATTTTGGGTATTTTGAGTTGTATTTGAGATTGGTCACTATTTGATGAATAGGTGACGGTAGAGCTGAGATTCAGAGCAGAGACCTATTAAACTATTTGTTCAGACTGAGATGTGAGTTTTCCTCACTGTACTTTTGGGTCGAAGGCACCAATGACGGCACACTAGATTATGTATCTTCTCATAGAGGGTGTTGATATTTTATAGTGATCTTTTAGATCGGTATCCAGGTAAATAGGATTTAGTATGTGGTAGTGATCTGTAGATCTGTCTGTTTGTCTGATGACTGGTTATATGTTTATCTGTTTGCTAGATATATGTCATATGTCGACATAGTATGGTTGGTTTGAGGTGGTACTGCTTTGTGTTGTAACCAACAAACCCGGGAGCAAGCCAGACATAAGTTGTGGGCTTGAAGGGCAAACTAGACTTATGATATGGGCTCGGGAGCAAGCCAGATATGAGTCGTGGGCATGAAGGGCAAGCTAGACTCATATTGTGGATTCAGGGGTAATCCAGTCTGTTAGCTGTAGACCTAGTATATGTTGTTTTATGTTGTGTGTGTTGGTACTTTGGGGGGAACTCACTACGCTTTGGCTTACAATTTCAGTTTATTGTTTCAGGTACTTCAGATGACTGTGGCAAGGCGAAGGCGTGATCATGCACATCCTTTGGTTTTTATGTTGTTTGGATTTTGGGATACTCTAATTATTAAAATACACTTTTGAAACAATGGTTTTGTCAACATTTATAATTATGGGTTGTTTTTGAAAAGTTAAAATTTATGGTGATTTTTGGGATGTTACAAACATATTATTTGTTTTTAAAAAATGTATAAACGGGTGATGGAACAATTATATGTTTTTTTTAAATGTTACTCTTTTTAAAAGATTCCAAAAATGGGTAATGAACTATTTGTTTTTAATCATAAAATATCATTAGAAATCATAGAAATAAGAGAAAACTCCAAATTTGGTCTCTATGTTTAGCAAAATTTGGGGGTTCAAATCCCTAAACAACAAAATTTGCACAACATACCCTAATTTGAAATATAGATTAGGAAACAATTAATTTACCCATGTTTGGAAACGGTCCAGAGACAAATGATTTGGAAACAATCGATTTGTTCTCAAAATGAAAACCATCAATCTTTATTGATGCAGTTGAAACCTAATTAGAAAGAGAGATGAAAACTAAAAAATGAAAATAAGGAGAGAGAGAGAGAGAGAGAGAGAGAGAGAGAGAGAGAGAGAGAAAGAAAGAAAGAGAGAAAGCGAGAGAGATAGAGAGAGAGCGGGTACAATGAGGTGGGGTGGATGGGCTAATCCTTCAACCTTTCAAGTAGCAAAACCACAATAATTTTTCGATGTTGGACCTTCCATGAAAGTTGAAAACTTTTTGGAATCTATCTATAGTTTTTTTTTTTTTTTTTTTTTTTTTTTGCAAACCATATAGACCAATTGTGTTGTCTCTCTAATATAAGATTTAAAATTCAAAAAGCTTGTCATCAAGATTACACGTCATAGTCGTTTATAAGTTGATGTTTTCCTTTGTTTTTTGAACTTTTTATCAACCACATGGAACAATACCCCATTTTTCAGAACCAGTTAAAACTTTTTCTTTACGCTTTTAAAATATCATTTATTTTTGTTGCAGAAAATCTCAATTAAATAAAACATTTTAAGATTACAAATATTGTTTCAAAATTACAAAATATTAAAGATGTCATAATTAAATATCCAACATAGGTTACAACATAAATACATGGGGTCCTGAATACTATTATAGGCATGTCTCTTATTTCACTTGGCATCCTACTTAATTTCCAATATCTTTAGTTCCGCTACATGTGATACATATGAATTTAGTGAGCCAGGTTTAGGGAACCTAGTGAGATACATAAGGTTTTCAAGCCGACAATATTTTAATGATAATAAGTCATATTAATATTTCTGCAATACAAACATTTCAAATAATATAGATACATAAAACATGATGTAATTATCTATAAGACAATCTACCTAGCCCAACCGACTCTCACAAATCCTAGTTCAATGATTATCTAGAAGAATCACCTAACCTAATAAATCGTTTGAGTAATTGTTTTACTACACAGCTAGGGGAGTCCTTGGCCAGTGTAAGTCATTTAAAGACAACAATGTTCAGAGTATTTGATAAATATAGTATCTCATTTTATTTATGTATGTGTGCTATAAGTCCACACTAGCATCGTAATTAACAAGAATTTATAAAATAATCGAGTGTTGTCATCTCATTTTGGAAGATCATCTAGACATACCTGTCTGTTGTCTGATCTAGACATGTCAATACTGACTATCCGAAAGATGAGGACTACTACGCTCTACTTTAATCTCACAAATTCCCCAACTTTGAAACTATTCAATTATGCAACTTACTTTGAACTAAACATCATTTACAAGTCCTAATTTCAAATTAAACAAGAGTATATTAAAAGAAAATTGACTTCAGTTAAAGTGTCCTGATCATACGATACTGTTATAACTTAGTAACTAAAATCAACACAAAAATACATATATTAAACAGTTAACATATAAATAACTATTCGAACGATAAATAATTTGCAATAAATAATTTTATTATAATTATACTCTTGAAACTAACTACGCACTCACCACTACGCACTCACCTGGTTAAATGTGAAAGACTTTTAGTTAAGTATGCACTCCAAATACGCTTCAACATTTTCTTTTAAAGAGAACCTAAATATAAATATTACTACGTTTAGTCATCATTTTTATTATTCACGATTATAATTATAGTTTCTTAAATTTTATCAATAATCCCAAACGAAACACTGACTTCTAGTTGATAAAAAACAACCAGGTAAGATCGTGCCGGAGGCAGGATCCGTTTGGCATATAAAGATATATTGTTTGGAAAATTCACTTTAAACACCTCATTGATCTTACCTTGTCATCATTACCATAAGTAGATCGATCAGTATAACGACTGGTATTACTGATAAAATCTTATTTATAAGTTCATAATAATGATTACAAACATAAATATAAGTTATACTTAAATCACGGTAAGCATAACTCAACTTAAAGGTTGTTTACCGGAAAACCAGACTCTACGCGGGCAAAACTTTGAAACCGAAAAAATTATTTCACCGGGATCTCTAGCGCTCCAGAGCTTCGCTACAAACGCCTAAGAAGTACTAGAACCGGACTTCGAGGTTTCGTGATAGGTTGGGAGCATTTGTGAATGAATTGGCAAAGAAATGTGTAAGAAATCAGCCTTATTTATAGCCAAAGTCATAGAGCACACCCCGCTTATGCCACGTGCCATCATATGGATCCTAGCCGTGGGGAGGAAGGGTGGAGGGAGATAGTGCCACTTGTCGCCATCTCATGCTGCCACATGTTGCTCATCCGACAACACAATTTTATTATTTTTCTAAAATTCGTAACTTTCGCATATGGGATCCGTTTCCGATGGTCTTTATATCCACCGTAGCTATCGACGAGTACTGCAACTTTTGTTTAGACTCCATCAGCTAGTTTTCACTTTATTTTTCGTTTTACAGTTTGAGAAGGCTTAGAATGTAAATAATGTTGCGAAATTCTTAACGTCTTCATTCGAGCTCTGTTTTCGACGTTCTTGAGTGAGTCTCATCTTCCCGCACCGAAAACATTTTAATGGAACATAATTGTTGTCGCATTTTCCACATGATTTTTGTGGCACTTCTCACACCATCTGCTATCATCTCTTCTTGACTCGGTTAAATATGGTTTTCTTGACACTTTTCCTCTTTTTGAGGATCCTTCGGTTCTAATTTCCCAATGACGCTTTTCTCCTCTTGTTTCTCTATTTCCACCTTTTTCCCTTTCTTGATCTTGACATCTGAGTTCTATCTCATGATCTCTTGCAGCATCTACCATTTGACGGAAAGTGGTATACTTGGAATCTCGAATAAATTCACGTATCTAGGTCCTCAGTCCCCATTGATATTTGTTGATCTTTCTCTCTTTAGTATCGACCAAGTTTCTTGCAACGGGGGAATGATGTGACAACCGTCAAACTTTGGTCAACAAAAGTCAACAAGGTTCAACAAAAGTCAATTGTGCGTATATTAGGTCAAAAAGGCGAAATGTGATTTTCGTAACATCCCTAATTTATTATCGAATATTATAATGCTACGTACACTATTTTGAAATCCATTATTGAATAAACGCTTTTATTGCGATCAATAAACTACATACAGTAATGTAGTAATTCGATAAAACACACAAATATTACCTGGAATTGGGTAATGTTCATAACACGAGGTTTACGTGTTCACAAATCCATAAACGCGATTCAAACATCATATGACCTAGTATTTTGTTGATACTCTGGTGGTTGTTGTGGAAAAAAGTCATACATCAAGAAAACGAAAGTTATCACGATTTAACACTCATATTTTATATAACAAATTGGGAAATAGTCAAATTATAAGGTTTTAATATTATTATTAATAATATTAAATAACATCATTTTTATTAGTTATTAAACCTTACCAATTTCTCATATTACACCACACTTTTATAAAAATGTTAATCTTTTATAAAAGATTCGAGTTTTTATAAAAACTTGCATAAGACAAACGGTGTCCCCTCTTTCCCCACCATATCTTAACATCCAACATAATCATGATCTCTTTATATTAAAGAAATCAAAGAGGCTTACCTTGATTATTTTAATAAAAGAACCATACCTTCATTAAAATATTCACAACACCATACCTTATTATTTTAATGGAAAGTGCTTACTTTGCCCCTTCCCCATGCAAGATCACTCATCACGTTCCTCCTCCCCCCCCCCCTTTAAAACTCGGCTGAGAGCACCCCTCCACACCCTCATTCATCTCCAAAAATTCATACACAAACTCTCTAGTGCTCTCCAAGAGTTCCAAGTGTTTCAAAGTACTTTTGGTAAGCTTTCTTCCAAATTTTTGAGTTCTATCACCCATCCATCATTATCTTTTGGTTATTTTTACTTATAATCTTGAATCAAAAACCTTAGGCAAGATCTTGAAGTTCAAGAAGGTGTTGTCTTCCAAAACTTGATTCCTACCTCATCCTTCTCATAATTTCTTTCCATCTTCTAGGGAAAGCACAAAATGTGAATTCATACCCCTCATTTTCATCTTTATCCAAGTTTTAGGGAGAGAATACAATTAAAACTTGTATAATTGTACAAGTTGTTATACATGCTTTACTTTATGTTGTGTAAAAATGTTATCTACATGAAATAATGTTATTACATAGTATTATGAATATTTATGTGTGGTATGTTTTTTAAAATAAAAATCTATGAAAAATGAGTATAAACATGTTATATGTTTCTAAGAAAAAGTCATAAAAACAAAACTATAAAAACTATGGTTTTTATGAACATAATATGACTTTTCCAGCAAAAATAGTTATAACCAAGTTATTACACTATTTTTGTGGAATATAAATCAAAATATTTTATTTTGGACTTATGTTACCAAACTAGTTATAAATATCAAGGATTTGGTTTTAAAAATAGAAAACCTAAAAATCAATCATTTTTTTTGTAAAAGTAGGGTTTTCTAGCAAAAATGGTCATAACCAGGTTATGGTACCATTTTTGTGAGATTTGACCTAAAATATATTGTTTTAAACATATAAGGTTAACTTGACTTAAACTTCACAAAAAGGTAAAAATAAATTTTACAAAGTTTATAATTTAATATTTACCGTTTGGTGACGTAAAAATGTCAAAAACTAAGAAACTGACTTTATCATACTAATAGTTCATATACTTGTGTTAGATGTATATTATATGTTATTTATGAACATCTAAACATGTTAACTTATATATATATATATATATATATATATATATATATATATATATATATATATATATAGGTACAACGAAATATTTCTAATAAACTATAATAGGTATAGTTTATGGGTCATTAACACTATTATAACATTTTGGGACAAGACAAATAATTATATAAAAGTATATAATTATTAAACACTATATTAATACTATGGAAAAGTGATATTTACACATACAAGGGCTTTCATTAAACCAAAACGTAAACTTGTTGAAACAATTATGTGAGACAAAGTTTTCACCGTACCTACCAGAGTACGCACTAAAGTACTGAATTATAACCAAAATCTCGGTAAGAAAGCATGATACTTGTTTATAGATCTATACGGGACTGACAATCCCACACCTAAGTTGCTAGCTACAGCTAGACCGGTAGGTCTGGGGTGACAAATGTCTAACATTCCGACGCCTGAAGAACGTCGTAGCAGGCCAACTTCGGTTTTAGCATGGTTGTAATAACTCACATGGGAAATCAACGATACATTTAGTTTATGGGGTAACATGCGTTCAAATGGTTTTATATAAGAATAAAACTACGTAATACTATTTTAAGTATATAAATACTTATACATTTTTGGTCTTAGGGTTTTTAAGACTACAACTCATTTGAAGGAAATATTGGATTTTCTAGGAACAAACACTATCATTTTACAAGGAAAAAATTACATATTTTTCCCATACAAAACTCTTATGAAGTCACCGACTTAATTTTTGACACTTTTCAAAACTACTTGTATTCTCAGGAAACCGCTAAACAGGTGGTCACAAGGCTTTTGAGGATGGGATGCTACGGCGTCGTACTATTCATTTTGTCATCATAATGTAATTGGTTTTGAAACATACAACATTGAAAACAATGTAACATTTTCAATTATATTTATGATGGTTGTGTTTGCTTTGATCACTATTGTACATTATGTTATGATACTGTTCATGAAGTCATCCACCCCCAGACGTTTCCGCCATCCTGGTTTGGGGGTGTGACACGCTTGGAGGATATTAAGGTGGATGACCGCCTAAATAATGTTGAGAAACTGGTGGCAATATTGGATCGGAAGACGAAAACCTTGGGGAACAAGGTAGTGGAGCTAGTGAAGGTGCAGTGGCTACATCGAAAGGGGTCGGAGTGGACTTGGGAGCCCTAGCAGGATATGGGGGAGCATTACTCAGGATTGTTCGAGACAGCGGACTTCGATGACGAAGTCTGATTCAAGTTGGGGAGAATTGTAATGCCTGGTTTCTGGTATGAATTTATTTCCAATTATTTACATTTTCTTGGAGGACTCGTCGAGTTGGAAGCCTCGACTCGACGTGTCGAAGTTGTTTTGGCCGCGAAGTTTAATGAGTCAACTCGGCGAGTTGGCGGCTGGGAAGGAAACCCTAATTTTTAGGGTGTCGCACCCTATTTAAAAGCCTTAAGTCCCTTGGATGGCCTCCTTACCAGCCTCATCTGTCTAAAAACCCTAAAATCGAGCATTTACTTCCAGTCTTGAGTGTGTGAGCTTGAGGAGAGCCTTAAGTGTCCATTTTGGTGCCTACTGAAGAAGCTAATGAATTGGGAGTTGCTTGGCTTGAAGAAGGAGTCTTGGATCCAGAATCACTAGCTCATTTTTCAAGTTTTTGAGGTATCAAGTTCATACCTTGCTTATTAGTTACATAGATCTCTTCTTGGGTTAGTTTGTATGCTTTTAGCCATGTTGGGTGGATGATGGGGGTGTAGGACATCCCAAATGTTATCCTTTTAGATCTAAGATATTCATGAGCTCTTTTGGCATAAAGGTGTCAACTTTATGGTCTTAAGGGTTCATGCTTTCATTAAGTCCTTCTTTTGGCCTCTTTTGAGCATTTGAGCCTCTTCTAGCCATGCATGAGTGTAAAGTTGGAAACTTTACGTAGCCATTCAACTTTTAGGGCCATATCTATAGTTTGGGGTTATGCCTTTGGTGATTAAGTGCTTAATGATTAAGCCCTCACCCTTTTAAGCCTAGGGTTTGGGTTTTGAACCCATTTTGGTGGTTCTTAGGGGTAAAGTTGGAAACTTTACCATTCTAGATGCCATTTCAGTTAAGATCTGAGTTTTGAAGCTCTTAGTTTCGATAAGGTCAGCTTAATGGATTAAGATGTTGGGTTTCTGGCGAACTCGGCGAGTTTATGGATAAACTCGGCGAGTTGGATCGGTTTCTTCCAGACTAATGGAGAAACTCGGCGAGTTGGGTCAACTCGGACTGTTGACTTTGACTTTTGTCTTTGACCAAGTTTGATCTATAAGGGGCTTTTGGGCATTTTGAGTTGTATTTAAGGAAATCTTTTCTGTTTAGGGGTTGAGTAGAGTCGATATTCGGAGTCGGGATCGTTCAACTACCTTTCTGTATTCGAGGTGAGTTTCCTTACCGAGTTTAGCGGGTCGAAGGAACCAATGTTGGCCCATGTTTTCGTTATGTTGATAGTATGCTAGCTGTCTTTGTGACTCTTGCATGTGCCTGTGTTTATATGCTTTCCGGGATAAGTTCAGATGTCGGGCGGGGCCCGATGACTGTTTGTATGCTATGTATCTATGTTGCATGTGTATGTGTTTATTTGATATATGTTATATGCATGATGGGTGGGGCCCGATTCACTTCCGAGCTCAGCTCGATGACCGGGTGGGGCCCGATGACTGGGCGGGGCCCACTGTATGCTTATTGTATGTATGGTATGAGGTATTTTAGGGGAACTCACTAAGCTTTGTGCTTACCGTTTTTAGTTCATGTTTCAGGTACTTCCGGTCGTAAAGGGAAGAGCTCGGGATGACTACATCGCACACACCATTGAGATTCCGCTATGATGTTTTACTTTGATTTATGGCAAATTAATGCATTGGTTTTATTCAAATGTTTGGATGTTATTGGAAAATACTACTCTATTTTTTATAAAAATTGAAACTTTTATTGAGACCATATTTTTGGATGTTTCACACAGCCTCAAGTAATCCCTAACATTAGACAAAAAAACATAAGCTTAAATAAATTAAGTAGTACTAAGATAGAGAACATAAATTGCTTACTTTGTGTTGGTCTGATATTAGGGTTAGTCTATGCCCAACTCACATTCTAAGGTTATCAATCAAAAGGTCAATAAACCACTTCCATGTTTCTTTACTTTCCAGTGCAACCACAACCCAAGCAATTGGGTATATATGGTTGTTTGCATCTCTACCTATAACAGAAAGTAATTGACCTCTACATATGCCCTTTAAGAAGCAACCATCTAGTCCAATTACCCTCCTACAACCCTCAATCCACCCATCCTTCAAACCCTTTAAACAATCATAAAACTTTGAGAAGTAAGTGGTTCCATCAGGCATGACATCTACATCCATCTTCACTGTTGATCCAGGGTTAGTCCTTTTTATCTCTTCCCCATAGCTCCATGTTTTGGCATAATGTTCTTTTAAAGAACCCTCTATCTCCTAAAATGCATACTTCTTAGCATTTCTGCATTGTCCAACACTTGCGATCAAATTAAATTTCTTACTGACTTTAGCTTTCAATTTCCTTAGACTCATCTTTGGTTTGTATAGTATATGTTGCATGAAATGAGTTCATATCCATTTATAGGTAACACTGGACCCAAATTGAAAGACTCTTGAGCAATTATGGCTATCATTTAATGATTTAATCTGGAATGACTTTTCAGAGGACATCCAGGTAGCCCACAACCTAAAGGGACAACCTTTATTCTGCTTATTCTTCTTACCTTTACAACATTTTACCAATAACCTCTGATTATCACTTTTTTCATACCATAAATCGTACCCATTCTTAACTGCATAGTTGGTAAGACATAGTTTCAGTTCTAATGGGTTAGAAAACTTCATACCTGCAACTGGCACCATTTGATCCTATTCTTGGTTCTCATCATTGACAGGGAACACAACCTCCATATCTTTTCCATTGTTGGCTTCATCATCATCACTTATATCACTTGGAAGTAAGTTTGTCCCCAACAGTTTTGTCAAAAGTATAAACCTCTTCATCACGTTCATGTTCATATTTTGTAGTATCAGAAATTTCTGAGTCCTTGTCATCTTCTTCATCCAAGTCATACTCATTATCATCACTTATATCATCTGCTAAAACCTCATTATCAACCCAATCAAGAATTAGTTCATTTTGGTGATCAATGTACACATCCAACTCAGACTCACTATAAACAGCTTCTACAAACTCCCAAGAATCAACATCACTGTCGATTCTTCTTATAGCCTCAGCCAAGCATTCCTTTCTATTACAGTAGTAGACCTTATCACGGTCTCCTTCGGTTAATTTCATAAGCCATAAAAGAAATTCTTTATATATATATAAATCCACCAAAATCCACATCACGAACATTTTTTTAGCTGGTCCAAGTATACCAACGACTTTTGTGCAAATACCCCCTTGTAATGAAAATCTATAGGAACATACATACCTGTAGATGATTGGGATGCCATATTACTGTCGACTTCAACTCGAATCTTCAAATTCACCTTCGATTTGTTGTATCGATTTCTCCCAAACTGTTAATCGAAATGTTTGTGGAGTAGACGAACCCTAATTAATTGAGGATTGGGGGGGGG
Organism: Lactuca virosa; assembly: GCF_052849685.1. Taxonomy (NCBI): domain Eukaryota; kingdom Viridiplantae; phylum Streptophyta; class Magnoliopsida; order Asterales; family Asteraceae; genus Lactuca; species Lactuca virosa. The sequence continues at coordinate 57,380,979 of NC_136431.1, forward strand.
GGGGGGGGGTTAAGAATCCACGTAATACATTTTAGTTGACCTAAATCGAGGCAAAAACTTGTGTTTGCCTGTAATAATGAGTATTATTGAATTTATGAAACAAGTGGGTAAATGAGTATAAAAAAACAAATATTACCTATATATATATATATATATATATATATATATATATATATATATATGTAAACATACCAAATAGTTATTTAATAAGTCATTTTCCTATTATTTTATAAATAAATAAAAAAAAAACTTTTATTGGGATATAAAATTACTCCGAAATCGATTCACAAAAATCCTATACACAAAATATTACTTTCCCAAAATATTAAAAACCTTCTCATTTTAGTTGTTTCGTTTATAAAAAAATTGTTCTCCCACGCCCCCAAGGATCATAACTTTAGCCTTTATATAATAACTTGGGGAACAAGGAAGAAAGTCAGGCATCGTCTTGTCGTCGCAGCCCCCAAACTAATAAACACCCAATTTTACCAAAAAAAAACTATAATCTTTTCATCTATCATATAAGTCATACGCATCTTCGATTCTCTACATTACAACGCATACCCACTTCTTGAATTTGGTACTTGGGAGAAAATTCGAGATTCTTCGACGATTTTAACCCTATATCTGAAGAGCTGCAAACCCAATTTAGGTTTCGATTCGTTCGCGCTCTGAGATATCCAATGGTTAGTCATCATCTTTACTCATTTCCACGTTACCTAATTTATCGATGTTCGTGTGTGTTGTAGCGATTGAATTTAATTTTAGGCTCTATTGAGAATAAACATTCATGTGGGCAAAATTTGTTCATACCGATAGGTTAATTTTTCTATTCTCGTAACAGAGATTCGATATAACCCTTTCTTCCCTGGGTACATAGGTTGGATTTCAACACAAAAATTATTTTATGATTTTAGAATTTAAGGTGGTTCGAAGAATGAAAACCTTTTAACAATCATAAAAAGATCGAACTTTCTCGAAGGAAAATTAGGGTTTTGTTGATAAACAAAAGCCCCAATGCTAACCCTAACTCTTCCTCCACCAGGCGACTCCATTGATGACAGGACTTGCAGTTGCAGCTGCTGCTTATGCTGGTAGATACGGCATCCAAGCATGGCAAGCTTTCAAGGCTAGACCAGCTTCACCTGCTGCATTTAGAAAGTTTTATCAAGGGGGATTCCAACCTCAAATGACAAGAAGAGAAGCTGCTCTGATTCTTGGAGTAAGGTAACTTTTTAATTCATATGAATCAGTTTTATGATGAATTAGTGTTTATGATGATGAATAATAGTTGTTAACATGGATAGGGAAAGTACTGCAGTGGATAAGGTAAGGGAAGCACATAGGCGGGTGATGGTGGCAAACCACCCTGATGCTGGCGGCAGCCACTACCTTGCTTCCAAAATCAATGAAGCAAAAGAGATGCTCATGAGGAAGAGTAGTAACACTGGCTCTGCATTCTGATCTACATCCATTTTTAACATCTGTTATACTTTAGACCTTTCATGTGTTCCTCTATTTCTGTATGATTCATGATTCATGGAATTGGATAGAATGTGATATGTGGAGTTTATGAATCTTGTTGTTATAATAGGCTATCACTTATTTTAATTGATTGTAGGAAAGAGCTCAAGTCAAAGCAATAAACGTATACAAGTTATGATCTTAACATTAAAAGTGTTAAAACATTCATTATGAAGATGAACATCAGTCTTTCATAAGCTAATTAAGTAATCAAGAGGGCAATTAGGTCAATTAGGGGCCAAATTGGAAAAATGATATTTCCAACTTCCACCAACAGCATCACTTAAATTAACATCAGCAGCAACGTCTAGTGGCAATAGGATCCATAATCATATTCTTGAAACCAACACCATTGTAAAGGAGCAAAACAGACAACTGAAAAGTCAAAATCTCCACATTGTATCATTTCTAGTCCGATCAACCAAACTGAGTTGGATCGTTTGTCATGTTGTTTGTCATGTTGAGTTGGAAAATACAATGTCAAAATTGTTAAAATAAAAAAGGTGAAAACATTGTGTTTTTAGAACAAAAATTGGGAAAGACATTGTCAAAATCGAAAAAGGAAAAATAAATAAATAAAAATATGGTGTTTTTTTATGCCTTTGAACAAACATGAAGGGATCAAAGTGGAAAAAAAAATATAGTGTTTTTTGAGCCATTGAACAAACATGAAAAAGCTTCAAAAAAAAAAAAAAAAATGAAAACATTGTCTTTTGTGTCATTTGCCTTTCTTTTATGTAGACATGATATTTTTTATATTAATTAGGTTTAAGACTCATATATTATACAAGGTGATTAAAAAACGTAAATATTAAAATTTAAATAATAAGTATTTTTTAAAATAAAATTTTAAAATAAGAAATAAGAAACATATTACTTATAATTTACTATCATATTTATTATATTTAATACTTTACATATATAAGTAAAACTATTATGTGGCTTTTTAATTTTAAAAATTGAAAAACACATAACTTGACATGTAGATATTATTTATTTAAAAAATATCATAAAATGACAAGTGTCAAAATTTATAAAAAATTGACAAGTGACAAATCATTTTTATTTATTAGAGAGAAAATTGTTTTGAAATGAGAAATGGAATTGAAAATGCTCTTCCATGCGCCACAAAGATTCAACTTGAGAGGGAATGCTTTCCAAATTCACATTTTTGTGAATTGATGGATAATTTTTTGAGCCCATAGAGCCCACTGAATTACCTATCCGATTTTTGTCTCCATAACCATTTTGTTCATAGAGCGAGATTGTTCGTATCCATAGTAAACAAGCAAAAATGTGAAATGAAAAATATCAAACAATGAGCTTACTACACTTGGTATAATTACTAACTTGAATTTGATCATATATTTCATAAGAGGTCTATGATTCAAAGTATCATTTCCTATTTGATCCATTTGAATTCCATATTCAAAGTTGTGATCGGATTTATTCATTAAAAATAATCAATTCAATACATTTCTTATGTATCTATGGGTGCTATGTTGGATTTGAATCAGATTTCGGATCAATCTATATTGACTGACTGTCTCCATTATGTCGTTTTTTTACGGCTGAATAGATATAAAAAAAACAAGACCCTAGCAAGGAGCTAAGGCTAAAATGAGACAATTACATCAAAATGTTCAAAATTGGAATTTGGAGCTATAAATTCCAAGAAATACAGAATTTATGTTTCCGGTGAATAACCCAATTAAAAGTAAAAGCAACAATATCATCAAATAATCTATGTTGTCTAGGTCTCGTATGATCAAACACACATCTATTTTCGAAGTTCCAAATAGTCCACCAGATAGTGCTAAAAATAACCTCCACCATCAATCTTTTACTGAAGGACAAGTGCATCACATCCAAGAAAGACTTGAAACCTCCAACCGATATCAACAAAGAGTTATCAATATCACACCATCGACTCAGTTTATGAATCAAAGTTTTTGCTACCCTACACTCCACAAATAAATGATCAATTGTCTCAACTTGATCTATACATATAGGACAAAGAGAGATCGGAATATGAACCCCTCTAAGCAGCAAGTTATCTTTAGTAGGGAGCCGATTCAAGGAAAATCTCAAACTAAAAATATTTACTTTAATAGGGAGTAACTTATTCCACCTTGTTTCCTCCACACCATAAGACAAAGTCAAATAATCAATTACAAACCTTGTGTCTTTGACGGTAAAGACAACAATATTAGCAATATCCCATACCCAAGCATCCTTATTGACTCTAAAGGCAACGCTATCCAAATCTTTTAACAAAGCTGAGAGGTGTACCGACTGAGCTCGACCTCTCAGATCAGATCTCCATCTCCATTTCCAATCCCAATTTTCACGTTTATCTACAATGAGACAATTAACATTAACATCAAGAGCTGTCAATCTCAGGTAAGTTACTCCTAAACCATCATTCCTAATCCATACATCCTTCTAGAAAAATGTATTTCTACCATCACCAATAGATTTCTTCATAGAAGACAGAGGGATAATTTGTCTAGAATGAAGATTCAAAATTGAATCCACAATAGAAGACCAAACACCTTTGATCGACAAATGTTTACCAAGATCGAACCCTGCATTGTGACCATGAATAAATCTAATAACTCGAACCCATAACACATTTGGGTTGTTGAATATCCTCTATCTCCGTTTTAACGACAACGATTCATTAAAAGCCTTCAACCTTCTCACTCCCAATCCTCCATTAAGTTTAGAGGCTAAATTCAGTTTCCATTTAACCAATAAATTCCATTTTTCATCTTGATCGGCTCCCCCGAAAGAATTTAGCACTAGAAGACTCGAAAACCTCAACAACTTTAATCGGCATCTTAAAGAGCGAAAAATAATAAATACCCAAAGAGCCACTGAGCGAATTAAAGTATACCTCGTTCCTACTGACAACATTTTAGATTTTCAACCATTAAATTTTGATCTAAATCTGTTGAAAATAGGCTCCCAACTTTTAATATGAGACATACTTAGACCAACTGGAACACTAAGATACTTACACGGGAAAAAACCAGCCTCACACCTCGTCGTTGCTGCAAAACCGTGAACCTCCAAATCAGTGACACTGAATCCCAAAAATCTTTGATTTATGAATATTGATCTGAAGACCTGAAACCTCATAAAAACACTTTAAGATAAGAACAAGATTTTTAAATTTAGTCTTGTCCAAGCACCTATAAAGATGACATCATCTGCCTAAAGAAAATGAGAAATCAGAATCTAATTGACACCAAATTTAAAAGGTTTAAACAAATCCAAGGTAATCACATCATACATAGCAAGATTTAGGGCCTCCATGATAAGAAGAGAAAGAAAATGAGATAATGGGTTTCCTTGTCTAAGACCTCTCTCCAAGTGAAATTCCACCTTGGGGCTTTCATTTGGGGGTGTTTGTTCGATCAAGTAAATCAAAATAGATTTTAGTTTTCAAAACATGGATCCGAATAGTCCAAACTAAATTCAAATTAGATCCATCCAACCAAATTACAATTCGGTTGGATCGGTCTTTACAATTCGGTTTTTAAGAGGCGAGACATTTTACAAAATATATAACTTAAATATTAGTCAACTCTATAAAATTATCTAAAAAAAACTTTTTAATTATGAATTATAATTTATAAACAACTATTAAGAAAATTTGATTATAGTTTAATATTTCATTTACAAAAAAACTTTTGATAAAAATGTAGATATTAATGTAATATTGAATGAAAGTTTCCAATAATTAAAAAATAATTTAGTAAATTTATAAATGATTAAAGATATATATTAAAAATAAATAATAAGTTGTCATTCGGGGTTTTTTGAACTATTCAGTTCTTATTTTATAAACCAAAACAATCCAAAATCCAAAATAATAATTCGGTTTAGCTTAAAATCAAATCCAAAAATCTGAATATATAAACCAAATAGTTCAATCCAAATTGTCTGATTGGACAACTCAGTTTTAACCAAATAGTGAACAACCCTACTTCCATTAACAAAAACCGAAAACTTTGACGAAACAAAACAAGCTTTGATCCAAGAAATCTAGTTAGGACCAAATCCCATAAAATGCATCACCTTGATAAGAAAATCTCACAAGACTAAATCATAACTTTTTTCAAAATCTACCTTACAAATCATGGTTTTCTTTTTTATTATTTTTGGTTTTGGCTCTTCTATTATGTTATTGCCAGCAAATACCACTATTTTTGGTTTTGACTCTTCCATTTTTTTTGTTGATCATTCGATAAAGAGAAGTGATTCGTACACAACAGTTTTTTGCCATACACAACAATTTATGCATTATAGAGTTGTACAGTACAACATTTTAAAACATCAATTGTTGTGTATGGAGAAAAATTGTTGTATACAAATCATCTCCCTTCGATAAAAAGATTGATACTCTTCATAAAAAATAGGAATGATCGAGGGTTTAAATGTTTAAATCAGTATTAGTATTAGGTATTAACAAAACCTAATTCTACTAATCAAGTTCAAACAAGTTTTTGAATTTTGATTGAAAGAATGCATTAAGATATCAAGTTTCAGAAAATTCTAAACGTGTAATACATGTTATGATGAGAGTTAAAAGTTACAAAACACCATTTGTTACTTGATAAAATTCCTAAAACGATTACATATTCCAGAAATTTCATCGCATGGGTTAAACCCTCAGGATGCAATAAGACACAAAATAAACATTAGCTTTTCAACTTCAAACCATGCTAAAACAAACTTTGTATTTGTAATTTAGACTTTTACCTACATGTGTTAGATTAACATCGTCAAAACAGATGTATAGTCAACACATGAACAAGAACACAAACACGTTTTTCTTGCAAAACATAAACCTCTCTTAAACTATTAGAAACAACTAATGTAATGCTCTCTACCTTTCTTAAACTATACTTTGTAATCAAAATGTTAATTCTTCTTCTACACTCCTTTCTAAAGGATCTTGATGATCATAGACTTCTCCAAAAAGAGTCGAAAGTATCATTCTATGACATTCATCACACAAGTAAAAGTAGGAAAAATGTCCTTCATTTGCTACTTTATGCACAATAGCACTTGGTATGACACGTGTCACATACTCACTCATCACACTTGGCACCACCAAATCTTCCATTCCCTATTTTCATTTTTCACAAAACAAAAACAAAATCAATCACAAACTTCTGAAAATCATATTCCAAAAAAAAAAAAAAAAAATCACAAACCTGCCATATATGAATCGGATCAAGAAATCCCACCAATTCACATTCCACTTCACTAGACAAAAACATAAACTGGTTTTTAAACCAATCAAACAATCCTCTCTCCTTGCATTTCTTTTCAACTTGTAAATCCCTCAAATTAAACCCCCAATTCGACACCTGTAAAACAGCTTCTTCCATAAAAGGTTTCACATTTTTTAGCCTAATCGACTCCTCCACATCCCTTCTCCAAAACTCTTCAAAACCCGGATCTTTGGTCAAATCTTGATCCTGTTGAATCAAGAAAGTCAAACTAAACTTCACAAAACTTTAAAAAGCTGAAATTTTTCTAATTGAAAAACTCTCACCTTGTCTGAAAGAGATAAAGACAACCATTTATCAATCGGGCCATGTTTCCCAGATAGAAAAGTTCTTCTGTAAAAGAATTTAAGAAATCTTGGAAATCTTCGAGCTAAAAAGAACATAAGTTTCCTTCTTCGTGTCCATTTCTCCCAAATTCTTGATCTTTCTTCTTTTGTCATACTAGGGTCATATGGATTAACCATTGGTGCAAACAGAGCTGCCCCTGTATATAATCATCATCCATAAATCATTAAACTTGTGAAGTTTTTATAAAGGTTTAGATTGTAAACAGTAAACTTACCTGCAATTTTAGAAGGTATGTGCTTTAGAGCTGCCCAAGTGTGGATAGCGCCACTGGAATAACCAAACACCCAGAATTTGTTGATTTCAAGAGCTTCTGTTAAGTGTAAAAGATCCATGGCTGATGAGTGAAGAGTCCGATTTGGGTGTGGATCGCTTTCCCCAAATCCAGGAAGATCATAAGTTACTAATCGAACACCAAATTCTTCTAGGAGTGACGATTTGATGCCTGGGATTCCTGTAAAACGAGAGTATCTTTAGTTCTTTGCAACATTCATTGTTTTTGTTTATCTGATTACAAGAACGTGAGAAACAGTAGTTTAGTAATGATTTCTACCTGAAAGACGAGAAGAGAGAAAGGCGTGAGGTGCGATTAGTGAATGTCTAGCTTTGTCGGCAGGAACTCCTTGTTCATGATATGAGATGTTTCTACCATCGGGAAGTAGTATCCGATTTGCGCTAGGAGGATGTGATTGAACTAGTGGAATCGGAGTGTTTTCGTGTTTAATGTTCAAACTCAGAACTGCAGGAGATAAGAAGAATATGAAGATGTTGTATTGGTCCAACTATAGGTGAATCGGAAAGGGGGAAACTTATTCTGATGTTTTAATGGAGTTTAAGAGCTTAAAGTCGAATTACCTGAGAGAGCGACGAGGAAAACGGATAAAATCACCGGCCAAGCATGAACGGGATGACGATCCTCCGGCAGAAAATCATTCAAAACACTCAATTTTCCAGCAACCACTCTACACGGCCCTTTCGTTTTCTTCACTATGTAAGAATCATCGGTTAATACACTCTGTAAAACTACATCCTTACAACCTTTCCCTAATTCAATCGCTATCTCTCCCCAAGCTTTCACGAACCCTTTCATTTGATCCTTAAGGCTCTCGGATTCGGATTCCACTCTTTCCCCTTCCATCGCGGATTTCAACTCAAACGACGGCGTTGAGAGGCCACTGAGAGTGTGATCGTCACCGGTGTATCGTATTCCGGTGTCCTCCACGAGACTCGCTAGCTCCTCCGTCCATGATTTCGGTCTCCCAATCTCCTCCATTTTTGTTTTTTTCTTCAAGTTCAGTGACTGCTTCACTACCACGTCAATGGCATCTTCACTTTCTAATTTCCGGATAGCAATCCGTTTTCAGATAATACCGACTCAAAATACAAGTATAGATAAAGACCAAAAGTATGTGTGCAGATTTGCTTCAATCAGAAGATAAACACCAAAATCTGAGTAGGAATGAGAGCTTTACAAGCGTGAAACTCAATCTAGGAATAAATTATACGAAAAATTGCATAAACCCTACGCCATAAAGGAATTATTCTCGCTTTTTGCTTTACGACAAAAATGGTACAGTATAGTATGACACCACATCAAATTTATAAACCGTCATTTCAGAGGTGGTCGGCGAATGGCTTGAGTATTGAAAACAAAATTCAAAGCTCATATGATCATAAGAAGCGGCCATTAATGGAGATTTCCTCGAGCTCCGATCTCTGTGGGATTGATATTGATTGAGATTTGATTATCTTCTTTTCGTTTTCTAGGTTTTTGGGGGTGGGGTAAAGGTCGGTGGTGGGGTCAGTTTGCAGGATATGATGTATGTTCCGTCAACGGCGGGCCTAGATAATATATTTCTTTTATTTTTCTTTTAATTTGTTTAAGAAATCACACTTTTGTTTATGTTATTTTTATACAATTTTAGTCCAAGTTATAAAAAATTATACATTTTTGATAGATTTCAAAATCATCATGATTTGTCATATTTTTTTTCGTATAAAATAACCAATTTAACTCTTATCTTTTAGGGAAATTTTATACGTACCTTCCAAATTGTTCTGTGTAACAATTTGTAAGTGTAATAATGTGTACTTCAGTGATTTGATAATTTATGTGAATGAAAAGATACATATAGTAACATCTATTTTTTATGATATATTCTCAATTTAGGAATTCGATTTCGATTGACAAGTTTTATATATAAAAAAAAACCAAAATAAAGCACTAATCAAATAACTTGATTGTTATAAATTCTTTATCTTTGGTTAATACCATAAAAGCCATAAGTTTTACACCCCGATTCTAAATTAGCCCTAAATGGATTTTTTGTGTCTAATTAGCCATTATGTATGTGTTGACTTTTGCCTCAAGCCCTGTTAGTCGGTTTCCTTGGTTTCAGCCGGTTACCCTTTACAAATAGGGGTTTGACCATTAGAAACCCATCTTCCACCTCGTACTTCTACCTTTTCCGACTTCTTCTTCCACGCAACAACTTCTTCATGGCTAGTTCATCTACAGGGTCAATGACTTCAGGATTTCAAAATGTTAATGTCAATTTCAGGAACAGAAACAACCCCATGGTTTTGTGTCGTTATGGTGTTGAGGCTAGCTTCTCAATTTCGTGGACGGACAAGAATCCTGGAAGAAAATTTAGGGGATGCACCAACTACAAGGTATGTTCTTCACTCTTTGATCCATTATAAAGTTTTGTTATGGGACTAAGGGCAAATTTGTCATAAAAATATGCAGGATCCTTTTAGGTATTGCATATTTGATACCATATAAAGAAAGAGTATACAAATCGTATATTTGATTGATCAATAACATATACTGCTTGTGGCTGGACCCACCTTTGACTAGTGAAGAAAGAGATTACAACTATTGTTTGACTAATTATTTGCAATATGATAAAATGTGCAAGATCCTTCCAGGTATTGTAAGTTCTTCATGTGGCTGGACCCACCTTTGCCTAGTGAAGATTACAAAAACCTGATGTGCCAAATGCATTTAGCTCTGGTTGGTATGGCTGATGGCAATGCTCAGTTGGAACAGGTGAATGTGGATCAAAATAAGAGGTTGATGTTGATGATGAAGCTTATGTTCGTCATGGTCATGCTATTTGTAGTGATTTTGGTAACAAGGATTGTATTGCTGGTGAAATTGTAGGAAGTTAGGAAGTTAGGAAGTTAAGTTTAGTCTTTTGTGAAGTTGTTGGTTAGGTGAAAGTTGTATTAGATGCTTATTTTGGGACAGTTGTAATAGCATCTGAAAAACATTTTGAAGGATGTAATATGGGGACCCTTATAATATATAGTCCTACAAGACAATTAATATGAAAAGCATTAACCAGAAATTGACAATGTACTATCCATTACAAACTGACATTGAAATTTGAACTTACTACAAACCACACTCCTTATAAACATAATAGCCAAATACATACATGGAGGGTAACAATCAGAACCAAACTTCCAATTTTACAACAATGTTTACAAGCCAAAAGATGATCTCCCAAAATGACAATGTACTTACTACAATTTACAGTCAAAAGATAACATGTTGTCAACAAATTGGAAGCTTGTTACCAAAAGATGCTTTCACAAAAAAGGGCTATCAAAAGATTTCTACCCAATTAACCCCCATCCATAACAACATTAGTCCAATGTAAGTGCTTTCTCAGTTGTTGAACCACCTCCATATGGATCATGCACTGCTTTTTTTCAACTTAATCTTGATAATTCTTTCTGAGGGCTTCCTTTTTCTTACCAATGGATCTTGTGTTTCTTGAATGGTCTCTTCATCAACTCTACTCTCAACCAACATCTCCTTCCTCTCTTTTGTCAACTGTGAATAAGAAATTAACATATTATCACATAATGTTCAAGAAAATTGTGTTAATAATTAAATTTATAACTACACACCTTATTAAAAGCTTCAACAATTTCCCCATGATCATATCCAGATGCCTGCAGATCTTTAATAGTTTAAAAATCTTCCCGGTCAAGCTTTTCATGGCAGGTAAGTACAACTTCATCAACACCTGCCACAGTTTGACTTAAACTACCATGCAAAGTGTAGCGTCCGGGTTTCGGGGCTAAGCATTAGTAGATGATATAATAGTCTAGGTCAACTATTGTAACTCTTTTTGAAGTAATAAAGATGAAATACATGAGTATTATGTGAATTTATGTGTTTTATACTTAATTATAAAGGTATAATTAATAAAGAATAAAAATAAGCATCAAAATTAAAGTGTAAGATAAACCCAATATCTTTATATAAAGTTGTAGTGGTCGAAACAAGGATTCCGGATATATAAGGAACACCGAATTCCGAGTTATAACGAAGAAGTTATGGTCTGTCGAAGTTTCGCGGCGGAACCGGCACGGCACTGGGAAACGTAAAAAGTGAATTTATGATAGAAGACTTTTTGGCCTTAGTAATATAAACAAAATTCGTAGAATATGTTAAACCAAGAGCATCCATAAAAAGAACGCCAAAATCTGACTTTGTATGAAAAAGTTATGAATTTTCTAAGATTTGGCTTAACAGTGCACGACCCGAAACTCGAATTTTAGATCAAGCGGTTTTTGGCCTACGCGACCTAAATGAGAATTGAAGATCTCATTAATAGGAAGTCAACAGTAAAAAGACAGACGAAAACGGAGTCCGTATGTAGAAGTTATGAATTTTACGCGGACATTTAACAGTATAATCTCCTCCTCCTGTTAAATTTAAGATCGGTCGGGATTAGCCAACAGAGTCTAAATGAAAGTTGTAGGTCTTGTTTTTACCTACGCATGAATATAAAGAACGTCGAAAACGGAGCTCGTATGCGAGAGTTATGATTTTTCTAAGTCGGGAGGCTGTTGTGCGAAATCGGGTGACGTGGCGAAATCCTGGTCGTTGCTTCCTCCCCAAGGCTAGCCACCAGAAGGTGACATGTGGCATGGACTCGACGAGTAGGTCCCCCTACTCGACGAGTAGAGCTGCCAGCCTCACTATAAATAGAGGTGCTGGGTTCCCTCATTCTTCACACCATTCCAACATCTTCTCTCTCTCTCTCTCTAAACTCTCTCTCTCTCGCCCCCAAAACCCCCCTAAACCTAGGTAAACCCCCTAGCACCCGAAGGAAGCCCCGAGGCTCCCGAAGCCCCGAGAAAAGAGCCTTTCGGTTCGGAAACGCTGCTCCAAGCGAAGCCCGGTTTTCAAGAAAACCCGCTGTAAGTGAGACAATGTTTGAGAGCTGTGAATGTAGCAACAGGCAGAAGACCGCTCTCGCGGTTCCCCTGTAAAATCTGGAGTACTAAGATGGTGGAAGCTACTAGCTGATTCAATGCTCAAGGATGAAGCGAGCAAGATGCCTTGGGAGGATTTTATGGTGCAACTAAAGATGCAATACTGCTCTGAGCAGGATCTTCTGGAAATCAACAATGAGTTCCAGAATCTGAAGAAGGGAAGAATGAGCGTCGCTGAATATGCTACAAGTTTTATAGAGAAAATGAAGCTTGTTCTGTACCTAGTTCCAACCGAACTCTCCAAGCTTAACAAGTTTGCCCTCGGATTACAAGCAGATTTTGGTCCGATGGTCAAGCAAGCAACCACTCTAAAAGCCGCCATCTGGGCTGCTAAGAATGTGGAGACCCAAATACGAGAGAAGGGTCTGGAGAGAGCGGAGGTCGGTGAGAAAAGGAAATTTGATGGGTCATCGAAATTCAACAAGAAGAGTAAATTCTCGAAGTCTGGTTCGAGAGGAGGAGGAACCGAAGCAAAATGGTGCGACAAATGCAAGAAGAAGCACCAAGGAAAATGTGACGGAGGGGTCACCTGTTTCAAGTGTGGAAAGCCCGAGCACTATGCCAACGAGTTCACGTTCACTAAGAAGGTATGTTACGAGTGCAACGAGGAAGGGCACATTTCGAGGGACTGCGCGAAGAAGGAGGAGGCAGGAAGACCCATCATTCCACCAAAGCCGAAGGCAAGAGCCTTCCAGATGACGCTCGAGGCTGCAAAGGAGGCAGCAGATATCGCTTCAGGTACCTTTCTTGTAAATGGTTTGCCTGCCAATATACTGTTTGATTCTGGAGCAAACTACTCCTTTGTGTCACATAAGTTTGGTGGGAAACTAGCATTTCCCGTAGAAAAACTTGATAATGCCCTGATTGTAGAAGTTGCCAGTGGCAAGTTCGTACCTGTTAGTGATCGTATTAAGAACATATTCATCGACTTAAACATAAATGAATTCCACGAGGAGCTGTTACCCATAGAGTTGAACAGTTTCGATATCGTTTTGGGAATGGATTGGCTTAGCACCAACGACACTGAGATACTATGCAGAAAGAAGATAGTAAGGGTGAACCCACCCGGGAAAGAGTCATTTATGGTGTACGAGGACAAACGCATAGTGAATTCTGGAATCATCTCCCTGATGAAAGCCAGGAAATGTTTGTCCAAAGGATGTGCATCATACTTGGCGTTTGTGATCGATGCCAAGAAGGAAAAGAAGGAGGTGCAGAATATACCAGTGGTGTGTGATTATCCGGAGGTCTTTCCCGAAGATCTTCCTGGATTACTGCCTGATAGACAAGTGGAGTTCAGAAGAGACTTGTTAACAGGAAGGGCACCGATAGCAAAAGCACCATATCGATTAGCACCAACGGAGATGAAGGAGCTCATGACGCAACTTGAGGAGTTGTTGGACAACGGTTTCATTCGACCTAGTTCATCACCCTGGGGAGCTCCAGTGTTATTCGTGAAAAAGAAGGACGGAAGCATGAGAATGTGTATAGACTACCGAGAGCTGAACAAGGCAACGGTGAAGAACAAGTATCCATTGCCAAGGATTGATGACCTATTCGATCAGCTTCAAGGTTCGAGCTATTTCTCAAAGATCGATCTTAGGTCAGGATATCATCAGCTGAAGGTAAGAGAGCAGGATATTGAGAAAACAACGTTCAGAACGAGATATGGACACTACGAGTTCTTGGTTATGTCGTTTGGACTGACCAATTCTCCGGCAGCATTCATGGATTTGATGAACATGGTTTGTAAACCATTCCTCGATAAATCCGTGATAGTGTTCATAAATGACATTCTGATTTACTCGAAAAGTCAAGAGGAGCATGGCAGACACTTGCGGGAAGTGTTAGAAGTATTGAAGAATGAGAAGCTGTATGCAAAGTTCTCCAAATGTGATTTTTGGAACCGAGAAGTCCAATTCTTGGGTCATGTGGTTAACCAAGAAGGGATAATGGTTGACCCAACAAAAATCGAAGCGGTGATGAAGTGGGAACGACCGAAAAGTCCCACGGAGATTCAAAGCTTTCTGGGATTAGCTGGATACTACCGACGATTTATCCAAGGCTTTTCTTCGATAGATACTCCATTAATAGCCTTGACGCATAAAGGAGCTACTTATACATGGAGCGAGAAGCACGAAGAAGCATTCGAGAAGCTAAAGAAGAAATTATGTGAAACACCGATTCTTTCTCTACCCGATGGAGTTGAAGACTTCGCGGTATATAGCGATGCGTCGGGAGTCGGGTTGGGATGTGTTCTGACCCAAAGAGAAAAGGTGATAGCATATGCATCTCGACAGTTGAAGGAGAATAAAAAGAACTACCTCACTCATGATTTAGAGTTGGCAGCGGTAGTATTTGCTCTAAAGATATGGAGGCATTACCTCTACGGCACGAAGTGCAAACTTTTCACTGATCATAAGAGTCTCCAGTATCTCTTTAATCAGAAGGAATTGAATATGAGGCAACGATGTTGGCTAGAGTTACTCAAGGACTACGACTGTGAGATACTTTACCACCCCGGTAAAGCAAATATTATCGCTGATGCTCTAAGTCGGAAAGTCAATCTTGAGAGAAGAAGGCCAAGAGCATTGAGAATAAAAGTTGTCTCGACGATTGTGGAAAGTATCAGGAAAGCTCAAGAAGAAGCTTCAGAGAAGGACGACCAAAAGGAAGAACGTTTGGGCAAAACGTTACTGTTCGGTACATACAGTCAAGGACTAAAGGTATTCCAAATTCGGATTTGGGTACCTAAGACGGGAGGAATAAGAGATCTTCTGATGGAAGAAGCGCACAAGACCATGTACTCAATTCATCCCGGCAACACAAAAATGTATAGGGACCTAAAACCCTACTACTGGTGGCCGACGATGAAGCTCGATGTTGCAAAGTAGGTGGCCGAGTGTGTAACTTGTGCAAGAGTCAAGGCACAACATCAGAAACCCTACGGGAGTTTAGAACCTTTACCTGTACCCATGGGTAAATGGGAAGACATCACCATGGATTTTGTGACTAAACTGCCCAGAACGAAGAGCGGTCACGACATGATTTGGGTGGTCGTGGATTGTTTCACGAAGAGTGCACACTTCATAGCAGCCAACGAGAAGTGGTCTATGGATAAGCTTGCAAATGCTTACGTGAAGGAAGTGGTAAGACTTCACGGTGTTCCTCTAACGATTGTATCGGATCGTGATAGTCGTTTCATGTCGAGGTTTTAGAGAAGTCTACAAGAGGAATTGGGTACGAAGTTGTGTTTGAGTACAGCTTACCATCCGCAGACTGATGGTCAGAGCGAAAGAACGATTCAAACACTGGAAGATATGTTGAGAGCATGTACCCTCGAGTTCCAAGGTAACTGGGATGAGCACTTACCTTTGGTAGAATTTTCCTACAACAACAGTTTCCACTCGAGCATCAAGATGGTACCCTATCAAGCTTTGTACGGACAAAAGTGCCGTACGCCGTCTTGTTGGCTTGAGGCTGGAGAAAAGCAGTTTATGGGCCCCGATATAGTCCATGAGACTGCTGAAAAGCTGAAGGTGATTAGGGAAAGAATGTTAGCAGCTCAGGATCGTCAGAAGAGCTATGCTGACAAGAAAAGACGACCGATGAATTTTGAAGTTGGGGATTCGGTTTTGCTTAAAGTCTCACCGTGGAAGGGACTTATAAGATTCAGAAAACGAGGAAAGCTGAGTCCAAGGTTTATTGGACCGTTCAAAGTTCTTCAGAGGATTGAGAACCAAGCTTACAAGCTCGAATTGCCCGAAGAACTGGACGGTATTCATAAAACCTTCTGTGTGTGTTATTTGAGGAAGTTCACGGGAGAAGTTCCCGACATAATTCCAATCTCAGAGTTAAGAATGGATGAGAATAAGAGGCTGATTGAAGAGCTCGAGGAAATTGTTGACCGTAAGACTAAAAAATTACGACGCAAGATGGTCGACTTAGTGCTAGTCCGTTGGAAACATTCGAATGGGCCGAATCTCACTTGGGAAATAGAGAGTGACATGACGAGTCGCTATCCACATCTGTTTGCTGATGCATGATTCCGGGACGGAATCATCCCAAGGAGGAGAGAATTGTAACGTCCGGGTTTCGGGGCTAAGCATTAGTAGATGATGTAATAGTCTAGGTCAACTATTGTAACTCTTTTTGAAGTAATAAAGATGAAATATTTGAGTATTATGTGAATTTATGTGTTTTATACTTAATTATAAAGGTATAATTAATAAAGAATAAAAATAAACGTCAAAATTAAAGTGTAATATAAACCCGATATCTTTACATAAAGTTGTAGTGGTGGAAACAAGGATTGCGGATATATAAGGAATGCCGAATTCCGAGTTATAACGAAGAAGTTATGGTCTGTCGAAGTTTCGCGGCAGAACCGGCACGACACCGGGAAACGTAAAAAGTGAATTTACGATAGAAGACTTTTTGGCCTTAGTAATCTAAACAAAAGTAGTAGAATATGTTAAAATGAGAGCGTCCATAAAAAGAACGCCCAAATCTGACTTCGTATGAAGAAGTTATGAATTTTCTAAGATTTGGCTTAGCAGTGCACTACCAGAAACTCGAATTTTAGATCGAGCGGTTTTTGGCCTACGCGACCTAAATGAGAATTGAAGATCTCATTAATATGAACTCAACGGTAAAAAGACAGACGAAAACGGAGTCCGTATGTAGAAGTTATGAATTGTACGCGGACATTTAACAGTATAATCTCCTCCTACTGTTAAATTTAAGATCGCTCGGGAATTAGCCGACGGAGTCTAAATGAAAGTTGTAGATCTTGTTTTTACCTACGCATGAATATAAAGAACGTCGAAAACGGAGCTCGTATGCGAGAGTTATGATTTTTCTAAGTCGGGAGGCTGCTGTGCGAAATCGGGTGACGTGGCGAAATCCTGGCCGTTGCTTCCTCCCCAAGGCTAGCCACCAGAAGGTGACATGTGGCATGGAATCGACGCGTAAGTCCCCTACTCGACGAGTAGAGCTGCCAGCCTCACTATAAATAGAGGTGCCGGGTTCCTCATTCTTCACACCATTCCAACATCTTCTCTCTCTCTCTAAACTCTCTCTCTCTAGCCCCCAAAACCCCCCTAAGCCTAGGTAAACCCCCTACCACCCGAAGGAAGCCCCGAGGCTCCTGAAGCCCCGAGAAAATAGCCTTTCGGTTCGGAAACGCTGCTCCAAGCGAAGCCCGATTTTCAAGAAAACCCGCTGTAAGTGAGCTACGCCTATGCTATTTTTAATATAGCTTCTAATTAATTATAGTAA
Source organism: Lactuca virosa (assembly GCF_052849685.1). Classification (NCBI taxonomy): domain Eukaryota; kingdom Viridiplantae; phylum Streptophyta; class Magnoliopsida; order Asterales; family Asteraceae; genus Lactuca; species Lactuca virosa. The sequence goes on from NC_136431.1 coordinate 57,398,732, forward strand.
CATTATTAGGACCTTAAAATAATTAATTGGGCTATTATTATGAGTTATATAAGAGTGTTGCTTAACGCTTATATAATAGTAATAATGGCTAGACAATTAATTAGTCTCGGTAAATATTAGACTAAACGTTAGTGGTAATGATACTAGGTTTTGTCGAAGGAAGTTGTTTTAAAAGTAACGAAGTGCTGTCCAAGTGCAGAGTCACCACCTAATCAGGTGAGTGCATAGTCACTTTCATCTTATACATAGATATGAAGTATTTAATATAAATTACGTGCTATGTGTGAATATTGTCTGAATACTTGCTGTCTATGCTGATGAAAGATTTTTATACATGTTTTAAATGATTTAAACTGTATAAGTATTTTATATCTACAAAAATTTTAGGGTAAAATATGGGTAGATGTAATAGACGATGTGTGATAAAATGATGAGAGGCCTCGATGTTGTTGTTGATTCTGTCATCTAGCGGAGTATGGATGACGACCACAGACTCTTCTAGACAATCCAGTGGAACGCTAGCAGGCTCGCAACCTGTAGGTGTTTATGAACGATGTGTTCACCGGTGTACTCCATCCACCTCACGGTTGCCTTAAGGACATTTATTGCTGAGGAATCCCCTTAGCAGTAGTGTCCATCCTGATGATGATCCTTAGGCTAGGTCCCTTATGATAGGTGTTTAGGGACGTAAAGTGAGGATAACGGGAACGGGTAATCGGGTTATTGTTGGTTGATGAAATTAAATAACTTATTTATTATGGGTTGAAAACCCTATGTGCTCACCAGGCTCCCAAGCCTAACCCACTTAGTTTCATGTATTACAGGTAGTGGCGCTCGAGCATAGATATGATGTTTTGGATGAGGGATTACAGATATAGGCCTGTAGATATGAATAAATGTAGTAAAGCTTATATTGTATTGTTTATGCTTTTGATCTGTATCGAACATGACATCCCGAGGTTTATAATGAAATACATTTCTACGGAAATACTTTGATAAATCTTTATCATATTTTATTTTGGGAACAATTTCCGCAACACTTTTATTTAAAATGCTACTATGATTTTTAAACAAAGCATAAACAAAATCGGTCTTTTCTAGCCGTGAAAATGGGGATGTCACACACAGCCCCTATTCTCCCTACATATTTGATCTTACCTCCCTTCTTTGCCATCATCTTCATTCTCTTCAAAGGAGAAATTGTCTGATCAACACCAGCTTCCTGATCATCATCTCCCATTCCATCAAGAGTCCTCCTTAGCATATTTTCATCACATAATATGTTAAGGAATGGGTCATCAGACATGTTTGAGGTTGGTTTAAAGGTCTCTGGTGCAAAATCCAGGAAAGAGAAATCTATGAGATCATCATCAGAGTCCTCGTCCCTTACATAAACCTTTTCAAGCCCTTTCACATTTTTAGTTCCAAATGAGCAAGCCATCTATTCAAGATGAAAAATTAAACTAGTAAGTGGCACTATGGAACTCGATTATGGAAGATAAGAACACACATACACATCAATTTCTTATTGGCACCCCACGTATCTTTCTACTTCAGTGTCTTCTAACTTCAAAATAGAAGCTTTTTGCATGCAACAATGGTGTAAGAAACCCTTTTCAAACCCTTCTTCTTCGTAAAACCACTACATGAAACCCCTTTTTTGATGCAAGACGTTTCTGTGAAATGTGATATTTGGTGGTGTACGAACGATCGAGTAGTATAGGAGAGTGGTGACCGGCTGCGTACCTTAACCTGTTGTTAACCGGCTGATAAAACGATTTTGAAACAGGGTCACAATTATTTAGGATAATTAGACACAAAAAATCCATTTAGGGCCAATTTAGAATCGGGATGTAAAACTTATGGCTTTTATGGTATTAACCCTTTCGAATTTGATTATCTACGAATTTTAGTGGTGATCAATGGTCCATTTATTGACCTCTTTCACTTAAATTCCTTGTAGTAGTCTTAATTTGCCCCATAATTGTACTGATGTGCTAATAACATGTAGGTTTTAATAGATTTGATTCCAGATGCTTGTTTGAACCACAAGATCATATTCATTTGGTTATGGTATTTTTTGTACCTCTATTCCACCTTCGTTTTTTAATATATCTAGCGAGAAAAAAAGAATGTGATGGGAAATGAGACGACAAAAACGATTCAAATAATCTATTTCGAGTATAGAAACATTTGATCGACAATTAATTATCTCATCAAACATGTTAACGAGTCTTATTTTTTTATTTAAACATTTTGTATTTTGAAAAAAACATTTTTCTTGTTCAAATCAACAAAAAAAAATACATTTATTAATGGTTTATTGACCTCATCAAACATGTTAACGAGTCTTATTTTTTATTTGAACATTTTGTACTTTGAAAAAACATTTTTTTTTCAAATCAACAAAAAAAAAAATACATTTATTAATGGTTTATTGACCCGTGATGGTGATTGGTGGAGTTGGTGGCGTTAATGGTGGAGCCAACGGCGTTTAAATCGACGAGTTCAAAGGTTGGATGGGAGAGGTCGGCCATTTTGTGTAATAATAAAAATAAATACAATAAAAAGAAAAAGAAAAAAAAAGACAAAATATAGATAAATTTGTCATTTTATATATATTTAACCGAAGGGGTTAGAGGGTAACCAAGAAAATGATCAAACTTTATAGATTTTTAAATTATAAGGATGAATTATGTTAGTTTTGTAAAAGTTGGATTAAAACTGTAGAAAAATGTTAACCATAAAAACAAAAAAATATAATTTACTCTTTGTTTTTTATAAGCAGAATATATTAATAATGAAGGTCTAACAATGAACTCTAATTAACAATGAACTCTAATGTAATGTCTGTAAATTCGTGTTTGACGTTTAAAGTATAATAATAATAATTATATATTTTATTATCTAATTAAAATCGTTGGTTAAAGTAATTGTTCTTCATATGTTTACAAGATAATACATATTTATCATATACACGTTATATGGACAAATATTAGGAGTATATAATATTTGTAGAAAATGTTAATATAAAAAATATCATTAAAACAATAAAATAACATTAGAAATAAAAAGATTATTAAGATAAATAATATTAACGAAAGCTGTAGCAGTCATGATCAGGAACACGTGGACATAAAAAATGTTTAAATCTGATTTCGTATGAGAAAGTAATGATTTATCTAAGTTTCACGTTCAACTCAATAAAACAATGTGTGTCATAAAAAGTGAACTGAAGATAAGTTGTTTATTAGCCTAAGTGACCTAAACGAAAATCGTAGTAATCGTAATTACGAAAGCATGCATGACCGAGGTCGTAGTCTCAATCAAAAATAACCTTAAAAACTCACTAAATAGCTAGGGTAAGTAAGAGTCGAATGTACGAGGAGTTTGTGGTTGAAGTTTGTGTTAATATAGTCAATGGAAAAGGTACTACTTGCAATTGCCATGACATAAAATCAAACCAAATCTAAACTAAATAGATAGAAACTTTACGTTGCAAAAGGTTGTTAAAACAAATACTATGAATGAGAAAACAAAATACTTTCGGTTTAATTGTTCATATAGTTGGAAAAACACGTTTTTCTTCCCTTAAATTCCAATTTAATTGCCTAAACATATTTAAGGTTACATGCAACAAATAATTTTGGGCACACAACATGTTATCCCGACTAGTTGTCTTACTCCCTATGTATAATTGGATTAGGAACAACTAGTGGTTTGGTGATAATGTGTCTTACGATTACATATTACAATGTTGAGCATATAATACCACAAATTTGGAATAATGTATGTGGATTCAAGCAATCATCTTAGTTCCTGAACTACTTGAATTCAGAATGATTAGTGCATTAACAATACACTATCTTAGTTGCAATATCACAATTTTAAATAAAAACAATAACTTCAAGCATGTAATAATAACTAAAATGGATTAGAATAAAAGTAATAATCAAAACTGATGGGTTTTGAGCATAACATACAATCCTATGTGTGCATGCAACCCTAAACAAGATTTACGTTTTCTCTAATTGAACATACAATATGAACAACCAAGTGTAAACCCAAGATCTCTAAGGAATAATCGAAAATCATATAAGAAGGGTTATAATACATACCTTTAAGATTGTTATTGTAAACAATCCTGAATCCTTGCTTGAAAGGCCTTTGGTAGCGAGCGCCACAAGTGTCGCGCCTCTAATGGATGACAAACAAACCTAGCAACCAAGGAAAACTATATATATATATATATATATATATATATATATATATATATATATATATATATATATATATATATATATATATAGAGAGAGAGAGAGAGAGAGAGAGAGAGAGAGAGGAGAAGCCTAAATTTCGTCCAAGGCACTTAGAAAGAAGTCATGGCCGAAATTCTACCCTAAGGAGGGTTTATATAGGTGTTAGGAAGGTATTAGATTAGGCAGGTATCTTCAAGATAACGCTAATCCCTTTACTTCCTCCCTAAGGCATCCAAGACACCCTTAGAGCCCAAGGAAACCTTAGGAGCACTCTAGATTTCGTTCCCACCTCTTTAGGGAGGTTCTACAATTGCCCAATGCTCAACTATTGAAGATTGTCACATTTAGTCCCTGCATATTTAATTAATTCCTTTAACCCCAAAATTAATTCCAAATTAATTTCTGATTAAATATTAATTAAACAATATGATTTCTAATTAATATATTATATTCATAATACATTAATAAATCATTTATTTTGATTTCTAATTAACTTATTAACTAAGTAATAAATTAATAAATCATTCTTCTCTCTCTAAAAGCTATCCTATTCAATTGTCAGGTTTAAAGGCAACCTAAAAGGACTGTGCTACTATCAATTCAAGTACATACTCATTATAGTTATGGGTTTAGACACCTAATCCAACAGTCTCCCACTTGGATAAGTCTAATAACTATAACTGCCAGTATAACTACCAAATTGATCAGCAAATTGTAGCTACCAAAAGCTGTTGTCGAACTCTGACCCAGTCAGTGACGTGTCCTTAGATAAGTGATCAAGTATTCCTCCATTCTGCACGATATCGTATGGACATGAGACATGGATTATAATCAATTTCTCTGTCCAAGATTTGTTTCCCGATTTTCGATTTGTGACGATTGATATCAGACTACTAATTGAACACATCAATTCAGTCCAGGCTTGCCCAAGCGCTTTAGATGTCATCATCAAATCACCGAGGGGCCCACATATATCGTTTTTCCCGTTAGGGTAAAAGGAACGGATAAACTTCGACTTATATGCTTGCACTATTCACTCATCAAATCACACACAACAATACATTTTATAACATCACGTTACTGATGCGTGTACGTATTATCAATGCATAACTGACTCGTAAACAACAACTCATATATCTCCGTTTCAAGAATATAAGATATTATCATCTCAAAATTACTCGTGATAAAATCCATGAAGTAATTCTTTGAGTGTGGGTTAATCCAATACTTAAATCCCCATTTCAAAAGTACTCATGAATACTGCAACAAACCATTGCCAGTCTAACCCCTTAGACAATCTACAGTTTGATTCATGACAGTCTTAATTCACTACTTACTTCCAAAAGTATGATCGACTGTAGATGTTTGAATAATCCAATTATTCGGGAAGTAAAACATGCGAAGTGAAACACAATAATAACCTAATTAACTATGGTCTCAAAACTATTGAATTTAAATAAAACACTTATTATTTAATCACCATATTAATGAGACTTTATTAATTGTATAATGTTTCGATTAATCAACTAAACACTTCAATTAAACATCTGTCATGCCATGTTATAAACATGCATACTATGTCTCTCTATGATCATTCCTTTGTGAACAAATCAATTGGACATAATTCCAATGATGCTCATATCACAATTCCAAATCCTTATTACAAGTGTAAGAATTCCAAATTTTTGTCACCGCTAAATGTGTTAGAGTCTAACCTTGCATGAAATATCCTTTTGTGATGACGTGGTGTCAAAGTCACCGAGACTTAACCAACGATGTCACAAAATGCTCCATTGAAACTTTGTTACTAAAACAATTTCATGGTAATGAAGTATCAAATTCAAGGTAACTCCTTGAACACCTTCCTTGCGTTAAGGTTTCTAACTCACATTTAGATTTCAATAACCAACTCCTATTATGGAAATATTTCCATATTCCCATAAGACCATCAATTCTGAACAAGAATCACCTCCACTCAGAATTATGTCAATATGGTCCGTCCAAATACTATACTTCCAACTGTCCATAAGTAACCAATCTTTTGGTAAATCTCAGACTGTTCTTGACAGTTGTTTAACAACTTTAGTCACATTTAGTCACATCTTGTTCTAGTCCTTTTCTGTGACAACTGGAAATTTTTAGAGCAAGCAAGGTCTAGATTCTAACCGTGTACAAGTAAATTCTCAACGTACTTGTTGCAATAGAACTTTGAAAAACCAAGAGAGCATGTTATAAGTTAACAGGCATATATATACTTTGAAAACCATGTGGCAAAGAAACTTTGGAAACCATTTTCATAATAAACCTTTCAGAGTCAACAAGGCTAACTAATGGAGGTTGTACGCCATCAAAAATCAAATAAACAAGACATTAAGCATGGATTTTACACCCTACTTTAGGGATTTCGGTTTTGAGAATCTTGGAACACTTTAGGACCGAAATCAAGTGCTTTTAGGATGCTAGGACCGAAATCAATTGCCTTATGGAATGCTAGGACCGAAATCAATTGCTTTATGGAATGTTAGGACCGAAATCACCTTTCTTAGGTGATACCATGACCGAAAACCCTTTCTTGAGTACCTCAAGACCAAAATCAACATCTTTGAGTGTAAGCAAGGAGATTTCAGTCATGCTAGACCGAATTCACTCCCACTTAGGCCGAAAACCCCTTAAATATCTAGATATTCTTGCAACTTGATTGGCTGAGTTGTTTTCCCAAGAAGATAATTACACTTACCAAGGTATATGTCACTTCACAACCTTATCCTTCCTTCCTTTTATATATATATATATATATATATATATATATATACACACACACACATACATACATACGACTTAGGATCCATTTCAAACATTTCCAGTAAACTCATTTACTTCATAAATCCTCTCAAATTCAACCCCATATCCTTTCAAATATCCAAGATCAAGTAGCTCCAGGAGACTCTTATGTTGTCTTCAAATTTGATTATTAGGATTAAAGGTAAGATCATCTAATTTGTTGTTTATGGAACACTTGTATTATTAGTTTTATATATTCACACATTATTATGTGTTTAAACCATTAGGATAAAACGCCCTTCACGTATTCTAGACTCAAAGATCACCTTTTTTATCTCGTTATCAAACCGCAACTACACATAAGTGATGGGTTATGAGCACTACAACATTCCAATGGTGTACATGCAAACCCTAAAGCTTTGGATCTAGTTTGTCTAATGAACATGCAATAATCATCCAAAGCCATAAACCCTAGATCTAGCATGTGATAATCAATATTAACATAAGAATAGGGTTTAGATCTTACCTTTGATTGTTATGTAGCAATAACAATCTATTCCTTCTTGTAATTGACTTCTGAAAGCTTAGAGTCACAAATGTCACTCCTCTAATAGCTCACAAACACCAAGAGCAAGAGGATGACTTAGGATAAGAGAAGGAGGCACTAAAAACGTCCAAGAAACCCTAAGAAATCATTCAACACGTTTTTGGTGCTCTAGGGGTCATTATATATGTGAGGCAATTAGAGTTTTGAACTAGGAAACCCTAATCTGACTGCTTAGGCCCTAAGCAGCCCATGGACTCCGTTTAGAACACCCCTTGGACGAGTTCCTTATGGGCTTCCCATAGAATTCGTCCAACCTATGTTCCAAGGTGATCCATAGCCCAATTGCAACTATCTTATAATTACAATATCAGTCCCCCAAGTTTAATTAAACTCTTTTAGCCACAAAATTAATTTTTTAATTAATTATTGACTAATATTAATTAAACAATATGATTTCTCCTTTAATATATTATTCATATAATATATTAATAAATCATAATTAATCTCTTTCTCCACAAATCATCCTATCAAGTTGCTTTGGTGAAGGCAACCCAAAAGGACCATGCTCCATCGGGTCAAGTACATACCAAAATAGTTATGGGCTTAGACACTAGTCCAACAGTCTCCCACTTGGATAAGTCTAATAACTATTCTGCGTATGACTTCAGATCCTGATCAGCAATCGTAGCTTTCAAAAGCCGCTGTCAACTCTGATCTTATCAGATTCGCGTCCTTTAGATAAGGAATCATATATTCCTCCATTCTAGATATCGTATAGACGTGAGACATGGATTGAAATCATTCTCTCAGTCTATGTGCTGTTTCCCGATTTCTGATTTATGACGACTGACCAATTGAACAAATCAAATCAGTCCTGGCCCGGCCGAGCACTTTCCTTTGTCATCACTAAATCATCGAGGGGCCCACAGATATCGCTTTTATCCCACTTTGGGTAAAAGGAACGGATAAACTTCGACTCAATGCTCGCTTGTACTCACTCACCGAATCACACACAACAATACGTTTCATAACACCAAGTTACTGGTGCATTTACATATTATCAATGTGTAACCGACTCGCAAGATACAACTCACACATCTCGGTTTCAAGAATATAAGATATTATCGTCTCACCAATCACTTGTGCTAAAATCCATGAAGTGATCCAAGTGAGCGTGGGTTTAATCCAATGCTCAAATCATATTCGTAAGCACTCATGAACGTTGTAGCAAACCTTTGCTATGTCTAATACACTTTAGACAATCTACAACCAATTCATGACAATCTTCTTTCATACCTACTCCCAAAGTATGAACGACTGTGGAACTTTCAAATAATTCGATTATTCTCAAATAACTCAATTATTTAGGAAGTCAAAACATGCAAATTGAAACACAATAATAATCGAATCCAATATGGTCCCAACCTTTTGAGCATAAATAAAACTCCTTTTGTTCAATCACCATATTGATTACACATTATAAATTGTATAATGTTTCGGGAAATCAACTTTTACTTGAATTATAACAATAATTGTCTCATGCTCTTAGCATGCATACTTTGTTTACTTGTGGTCCTTACTCTGTGAAATAGTATAATTGAATAACATTTTCAATCACACTCATTTCACAATTCCCAATCCTTACCACAAGTGTAAGAATACCAAATTCTTGCCACTTATAGAATATGTTAGATTCTAACACTTTATGGAATTGTCCTTTCGTAATATCATGGCACAAAAGTCACAAAGACTATTGCCAATGAAATTACAAAGTCCTCTACTGGAGATTGTTGCAAGACAATTCCATAGACACGAAGTCTCACATTCAAAGTACATTCCTTTGGACATCCTTATTGCATAAAAGTTTCTAATCTACACATAAATTCTTGACGTCCAACTCCCAATATGGAAACATTTCCATATTATCCATATGACAACTCATTTTAAATAGAATCTTATCTATTCATAATAATGTCAATATGGTCCATCCATGACTATACTTCTAACTGTCCACAAGTGACCAATCCTTGGCGAACCTTAGATTATCCTTGACAGTTGTTTAACTAATTCATTCAAATCCGATTCTAGTCCTCTTTCCCCCTTAATGCCCTAGGCATTTGGAAAATTTTAGAACGGTCGAATATTACAACGACATGATACTTTACCAGTCTTTTGCTATAATATTTCTATTTGCCATGTTCTCACGATTCGAACTATGAAGAGGGATGCCGTAATCATAATCGAACTTTGAGAATGCATTTAATAAATATTACTTTGACTAAATTCAATTAAAATTTCTCGATCTAAGCCTTTAGATTTGAAACGAAGTATACTATTCTCTCCCTTAATTATAGCAAAAACAACTTTTCAACCCCTGCAACTTTGCAAAGTGAAACTTTTGTTTTTCTATAATTAATATTGCCAACTTGCAATACTTAAAATAATGATCATGCTCCCACTAACATGATGATTATATCCTTTCAGCATAACATTTATACTCCCACTAACTTTGACACGTATTCAGAAACCAGCTAAGCTTCTAGAAAACAATACTTGTTGACTTCCAAAGTTCATTGTTTCTAATACGATATACTTTGATAATCTTTTATCTAAGCATCTCAAACTCATACACCTTACTTTAGACAGCTCACATGTGTGCCTAAACAATTCCAGAACTTATAGCAATAAGTCTCGATTGTTCAAACTAATTGCCAAATCTCAAAATTCGAACTATGAAAAGGGATGCCGTAATCATAATCGAATTTGAGAATGCAATTTACATAATCGCTATCTCCTTAAAATCTCTCTTAATGAAAGCGTTTCCTCACAATCATTTTCATGAAGGAGAGAAACCTTATGACACTTAGATTTTATGGTGCATGTGTTCCTGTCCATATGAATATGTCATAACCATAATCGTAAGATAATGTTTGTGACAAATTCAACCTCTTATGGACAGAACTTGTTCATTCTTAATTTCTTGCCATCAAGGGTCCCACTATTGCTTCCAAGTTATTTAGCAGCTCACCTATGCCAGTCAATGTACTTTCATTGGTCAAGGTGTTTGCCCTTATGCATTCAGTTGAGAACTTGTAGAACTCATATGCATAATCACTCAACTGGATTGGCACATAAATAAAATTTTGTCAACACGTTAGGTTACAATCCTCAAGTTGTGTGCTAGTGTTTAATAGGTTTACTTCTTGATTTGTTATTGAAACTTTTCAAGATCTTTAGACTCCCACTGACCTCTTGACATATAAGATTCTCTTATCAAGAAACATTTCTTGACAAAAAAAATATTCAAGAGTCAGTGTGTGTCTTTATCAAGAAAAACCTACACGCAATTTGGTTCTAGTTGGTCTTTGTCTTATTCAAGACATCACAACTTACCAAAATGTGCAAGTGTAAGAACATTTCTGCTTAATATTATCTCACTCAATTCACAATCTTGGAGTATAACTCCAAGACTTGATATTGGAACGAAGTACGATACATCTTATTGACTTAACCATTTCTACAATTCACCATTCCTCTTCTTAGCCAAACTAGTGCACTAAGGTATCCTTAGAGGATGAATTGTAATATGGTTCCTACAATAACCAAGATGATCATAAAACACGATACAAAAGTACTCTCCCTTCTTCTTAGATTGGAGAACCTTTTATCTTTCTGCCTTCATTGATTCTTCTTATTTGTTCTGCCATTCATTGAAACTTTTCAATGATTTAGAATTACACTTAATCTTGTAAGTGTAATCACGTTTACTGGACTTTTAGTAAATCATGACGAATAGTCTTATCGTTCTTTGTGGTGGACTTGACCAGTGCACATCATTGTGTACTAGATCTCCTAGTCCTTCACTTGACTCACATACTTATGTGAACAAGTAATTAGTCTTAATTTCCTAAATATGAAGGTTCTTATTCATCACACAATACCAGTTGCATGATTCTAAGTTTCTGTCCTATTGGAACTTGGGTGATGAGAAACTTTCCTCATTTGGTAAATTTCTGACATTACCACAAATAACATAACTAAGAATCAAATCTATTCACAATATTGCTAACAATAGAACCATTCAAACACCAATTTTCATAAAATCCATCGCAAGGAAATATAAATAAGATAAATCAAAATTTATTTTATTGCGGAAAAATATTGTCCTTACAATGCGATTACAAATGACAACTATGTTTATATTATTTAGCAATCTATCCTAACTCTAAAGTAGTAGCTCAAACAATCCGATCTTTGAATCATGCGATCAAGATCCATTTCTTCATGACCAGATTTAGCTCACTTCTTTCCTTTTAAGCTTCCTTTTTCTTCGATTCTACAAAACACCAAATGTAATCTTATCACATCATGTGTTAAGAATCTAAAAAAAAACTTAATAGAGTTAGATAGTGGATTTTACCTGATGCAGAGTCATACATCTTGACTCTCCCATCTCTTAGATCTCTCAGGTAGTTAGAGCAGCTTCATAACCAATGCCCCCTCTTTTGGCAGTAGAAACATATGGATTCTTCTGGAATGGTACACTGGACTATCTCAGACTCAGCCTTTCTCTTGCGTAGAGAAAACTTTTCTGGACTTCCAATGTTGTCATTGCCCATAGAAGGTTGGGATATTGATTTACCAGACAAATTTGCTGACCAGTGCGCCATATCATTTCTGATTCAACAGCAATAAGCAAATAAGTCAAATCAATAAGGGTCATGTCGTGGTCCATCATATAGTACTCTCTAACGAACTTACCATATGATTCGGGAAGTGACTGAAGAACCAAGTCAACAGCCAACTTCCTTTAAACATCGACACCTAACAATCCCAATCTATCAATATGTAACCTTTTATCCAAGACATGAGCACATATAGACTTTCCATTTCCATGTCTTTTGCCAATAGGGCTTGAGTGACCTTGAACTTTTCAAGTCTTCGAACACGTGGGTCAGGGAGAATTATTGGAGGAGGTGGAGAAAATGAATCATGATTTCCAATTCCACAATACAATCGTGGAACATCATCTTCATGTGGAAAACTTTTCCCAATGGATTTAGGAAGACCATAGTTGTTAGACTTTGACATCTATAAAACGGGAGAAAATTCAAGTTAAGTTGATTGAGTCCTTAATAAAACACTCAAATGAGATATTAAGGCTAGGGCCCAACACAATATCCTACAAATTGGAAGAGGGATGCCGTAATCCAACTCGCAGAACATTTGAAGGTAGGTAAATGACGATTTACCAATTTCCACCATGAAAAACGAAAAGAAGGTTAAGTTTTAAATGAATTGAAACTCCTAGATCTTTTGAGATTCATTGAACTTTTCAATGTCATGTTTAATCTCGATTAGGCCCTTCATTTGTGACTGGGATGCCGAGGATTACAAATAAGGTGTGAATAACCATGCGAATGTACGTGGTGCCCTCAATGTTACATTCACCTAATCGACGTGCCGGTTAACCACACACGCTCCATCGATCTATGATAAACATCGAGTCACCCTTCGCTACCAATGCCAAACCCAACTTAGTGTGTCGGTTAACCACACACGCTCCACTAATTGTCTCGACAAGGGTGCAAAGTGTAATTCCATGGAATTGCATCGATTTCACTTTTTCCTAAAGTAACTAAGATTGGGAATTTTATAAAACATTTAGTTACTTTATTCATTATACTTTTAATGAGGAGAGGGTTTGCCCTATCCTACCCGTTCGGCTAACGACCCTCCACTAGTCAAGAGTGCGATGGGTAAGAGTGGATACCCATTCAATCGCCATTTTATAGGTAATTTCCTTAAACACCCCTTATAGACCAGCTTTGTGAATGAGGCCTACTAACGGTAAGACTAGCAGTTTAAGTTGTACATATATAATATTAGACTTTTAATGTTATATATAGTATAGGGTGTATTTTACACTTTTAAAATACTAGGTGGTTTAATTTTATAAATTACACTTTTAATTTAAATTAAATATAAACCATATCATTATGGATTTATTAACTTTCTTTTAATTATACCTTCTAATTAACTTAATAAAAACATAAGGGTGTAATTTGAACTTTTTCAAAACTAGGGTTTTAGAATTTAATATTTTAAAATCAAACTTTTAATCAAAATTTAAATTCCAAAACTTGAGGGCAAGTTTTGAAACATTTCAAAATGTTAGGGTTCAACTATTTAAATTTCAAAACGAAACCTTTTAAAGTTCAAATTTAAACTATAAAACCTAAGGGATGTAAATTGAAACTTTTTTAAACTTACTAGGTCAAATATTTGACTAATAATAATCATATATTATCCATATTTAACCAAATCCATCAATTTTGATGAGGATAATCATTCCAAACTTAAAAATTCGGATTTTGGCAAGAAAAACGAGTTTTGACAATTATCCTCAACAAAATCTAGTGAAAAAATCAAAAAATCCGGCAATAGACCCTTGGACTCGTCGAGTAGGACCTACTCATCGAGTCCATTCATGGACTCGGCGAGTCTGCCAGTCAGAATCCCAAAATTCGATTTTTCCAAGCAAGCAATGAACAATTAAGCATCAATTCATCATACAAACAGCCTAGGCTCTGATACCACTGATGGGTTATGAGCACTACAACATTTCTATGGTATACATGCAAACCCTAAAGCTTTGGATCTAGTTTGTCTAATGAACATGCAATAATCATCCAAAGCCATAAACCCTAGATCTAGCATGTGATAATCAATATTAACATAAGAATAGGGTTTAGATCTTACCTTTGATTGTTATGTAGCAATAACAATCTATTCCTTCTTGTAATTGACTTCTGAAAGCTTAGAGTCACAAATGTCACTCCTCTAATGGCTCACAAACACCAAGAGCAAGGGGATGACTTAGGATAAGAGAAGGAGGCACTAAAAACGTCCAAGAAACCCTAAGGAATCATTCACCACGTTTTTGGTGCTCTAGGGGTCATTATATATGTGAGGCTATTAGGGTTTTGAACTAGGAAACCCTAATCTGACTGCTTAGGCCCTAAGCAGCCCATGGACTCCCTTTAGAACACCCCTTGGACGAATTCCTTATGGGCTTCTGTAGTGACTAAAGAACATGGTTTGGCATGCGGAATTAAAGATTGCACAATGAACATGGTGATTTGGGTGTTCAAGAGATGTATTGAATATGTATGGTGTTACACAAAAAGGGACATAGATCTACATCTACATAAATAACACACACTTACACACTCACTTTTACACCTCTCAAGCACACCTCTACAAGTGGACTAAACCCACCTTATATAAAGGTGTTTACATGTCTCTCTCTCACTCTCACTAACACATGGGTCTAAAGGCTAATGCACCACATGCAAGTGGGTTTTACAAAAGTCAAACATTTACAAAGTCAATCATGAATAACTTTGTACCCCAACATTCTCCCCCTCAAGTTAGGAATGAATGACCCACTTCAATTCTTCCAAAACCGAGCAACTACGCGATCCGAGCCTCAAGGGTGACACATGTCGAAACGAACTTCAATCTTCAATTCTTCCATGATTCTTCAATTTGGGCTCTAGGATGTGAGACCATACAATCCGAGCATCAACGAATGATCAAGAGTATCCCAAACTCCAAATAACCACCCTAAAGTTGAGCATAAAAACACACCCCAAAAATCTTCAATAATTCCAAACCCATTTCGAAACGAAATCACATCCAAACTTCGAATTGCTTCATTTCGTAGACTTCAAAAATTCAAGGTCACTTCGGTAGTCAAATCCGTGTAATATGAAAAATTCAAGTTCGAATTTCCATATAAATTTCTCCCCCTTTTTATAATTGAAATTTGATTATAAAACCTTCAAGGATAGAGAACGTGCTCTATTCGGAATTTCTCGTGTCAAAACTCCCCCTTAACATGTGGCATAAACTTTGTGCTTCAATCCGGAAAATCCAAAAAATATTGAATTTTTAGTTTCGTTCACGGACCGCCTTTGACAAATTTTCTCAAAAATGGGTAGAAATTGTCAATTTCAAAATTCTGCAGTGACCCGGGGCGCCCAAAACAGCAAAATATGCAAAACTCTCCCCGTTTTCCAAAGCTGGGTAGAAAGCGTCAATTTGCACAAACTGCAAGGACCTGAAATGTATTTTCTTCAATTTTCAGCAAAAATAGTCCTTTTTCGAATTTGGGTATGAACCGCCAAACATTCGAAGCCTCAGGGACTATTTTCGAAAATTCTGCCCTTCTTCTTCAAATCATACGAAGAATCCCCCATTCATACGAAGCTCCAAAAATTTTCGAATTTGGGTGAAAAGTGTCAAACATACGAAAATTCAATTAATTCTCTAAGTGCCAAATTTTCGAAGGTTCAGGGGCTGTTTTCGAAACTTTTGCTATTTGTTCAAATCATACGAAGACTTCATCAATCATACGAAGGGTTGAACCATTTATACCACTTTGTTAAAAGAGCAGGGACCAAAATTATAACTGTTTGTTTTCTTCTTCCATTCATATAAAGCACTGTATCCTCTTCGTACATTCAAAATCATAGACCCTTCTTATAATTCCCCAATAACCCCTTCGTACGAAATCATCGTTTCCATTTTCTCTTTCAATCTAACTAATACGAAGCATACAGAGACTTATTGATGAACAGTAACTCTTCGTTCAATCAGAGTACTCTTCTTTCAAATGATAAACCCAGATACACATTTACCCTTCGAATATCATTCAACTGCCCTTCGTTCAAACTCCCAATACCAGCTAACCATTCGAATTCCAACCCAATCGATCATTTGTTCTAACCGAAAACCACCCTTCGTTCTTAAAGTCACAAATTCGTTATCAAGCATCGATCAATCATTCGAAATTCTCAAAATCAACAATTCTTGTTTTAAACCCAATCAATAAAATCTTCGATTCCAAATACATCGTCAACCCAAGCCATCGATTCCAAACGATTACAAACGAAATCAATAGACTCGACTCATCGAAACCAAATCAACATTTCCAGTTCGTTCCTTCTTTCAAATACTGTTCGTCATCAAGATCATAAATCCAATAATTTTCGAAATGGATCCTCCAATCAATCATGATTTCGACATCTATACCTTGTTCTCAATTCAAAACCAACGATTTCAGCCTCCAATTTAATGAATCATCATCTAAAAATCGAGTTTGACTTTTTGCTATGTTTGACTTTTCGAAAATTAACATTCAGCAAACTTGAAATTGATGATTCTAACATTGATTTTTAGATCAAACAAAGAATCTTCATCTTGTTCTTCACTTTATTCAAGTGTTCTTGACCAATAGTTATAAGATCTTAAAATCAATTTCCGATTTCAAAGTCTAGATACAAACAAACCTGATTTCATCATATACAAATCATCTGAAATCGTATCTTGAATTTAGATTTTCAACACATTACAAATGATTATTAGAACTGAATGGAAGAAATCAGAACTCAAGAATACATGATTAAAGAGTAATCGATGAAAGAATTTCCGATGAAGAACTAGAACAAAATTGGAATGAATTGTACAACCTAATAAAACACACGCGTACCGATTGACTTATCAACAAACAAATGATATCGGATCAATACATTTTGAATGGGCTTGAGATAAACACATTCCAGACAATATCCGATTGCATATTGGGCTTAAAATATAGATGAACAGTACTTGAAATTATATTCGTTTGGGCTCAACATTCAACGATGAATAGTACTGAATAGTTGATATGGATTGAAAAGAATTGTGGGCTCAAAATTACTATGAATAGTAAAGGATTTTAAATCACAATGAATTTTGACATAAAATGAATGAACAGCCACAATTTGAGAATCAAATCAAACGAACAAATATAAGATTGGATCGAATTTTGATCAACAAAAGAATTATTGGATAACTACAAATGGGTTTTTCAAAGAAAATTTGATCAACGAGTCAAACGATCAAAAATCAAAAATGCAACGCACGATTCAATGAAATTAAGAGAGATCATAGAGAGAGACTCACCAAAATTGCTCAAATTGCGACAAAAGTTGTCAAACCGAGAATCGTTCTTCAAAAATCACCTTGATCTTGAAGACTCGCTCTGATACCAATTGTAGTGACTAAAGAACATGGTTTGACATGCGGAATTAAAGATTGCACAATGAACATGGTGATTTGGGTGTTCAAGAGATGTATTGAATATGTATGGTGTTACACAAAAAGGGACATAGATCTACATCTACATAAATAACACACACTTACATACTCACTTTTACACCTCTCAAGCACACCTCTACAAGTGGACTAAACCCACCTTATATAGAGGTGTTTACATGTCTCTCTCTCACTCTCACTAACACATGGGTCTAAAGGCTAATGCACTACATGCAAGTGGGTTTTACAAAAGTCAAACATTTACAAAGTCAATCATGAATAACTTTGTACCCCAACTGCTTCCCATAGAATTCGTCCAACCTATGTTCCAAGGTGATCCATAGCCCAATTGAACTATCTTATAATTACAATATCAGTCCCCCAAGTTTAATTAAAGTCTTTTAGCCACAAAATTAATTTCTTAATTAATTATTGACTAATATTAATTAAACAATATGATTTCTCCTTTAATATATTATTCATATAATATATTAATAAGTCATAATTAATCTCTTTCTCCACAAATCATCCTATCAAGTTGCTTTGGTGAAGGCAACCCAAAAGGACCATGCTCCATCGGGTCAAGTACATACCAAAATAGTTATGGGCGTAGACACTAATCCAACAATAAGGTGAGTTCATACCCCTACGTTTTCAAGACCTTTTCCATGTTGGGGGGGGGGGGGGATACAAGTAACACAAAAGAATATTTACGTTAAAACACAAACATTTAAATATGTTATCTTTACCATTTTTACGAAAAGTGTTAAACACGCGAAACGATTTTACTACCAAACTCGTATATTTTTACATACAACGTTTTGATAAAAACGTAAAGATATGAAAAATGGTTACAAAATACATTTCATTATTCCTATAAATATATATAACTATATATATTTTGAGTACAAAACGTTCATTTCGTTAAAACTCTATAAATATAGTTTACGAAACTTTACCCCTTTGTAACCCGTTGAGCAAAGGGTAAAATTATATAAAGTGCATATATAATTGTTTTACGACATTTTCTATATTATCCAGGAAATAGGGGATAATTTCATATTCAAACGTTTTCATTTCAAAAACACGTACACTCGTTGAATAAATTTGTGAGACATTGTCTTCATCGTACCGAACTGAGGTATACAGAAAGTATTGTATTTATAACCGGAATCTCCGATACGAGAGCGTGATACTTATGTATAGATTTATACGGGACTGATGATCCTACACCCTGGTTGCTAGCTGCAGCCAGACCGGCAGGTTATGGGTGACAAATGTCATAAATATCTCGGTGCCTGAAGAACGACGAGGCAGACACCGCATCTTAAAAGCATGGTTATAAAAACTCAGATAGTGAAATGACAAGACGTTTATTTTACACGAAAACACTTTCCTTCAGACGGTTTTATACATGATTAAAACTACATATTACTACTTTAATGTATGTAAAACACTGGTACATTTCGGTTTTGGAACATATACGGCTTACATCTCAATTATTAGAAAATATCGGATTTTCTGGAACGAACACCCTCATTTTACAAGTAAACGGCTTACATCTCAATTTATTAGAAAATATCTGATTTTCTGGAACAAACATTATCATTTTACAAGTGAACGACTTACATTTCATTTATTAGAAAATATCGGATTTTCTGGAAACAAACACGATATCTTTTCGCGGAAAGGCTTACTACTTTTCATAACAAACTCTTATGAACTCACCAACTTAATTGTTGACTCTTTTTCAAACAACTTGTATTCAGTAAAACAGGTAATCAACAACTTTTGAGGATAGGACGCTAAGGCGTCAATCAGATCTTTTGTCATCATATTGTAATTGACTTTTGAAACATGTAATACCTATAATGATGTAACTTTTTCAATTATATATATGATGGTTGTGTTTGCTTTCTTTACTATTACACAATTGTTATGATACAATACATGAAAGTCATCCACCCCCGGACGTTTCCGCCATCCTGGTTTGGGGGTGTGACAGATTGGTATCAGAGCATTGTTTATAGTGAACTAAGTATATCAAACCACATAAGATATACAAACTATAAATACAATGGGACTAAAACTCTCTAACGTAAAATTTTCGTACAAGTATACTTGAGAATATTATAAGTATTTTTATAAAAGTGTATGTATATGCATACATACTAGGAACAATGTCATAATGAGTACCATATAAAAAGTATTTAGATAAGTTGAACATTGCGGTTAAGCCGAGATAATTATGTAATCATATTTGGGATAAATATAGCCTGATCAACTATATTTATTTGAGATACGACCAACATGTGTTTGGGAATAGTCATGGTGAACAACGAGTCTAAAACTTACCAACACTACATACCAAGAAACTCTAGAACCAAACATAAAATTTAAAATACTATAGGAGTATTTTATGATACTATAAATAATTCATGTGAAAACTAAAGACCCTTACTGGTAGGTCTATAATTGCTTGGTGTATACGTTAAAGTTTTATATAATTAAGATTTCATAGACTTAGAATTTGTGATTTCACTTTAAATCCTATTCTTTGTTTGGTTGTGGGTTTAGAGTAGGATCACTGATTCGAAGGTCTATTCGATCTTAGTTGTATACAAGTTGTATACACTACGTGATTATAGGAGGACCCAGTAAGGAACACGTCATAAAAATTTTCATTAGAGATGCTTCTATTAATCTCATAGATTCTTTAGATACCTCCATTCTCACACAGACAACAGGAGCAGATTTCACCACGACAACCCCTACTACCCTACCGCAACAGCCAACAGATGAATAGAGGAGAAGACAACCGCCATAAGGCGACAAATCCTTGTAGCTAAAACTAGAGTAATCATAACAGAACAAGGAACGAAGGAAGCCACTCGCGAGATGTGCGAGGTGGCAGGACACCTTGTGTATCATTTTGTTATATGATAGACTAGTATAGTCTAGCGAGTTAGTGACTATACTACTCACACTACGTGGGAGACTTATTACATCTTTCATCACAACTAGTAATAGTAAATCAAGCAGGATACGCCCTCCCAAAACCCATGAAACTCGACCGACATAAGATTTTGACACCTATATTCTATTTTGTTAAACTTAACATTTGTACAATACCTACTCCCACTCACTACCATAAAAACATCACAGGGATGTTGGCCGAAACATTGAGAATCGTACAGTAAAATGTGAAATTTATACGTGTATATAAATAGATGGAATACAACTAGTAACGACCATAGTTACTTACAAACTCGTTTTTATAACATACAA
Organism: Lactuca virosa; assembly: GCF_052849685.1. NCBI lineage: Eukaryota > Viridiplantae > Streptophyta > Magnoliopsida > Asterales > Asteraceae > Lactuca > Lactuca virosa. The sequence continues at coordinate 57,419,750 of NC_136431.1, forward strand.
CAAGAATCATGCCATCACGCGGAAGTAACCAGCACACCGGCATAACACCCGTTCTACAAATGGACCTCGCCACATTCCAAACCATTGTAGCAGCCGCTGCAGCAGTCGCCGTGACAGCCGCCATGACATAGTTTAACGCTAAAAACACGAACGAAAATAAGAACGATGCCGACAATTCCAATCACAGTGACAACCAAGGGCACCAGCGAGTGTGCTCCTGCAAGGACTCCCCAAATTATGAACCTAAGGACTCCCACGGAAATAAAGGAGTACTACCCAAGAAAAGAAAGTGCTGGAACAAGAGAAAGGGCCGTCCGACTCAAGGACCCGCCAAAAGACAACAAATAGTGGCAACCCACCCTGTCACTGTCCTGGTCGCCCCAACACCAACAAAGCGATATGCTGGAACCCTTCCAAATTGTAACAAGTGCAACTTTCATCATCGTGGAGCCTGCCGGGTGATGTACTGCAAGAATTGCAACAAAAATGGGCATACCGCCCGTTTCTGTAGGACTCCGGACCAACACACAACTCAAGCCGCCAACGCTGGAGTGAGTCAAACATGCCATAAATGCGGTGAAACGGGACATTTCAAGAGAGATTGTCAAACAGAAAGGAATAACAGAGGAATGGGAAGAGTTTTAATAGCAGGACATGAGGAAGCAACAAGGGATCCTACTGAGATTTCCAGTACGTTTCTCCTCAATCACTCGCATGCATGCATACTTTGTGTTAGCAAGTATGAAGAGGAGTTCACGAACTACCAATTTAAAAACATATTAAGATAAAAGCTACAATCACTCAACGAAACATTCATAGTAGAATTAACAAATAATAAAACAGAAAGCACTAAAGATATATACATAGTATGCACTCTAACACTAAAACAACTCGTTCTTTCAAATTGACGTAATGCCAGCTACAATAGGAAACTTCGACGTGATCACTGGCATATTTTAGTTTAGTCCCCGCCATGCTAATATCGTGTGTTACCAAAAATCCGTTAGCCCTATTAGGCCAAATAGCGAAACCCTTGTCATTATGAAGACAAAGCCAACACAATCCTTGAAAACATCTCTTATGTCAAGACTCAGAACTATCTACACGAGAGGTACCATGCATTCCTAGCCTACACAGTAAATGAGAAATAGGAAGCGTAAAACATCAAGGATGTTCCAGAAGTCCGTAAACTTCCCGATAAATTCCCAGCAGACCTCTCGAGAAAAACACTCGTACAACAAGTCAAGTTCAAGAATCGACCTAAAACGCAGTAGCTGTGGAAATGTAGTTGTAATTACCTTCCCACCCAAACTCATCGCATCACTCATGTAGAAACTAAGGACCCATACTGATAATTTATCATTACTAGGTGTATATGTAAGGGTGGTATATAATTAAGATTCTACAGACTTAGGATGTGTGATTCTGCCTTGAATCCTGTTCCTTGTTTGGTTGTAGGCTTAGGGAAAAATCACTTATCTGACTGTCCTTCCAATCTTAATTATGTACGACTTGTATACACAAAGAAATGATAGATGAACCAGGTATGAGTCATACCACGAATCCTAAGAAAAAACTGCCTGGGGAAACGGGTGGACGCATTACCATTTGAGTGATGAACCAAACCCATACATTTCCTACCGGTCAAAGCAACAGATGACATAGAAATGATGACAGGAACGTATCACAAGGAGGCTGTGAGACTTCACAGTATACCACTATTAGTTTTTACGTATATTCGCCTCGCACTTTTGATAGTCATTACAGAAGCCCTTGAAAAAAAACCCAACTCGTCTTGAGTACAGCTTACCATCCATAAACAAACAGTCAGAATGAGTGAAACATTCAAACATTAGAAGGCATGCTTCACGTTTGTGTGATAGAATTTGGCAAAGCATGGGACGCTCACCTACCACTGGTTGAGTCCTCTTACAAACAATCACTACCCTCCCCGGCCGCAATGCCGCTTCGATTGAAGCACCATACAGACACAAGCGCAGATCACCATTAGGTTGTATTAAATTTAGGAACTCCCAATAGGCTAAGAAGTCAAATGACCAAAAACACCCTCGCCGACCCAGGGATCATAAAAGAGATAACAGAGAAGATCGTTCGAATCCGTGAGCAACTAGATACATTGCGGGATCAGCCCGTTGACTTACAAACCCCGACTACCACAGAAACTTAGTAATGTACACCCCGTCTCCCACGTCCAATCTGAAACAGTATCTGTCCGACTAGACTTTGGTAATTCCACTTGATGAAGTCGAGGTAAATAAGAGTCTATACTTCGTAGAAGAACCAGTAGAAATCATGAATAAGGAGATCAAGAGAGCGAAACAAAGTCGTATTCCAATAGCAAAGGTTCACTGGAACGCCAAGCGAGGACCCAAATTCACTTGAAAACGAGAAGACCAAATGAAACAAACGTACCCACATCTCTTCCCTAGTTCATGAGTATCCACTTTAGAACTAATTTCGGGACAAAATTCCCTCTAACGGGGGGATGATGTGACAACTGGAAAATTTTAGAGCAAGCAAGGTCTAGATTCTAACCGTGTACAAGTAAATTCTCAACGTACTTGTTGCAATAGAACTTTGAAAAACCAAGAGAGCATGTTTATAAGTTAACATGCACATATATACTTTGAAAACCATGTGGTAAAGAAACTTTGGAAACCATTTTCGTAATAAACCTTTCAAAGTCAACAAGGTTAACTAATGGAAGTTGTAAGCCATCAAAAATCAAATAAATAAGACATTAAGCATGGATTTTACATCCTACTTTAGGGATTTCGGTTTTGAGAATCTTGGAACACTTTAGGACTGAAATCAAGTGCTTTTAGGATGCTAGGACCGAAATCAATTGCCTTATGGAATCCTAGGACCGAAATAAATTGCTTTATGGAATACTAGAACCGAAATCACCTTTCTTAGGTGATACCATGACCGAAAACCCTTTCATGAGTACCCCCAAGACCGAAATCAACATCTTTAAGTGTAAGCAAGGAGATTTCGGTCATGCTAGACCGAAATCACTCCCAATTGGGCCGAAAACCCCTTAAATATCTAGATATTCTTGCAACTTGATTGGCTAAGTTGTTTTCCCAAGAAGATAATTACACTTACCAAGGTATATGTCACCTTACAACCTTATCCTTCCTACCATTTATATATATATATATATATATATATATATATATATATATATATATATACACACACACACACCCATACAACTTAGGATCCATTTTAAACATTTCCAGTAAACTCATTTACTTCACAAATCCTCTCAAACTCAACCCCATATATTTTCAAATATCCAAGATCAAGTAGCTCCAGGAGACTCTTCTATTGTCTTCAAATTTGATTATTAGGATTAAAGGTAAGATCATCTAATATGTTGTTTATGCAACTCTTGTATTATTAGTTTCATATCTTCACACATTATTATGTGTTTAAACCATTAGGATATAACACCCTTCACGTATTCTAGACTCGAAGATCACCTTTTTTATCTCGTTATCAAACCGCAACTTCACATAAGGTGAGTTCATACCCCTACGTTTTCAATACTTTTTCAATGTTTTAGGGGGGGGGGGAATACAAGTAACACACACAAATATTTACGTTAAAACGCAAACATTTAAATATGTTATGTTTACCATTTTTACGAAAAGTGTTAAACACGCGAAACAATTTTACTACCAAACTCGTATATCTTTACATACAACGTTTTGATAAAAACGTAAAGATATGAAAAATGGTTACAAAATACATTTCATTATTTCTATAAATATATATAACTATATATATTTTGAGTACAAAACGTTCATTTCGTTAAAACTCTACATATATAGTTTACGAAACTTTACCCCTTTGTAACCCGTTGAGCAAAGGGTAAAATTATATAAAGTGCATATATAATTGTTTTACGACATTTTTGATATTATCCTGTAAATAGGGGATAATTTCATATACAAACGTTTTCATTTCAAAAACACGTTCACTCGTTGAATAAATTTGTGAGACATTGTCTTCATCGTACCGAACTGAGGTATACAGAAAGTCTTGTATTTATAACCGGAATCTCCGATACGAGAGCGTGATACTTGTGTATAGATCTATACGGGACTGATGATCCCACACCTTGGTTGCTAGCTACAGCCAGACCGGCAGGTTATGGGTGACAAATGTCATAAATATCTCGACGCCTGAAGAACGATGTGGCAGGCACCACATCTTAAAAGCACGATTATAAAAACTCACATAGTGAAACGACGATACATTTAATTTACACGAAAACACTTTCCTTCAAATGGTTTTATACATGATTAAAACTACATATTACTACTTTAATGTATGGAAAACACTGGTACATTTCGTTTTTGGAACATATACGGCTTACATCTCAATTATTAGAAAATATTGGATTTTCTGGAACGAACACCCTCATTTTACAAGTAAACGGCTTACATCTCAATTTATTAGCAAATATCGGATTTTCTGGAACAAACATTATCATTTTACAAGTGAACGACTTACATTTCATTTATTAGAAAATGTCGGATTTTCTGGAAACAAACACGATATCTTTTCGCGGAAAGGCTTACTACTTTTCATAACAAACTCTTATGAATTCACCAACTTAATTGTTGACACTTTTTCAAACAACTTGTATTCAGTAAAACAGGTAATCAACAACTTTTGAGGATGGAGCGCTATGACGTTAATCAAATCTTTTGTCATGATATTGTAATTGACTTTTGAAACATGTAATACCTACAACGATGTAACTTTTTCAATTATATATATGATGGTTGTGCTTGCTTTCTTTAGTATTACACAATTGTTATGATATAATACATGAAAGTCATCCACCCCCGGACATTTCCGCCATCCTGGTTTGGGGGTGTGACATTTTCCCTCTTAATGCCCTAGGCATTTGGAAAAATCAGAACAAGTGAATATTATAGCATATGTAATCGATCCTATATACGAAGCATATGAGATCCGATATATAATGTCTTACATAAGACCCGACAATCTCTTGCTATATATTTCCATATATTGAATTTCCTTTTTTGAATCATTTCAACACGATATTCATATATGATTAAGTTTTATTAAAACTTTAATCTAAACTTTTAGATTTGAAATGAAGTATAAGCGCTTTCTCCCCTAAATCTTTCTATAGCAAAACAATTTCCAAACTTTGCAACTTGAAAATTTGTAAACTTTGTTTCCTACAAATAGTATTGCCAACTTGCAACACTTAGCATAACAATTATGCTCCCACTAGTATAAAAATTATGCTCCCACTAGGTATGACATGTATCCAAAAATCATCTGGACTTCCAGAAATCAATACTATTGACTTTCTTACTAAAGTTCATATTTCTGATATGTGGTGCTTCGATAAGTCTTCATCTAGACTTGTCAAGCTCATACACCTTCATTAGATAGCATATGTGTGTGTTTAAACCCTTTCAGAACTTATAGCTATAAGTCCCGCAATTTCAAACTATTTCTTGCCATTTCTCATAATTCAAACTATGAAAAGGGATGCCATAATCATATTGCGAATTTGAGAACACAATTAGCACAACCACTAACCAAAATGATATTTATCAAATCTTTAAAATCTGCTAGCGAGAGTATTTCCTCATAATAATTTTCATGAATTAGAGCGAAACCTTTTGCCACCTAGATTTCATGGTGTATGTGTTCCCAACATGTCAATATATCATTACCAACCTACAATCATAAGACAAGGTTTATGACAAACAAAAAATCTAATTTAGCTTTTATGGAATTAATTTTGCTCGTTCTTAATTTATTGCCTTCTGGTAGCACAAGGGCCTATCGGCGCTTCCATGTTGTTTATGTAGCTCACTTCCATTGACCAATGTACCATCACTGACCAACGCGCTCTGCCTTTTTGTAGTCAAATGAGAACCATAGAACTCATAAGCATTGCCAAACCAACGAGAAGATGCACAGAAACAAGAATGTGTCTGTAACATCCATAAAATTCATGAAAAGTTTTTTAAACTTTTCAGACATTCCAAAACCATCCATTATTTACAAATTGTTTTCAAAATAGTTTAACATCAGTTACATCCCAAAAATCATAACATAAAATATGAGGAGGTGCACGATCAAGCCTCCGCCTTCCCACTATCATCCGATGTACCTGAAACAAAATCCACAAATGTAAGCCAGAATCTTAGTGATTTCCCCAAAAATACCAATACATAAAAAATTATACACATAATAACATCATGTAATGGGTCCACAACTTTACAGACTGGATTATCCCCGAGCCCACAACATGAGTCTGGCTTGCCTATCGGGCCCACAACTCATGTCTAGATTACTCCCGAGCCCACAACATAGGTCTGGCTTGCCCCTTGGGCCCACAACTTATGTCTGGCTTTCTCCCTCAGTCATTGGACTAGAATACAAAAGATTAGCCCACAGTACAAGTCTGGCATGCCCTGCCCGACCCTCAGCTCGTATCTGGAATGCTCATGAGTCATCAGTATGAGTTTGGCATGCGCTCCCTGGCCCTCAGCTCATATCTGGCATACTCCAGGGTTTGTTGGCTACAGAACGGAGCAGTACAACCTCAACCTAACCCACACAACATGTCGACATGTAACAGATAAATACACATATAGATAATCAGACATTATCACAGGTAGTCCTACAGATCTACCAGACTAGCATATCAAACTAGCATGCATATCTAACTCATACTCAACATATCAATAACTACTAGGATATCAATCCAATGGGTCGGCCTTGGTGCCTTCGACCCCTAAGTATAGTGAGGAAAACTCACCTCACAAGTAGCACTGACTAACAAGATCCAACTCTCGAATCATAGCTCCAAACTCAACCGCCTACAACCACCATGTGACTAACTCCATCAAAATCCCGAATTCCCAAAAAATACCCTTAAAATCAAACTTGGTCGACCATGGTCAAAGTCAACAGTCAACAGTCAAGGTCAACATTCCATGTTGACCCAACTCTTCGAGTGCATCTGTTGACTCGTCGAGTTCCTTTAGAATTCAGAAAAACCATGAAAACCTTAGTCAACTCGCCGATTCGTCAAGACAACTCGTCGAGTTCATACAGTGTCCAGAAGATCGAGGAAACCGCGGGCCAACTCGCCGAGTTGGCTGAGCAACTCATCAAGTTTTCCTTGTCTTAACTCATTCAGCCACCTCTTAAGCGATTCTAAAGCTCCAAACTACAGATCTGGTCCTATAGGACTGAGATACCACGTAAAATTGCTAACTTTACATCCATGCAAGGCATCAAAGGGCTAAAACACTCAAACAAAGCTTATTAAGGGACTTAGGGCATGAAGGAGGCCTAAGACTTGATAAAGATGGCAACTTTATGCCAAAAGAGGCCATGAAACGTCCAGATCTGAAGTCATAGTTATATGACATGCTTAAATCCAAGAATGACTCCAATATAAGCTAATAATGACCATAAACTCTCAAATGAAGAGATCTTGCAAATAAATGACCAAGGTATCAACTTTATACCTCAAAATGCTTGCCACAACAGAGTAAACACCGGATCTATAGCCTCTCCCTTCAGCCAACTTCTTCAAGCTTCTTGTTCCTTCCAAAAAAGCACCAAAACTCACTCTCCAAACCCCTCCCCCCACACAATTAGAGCAAAAGCACGATCTAGGGTTTTCTCTGGACAAGGAGGAGACGAGAGAGGCTAAAAATGAGAGTTAAGGCCTTTAAATAGGGTGCAAACCCTAAAAATTAGGGTTTTCATGTTCAGCCTTCAACTCGTCGAGTTGGGGCCTTCCAACTCGTCGAGTATACATTAAAAGATACTCGAGCATTAAATACTCTACACGACGAGTTGGAGCCTTCCAACTCGTCGAGTTGCCCTGAAAATACATATAAAGCTTAAAATTCATTCTTGAAAATTGGGATGTTACAACTCTCCCCCACTTAAATTCAATTTCGTCCTCGAAATCATCCCTTACCATCCTTGGCATACCCGACATCCTGAGGGGCACCTCCACAACTTGAACTCACAATGACCTTCCCAAGACGATAAAACATAGCAAAAAATTTCCACCTCGGAGAAACCCAATCCATAATTCCATGTAGCGACCAATCCCACTTTACATGAAATTTGAAGCCGGGAATCTCGAAACCGGTCTGACTCCCTGACATACCACTCATACTGAACCATTTCTAATTTCATTCCACTTATCCCTTAAACTGACTATCCAAATTCTGATAATTTAAGGTTCCCACCAGAAAACGGAATCACAGATCACATACTGTTGCGACAATTCAATGCCTCCTGTAACTCCCGAGCCAACATGTACATCACTGTTAGCTCATAAGTAAGAACACTCGTGCCTGGCCCGATCAGCCTCGGGCTAGAATGCCTTCATGTCGGATCCAATCAACCATCGGGTTGGAATACCCAGGGTTTGTTGGCCTACCACTCCTCCTGAGCCTCCGTGCCTACGACTTACCGTCGGCCCGCACCGGGTGTCTTGGCCTACCGCAACAAGCGGGACCGCCTCAACCCATCCAAACACAATATGCCATCAAGTAGACAATCAGGATCAAGTATGCACATAATACCGACAAAACAACAATCATACCGCTCCCTGTTGCCTACCAATTCCTCATAGTATACAATCGTGTAGGCGATTACCACGAAGCAACGTGCTAAATACCAGGAGAAATATCTAACGCAGTTCTAAACTCACGACTCGAGACCCAAGGATCTACCATTGCATTCCACCCAAAATCTTCTGATTCATCGCAACCTCTCACTAAATCTGGATGTAAAGATTTTCTCCCCGCCGCTGAAACTACCAGTCCCACACCTGATCCAGCCACCAGGTTCCCAGAACCTGGAAGGCAGGGACATTCTAACCCAACCAAACCTCTAATTACAACATCATGATGACATTATACCTTTTGCCTGGAACTCGCGACTCGCACCCTCAACCAAAAGATCCTCCACTTATTTCACAGACTTCCAGAATACCGAGCTTGCACGGATACACTCGTGATCCCTAACGCAAGTTTCCACCTGGAGCCTACTCGGAAATGGCGTCTCAAAATATCTTCTTGTAAATCCTCCCTTAAAACTGATGAGCATCCAGTTATGAATCTACCCCCATCCCCTGACTGGAGACACTACTAGTAACATGTAGAAATGATCCTCAAAACATATTGACCGCGCACTTCACCCAGAACCCGACCATATGATGTACTAATACCTCAATAATCCTTGACTCTCTGCTATGCCAATACCAATCACTACTTCGTTGAGCTAGATGATTAACCAAAAATTTCTGTATTACATCCATTCCCATCGGCTCAGGTGTACCCCCACATGAACAACCACTCGGGACATCATAAAGAGCTCTATGACTTGTGGCCTCATAAGCAATTTCCAACATCGAACCCCAACAACAGCTTGCGAACAACCAGAAACATAATGCATACATCCCATAGAGGCCTTTTGATGCCTGACTGATACTCCCCACAACCCATACTGCTCCCTTAATCAAACCAACATATTTGTGGGTCTTCCGATTCCCCATTAATGCGTCAATACCGAGAGTATCACAAACATGAGAAACAAATAATCCTGTCCATTAGGCCCACAACACGAGTCTGGAATGCCATCCCCGGCCCTCAGCCCATGACTGGAATGCTCTCGACCCCATACTAACCTTGTCGGCATTACCTCGCTTGCCCAACACCTTGGGACTAAAGATACTCACCTCCTTCCATTGCCTTGAAGGGACCTAATCAATGTTCCTCACAACACTGAGCAAGCATAACAATGCTGAAACCATGCCACACACGATTCAATTATAGAACAAGCTGTCACCCAAGCAAAACCTTATGAAGCCATTGTCGTACACGACCCGAGAATAGGGTGATGGTCAAGCTCTTGATCCAATCTGCAGACTATAACCCCAACCTAACCATGCACATAAGTCGAACCAACCCCAATGCTACCTTGAACATCCCACAGATACACACAAAGAATTACCACTATGCACATACTTAGGGAACGCCTAACCTCATGATGGATCGCAACAAGATCCCATACTTTATTGAGACTGAACAGATTCTATCAACACAAAACTAGCTCACGAAGACTTCCAGGGCGATCCCGAAGGTTGTTAAAACCTGATTCCGATATGAATCAGAATTCTACTCCACCATTGAGGGTAAACATACTCTAAAGACCGAGGGAACATAAACACACTACATAGGAGGGTTGGTGACGCATTCCTTGCTCTTAACTGTCGCCTCTTGGATCCTTCAGAGGATTCCTGATGAAAGACGAACTCAAAGACCAATGGTCTAGAGCACCCTGACACCTAAACCAGAGAACCATGAGTCCACCTGGGGCTGAACATTACCGCTTTTGTAAAGGTTCTCCGACCCACACTTACCCAACAAATCTGAAAACAGCAGTCCGAACAGAAACTGACAAAACCTTCAACGGCCGACGCTCAACCTGAGAATTCCCAATTCTCCCCCAGTTAGAACACTAACCACCACCCACTGGTGGTGAAACCAAAACATAACCTAAACGATCCAACCCGGTATTACCATACTTAACCGTGGAATGAATAACATACGCAGAATAATCCCCCAGATACGGATCAAACAAACCCCAAGAGAAACCTGAATTCCAGCCGCAGACCTCTGAATTTCCAAATTATAACTACTTACAGAGCATGAGTAACTATCGATTTTCGATCCAGACATATCTTCCTTGCTTGCAACCCAATTACAATCCAATACCTAGCTTTCCCATTCCCAAGAATACGGGCCCTTGCTCGCATTGCTAAGGTACTCATGCCACATCAATCCACCTGCGCACCCTGACACTGACATATTGTTGCTAACCACGAAGAACAACTCATTACGCTCTTTATGTTAGTGACTAAAACCATAACCCTTACCCTGGACTTTTGAATCTTTATTCTAACTTCTCATCCTCAAATGAATCTTTGAACCCTATCTATCTACAATCCCTTGATGATAATAAAATTCCCCTTACATTCCCAATAACCTAACGACCCATGCGGAAGGTACATGAATATTCACAATACATAGATCAAGCAATGTAGAGAACTAACCCGAAGTTACTACTTCCCATACCCAACAAGATTCCAAAGCAAAAACAAATACTGATCAAGGATAATTTCGCCATACAATTATTAGAGAACCCACCCCCCCCCCCCCCCCCCCCCCCCCCGGGGGGGGGGGGGTTAAATTACATATCAGAGATTCCTTACGACTCGAACTTGACTTACTGAGGAACGATGATCGGTGGAACCTGAATTCCCTCCGTCCCCAAAATAGTACAGTTGGACCTGAAATGACCTGGCTGATGACAGTGAAAGCATATCTGATCCTTCTTACAATCCCGTTTCACATGCCCTCTTTCTCCACACTTGAAACACCTGAAATTGTGACAAGCAAATCTGTGAGTTCCCCCACACTTGCCACACACCTCATGATTCTTCTGACTTCTAGTTCCCCAGTCAGCAGCCTCAGACTCCTCGCCTTCTGCTGAAAGATCCCTCCTCCTCTTTCCTAGTTGTTTCCCCACATCCACCACTCCTAGTCATCTCAATAGCAACACCTCTCGCAGTCTGCAAGGCTGTAGTTTGCTTCTCGAGTTTGGAGATTACCCTAGCAGTGACCCGAACCACGACACCGGACAATTCTTCTTGCAAATTTTAAGAAATCTCCATGGAACTCATCTCCCGTATCTGCTCAACGGACAACACCGGCCTATCCTGGCCACTAGCTCCCGATCCTGATTTGGATCCCGCCTCCAATTGTCTCTTTATTACCATACTGAACATAAAATAAGGAGGTATGAGATGAAGCGCATAACATACCAGGGGAGCTAACTCGCAACAAAGCCCTAGGGGTTGTGACTTCTCTGCTACGCGTACGGGTCCTGTGCTTTCAATAGTACGGGCCCATACTACCTTCCACACTTACCCGTATTTGTCTCAGGGATCATCAAAACGCCCTAATACTAATCATAAACATAGGTGAGCGCTCAATCCTCACTCCTAGAGGAAGGCTAGGCATCTCACAACTGGCCGACTGACCCCACACGACCCTACCACTAACTGCCACACGACCCTTCATTGGTGCCAGATAACTATTGCATGAATACAATCACATGCCGCACAACTTAAACAATCTTAGACTAAAAGATTTAGTCCTACAACGGTTGGACTCAGACAAGAGTTGCACAGCATGACCAAATCCCTTATCCTAAGATCATTTAACCCATGTAGCATGTGACTTGGCGTATTCACTCAATAGTCAGTTCACACATGAAAGAGTCATACAACAATCAATCAAGTGCTCTACAAGAGATAAGGCATCATATATAAGGGAATCCTATTATGCAATTCCTGAAGATCCCTATCCTGCTACTAACATGTTGTTCTAACATATCACAATATCAAATAATAACATGGTATTTTGGGGTCTACTTACTGGCTCCGGCTGATCGTACACTTCGCATCCTCCTTTATCATTTTGAAAACCATTTGAAAATCTTTTCCTTAGTTTGAGACTGGATTCACACGAGTGTTCCTCCAATTCACTCAAACCAAGGCTCTGATACCAACTTGTAGCATCCATAAAATTCATGAAAAAAGTTTTAAACTTTTCAAACATTCCAAAACCATCCATTGTTTACAAATTGTTTTCAAAATAGTTTAACATCAGAGATATCCCAAAAATCATAACATAAAATATGAGGAGGTGCACGATCAAGCCTTCGCCTTCCCGCGATCATCCGATGTACCTGAAACAAAATCCACAATTGTAAGCCAGAAGCTTAGTGAGTTCCCCCAAAATACCAATACATAACAAATAGTACACATAATAACAACATGCAATGGGTCCACAACTTTACAGACTGGATTACCCCCGAGCCCACAACATGAGTCTGGCATGCCTATCGGGTCGACAACTCATGTTTGGATTGCTTCCAAGCCCACAACATAAGTCCGGCTTGCCCCTTGGGCCCATAGCTTATGTTTGGCTTGGTCCCCTAGTCCTTGGACTGGAATACAAAAGGTTAGCCCACAGTATGAGTCTGGCATGCCCTGACCGACCCTCAACTCGTATCTGGAATGCTCATGAGTCCTCAGTATGAGTTTGGCATGTGCTCCCTGGCACTCAGCTCATATATGGCATACTCCATGGTTTGTTGGCTACATCACAGAATAGTGCAACCTCAACCCAACCCACACAACATGTCGACATGTAACAGATAAATACACATACAGATAATCAGACAGTATCACAGGTAGTCCTACAGAACTATCGGACTAGCATATTAAACTAGCATGCATATCTAACTCATACCCAGCATATCAATAACTACTAGGATATCAATCCAATGGGTCAGCCTTGGTGCCTTCGACCCTTAAGTATAGTGAGGAAAACTCACCTCACAAGTAGCACTGACTAACAAGATCCAATTCTCGAATTATAGCTCCGAACTCAACCGCCTACAACCACCATGTGACTAACTCCATCAAAATCCCGAATCCCCAAAGATACCCTTAAAGTCAAACTTGGTCGACCATGGTCAAAGTCAAAGTCAATAGTCAAGGTCAACAGTCCATGTTCACCCAACTCGTCGAGTGAATCTACTGGCTTGTCGAGTTCCTTTAGAATTCAGAAAAACCATGAAAACCCGAGTCAACTCGCCGAGTCGTCAAGACAACTCGTTGAGTTCATACAGTGTCCAGAAGATCGAGGAAACCCTGGGCTAACTCGGCGAGCTGGCAGAGCAACTTGTCGATTTTTCCTTATCTTAACTCATTCAGCCACCTCTCAAGCGAGTCGAAAGCCCTAAACTATAGATCTGGTCCCCTAGGACTGAGATACCATGTAAAATTGCTAACTTTTCATCCATGCAAGGCATCAAAGGGATAAAACACTCAAACAAAGCTTATTAAGGGACTTAGGGCATGAAGGAGGCCCAAGACTTGATAAATATGGCAACTTTATGCCAAAAGAGGCCATGAAACGTCCAGATCTGAAGTCATAGTTATATGACATGCTTAAATCCAAGAATGACTCCAATATAAGCTAATAATGACCATAAACTCTCAAATGAAGAGATCTTGCAAATAAATGACCAAGGTATCAACTTTATACCTCAAAATGCTTGCCACAACAGAGTAAACACCGGATCTATAGCCTCTCCCTTCAGCCAACTTCTTCAAGCTTCTTGTTCCTTCCAAAAGAGCACCAAAACTCACTTTCCAAGCCCCCCTCACACACACACAATGAGAGTAAAAGCACGATCTAGGGTTTTCTCTGGACAAGGAGGAGACGAGAGAGGCTGATAATGAGAGTTAAGGCCTTTAAATAGGGTGCAAACCCTAAAAATTAGGGTTTTCATGTTCAGCCTTCAACTCGTCGAGTTGGGGCCTTCCAACTCGTCTAGTAGACATTGAAAGATATGCGAGTATTAAATACTCTACACGACGAGTTGGAGCCATTCAACTCGTCGAGTTGCCTTGAAAATACATATATAGCTTAAAATTTATTCTTTAAAATTGGGATGTTACAGTGTCAACTTAACACGATAGGTTATCAACCTCAATTCATGTGCTAATGATAACTAAAAGGTTTATTCGATGACTCCTGAAACTCTTGATCATTAAGACTCCTATTGAATTCTTGACATATAATTTTCTCTCTCAAGGAACATTCCTTGATGAGCAAAAACAAATATTCAAAAGTTAGTGTGGATTCTTGACAAGAAACACTTCAAAAAATTGGTCTTAGTTTATCCTTTGTTATTAACCAAAAACATCACAACTACCAATTCCAAATGTGCTAGAGTAAGAAAACATTATTACTCCACATTTCATGAGGTGTTATAAACCTAATTAGTACGAAACATGCTTCAAGATACGATTTATAGTTACTAGAGTATGACTCTAAAACTTGATTGGAAACGAAGTATGACTCATCTCTCGATTAAACCATTTCAACAATATTTGATTCCTATTCTTAGTCGAAACAATTTCACTAAGATGTTCTTCGAGGATCAATTATGACATGGTTCCACAATCATTAACACGATACCAAAGTACTCTCCTTTCCTTTCAGATTGGAGAAACCTTTTTCTTTATGCCTAATAGATTCTTCATATTCGTTCTGCCACTCTTTGAAACTTTTCAAAGAATCCGAATTACACTTAATCTTATAAGCATAACCATATTTACTGAACCATCAGTAAATCATGACTAATAGAATTATCTTCCTTTGTGTTGGATCTGACCAGTGCATATTAGTATGTACTAGATCCATTTGTCCTTCACTTTGACTCACATAAAACATGTGATCAACAAATTAATCTTAATCTTCCAAATATCAAGATTCTCATACATCACATAAATTAAATTGTATGAATCCAAGTTACTATCCAACTGAAACTTGGGTGATGAGAATTCCTTTTCACTTGGTAAATGATGACATTACCACAAACGATATAGTTAAGAATCAATCCACATTTAACATTGCTAATAATAGAAATGTAACCACCAATTTTCATAAATGCCATTGTAAGGAAAGATAAAGTAAACAAAAATTCACTTTATTTATAATGAGCGAAAAATTTTGTCCTTACAATACAAATATATGAAAACTATGTTTGTAGATATTTCCTAAGCAGTCTATCATAACTCCTAAGCAACAGCTCAAAAATCTAATCATTGAACTATGCGACCGAAATCCATCTCTCACGATCATATTCAGCTTACTCTTCTTAAGCTTCCTTCTTTCTCTTGGATTCTGCAAAGCATCAAAATGTGACTATCACATCATGTGTTAAGAATCTATGAATAGGAACTTAATAAAATAATGGAGTTATATAGTGGATGTACCTGAAGTAGAGTCACACATCATGAATTTACTATCTCTAAGATCTTTCAGGTAGTCTGGGAAGCTTCGCATCCAATGCCCCTTCAATTGGCAATAGAAACACATGGACCTTTTGGGATTTGCACATGGAACTATCTCAGAATTAGCCTTTCTCTTTATCACATGGTCAAACGGTTTGACCTTCGCCGATCAATTTCCATTGGGAAGAGAAATCTTTTCTGGATTACCAATGTTGCCATTGTCAATGTGTAATATCCATAAAAATCATGCCAAATTTAAACTTTTAAAATATTCCAAAACCATTGATTATTACAAAAGTTGTTTTCAAAATAGTTTCGTGTCAAAATATCCCAGAATCAAATCATAAACAACAGGAGGTGTACGATCATACCTTCGCCTTCCCGCGATCATCAGAAGTACCTGAAACAAAATCAACAACTGTAAGCCCGAATCTTAGTGAGTTCCCCCCAAAATACCCATACGCACATCAACATACATATAACACAAACATCATGCTATGGGTCCAATCAACCATCGGGTTGGAATACCCCATGCCCTCAACCATCAGGTTGGAATGCCAATCATACTATAGGTCCAGTTATCCTCGGAATGGAATACCCTAGGCCCACAACCATCGGGTTGGAATGCCCTCATACTACGAGCCCAATCATCCTCGGGATGGAATACTCATGGCCCACAACCATCGGGTTGGAATGCCCAGGTCTGTTGGCTCTCGCACAAAGTAGATGAGCCTCAAACACCAATCATCATGTGCACATATATTAGATAATCATATAACAGTCCATAGACAAAAAAAAACCGATCTAACCGATCATACTAGCATAACATCATCCTATCTACCAGGATACTGATCTACAGATCATAACAACATAATACCATCCTATCTACCACGATACCAATCTAACAACTCATACTAGCATAACATATCAGAAAACAATCAAAAGGGCCGGCCTTGGTGCCTTAGACCCTTGAGCATAGTGAGGAAAACTCACCTCACAAATGTCTAACTGAAGTGATAAGCTCAAACCCTCAAATCACATCCACGAACTCCACCACCTATATTTTCCATGAGACCACTCCCATAAATTCCAATTTACTAAATTATCCCTAGAAGTCAACTGGTCAACCCTTGGTCAAAGTCAAAGTCAACGGCCAAAGTCAACAATCCATGTTGACCCAACTCGTTGAGTGCAGCTAGCAACTCATCGAGTTCCTTAAGGTTATAAAACCCTCACCGACTCGCCGATTTTTCTACCAACTTGTCGAGTCTATGCGTGTTTAGAAGTCGAGGAAACCCTAACTGGCTCGTCGAGTCATCCTGCTGACTCGCGTCAAGGCTAATCTTCATCAGACTCGCCGAGTTAGTCATGCAACTCGTCGAGTCTCTTCAGTCCTTTCTCCATTCAGATGCTTATAAGCCACCCCAAAGCTCCACATTGCAGATCTGAATTCCTAGAGCATACTTCCTACGTAAAGTTGCAAACATTACGTACATACAAGGTGTTAATGGCCAAAATCAAGCTAGAGAAGAGGTTCTTAGTGAGTTAAAGGAATTATCTTGTTAAAGGCTGAAACGTTATGACCATAAAAACCAAGATGAGCCTAAATCTGAAGTTGCAACTTCAGATCTTGCCCAATACCCGAAATAAATCACCAATCATGCTAGAATAACCCTAATCTCAAGCATGAAGAGATCTAGATAGAAGGAAGTTCAAGGTAACGACTTGTTACCTTCAAGTGATGCTAAAATGGAGTAGAGTTCAGATCCTCAACTGTTCCTTGCTCAAAGCTTCTTGATCTTCAAGCTCCTTTCACCAAGATCCACCTTCTAAGCTTGAAATCACACAAGTATGGAGAGAAAACGCGGTTTAGGGTTTCTGGGCTGAAAGGGGGCTGTAAGGGAGGCCAATGAACCTTTAAATTGGGTGCAAAACCCCGAAAATTAGGGTTTCATCCTCCAGCTCCTACTCGTCGAGTCGGTCCTCCAACTTGTCGAGTTGGTCACTTAAAACACGCGACCAAATCCGTGCCGACTCGACGAGTCAGGGCATCCAACTCGTTGAGTCAACCTTTCAAATGGAAATATAAGACTAAAAAGTTTATACCTAAGAGTCGGGGTGTTACAATTCTCCCCCACTTGAACTAGAATTCGTTCTCGAAGTCCGCTGCGGTGAACAATTCAGGATAATGCTCCCACATCTCAGCCTCCGGCTCCGAAGTCCACTCTGATCCCCTCTGGTGCTCCCATTGTACCTTTACCAAAGGTACTTCCTTGTTCCGTTGAACCTTCACTTTCCTCTCTAGAACGGCCACCGGCCTCTCTACGTGATTCAGGCACTCATCAACCTGAATATCATCCAATGACACTACCGCCTCCTCATCCAGAATGCACTTCCGCAGCTGCGAAACGTGGAAGGTACTGTGGATCTGACTATGCTCTTCTGGTAGCTCGAGTCTATATGCTACCTTGCCAACCCTGGAAATTATCCGGAACGGTCCAATGTATCGGGGACCCAATTTCCCCCTCTTCCCGAAGCGGATCACACCCTTCCAGTGTGAGACCTTCATGAGTACCATGTCACCGACCTGAAACTCCAACTCAGATCGATGCCGGTCGGCGTAGCTCTTCCGCCGACTCTGCGCGGTCTGCAGCCGCTGTCTAATCTTCTGAATCATATCGGTAGTCTGCAGGACTACCTCGGTCCGACCCATCACCCAGTGACCCACCTCACCCCAACAGACTGGGGTGCGACATCTCCGCCCATAAAACAACTCATATGGTGGAGCACCAATGCTGGAGTGAAAGCTGTTGTTGTAGGAGAACTCTGCAAGGGGTAGGTAGGAGTCCCAACTCCCAACAAAGTCAATAACACAGGCTCTCAACATATCCTCAAGAGTCTATATGGTCCGCTCACTCTAGTCGTCCATCTGCGGATGATAGGCTGTACTGAAGTGCAGCCGTGTGCCCAGTTCCTCGTGGAACTTCTACCAAAATCGGGAGGTAAACCGAACATCACGGCATGAGATGATAGAGACCGGAACCCCATGACGAGTGACAATCTCGCGTATATACACATCGGCTAGAAGCTGGCCGATGAGCTCTCCCGAATGGGCAGAAAATGAGCACTCTTGGTCAAGCGATCCATGATGACCCAAATAGTGTCGAAGTCCTTCTTCGTTCTCGGTAGCTTGGTGATGAAGTCCATCGTGATCTGCTCCCATTTCCACATGAGAATATCCAGAGGCTGCAGCTTGCCATGTGGCCTCTGGTGCTCGGCCTTGACCATCCTGCAGGTCAAGCACCTCTCAACATACCAAGCGATTTCTTGCTTCACGCACAACCACCAGCAACTCAAGCGCAAGTCCCGATACATCTTGGTAGCCCCCTAGTGAATAAAGAAGCGAGACTTATGAGCCTCCTCCAATATAGTCTGTCTGACCCCACCAGACATCGAAACCCATACCCGACTGCAACGAGTCAATAATCCCCAGCTTTCCTTAACAAACCGGGTGTGCTCACCCCTAATCCTTTCAAGCTTCTAATTCTCCTGACGCATACCCTCTGCCTGGGCTTCCCTGATCAAGCCCACAAATGGAGAATCCACTGAAATCCTCATGCACGTCACTGGAGGGGAAGATCCAGCTGACTTGCGGCTCAGAGTATCCGCAACCACGTTCGCTTTACCTGGGTGGTAAAGGAACTCACAGTCGTAGTCCTTGACTACATCCAGCCATTTGTGCTGTCTCATGTTCAGGTTCGGCTAATCCATGATGTGTCTCAGGCTCTTGTGGTCCGTGTAAATGGTACAACGGACTCCATAGAGGTAATGTCTCCATATATTGGGAGCGAATACCACCGCTCCTAACTGTAAATCATGAGTAGGGTATCTCGTTTCATGCGGCTTCAACTGTTGTGATGCATAGGCTATCACCCGTCCTCCTTGCATGAGGACCACTCCTAGTCCTGTGACGGATGCATCACAGAACACCACAAAATCCTCAACTCCTTCCAGAAGAGTCAAGACTAGAGCCTCGCATAGTCTGTTTCTGAGGGTCTCAAACGCCATCTACTGCTCCGGGCCCCATCTTAAATCCACCCCCTTCCTCGTCAGACGAGTGAGAGGTACTGCAATCTTGGAGAAATCATGTATGAATCTCTGGTAGTACCCTGCCAATCCCAAAAAGCTCCCGATGTCTGAGGGAGATTTCGGAACCTCCCACTGCATAACCGCCTCGATTTTGGCCGGATCGACCAATATACCCTCTTGGTTAACGAGGTGTCCTAGGAACTGGACCTCTCGTAACAAAAACTCGCATTTTGAGAACTTGTCATAAAGCCGTTCTCACCTCAGAACTTCCAATAACTCCCGAAGATGCTCCTCATGCTGCTCTCGGGTCTTGGAATACACCAAGATATCGTCTATGAACACGATGCCGGAGCAATCGAGGATCGGTCTGCAGACCCGATTCATCAGTTTCATAAATACTGCTGGCGCGTTGGTGAACCCAAACGGCATCACCACAAACTCGTAATGTCCATAATGAGTTCGGAACGTGGTTTTCTCCATGTCTTCCTCCCTAACCCTGAGCTGATGGTACCGGGACCTCAGGTCTATCTTGGAGAACCAAGATGCTCCCTGTAACTGATCAAAAAGATCATCTATCCTCGGGAGTGGATAACGGTTTTTCACCGTTAACTTGTTAAACTCTTGGTAATCGATGCACATCGGTGTGAACTATCCTTCTTCCTGACGAAGAATATCGGCGCTCCCCACGGGGAACTTCTCAGACGAATGAACTGCTTGCCCAGCAGTTCCTGCAGCTGTGATGACAGCTCCTGCAACTCTGGTGGTGCCAACCGGTACGACACCTTGGTGATAGGGGCCGCACCTGGCACAAGGTCGATCCTGAACTCGACCTGTCTTTCCGGAGGCACTCCTGGTAACTCCTCTGGGAACACGTCAGCAAACTCCCTGACCACCGGAACCTCTGAAACTGAAACCTGATCCCTAACCAGTGTATCCACCACATACGCTAGATAACCCGCATACCCATGCTGAATGTACTGCCGGGCCCTGGCAGCTAAACAAAACCCTGATCCCAATCTGGTACCCTCTCCATAGATAATCAGTTCTCCCCCACTTGGGGTTCGAACCACCACTCGCTAACCCTCGCAATCGATCATAGCTCCGAAGCGACTAAGCCAGTCTATACCCACGATCACACACACATCCCCCATGGGAATCAGAATCAAGTCTATCGGGAAAGACACTTCGAAGATCTCCAATACGGAACCCCGATAGACCGAAGAAGTGGAAGCCCCGTGTTCGTTGGTGATGGAGACTCGCAACGGACACTCTAACTCTCCCACTGGCAACCCGAACTCCCTATTGAAAGACTGAGAAACAAACGATCGACTCGCCCCCCAGTCAAATAATACCAAAGCAGGTAAGGACTTCACTAAAAACGTACCTAATCACAGGTACAAGTAGATAAGCATAAAATAGATATAATCAGTAGGATAAGGGATAGAAACATACCAGCAACCACGTCTGGCGCTACTCTGGCCTCCTCTGATGTAAGCTGGAAGGGGCGTCCTTGGGCCCTCGGGGGAACTGCTTGACCCTGACTCCCATCAGTGATCCTCAGTGTAGCCGGCGCAGGAGCCTGCGCCGGCTTGGCGGCTAGTAGGGGACACTAGGCCTTCATATGGACCATCTGCTCATAATGATAACATAATCTGACCCCAGGAACTGGATTCTACTGCCTACAATCCCTAGCAATGTGGCCCTGCTTGCCACATTTGTGGCACCCACTCCTCGATCGGCAAACCCCCGAGTGAGCCTTCCCGCACTTTCCACAAGTGCGGCCTGACTGTCCTCCAGTCCTAGTATCAGCGGTCTTAGACCGCTTTGGTGCCGACTGTTACTATGTCGGGGCCTGCCGCTGCTCCCTCAACTGCAACTCAATCTCCAACTCACGCCACCTAGCGGCCTCCTGTAGTTATAGAAGCGTATCACAACGTTGGGTCGCTACAAACTGTCGAATGTCGGTCTTGAGCATGCTCAGATAACGTGTCATCTGAGCCTTCTCAGAAGCAATTTCCAGGAAAAACATCACCCTCTCAGTAAACATTCGGGTGATCTCCGCCACAATCTCGCCATCCTGTCTCAGATCTAGAAACTCTTGAGCTAGTCACTCCCGCTCAACCCGGGGGATGTAGTGAGCGCGAAACATATCCCTGAACTGCTCCCAAGTAACCGTAGCTCTCTGGTAATCCGAATAAGACCCAATCATAAGTCTTCACTAGTCCTTTGCCCCGGACCTCAGCAGGTTCAGGGCACATCTGACCTTCTGGTCAGTAGGACATGAGCTCGTGAAGAAACAGCCCTCCACGTCAGATATCCACCGCATGTCTCTGATCGGATCCTGAGTGCCATCAAATGTTGGGCCTTCGTGTTATCGAAGTCCCGGTACTGAAAAGCTCGGCCAGCTCCCCCCCTGCCGCTGTTACAGCCGATGTAGCTGCTGCGACAGCCGTCTTAGCAAGGGCTGCATATCTGTCATCAAAATACTCTATCACAGCGGTCTTAATAGACCCAAACATCTCCGGAATCTGACCCCAGACAATCTCGACCAGCTCCTCGCGAATGATCTCCCTGACACGATCCTCTGTCAACACTGGCCCACCCTGGCCGATAATCTTGGGCGCTGTTGGGGCCTCCTGATCACCCTGCCCAGATTCCGATCCTGATCCAGTCACAAAACGCCTCGTAACCACCATACTGAAAATATACCAGGAAGATATCAGATAATCCGCATAAATAACAGGGAACCACTCCCAACTAAACCCTAGGGGTTGTGACTTCCTTGCTACGTATATGGGTCCTGTGCTTTCAGTAGTACGTGCCCATACTACCTTCCACACCTACCTATATTTGTCCTAAGTATCATCACAACATCCTATCAATATACATATGCATGGTGATCGCTCAATCCTCTTTCCTAGAGGGAAGCTAACTATCTCATAACTGGTCTACTGACCTCGCACGAATCAACCATCCATGAAACTTCCACCAACTCTACAGCACTAGTGTATGCTAGTCATACATAACGCTGGACCCTATAGACTTTCGAATACCTGATCCTACCCTAAGCCCTTCATCAAGCAATAACAGTAAATAAGGCCAAACCAAACATTCTCAGGCTATTAGATCTTAACTATGTACGATTGTGATGCATACACTAAGCAACTATAGTAATGATGTTTATTTCATATAAGGAAAACCCTAGGCTATCAGGCATCATACAATCAGACAATTCTATCATGCAATTCCTGAAGATCCCTAGCCTAGTACTAGCATGCTGTTCTAACATATCACATAATCAAATAACTGCATGGTATTTTGAGGTCTACTTACTGGCTCCGGATGATCGTACACTTGCATCCTCCTTTTCTTATTTTAAAAACCATTTAAAGATCATTTGAAAATAATTTCCTTAGTTTGAGACTGGATTCACACGAGTGTTCCTCCAATTCACTCAAACCAAGACTATGATACCAACTTGTAACATCCATAAAAATTATGCCAAATTTAAACTTTTAAAATATTCCAAAACCATTGATTATTACAAAAGTTGTTTTCAAAATAGTTTAGTGTCAAAATATCCCATAATCAAATCATAAAAAACAGGAGGCGTACGATCATGCCTTCGCCTTCCCGCGATCATCAGAAGTACCTGAAACAAAATCTACAACTGTAAGCCCGAATCTTAGTGATTTCCCCCCAAAATACCCATACGCACATCAACATACATAAAACACAAACAACATGCTATGGGTCCAATCAACCATCAGGTTGGAATACCCCATGCCTCAAATATCAGGTTGGAATGCCAATCATACTATAGGTCTAGTTATCCTCGGGATGGAATACCCTAGGCGCACAACCATCGGGTTGGAATGCCCTCATACTACGAGCCCAATCATCCTCGAGATGGAATAATCACCGCCCAAAACCATCGGGTTGGAATGCCCAGGTCTGTTGGCTCTCGCACAAAGCAGATGAGCCTCAACTACTAATCATCATGTGCACATATATCAGATAATCATATAACAGTCCATACACAAACAAACCGATCTAACCGATCATACTAGCATAACATCATCCTATCTACCAGGATACTAATCTACAGATCATAACAACATAATACCATCCTATCTACCACGATACCAATCTACCAGCTCATACTAGCATAACATATCAGAAAACAATCAAAAGGGCCGGCCTTGGTGCCTTAGACCCTTGAGCATAGTGAGGAAAACTCACCTCACAAATGTCGAACCGAAGTGATAAGCTCAAACCCTCAAATCACAGCCACGAGCTCCACCACCTACATTTGCCATGAGACCACTCCCATAAATTCCAATTTACTAAATTACCCCCAGAAGTCAACTGGTCAACCCTTGGTCAAAGTTAAAGTCAACAGTCCATGTTGACCCAACTCGTCGAGTGCAGCTAGCAACTTGTCGAGTTCCTTAAGGGTTCAGAAGGTCATAAAACCCTCACCGACTCGCCGATTTTTCTACTAACTCGTCGAGTCTATGCGTGTTCAGAAGTCGAGGAAACCCTAACTGGCTCGTCGATTCATCCTGCTGACTCGCCGAGTTCATGCAGGAACCCTCAAGGCTAATCTTTATCGGACTCACCGAGTTGGACATGTTGGATAAGGTGTATAAGTCCATAACTATTTCTGGTATGTACTTGACCCGACCCGGCATGGTCCATTTGGGTTGCATGGCACCATGCAATTGGATAAACTAAAATGAGAGAAATAACACTTATGGTTTATTAATATATTATAAGTTCTAATATATTAATAATATTATTTAATTAGTTTGATCAAGAATTAATTTAGAATTAATTAAGTGATCAAAAGATAACTAATTAAATATATGGGTAGATTATGTAAATCTTCCATATCTTATATAGTGGGCTAAGAGGCTCCATGGATTATCAAGTTGGGTTCCACCCATAGGATGCTCCATGGAGGCTCCATGGGAGTTACAAACCCATGGGTCATGGAAATGAAGAGTCATGACACATTAGGGTTTACATGGTGTAACCCTAGATGTGTCAACACTATATAAAGAACCCATGCTCCACCAAAATCGGTTGCACACAAGAATCAAGAGGGCTAGAGGCGATTTTGCAAGTGTAATATTCTCTCAAAAGTTTACTCCAAAAGCATTTGGTGTTGTGTGAAGCATTTGAGGCATCACACTTGGGGTGCTAGGCTCACAAGGTTTCAAGGATCATAATCAACAACAATGTAAGTTATTCTATCTTTCATTCAAGTTAAAAATCTTCCCCATGTATGCTAGATAGGAATATAACCTTGGAATTCAACTTTCCATGATTATTAGACAAAAATAGATCCAAGGTTATTAGGGTTGCATGTACACTTAGGAAGTGTTAGAATGCTCAAAACCCATCAGTGGTATCAGAGCCTAGGTTTGTTTGTTTTTTTTGTGTGCAAACAGCTTGAAAAAAAAACATTTTTCTGTTTTCTGCTCGTATGAAAGTTTGCACATTTGTTGCTGGAAATGGACTAGAAACATTACCCTAAACTGTTTTGATGTTTTAAAGCTTGTTTTAGATGGTGTAATGTTTATGCTAATCCATTTACAATGGCAATTATTAAAATTACAAGTTTTTTTTAAGTGTAATTTTTGATTCTTGAAAGTGTTCATATTCATGTTCTTGAACTTATGAAGATTAGATGATCATAGGAATTGTTTGTAACCTTCATGGTAGTTTAATTCATGATCATAATGTGTTTTAATGGAGTCCATAACTTGTCCTCAAGTTATGGAAAACCAAAAGTCTCACTTTTATTAAAGCCATTAAAAGAACACAAGAGTTATAAAAATGAAGAGTCTTCATTTTTATTACTCAATTAATTCGTAAGTTATAAGAAATGAAAAGTTTTGGAAGTTTACAAAACTTGCCCTCAAGTTTTGGAACATGTAAAGTCTTGATTAAAACTTTAGTTCCAACCCTTAGAATTTTAAAAGTTAAAATTCAACCCTTATACTTTATAATATTATAAGTTACTAATATATATATATATATATATATATATATATATATATATATATATATATATATATATATATATATATATATATATATATGTATAACAACAAGTCGTCTTACCGCTAGTACGCCTCATTCACGAAGCCGGTCTATAAGGGGGGTATAAGGTTGTTGCCTATAAAATGGCAACTTAATGGGTGTCCACTCTCACCCATCGCTTCCTTGATCGGTGGAGGGTCGTTAGCCGAACGGGTAAGACAAGGACTTATAAATTCTCATTAAAAGTATGATGAATATTATAAAGTAACTAAATGCTTTTATTAAATTCCCAATCATAGTTACTTTAGGAAAATGTGAATAAGGTGCTAATCCATGAAATTACACTTTACACTTTGTTTAAGTCGTTGGTGGAGCGTGTGTGGTTAACCGGCACACTAACTTGGACTTAACAAGGTAGGTAAAGGGTGACTTAAGGTTTACCATAGCATCGGTGGAGCGTGTGTGGTTTACCGGCACATCGATTGAGTGATAAACCTTGAGGGTACCAAGTGATTTGCATGGTTACTTTACACCTCGTTTTGTGACCCTCGGTATCCCAGTCACAAAACTTGGAGGGCACACTCGAGATTGAAACATGCCTTTGAAAAGTTCATTGAATCTCAAAAAAAATCTAGGAATTTTTAAGAACCAATTAAAAACCTAATATTTATATTTCGTTTTTCATGGTGGAAATTGGTGAATTGTCATTCACCTACCTTTCAAATATGTTATAGCTTGGATTACGACATACCTCTTCTAAGTTATAATATATTGTGATTGGATCCTAGCCTTAATATTATATTTGGGTGTTTTATTAAGGACTCTCTTAATATCTAAACTAATCTTGTTCTCTTCTTTCAGATGTCTTCAAACAATGCTGCTTCTGGCTCTAATCCTAATGGCTCCTTTACCCTTATGAACTTGTGTGGGAAAGTCACTTTTGATGGATCCAACTTCAATGAATGGATCAGAAACATCAGGATGATTACCCGCTACGAGGACAAAGAATATGTTTTTGACAAGGAGCTTAAGGAGATTGATGAGACCACTGCAACTCCCCAGGAGATCGCTGACTTCCGGGCACATGAAAGGGATGCTACAAAAGTGGCATGCATCATGTTGGCCACCATGACAGCGGAACTCCAAAAGTCCTATGAGGACTTCTACCCTTTTGAAATGCACCAAGATCTGATGGAAAGATACCATCAAAGTGCACGACAAGAGAGGTATGAAATCATATGCTCTATCATAACAACCATGATGAAGGACGGGGAATCCGCCACGAGCCACATGCAGAAAATGCAAAGGTATGTGGATCGGTTGCTGAAGCTTAATGTGAACTTCCCTGAGGAGCTTGCAATAGATATCATTTTGCACTCCTTACCATCGTGCTATGATCAATTCCGCATGACATATCACATGAATAAGGAAGAGGTCACACTCAGCAAACTTCAGGGACTCCTCAAGACCGCAGAAACAGGTCTTAAGGGTAAGTCGGTTGTTAACACTCCTACTCCAAACTCCGCCCCGGTTTTGGCAATCGGGAAAGGTAGAGGGAAGAAGAGGAAGAGCTCTTCGAAGGGTACCAAGGCTAGGACCCTTGGTGGCTCTTCTTCAAGTGGAACCAAGAAAGGTTTTGTCACTCCTTCTTCTGACCCTAAAGAGGCTGAATGCTTCTATTGCCATGAAAAGTCACATTGGAAGCGGAACTGCCCAAAGTACCAGCAAGATGTGAAGGATGGGAAAGTTAAACCCAACCATGCAGGTATTTACACTATCTTATCTAATAACTCACCCCATTCTAACTCTTGGGTCCTTGATACCGGTTGTGGTATTCATATCTGTTCTGATTTGCAAGGACTAAGAAGAAGTGAGAATGTGGAGCATGGAAGAATAAACTTAATCATGGGGAAGAGGAAAGCTTTACCTGTCACCAAGATTGGAGTTTATACTTTATCGCTAAGTAGTGGGTTTAGTTTAGATTTGAATAAATGTTGTTATTTGCCAGAAATGGCAAGAAATATTATTTCCTTTCATGCATTGTATAAACAAGGTTTCACCTTTTCATTTGATAATGAAGTTGGTTCGATTAATGCTTTCTTTAATAATGTTCTTTATTTTAAAGCATTACCTTGTGATGGTGTGTATGAAACTGTATCTGTGGTTGATAACTTAGGAAATAATGTATTGTGTATTGATTCTGTTAATGATAATAACTTGGATAAAGCATCATTATGGCATTGTCGTCTTGGACATATAAGCAAGAAACACATAGGCCAACTCCAAAAGGATGGAGTATTGGAGTCATTTGACCTAAAGTCAGATGATAGTTGCGAATCATGCTTACTTGGAAAAATAACAAAGTCACCCTTCACAGGTTCTTGTGAGAGGGGTGAAGGTTTGTTGGATCTTATACACACGGATGTGTGTGGGCCCTTCAAACATGCCACAAGGGATGCTAATCGTTATTATTTGACTTTTACTGATGATTACAGTAGATATGGATATGTCTACTTAATCAAGCATAAGTCAGAGACTTTTGAGAGGTTTAAAGAGTTTGAACATGAAGTCGAGAATCAATTGGGCAGGAACATTAAGATGCTTCGATCCGATCGAGGTGGTGAGTATCCTAGTTCAGAGTTCCTCGACTATCTTAGGGAATGTGGGATTGTCTCACAATTGACACCTCCCAGGACACCGCAGTTGAATGGTGTAGCTGAAAGGCATAATCGAACCTTGTTGGATATGGTTCGTTCCATGATGAGTCAAGCTTCGCTACCAATCTCATTTTGGGGGTATACCTTAGAGACTGCCGCCCATATCCTTAATCTAGTTCCCACAAAGAAAGTTGCCAAAACTCCTCATGAGATGTGGACTGGTAAAGTACCCAAACTAGACCACATTAAGATTTGGGGTTACGAGGCTTTCGTGAGACGCGAGACTCATGATAAGCTCGAACCTCGAAGTGAGAGGTGTATATTCATCGGCTACCCACATATATCCTTTGGTTACCTCTTCTACAGACCTAGTGAGAATGTGGTCTTTGTAGCTAGGAGGGCTTTCTTTCGAGAGAGAGAGAGTTCATAAGCCAAGGAGGCAGTGGGAGGCAAGTTGACCTTGAAGAAATTCAAGAGTCAAGTGGTGAAGGAACTTCAAACCCTAGCACTCAACTTGAGGAGGAAACTCTTGTTGAGCCAATTGACAAGTCTGTACCTCTGAGGCGTTCCACAAGGGTTAGGAATGCACCTGAGCATTACTATGGATTCCATATTACTGCGGAAGGTGATACACTTATCAGTGATGAGACACTGATAGGTCTGGACGAACCTAACAGTTATGCGGAAGCCATGGCAGGCCCTGAGTCAGCCAAGTGGAAAGAGGCAATGGACATCGAGATACAGTCCATGTATGACAATCAAGTTTGGAACTTGGTTGAGAATGTACCAGGTCGTAAGACTGTAGGGTGCAAATGGATCTTCATCAAGAAGACCGACATGGATGGTAATGTACACACTTATAAGGCACGACTGGTTGCAAAGGGTTTCTTACAAACTCCGGGAGTTGATTATGATGAGACCTTTTCTCCAGTGGCCAAGATTAAGTCTATTAGGGTTCTGTTAGCCATAGCCGCATTTCATGACTATGAAATATGGCAAATGGATGTCAAAACCGCTTTCCTTAATGGAAAGTTGGCTGAGGATGTTTACATGAGTCAGCCAGAGGGTTTTGTCAACACAGAGTACCCTAATAGAGTGTGTAAGCTTGAGAAATCCATTTATGGGTTAAAGCAAGCACCTCGCAGATGGAATCTTTGCTTTGATGAGAAAGTCAAGGAATTTGGCTTTTCGAGGAGTGAAGATGAATCTTGTGTATATGTCAAGGCTAGTGGGAGTATAGTTAGCTTTTTGGTATTGTATGTGGATGACATACTACTCATAGGAAATGACATCCCAACTCTGCAGGAAGTTAAGTCCTGGCTTGATAAGTATCTTGAGAGACCGGAGTAAAAGGCTAATTGGACTTAGTCAGAGTACCTACTTGGATAAGGTGCTGAAGAGATTCGACATGCAGGACTCCAAGAAAGGAGAGTTACCCATCCAGAGTAACGCCAGATTGAGTAAGACACAAAGCCCTAGTACTGAGGCTGAGATAGCAGAAATGAGTCGAATACCTTATGCTTCGACTGTAGGATCGATCATGTATGCTATGACGTGTACTCGACCTGATGTAGCCTTTTCTTTGAGCATGGTTAGCAGGTATCAGGGGAACCCTGGTAAGTCACACTGGACTGCGGTAAAGAATATCCTCAAGTACCTACGGAGGACTAAGGACTGGGTCCTTACCCTCGGTGGTAGTCAAGACTTGAGAGTTGTAGGGTATAGTGATGCTAGCTTTCAGACTGATAGAGATAATTTCCGCTCTCAGTCAGGCTGGGTCTTTACCTTAAATGGAGGAGCAATTTCTTGGAAGAGTTCCAAGCAAGAGACAGTGGCTGATTCAACTTGCGAATCAGAGTATATAGCAGCTAGCGAGGCAGCAAAGGAGGCGATATGGCTGAAGAACTTCATTGGAGACCTTGGAGTTGTACCAGCTATTAAAGAGCCAATGGAAATTTTTTGTGATAGTGAAAGTGCAGTTGCCTTAGCCAAGGAACCAAGGGATCACGGGAGATCCAGACACATCGACATAAAATACCATTTCATCAGACATCGAATAGAAGAAGGACTCCTCGTGGCAAAGAGGGTATCATCGGATGAGAATCCAGCAGATCCCCTCACGAAGGGACTGACTCGGGTTAAGCATCTCCAGCATGCTCGGAGCATAGGGCTGAAGGATGATATTAGATTTAGTAGTTAGATAACCTTGAAATTTGTAAAGTGTAATTGACATTAGATGATGAATAAAAGGTGTTTTATTTATGAGTAAAGTGTTGCTATCTCTTGTCGATCGTTTACTATATTTCTTTTGCATGTTTTGACTTCCAGAATAATTATGTTTGGTATATCATATTATTCGAACCTCCACAGTCGGTCATATGTCGGAAGTAGGTATGAATCAAGACTGTCATGATTGGTTGCAGAGGTCTAAGTTGTTGGACATGGCTACAACACTCATGAGTGCTCATAAGTTCTGAGCATTGGACTCAACCCACGCTCACTGGAATCACTTCATAGAATTTATCTCGAGTGATCGTGAGACGGTAATATCATATAAGTCTTCAAACCTAGAGATATGATTTGTTACTTATGAGTTGGTTATGCATTGATTGTACGTTAACGCATTGGTAACTCGATGTTATAAAACGTGCTTTTGTGTATAATTCAATGAGTGGTAGAACAAACATATTAGTCGAAGTTTATCTGTTCCTTCATGGATTAGAAGCTGATATCTGGGCCCCTCGATGATTTTGTTTTGACCTATGTACCGGGCCCGGTCAGAACTAAGTTGATGTGTTCAATTAAGTTCTTTGTCAAACAAATCGGAAATCGGGAAACAAACTGCTGGACAATAAAGTAAGACACTGTTCCATGTATTTGTCCGGCTGATATCTAGAACAGAGGATTATATGATCACTTATCTTAAATGGCGTATCATCATCTTCTCAGTTCCGAGAGACCTTGAAAGAGCTACGATTGCCGATCGGTTCCTGAAGTATTGCAGTTATAGTTATTAGACTTATCCAAGTGGGAGACTGTTGGATAAGGTGTCTAAGTCCATAACTATTTCTGGTATGTACTTGACCCAACCCGGCATGGTCTATTTGGGTTGCATGGCACCATGCAATTGGATAAACTAAAATGAGAGAAATAACACTTATGGTTTATTAATATATTATAAGTTCTAATATATTAATAATATTATTTAATTAGTTTGATCAAGAATTAATTTAGAATTAATTAAGTGATCAAAAGATAACTATTTAAATATATGGGTAGATTATGTAAATCTTCCATATCTTATATAGTGGGCTAAGAGGCTCCATGGATTATCAAGTTGGGTTCCACCCATAGGATGCTCCATGGAGGCTCCATGGGAGTTACAAACCCATGGGTCATGGAAATGAAGAGTCATGACACATTAGGGTTTACATGGTGTAACCCTAGATGTATCAACACTATATAAAGAACCCATGCTCCACCAAAATCGGTTGCACACAAGAATCAAGAGGGCTAGAGGCGATTTTGCAAGTGTAATATTCTCTCAAAAGTTTACTCCAAAAGCATTTGGTGTTGTGTGAAGCATTTGAGGCATCACACTTGGGGTGCTAGGCTCACAAGGTTTCAAGGATCATAATCAACAACAAGGTAAGTTATTATATCTTTCATTCAAGTTAAAAATGTTCCCCATGTATGCTAGATAGGAATATAACCTTGGAATTCAACTTTCCATGATTATTAGACAAACATAGATCCAAGGTTATTAGGGTTGCATGTACACTTAGGAAGTGTTAGAATGCTCAAAACCCATCAGGACATGCAACTCGTCGATTCTCTTCAGTCCTTTCTCCATTCAGATGCTTATAAGCCACCCCAAAGCTCCATATTGCAGATCTAAGTTCCTAGAGCATACTTCCTATGTAAAGTTGCAAACTTTACGTACATGCATGGTGTTAATGGCCAAAATCAAGCTAGAGAAGAGGTTGTTAGTGAGGGAAAGGCATTATCTTGTTAAAGGCTGGAACTTTATGACCATAAGAACCAAGACGAGCCTAGATCTGAAGTTGTAACTTCAGATCTTGCCAAATACCCGAAATGAATCACCAATCATGCTAGAATAACCCTAATCTCAAGCATGAAAAGATCTAGATAGAAGGAAGTTCAAGGTAACGACTTGTTACCTTCAAGTGATGCTAAAATGGAGTAGAGTTCAGATCATCAATTTTTCCTTGCTCGAAGCTTCTTGATCTTCAAGCTCCTTTCACCAAGATCCACCTTCCAAGCTTGAAATCACACAAGTATGGAGAGAAAATGTGGTTTAGGGTTTCTGGGCTCAAAGGGGGATGTAAGGGACGCTAATGATCCTTTAAATAGGGTGCAAAAACCCGAAAATTAGGGTTTCATCCTCCAGCTCCAACTCGTCGAGTCGGTCCTCCAACTCGTCGAGTTGGTCACTTAAAACACACGACCAAATCCGTGCCTACTCGACGAGTCAGGGAATCCAACTCGTTGAGTCGACCTTTCAAATGGAAATATAATACTGAAAAGTTTATACCTGAGAGTCGGGGTGTTACACAATGTCCATGGAAATTTTGGAGACAGATCCTTCAAAATTTTTTGCTTGACTTGTGCTATTAAGTATTTCTGCTTCAGCGGCAATCAACATATATGTTAGATCAATTAGGGTCACGTCGTGGTCCTTCAAATATTTTTCCATCTTAATGTTTACATGCCAATAGGGCTTCAGTAGTTTCGTACTTTTCAACTTGAAGAAGTCATGACTTAGGGATAGTTACTAGAGGAGGTGGAGGAAGAGTTAGAGAAGCATGATTTCCAGTTCCACCATTGCTTAAAGAAGGGACCATTCTTTCACCTTGATCAACACGTGGAAGATCATCTTGAGAGAGAGAAGGAAAAACATTTCCAGAAGAACGAGGGAGACCATTGTTGTCTGAACTTGACATCTATAAAGGGAGAATAGAGAATTCAAGTTAATTGATTTTAATCCTTAATCATTAACCCAAAAATTTTAAATTAAGGCTAGGATCCATATTTTCGATTCGAATTCTGAAGGGGGATGCCGTAATCAAATTCGAATCTATTTTAGGTAGGTAAAGCATTTACCAATTTCAATATTATGAAACTCCTAGATCTTTTGAGATTCATTGAACTATTCAATAGCACGTTTAGTCTCGATTATGCTCTCACTTTGTGACTGGGATGCCGAGGATCGCAAACGAGATGTGAATAACCATGCAAATTAGCTTGGTACTCTCGATGTCATTTATCATCTGAAATTAACGTGCCAGTTAACCACACACGCTCCATTAACTCAATGATAATTTATGAGACACCCATTTCC
The DNA here is from genome assembly GCF_052849685.1 of Lactuca virosa. NCBI lineage: Eukaryota > Viridiplantae > Streptophyta > Magnoliopsida > Asterales > Asteraceae > Lactuca > Lactuca virosa. The sequence continues at coordinate 57,453,909 of NC_136431.1, forward strand.
AACAATATTAGTCTCATATTAGTGTGCCAGTTAACCACACGCGCTCCACTAACGACCAATAAGGTGCAATGTGCAATTTTATGGGTTAGCATCAAATTCACATTTTCCTAAAGTAACTAAGAATTAGATTTTAGAAAATGGTTTAGTTACTTTATCATTATACTTTTAATGAAGATTAATTGTCCTATCAAACCTGTTCGGCTAACGACCCTCCAAAATACAAGAGAGCGGTGGGTTATAATGGATACCCAATGGCTGTCATTTTAAAGGTCGCTTCCTTAAACTTCCCTTATAGTATGACTTCGTGAATGAGGCGTACTAGCAGTTTCACTGACTTTTCTTATACATATAATATATATTAAACTCTTAATATTATATATATATATATATATATATATATATATATATATATATATATATATATATATATATATATATATATATATATATATATATATAGAGTCAAGATCAAATAAGAAGGAAATTTTTGGTAGGAAGGTAAGAAGTTTTTTTTCTACCTATTTTTTTCGCCAACAAACAAAATGAATCATTAGATGATTCATTTGTAAGATGATTCACAAGAAAAAATTCTCAAAAAAACATCTCGATGATTCATTTATACAATAATTTTGTTGTTATTCACTAAAATTGTCATAAAAGTGAATTTTTTCTTAATTTACTTCAAAATGAATCATAAAGATGTTTTTTTTGGAATTTTTTCTTGTGAATCATCTTACAAATGAATCATCTAGTGATTCATTTATTTTGTTCGTCAAAAAAATATATAGAAAAAAAACTTCTTACCTTCCTACCAAAAATTTCATTCTTACCGGATATATATATATATATATATATATATATATATATATATATATATATATATATATATATATATATATATATATATATATATATATATATATATATATATATATAGTATAAGGTGAATTTTAAACATTTTAAATTTCCAAGGGTTTAATCTTTTAATAAATTAAACTTTTAATTTAATTAAATTTAAACCATATATGGATTTATTAATTATCCTTTAATTTATCATTTAATTAAATTATCAACAAAATCCATAAGAATGTTATTTAGGGTTTACATTTTAAATTTAAAAAATAAAAATAAATAAACCTTTTAATTTAAATCTCAAACAACCCTAAAATTAACATTAATTATTAAGTCCAATTAATAATCAAATTAATTATTTAGTAAGCAATTATGGATATATTAATTATCCTTTAATTAAACAATTAATTAAATTACTAATCATACCCATAAGGATAATTATAATAAAATAAAATCAATATTATCCAATTCATAATTAGCTTCTAGCATTTAGGTCTTATTTAATTATCTAATATTACCAAAAATTAGATTATGACAGATATAATAAAAGATAATTACCAAATATTAACCAAATAAATCAAGTTAGGCAAGAAAATCCAAAATCAGGATCTGACACACAAACACGTCGTGTTCGAAGAACCATATGACGATTCCGTTTTCTCCTCATTGTTCAAGTTCATATTAGTATCAATTCAATAGAAAACTAAACCTAGGCTCTAATACCACTGATGAGTTTTGGGTGTAACATACAATCCTATGTGTGCATGCAACCCTAAATAAGATCTATGTTTTCTCTAATTGAACATACAATATGAACAACCAAGTGTAAACCCTAGATCTCTAAGGAATAATCGAAAATCATATAAGAAGGGTTATAATACATACCTTTAAGATTGTTATTGTAAATAATCCTGAATCCTTGCTTGAAGACCTTTGGTAGCAAGCGCTACACGTGTCGCGCCTCTAATGGATCACAAACAAACCTAGCAACCAAGGAAAACGAGAGAGAGAGAGAGAGAGAGAGAGGAGAAGCCTAAATTTCGTCCAAGGCACTTAGAAAGAAGTAATGGCCGAAATTCTATCCTAAGGAGGGTTTATATAGGTGTTAGGAAGGTATTAGATTAGGCAGGTATCTCCAAGATAACCCTAATCCCTTTACTTCCTCCTAAGGCATCCAAGACAACCTTAGAGCCCAAGGAAACCCTAGGAGCACTCTAAATTTCATTCCCACCTCTTTAGGGAGGTTCTAGAATTGCCCAATGCTTAACTATTGAAGATTGTCACCTTTAGTCCCTGCACATTTAATTAATTCCTTTAACCCCAAAATTAATTCCAAATTAATTTCTGATTAAATATTAATTAAACAATATAATTTCTAATTAATATATTATATCCATAATACATTAATAAATCATTTATTTTGATTTCTATCTAACTTATTAACCAAGTAATAAATTAATAAATCATTCTTCTCTCTCTAAAAGCTATCATATTCAATTGCGGGGTTTGAAGGCAACCCAAAAGGACTGTGCTACTATCAATTCAAGTACATACCAATTATAGTTATGGGCTTAGACACCTAATCCAACAAAAACATCTTCATCCTAGCATCCTACAACTTCCCTGAAAGTAACCCTAATGGTTTAGCCTTACATTGAGTTTATAAAACCACTGACTTGAATGAAAATAATAAAATGCATACTAGAATCCATAAACAAACTTAAAATCATAAAACTAATGAATTATAATGATCAAACAAGTGTGAAACAATGAAACATTAGGAAAGAAGTAACCAAATCTAGAACTTTATGGAATTGATGTAGATCCAAAACATGTTCATCCTAGCATCCTACAACTTCCCCGAATGTAACCCTAATGGTTTAACCTTCCATTGAGTTTATAAAACCACTGACTTGAATGAAAATAATAAAATGCATACTAGAATCCATAAACAAACTTAAAATCATAAAACTCATGAGTTCTAATGATCAACCAAGTTTGAAACAATGAAACATTAGGAAAGAAGTAACCAAATCTAGAACTTATTGGAATTGATGTAAATCCACTGGTTGAACGATCTTAAAACATTGGATAGTGATTAACTTGGTTATTTTTTGTCTTGGATTCGGAATGGAATGATCAAAAAACGCCTTTGGAGAAGCTTTAAAACCCTCCAAAATGGGGAAAATTGTTGGAACCTGAAAGTGAACCTCTAGCAATCATAAGTCCAAATGTCAATTCCGAACTCAGCAAGAGTTCTGAAGTGAAGAGTAGTATGGAACCTGTCCGGACTTGAAGAGAAGAAGATAAGAAGTTCAGAAGTGAAGACATTCCGGAATGAACATCATGTCCGGAATGTGTGCTATTCCGGAGTCACTGTTTTTTGTCTCTTTGTGTATTAATTACTTTTATCACTTTACATGATTAGACATTTCATAGGACTTAGTATGTTTTTCAACTTGGACAATCAGAATGTAATAATCATTCCTTTTATCCGGTCCTATGTATGTTTACCAGTTTGTACCATGTTTCATACAGTCCTATTTATAGGAGCTTTCAATGCAAAGTTAGATGACGGATCTTCCACTCATTTTGGCATTTACTAAGTTACTTCAATTCTCTTTCAAACATTCTTCTTGTTCTTCATTTATTAACCTTACTTTGATCTTTATTTTCATTCTTCATTTATGGCTTGATTATTTGTTGAATGCATTAACTCAGACTTGAATGGTCTATCCAGGCTTGACTAGAACATTTATTAGCAAGCAGACATTGATATTAAGCATTTACTCAAGGTTTGAGTTTTCAAACCTTGTCCCTGCGCATCAGATCTATCTTGTTCTCACAATTGGTATCAGAGCTTGAGTGGTTGTCCTTTGAATCCATAAGATCAGATTATAGTTGGTTTGAAATTACCTTGGTACTTCAACCATTTCTGTGTTAAGGATAAAAGTTCTTCTATATACCACTTTTGCTTGAAGATATCTTAACTTCAATGGCTGCTTCTAATCCTCAACAAATGATTTCAATGCAAATCGCAAATAGTGTGGGTAGCCCCACACGTGCCCCATTGCTAGTTGTGGAAGAATATGATCACTGGAAAGTTAGAAGGGAAAGATTTTTACTAGCTAAAGAGAAAGGTGAAGAGATTTGGAGATCCGTCAAAGAAGGTCCTCATGTTCCTGTAAGAACAGTTGTGAGAGATGTTGCTGCTCAGCTTATGCGTGAAGATGAAACTCGTCTAGCTCCTGTAACTGTAGATGATATTGAGAAGCTGCATGCTGATCAAGTTGCTTTCTCAGAAGTGGTGTTTGGTGTTCCTCCTTCATTCTTTGAGCACATTAAATTGTGCAAATCAGCAAAAGAGATTTGGGACACTCTTCAAGATCTGATTGAATGTTCGGAAAACATGAAAGACAAGCATCTCACCTCATTTGTCAATGATTTTGACACCTTCACTACCACTCCTGGTGAATCAGTAGCCTCAGCCTCTAACTGTTATCGAATCGTAGTCAACAACATGACTGCTCATGGGATTGTTCGAACTCCCTTGGAGTAGAATCTCAAATTCATAAACAGTCTCGGTAAAGGATGGGGAAATGTGAAATCTTGTCTCCAAAGTATTGGTTCTTTGAAAAAGTTAAAGCTTTATCAGCTTTTTGATGAACTTCAAGGACATGAATCTAATGTTGCTCAGACTATACATGAAATCTCCGAAGGTCCTCTTGCTCTTGTCATTTCCTTTGAACCAACCCTTCCGAACACATCCACCTCGGACCTTTTCAAACCAGTTAATCCATCTGTTCAATCCTCCTTACCTGTCTTACCAAACTATTCAGTTGCTGATTCCGAAGCCATGGACTCTGAACTCCATTTCCAACAGGAGTTTGCTCTCCTATCCATGAAATACAAACGTCCTTTCAATCCTTCTTACAAACCATACCAAAATCGGTTCCATGCTCCTCACCAAAACAATCCTCAAACATACTCAGCTCCGGAACCACAGCCCACTCCGGAAAATCCTCTCTTGTACAAACTGAACATATCAAAACCAAACTCTACTTCGGAACCACAGCAGAATCCAAAATCCGATAAACCAAATTGTGTGTCACAAGTGTGGACATGCAAATCACTTTGCAAAAGATTTCTTGGCTGAAGCTCCATAAAAACCAAAGATCAAGGACTCTGCATACTACGCCCGAAGAGCTCAAGAAATGGCTGAAAGATAAAAAGCTTTCGTAACAACTGGATCAAGAGATGTTGAAGGATATTGGTCATCCGGAGATGATGATGACGTGGTAACTGGAAGAAACATGTGCTTGATGGCAAGGCAATCCATTGAATGTGAATAAGGCTATTGGTCCTCCGGTTCTGAAGATGAAGATGATATTGCTAAACCACATTACTGCTATATGGCCACCAATGATCCACTCGGTTGAAGCATCGTTCAACAGGTAAAATCTATGATTACTAATAATAATTTTGATCTCCCTCTTTGTGAACCTTATCTAACCCAAATCCAAATAGATATGAGCACCATTTATAAAGCCTATGAGTCTGCCATAGAAGCCAGTGAGAAGAAGGACTGTGAACTAAATCGTCTTAGGTTGCGTTTTGAGGATAAAAAAATTGAAAATCGAGTCTTTAGAGCATGAGCTTGTAATGTCTAAAGATGAATGTATCATTTTGAAAGATAAATGTGAAATTACCTATTCTGAAAGAAATATCTTGAACACTGATAACAAACGTCTTAATGCTAAGATAGATGCTTTGCATAATTCAATTGACATACTTGAATCGAATCTTCAGATGACTCATAATTTTCGTCATCATTAGTCTAAAGCACCTAGTCTCGAAAGCGAGTATCCTAAACCAATTGCTCGTCCCTTGAAAGAATTGCAAAATTTGACATTCATGGGAGAGGTTCCGAACATCAAACATTCGGACACCCCCGTTTCTCCCTTGTCACCTCTTCATGAGACCACATACCACTTTGCGTCCTTAATTCCTGAGTTTTAAGCAATTGTTGTCAAATGTCCCGATTCCACGCCTCTTCCGGCTCTGATAAACCTGGACCTGAATCGGACCACAAAATTTCATCACAGTGTTTCAAATTGCGTAGATTACGTCCCTAGGAGTAATCCTCCTAACAACTGTGTTGTTGAAGAAATCCTACCGATGACAACTGAAACTGTTGCCTCTGAGTTTGTATGGGCATCCTTTGATGATAAAGTTGAAATCTCTAGCTGTGTCTCCTTTGATTCTTGTGAATCGGACTCTTTAGTAACTTCAAAAACAAGTTTGGTTCCCATTGATCCCAAGTTTAGCAATCCGTCTGCAGGGTAAACTTCAAAATCCTCATCTCATACCAAGAGAAAACCAATGCTAAATAGGAAGGATATAGTAGATCCCAAAGTGGAGGCTCGAAATGCTCATAAAAAGGAAGTTAAGACTAGACAAAATTCCAAGTTCCTTGAGAACTCCAAAAAGAGTGTATCTCGGAATCCTCGTTCATCAACCCATAGTCAAAACTCCTTCACAACCAATAAGATCCTCAAGAAACCTTCTGATTCTCTTAGCCCTGTAGAACCCAAGAAAGTAGTTAGTACCACTCAGCCTAAATCTCGTGTGAATACCATGACTGTCCAAAACACCTCTCCTCAGACTGTTTCATCTGTTTTCATTGCTAAATATGACGGCACAATTTTTAAATCCAATCTTTCGAAAACAAATGTGTCATCAAGTAAATCAAAAATTGTTGAGAAAACAAAATTTTCAAAATCTTCAAAAAGGAATCTTGTGTGGAAAGTCAAATCTCACATTGATAAATCAACAGTTCCGGAGGTTACATCTGTTTCCAACGCTCCGGAAGTCAATGGTCCGAAGAAGACTGTTCGCAACCCCCAAGTCATTGAATGTGACTAATGGATAGATGAGAAGACATTAGCCTTTTTTCTGTTTCCTAAGAACTCAAAGAGTACTACTAAGAAACACAAAGTTGTTCCGAAGTCACAATCCAAGTCTAAAGCCCATGCCTATGTCCCTAGATCTAACTCGGAGCCTAAAAGCTCCATCACTCACTAAGTTTGCAGGCACTTTGTGCTTCGGAGCAAGAAACAATATGGTATATTGATAGTGCTTGCTCCATGCACATGACGGGGCAGAAAGACTTTCTGCGGGATCTGAAGCTTACTCCGAATGCTGGTTACGTGACATATGGAAACAACTCCAACTCTCAAATCCGTGGTTATGGAGTTCTCACCAATGGAAATTTCTCTATCTCAAATGTGGCTTATGTAGCTGATCTTAAACATAATTTGATAAGTGTAGCTCAACTCACTGATTCAAATCGACGTGTGAAATTTTGCAAGAAGCACAGCTATGTAATGACTGAAGACCGAAAATAATGATTAATAAAGTCAACCCGCAACAAGAACATGTACCTACTCGATATCAACATGATTATTGGCAAACCACAACTCTGCCTTCTCTCCAAAGCCGTTCTTGACGTCAGTTGGTTATGGAACCGAAGGCTTGCTCACTTGAATTTTCGGTACATGAATGATCTCGTATCTGGTGAAATGGTGAGAGGTTTACCTCTTCTCAAATTCAAAAATGATCATTTATGTGCTGCATGTGAGTATGGAAAGCAATCAAAGAAGGGTCATCCTGTTATCATCGAAAAATCAATCTCGGAACCATTGGAACTCTTGCACATTGATCTTTGTGGACCATCCACTATAGAAATTCTTCATCATAAGAAATACATTCTTGTGATTGTTGACGACTTTACAAGGTTCACTTGGGTTTTCTTCCTCAGATTAAAGTCTGAAACAACCTCTGAACTCATCAACTTCATCAAAGGAATTGAAGTCCTCATCAAACTTCCTGTTAGGCGTATCCGAAGTGTTAATGGTTCGGAGTTCACCAATGGAACCATTGAGAAATTCCTCACCGAGAAAGAAATTCACCACAACTTCTCAGCACCGTACACTCCACAACAGAACGGTGTAGTTGAAAGATGCAATAGAAATCTCGTTGAAGCTGCTCGTTCCATGCTTAATTTCGCAAATCTACCACTCTATCTCTGGGCTGAAGCCGTATCAACTACGTGCTTCACTCAAAATCGATGTATCATCAATCGACGCCTCAACATGACGTCATACGAAGCAATGAATGGACGAAAGCCAACAATCTCGTTTCTTCATGTTTTCGGATGTAGATGCTTCATAAAGAACAACCATGATCAGCTTACCAAGTTCCAACCTAAAGCTGATGAAGCCATCTTCCTTGGGTATTCTTCAAAATCAAAGGCTTGCAGAGTTCTTAATCGAAGAACTCCTGTGTTGGAAGATAGCTTTGATGTTACATTCGATGATAATTTCGTTCGGAATTCTGGCCCAACTCATGTTACAACTCACATTATGGAGTCCGATGCTCTAGCTCCAGTATGTCTGAACCAGCAAACCATCCTTGAAGTCGACTTTGAAACTCTCTTTGGACCTTCCGAAACTGGCATTGATTCGGAATCTCGATCAAGGCAAATTCCAACTTCGGAAGTCCCTGTTTCTCAACCGGTTTCCGGTCCTCTTCCCTCTCTCTCTCTCTCTCTCTCCATTTGATTCCGAACCATTTGAACCTTCTCAGGTTGAGGGGGAGATTGGTCAACCCTCTCTTCAATCAAATGTGGATGGTTTCCAAGATGCAACTGCTAATTTCGACGACTCCAATCCTGTCAACATTGATGATAGTGAAAATTTATTTGAGTTCCCTTCTGATGATGATGTAAACCTCTCTGGTTTAGAAGTTCAGGGGGAGCATCACCCTCTCGTTCAAACCATTCAGGGGGAGAAACTCAATTCTACTGAAGTAGTTGGATCATCTGCCGCTCAAGAACTTCCAAGGTTACATGTATGGACCAATGATAATCCTCCAAATCAAGTTATCGGAAACCCCAATGCTGGTGTACAGACTCGTTCTGCTGCAAGTATTCAAAACTAATGTCATTTTTCGGCATTTATCTCCATGGTTGAACCCAAATCCATCAAGGAAGCATTAAAGCATGCTGACTGGATAATAGCCATGCAAGAATAATTGGCAGAATTTGATAGAAATAAAGTGTGGACTCTCGTGCCTCCTCCTTAGAATCATCCCATTGTCAGTACGAGATGGGTATATCACAACAAGCTAGATGACGCAGGAGTTATTATTCGAAATAAAGCTAGATTGGTGGCAAAAGGATTTACACAGATTGAAGGGCTCGACTACGATGAGACCTTTGCTCCTGTTGCTCGTCTTGAAGCCGTCAGAATCTTTCTTGCTTATGCTGCTCACAAAGGCGTCAAAGTTTACCAAATGGATGTTAAGAGTGTTTTTCTTAACGGTGAACTTGACTCTGAAGTATATCTTCAACAGCCCCCCGGTTTTGTTAACCTCTCTTTTCTAAACTACTGTTACAAACTCCGGAAGGCAGTCTATGGCCTCAAGCAAGCTCCTTGCGCATGGTACGAGACCCTCACTGACTTTCTCAAGCACTCTGGTTTCCAAAGAGGTATTCTAGATCCCACTCTATTCCGAAGATCGAATGGAAAGCATCTCATGCTGGTTCAAATCTATGTAGATGATATCATTTTTGGATCTATGGATTCATCTATGGTTGCTGATTTTGCTAAACTAATGATCAATCGATTCCAAATGAGCATGAATCAGGAGTTAAGCTTCTTTCTTGGTCTCCAAGTCAAACAGACTAATAGAGTAATTTTCATTCACCAAGAGAAGTACATTTCAGAACTCCGAAAAAAGTACTCAATGGACACCTGTGCCTCAGCCAAGGTACCAATGGGCTTCGGACACAAGATCTTTGCCGACCCTTCAGGTGTAGCAGTTGATGAAAAGAAGTACAGAGGAATGATTGGATCCCTGCTCTATATCACAGCAAGTCGTCCGTATATCATGTTTTCCACATGCCTGTGTGCCAGATTTCAAGTCAACCGAAAGGTGTCTCATCTTTTGGCTGTGAAACAAATTTTCCGATACCTCAAAGGTACAAAGAGTCTCAGAATCTGGTACCCAACAAACGAGAGCTTCCTGCTTCAAGCATATTCAGATTCAAACTATGGTGGTCTTCAACTTGATAGAAAAGCACATCAGGTGGCTATTAATTCTTAGGTGGTCGTTTGGTTAGTTGTTCATCCAAGAAACAGAACTGAATTGCACTCTCTACAGCCGAAGCTGAATACATTGTTGCTGCAAGCTGTACCTCTCAAGTTTTGTGGATGAAGTCTCAACTCTTGGATTATGGTTACCGTTTCCAACGCATTCCTATCTATTGTGATTCTCAAAGTGCCATTGCGATTTCTCACAATCCAATTCAACACTCCATGATGAAGCACATTGACATACGGTACCATTTCATAAATATCATATTTTAAATTGTAACATTGAACTCATTTTTGTTCCATCTGATGATGAGAGTGCTGATGTCTTTACTAAGGCATTAGACGAAACCAAATTCAATGGTTTTTTGAACAAGATGGGTATGATGATGCCAGCTCCTTAGTTCTTTCAAGAGAATTGCTCTCCTTGATGGAAGTATTCGGAAAGAAAATTAGTTCCGATCTTAAAAAGAACTTTTCATCTCGAAACTACTTTCTCTCGGAATACATATGATCATTTTACTTGTCTTTATTTCTAACCATCACTTGAGTTTTAAGCTGTACAGTTCTTCCTGATTAATTGTTGTTCAAGTCCACATAGTCATTGTGATCACTTTTTTCATCTCGGAATTCACTTCATAAGGTCATCCTGGAATTCCACTCCGGAAAGGTATTGCTCTCCTTACCCAGAATCTCATTCAAACCATGCTCCGGAACATCAAAATGCACTTTCGAAATTTTCAAATCTTGTTCCAGAATGTCTTTCAAATCCATGCCGAAAATTCTTTAAAAGAACCTCATTTCGAAATCTTGCTCCGGAATCATAAACTTTTTACTCCGGAACTGCAATCAATTTTCGACTCCGGAATCATAAACTTTTTTACTCCGGAACTTTAAACTCTCTCTAGATCAATTCTATTCCGGACCTTTTTCAAAAGACCATGTTCCGGAGATCAACTCTTTATCCTCCGGATCTTACACTGTCCGGATCATCCGGAATACCAAAGGTTTTTAAGGCGAAACGTCCTACAACGGTTACTTTGTGAGGATCCTTATCCAATCTTCCTTGATTTTCGTGCCACAACTGCAAAAGCAACCATCTAATCGCCGTTTGGGTTTTCTAATTCAAGCTACAAAACAACCCTACCTTACCCTTCCCATGTCAACTCAACCCCTAAAAGCGGATATTCATTTAATGCAACCCGGTTGAAATTCGGACCCTCATCATTACCATCCGTAACCCAACCTGTATCCCTTACCTATATATACCCATCAAAACCCCCTTTTTTCCTCTTTACGCACTCAAACCCTCAAAACATTTAAATTCTCTCTGTGTTCGTCGTGTTCTTCGAGCATTAATCCCTCTGCAACAATGGCTTCCCAACCTTCTTCACCGAAAAACGCACCAACTGCATCCACTCCCAAGAAATCGATTGCAAAGAAGAAACCTTCCAAGGGATCATCGTCGTCTACATCGCCTGAACCCTTTCTCTGGGATACAACCCAGTTATTTTCACAAAACCCTATGGATTACGATGAATCCATTAGAGTCATGATTGAGTTTATTGCAAACCATCCCATCTCCATCCCTCTCACAAAAGTTCCTAAACCACCTCTTCCACTTCATCATCTTCACACAGCCTTCTCAAGAATCAAAGAAGAAGATGGTGTGTTGGAAAGAAAAATCATTGGCGACAGAATAGTACCTATCTACAAATCCACATTCCTTAAAGCGATCGGTGTAAAAGCAAACCCCAAAGGTTTCAAAGTTCAAGAACCAACTGCAGAAGAGTTTCAATTGTTCTTGAATCACATTGGGTATAATCAAGACTACAAGGCAAAAGACTTCAAGAAATCAGCCTTTTCATGGCTATGGACCGTGCTAATGCATCTTATCATTCGAGGACTATCTGGAAAGCACGACGGTATGGATACTCTCAGCAAGGACTGGCTGTATGTGGTCTACAACATCTATTCCGGACGCGACAATGCGGTTGACCTTCCGGAAGTGCTATGGAAAGACTTCTGCAAGTTTGCCATCAAGAGGAAGGAGAATGAGATTTCAAGCCCTAGGTTCTCGGCTCTGACGATTCAACAACTTTTCAAGGAACTTTTCGAACCTATTCTTGTTGCTACGATTCCTCCGGAGGTATGCTTTTCCTTCAAGACTGTTAAATCATATCGAATTCTGGACCAATCATCTTTTGGTCCTGTCTGGATATTACCTCAACATATGTTGCACCTCATCCCTTCCGATTCTGTTCATTTACAAAGACATTTGGAGAATTCGACTGTGTTCGACCCAACATAGTCTACCCAAGTCCCCATTGAGCCCATTCCGGAAGTGGCCAAGCCAACATCATCCGAAGCAAAGAAGACCAAGAAGTCCGCCAAGCGAAAAACTTCTCCTACTAAGTCAAAGCCACAAACGAGAACCAAAGTCAGCTTTGCCTCCCCACAAGAAGATGCTCATGACATTCCGGCTGACTCTGGCCGTCCGAACACCCCTCCGATCCACTCATCCGAGGTACTCCTCGATGTTTCAAAATCACAAACACACACTCACGGGGAGTCTGCACATAATCCACCCTCACCTTCTCAAAAAGGTGATGCTGGTGTTGAACAAATTTCCTTGCCCCCTGGAACAAGCCCACATGTCAAATTTGATATCACACTTTTTTCATCACGCACACACTCTGGAACCCCAGTTCCGGACCCTAAGCATTCCGAGGCGGGAGTTGTCCCTCCAACCTCCGGTGCCACAACTAGTCTGATGCCTGGAAAGGGTACAAGATGACCAGGAGTTAACGATCCTTTGTGGGACGATTTTGTAAACATGGCACACTCCAGGAATCCGGAACTTACAAGAGCCCAAGTTGAAGCCACTCTCATCTCCATGCGGAACCAAGCCATTCAAAGCAACCGTCCCTATGTTGCTCCTGCTGATGAGCTTGCTGATCTTGAATTTACATCCGGAGAAACTCCACAGTCTGTTCCTCTTGCTTCCAATACTCAAGCTTCGAATGATGAAATTTCCGAAGAAGTGATTTTGACAACAGATGCTGCCCACGTTGCTGATGCTAATGTGTTTTCCTCAGCTCAACTTCATCTCAAGCCATCTTTGTCCAAGACATCATTTGATTTCGGATTCTCCTCCTCTACTCATCATGATTCCGAATCAACACAAAAGCTTCATGATGATGCCACCAACAAACCCAGGCCTTCTGTCACTCCAATCACTCCAGAATCTCCGAAACACACTCCTCAGCCTTCCAGCTCCGACAACGGATCCTCAACAGGAAATCATATTGATCCGTTTGCTTTGTTGGACATCCAATCCAATGTTTCAGACACTATGAATAAGGTCACCACTCTTGAAACTTCCGTGGCTGAACTCAACACCAAGATTGACACAAAGGTGTCCGGACTAGACTCCAAGTTAGATGCCATTCTTCAGTCCCTATCTACTCGATCCGGACCTTCAACTGCTAAAAGTGAAGCTCAATTAGATCAACTAATCTTACTCCTGCTCAAGCACTCCATAGAAGAAGTTGAAGCTAAATATGATGCCTCGGTTGATCACTACCTTTATACGATCACCACAATGCTCAAGGTCCATGATGACTTGGTTTCTGCTACCAATGATCTTATCAAGAAGACCCATGTTCGTCATGAGAAGCAAATTCAAAGGCTGCAGAAGGAAATCAAGAAGAAGGATGAGATGAATCTCATAATTCAACAGGTCCTCATCAAGCTCCTTCGATCCACTTGGAACATTGTTGACGTTCCAAATCGAAAGTTTGATGAGATGTTAGCTGTTCTTGGACACCTGTTCGATCATCTCGCTGCTCAAGCACCTACTTCCGAAGCATATGATGCGCTTACTCGTCAACTCAACACGGACCTTCAAAAAGTGTTCACCAAATTTGATGATATGAAGGATTCCTTACTACTTGCACCGGTTCCAAAAGCCACCGATGCAAGAGGGGGAGAAGGTCCAAGTCAACCCAGTCAACCATGGAAGTCTGCCTCGATTTTTCAACTCCGAGATGAAGATCTTAATTCCGATGATGAAGTCCATGTTGTTTCCGGACTTCTAGGAAACAACTCTGATGATGATGAAGACAGTGATGAAGAGAAGTATGTTACAAAGGGAGTTCTTGGTCTCGAAGATCCAAACAAGCTCTTCCCCAAGGTGATGACAAAGGAAGAAAAGAGAATATCGTCCACAGTTTCTTAGCCATCCTCTTTGCCTGACGTTCTCCAAAGGGCTATTCAAATGGCCAAAGCTAAATATCTCCTCACAGTCCAAGCCTTCCGAGCCACTCCTTCAATGCTTCCTCCTATTTCGGGTCCAAAGATTGCTCCTATAGACCAGGGTTCTCCACTCCGGATCCCTGATGACATTCCGGAAGAACCTCTTCCAAAACCTACTCTGGAATATGTTGTTGATGAGAATATGTAGTTCATCATGGCTTCATTAAAGAAAGACAAAGGCAAAAAGCCGATAACAGCCGAAAACAAGCCTTCCACTCCGAACCTCCCTCAAAGCAAAAATACGGATGTTCTCAGGAGGAAATTAACAAGGCATTAGAGGACAGCATCCGGATCCAAGCTCTCAAGTATAATCCTGATCCGATGCGTGGAATATCTCCTCTATGCCGCGAAGGCATTCTTCGTGATCATGAAATCATTCCCTTCATGTATTACGATGTTTCGGCAAATGACTCAGAATAGCTCGATCTTCCTCTCTCTCCATACAACAAATACTATATCAAATTCACCCCTCTTCACCCCAATGACGATCCGGAAGTGATCCTCCGGACTGAGCGTGAAAGGCTTGAAATATTCTACTCTAAGAATGCACAACCTCTTAAGGAAGTGTGGACGAGGAAAAGAATTACCAAAGTCCATGGTTTTGGAAGAAAAATCTTAGTGAAGTTCGAACTTAACTGCCCATTATTTCGATTTCACATCCTCCGGAATAAACCAACTCAATGGACACTGACGCTGATTTCCCTTTGATGAATCTAAACGACATTCTCACATTGGCTTATCACTTCCGATGAATTCAAAATGATGATATCAGCATGGGTGCTTACCATGCTGCTCTGAGTTTCCTAAGGACTATGTCGCAGAGTTTTGCAGATGCGACTATGAGCTGGCCCACTTATTCGGAACTGAAAACTTTGTTGCGAAAATCGACTTTTTTCTTCCGGAAGCTGAACTGCTTGCAGATGGTCCAATCGATGACCCGGTTCTAGGGTTTGTCTACACAACCAGGAAGACAAACAAGGACTTTTTCTGAGTCCTTGACAAACACCTAGTTCCTACCAAAGCCCTTCAGAAGTTCATTTCTCGTACATCCAAGTCTGAAGCTCCGGAAAAGGTCAAAGCAAAGTTTGTGAGTCAATTGGCCTGGTACATTGAAGTCAGAGAATGGTTGTTCAGAGCCTACACCTTCATCAAGGAAGAAGCCATCTAAGTTGACTGGATTTCTAAGTTCACTTAGGGGGAGATTGTTGGAACCTGAAAGTGAACCTCTAGCAATCATAAGTCCAAATGTCAATTTCGAAGTCAGCAAGAGTTCCAAAGTGAAGAGTAGTCTGGAACCTGTCTGGACTTGTAGAGAAGAAGATAAGAAGTTCAGAAGTGAAGACATTCCGGAATGGACATCATGTCCGGAATGTGTGCTATTCTGGAGTCACTGTTTTTGTCTCTTTCTGTATTAATTACTTTTGTTACTTTGCATGATTAGACATTTCATAGGACTTAGTATATGTTTATCAACTTGGACAATCAGAATGTAAGAATCATTCCTTTTATCCGGTCCTATGTATGTTTACCAGTTTGTACCATGTTTCATACACTCCTATTTATAGGAGCTTTCAATGCAAAGTTAGATGACAGATCTTCCACTCATTTTGGCATTTACTAAGTTACTTCAATTCTCTTTCAAACATTCTTCTTGTTCTTCATTTATTAACCTTACTTTGATCTTTACTCTCATTCTTCATTTATGGCTTGATTATTTGTTGAATGCATTAACTCAAACTTGACTGGTCTATTCAGGCTTGACTAGAACATTTATTAGCAAGCAGACATTGATCTTAAGCATTTACTCAAGGTTTGAGTTTTCAAACCTTGTCCCTACGCATCAGATCTATCTTGTTCTCACAAAAATTGCATGGGAGAAGTCCTATTTCGATTAGGGTTGAATCCTCTTTAAATAGATGATAAAAACCTAATTTTCGGGGGAGTTTTCCTCATCAGCGTCATATTGGGCGTCTTTGACGTGGTGTAGGACGTCTGGTCGTCCTTGTCAGCGTTCTTCAGCCTCTATGCCGTCCTTTATTTACACTGAAAAATGTCCTAGATGGATCGGCTTCCTGGGGGGAATCCTTGACGTTTGATAGGCATCCTTCTGTGTTTCCAGTGTTTTTCATAAGTCTCCGTTTAAGCACAAGATGTCCCAATAATGTCTCGGAGTGCTTCATGGCTTCATTGATGCCTAGTACGCGTCCTTTCTCTTCTGTGCTCTTTTGGCAATGAAAACATTAGAATCAACAGAAATGCAAAACATAAAATTTGTAGGAAATTTTGTCTAGTTTTTGAAACTTTTTGATTTAGGTAAATCAGAGCTTCAGAAATTGAGATATGATCAAAACAATGAAGGGTGTTAAAATATCATAACAACATTTTTCTTCATAACTTTGCACAATTCGTCCTCATGCTTGTTAGATTAGCTTTTGCTCATTTTTCTTGTAGGTTCCACCCACTTTTAGCAGTATATAATTGCCTGCACATAATGTTCAACAATTCATCAAAGTAGTGCCATTTTTGGTCATTCACACATTAGTTCAACACATTTAATACAATTTATTAGGCTCTTAAAATAGACAGATCAGACCTCCCCAACTTTATTCCAAACTCATTCCGAGATTGGCCTGAAATCATCAGTGTAGTCTTAATATCTAATCCTGAGAAAAATTCAATGGAATCACAAACTGCATACATTTTATCACAATATTCCAAGAAGCACGATATATCGATTTTGGGTATTATTAGTTGCTTATTTGAAACTTTGTAACACATAATACTTATTATGCTTACTTTATTTTGGTATTTGAAACCTTCTACTTTCTGAACCCTTTCAGAAAATCAACCTTCTGTGTAATCATTTGAACTCATTGCCAAAGGTTCTTTTCCAAGGTTCACTAACAAAGTTAGCTCGGTCGATAACACTTAATGGACGAACCCATACACCCCCGCTATCGAGGGGTCACATATTGTTTCACACAATGTCTTCCACTTGAACTTTTCTTCATATTTTGTCTTGATTGTGCATTCTTTGAGTTCTTTGATGGCTTTTGATAATGATTGAGTATGTATACATCATATTTGAGCATATTCGTAAGATTTGTATGAGTTTGAATCGTGATGCTTGGAAGTTCTTCGATGTCTTCTGATAGTGTTTAGCTATGTGAAAATAATAATAGTCCCATCCTAACCCCAAGGGCGTAGGAATAAGTTAGACCAAGTAATAAGAGCATGGTGACACATATTGTCCGGTTGGGTCCTCAATTGAAAGATCATATGCCCGAGCCAAAAATCTTCTTTTTTCAAACACCTGGGTGTTTCACATAGCAATTATTTTGATTTTTATATTTTTTCAAACCATATTAGCAATGCACAGAAATCAACATTACATATATAATTATGATTCGATTTACAAAATCCTATTATTTCTCATCTTGATGAGTTACATTCAAGATATAAAGAAGCTACTAACTCAACACATATTTTGTAGCAGCCAAACTCGGTGGAATTAGATAATAAAGGGATAGTTTAAGGTATAATATATTCATTCCAAATTGATTATCCAAATAAAAGTCAAAAAACTAATAAAAAGAATACAAATGAGGAGGACGACACACCTGATGGTACCGGTGGTAGAGGAGGTTTTGATTCCTGAAAAGCTTCACTAATTAGAGGTAACTTCATAATGTTTTGTTATGCCCAAATGAAAACCGAAAAATTATGATTTTTTTTGAAAATTTTTCACTTTTTCTTCAATCTTCAGTTTTCGTCTTATGTACACCCCCTAGTCTTCCATCGTCCTCGATGCATCAAAAGTTAAATTCCTAAAACAATAAGAAAAAAGACTACAAGTACGTAAATTAAATTAAATAAAAATAACCTAAACTAATTAGCCTCAATTTCAATAGGGGCCGCAATTGCACTTGGCATGCGTAAGAAGCCTTTTAAACCCCTAGGTTACCCCTAGTGGACGAGCGAAGTCTCATGAGGGTTTGCAGTGAACACACCGACAAAGTTCCAAAATTACGAAGTTTAACGTCAATAGCGGGACTAGTTACCTCGAACAATGTCTATGGAGGATCATATGTTAGTTGACTTCCTTGAAAGCCAACCATGAGGTTATTTATCTTACTTTGAGTAATTAGATGTAATTATGGCAATAAATCAGTCCCCTAAGTTTCAACGATGAACCCATATTCTTTTGTTTTACCTGGGTCATATGGCATGCCTTCTTTCAACTTGTGGAATCCTAACCTTTTATCTTTAATCCTTTCATGCGAATGCTTAAAACTTGTTTTAAAGAACCACGTATAAGTTTTATTTTAGGTAAAGTTCTTCAGTAAAGGCTTGATATCATGCAACACTTCTATTTTTGATTTGCGGGCACTTGTTTTACCATGCTTTTTCTTCCATAACTTTATTTCCATGTGTTGAATCCCACTAGTATCCAATGATTTTGACCTGTTACATGAGAAAACTTTCTCCAAATCGAGGGTAGCGTCAGAGAGCATATTTGTGGTATGCTCGTAGACATAATCATGAATACTATTGATTACACACAGGCTAGCACTGATTGTAGATTCATTAGTAGGTCCAAACAAAAGAAATCTCACCTTTTAGTTTCCAAATATCATATCAATCGCACATTTCCTACAACTAATATGAGCATAGAAAGTTGCCAAAAAGGGACATTTAATGATTAGATTTAATGTTTATATTTGGGCAATTTTTTAGAATCCATTAGAACAAGAAGTTGTGTTTTAGGGTTTTTTCAAAAGTGTTGAGTAAGAGGTGGTATTAGCCTCCACGGTCCCTCCCTGACTTTGGACTTTTTTGACTCATGAAACTATACATTAGACTTTTCCAATTCAACTATATCTTCTTTGATTTCAAATATCATTTCAGTATCCTTATCATCAAATGATACATAATCCTCCACCACAACCACAAGTTCGGGTGATGTAGGTTTATGCACAATGTTATTAGTACATAGAAAAATTACCTCAGCCACTTGCCTAGTGTCCGAAAAATTGCTCGGTGGTTGTTGATTTAGATGCTCTCTTATTTATTCAATTTGTCTTTCAAGCACATAAATTGATTTCGAGTTTTTTTCCTCCTTGTTGAGGGTTTCATTCAGCATGTACAAAATTTGATCCAACTTCTTATTGAGTGAAGATTTCTCTGATTCTTCATGGTGTTGACTTTGAGCCGAATAGTCAGCCCACCAATAATCATTATCATATTGATTATAATATGAATTATAATTATATGAATCATTGTACGAGTCATTATAGTATTGATATTGAACCGTATTTTCTCTCTCTCACCACATATCTTGATTCATGTAAGTATATTCCTCCACTTGGGATCGAATATCAATGACAATATGTGTTAGTTCTGCCTTTTTTAGATACCAGTGTACATACATCTAAACAAAAAAAAAGTGAAGATTCTAAACTAAAAATAAAAGTAAAAAATAATGACTACTTAAACACAAAGATTTAGGCACACAATCTCCCCGACTACAGAGCAAAAATTTTGATCGAGGTCGTTGTCTCAATCAAAAAATAACCTCAAAAACCACTAGATAGCTAGGGTTGGTAAGGGTTGAATCCACAAGGAGTTTGTGGTTAAATTGTGTGTTAGTATAGTTAATAGAAAAGGTACTACTTGCTAAAATTAAACCAAAACTAAACTAAATAGCTAGGAACTTCCGACTCAATTGTTTAGATGGTTGTACAAACATGTTTTTCTGCCCTTCAATTCTAATTTAATTACCTAGACATAATTAAGGTTGACTCACAACAAATAATTTTAGGCACACAATATGTTATCCTAACTAGTTGTCTTACTCCCTATCTCTAATTGGATTACGAACAACTAGTGTTTTGGCGATAATGTGTCTTATGATTACATATTACAATGTCGAGGATATAATACCACAAATTCAAAATAATGTATGTGGATTCAACAGATCATCTTAGTTCCTAAACTACTTGAATTCCTGACCTATTTGAATTCATACAATAAGCAAACCTAACTCCAATTATTTTAAATAAAAATCATAACTTTAAGCATGTAATAATAACTAAATTTGACTAGAATAAAGGTAATAATCAAAATGTGTTCATCCTCGCATCCTACAACTTCCCCAAAGTAACCCTATAAAACCAATAAATTGATTGAAAATAATAAAATGCATACTAGAATCAATAAAGAAAATTGAAATCATAAAACTTATGAAGTCTAATGATCACACAAGTATGGAACAATGAATCATTGGGAAAGAAGTAACAAAATCTAGAACTTGATGGAATTGATGTAGATCCACCGGTTGAACTATCTTCAAACATTGGATAGTGATGAACTTGGTGACTTTTCTCCTTGGATTTGGAATAGAATGATCAAAACGTGTTTGGAACCCTCCAAAATGGGGAAATATGCAGCGGAGAAGTCCCATTTGATTGGGGTTGAATCCCCTTTAAATAGATGCTATAAACCTAATTTTTGAAGGATTTATCCTCATCGTCATCGTATTGGGCGTCTTTGACATTGTGTAGGACGTCTAGCCTTCCTTGGTAGCGTTCTTCAACATCTCTATCGTCCTTTATTTACACTAAAAAAATGTCCTAAAACGGCATGGCATCCTTGACGTCTGATAGGTTTCCTTCGGTGTTTCCAGTGTTTTTTGTAAGTCTTTGTTTCAGTCCTAATAACATCTCGGCATCCTTCATGGTGCCATTGACGCCTGACACGTGTCCTTCATCTTCCATGCTCCTTTTTGCAATTAAAACGGTAGAATCAACAGAAACACAAAACATCAAAGTCGTAGGAAAGTTTGTCTAGTTTCCAAAACTTGTTGATTTAGGTAAATTGGGGCTCCAGATCTTGTGATATGATCAAAACAATAAAGAGTGGTAAAATCTCCTAACAACATTTTTCTTCATAACTTTGCACAATTTTTCCTCATGCTTGTTAGCTTGATTTTGCTCGTTTTTCTTGCAGGTTCCGCCCACTTTTAGCAGTATATAATTATCTGCACATAATGTTCAACAATTCGTCAAAGTAGTGACATTATTCGGAAATCACACATCAGGTCAACACATTTAATACAATTTATTAGGCTCCTAAAATAGACAGATTAACGCATATATAGAACGCCTAAATCTGACTTCGTATGAGAAAGTTATGATTTTTTTGATGTTTCGAGTGCGACACAGTACATCAGTGTGTGACACAAAAGTCAAAATGAAATCGGTTGTTTGTCAGCCGAAACAATCTAAATGAAAGTTGTTGTACTCTTCAATACGAAATTGAAGATATCAAGAACATCGAAAATAGATCTAGTATGAAGAGGTTATGAATTTTGCAACGTTATATACTGTCTAAGCATTCTCAGGCCGTAAAACGAAAAATGAAATATGAATTAGATGATGAAGTCTAAATGAAAGATGTAGTACTCGTCGATACAAACGCGTGGATATAAAACCAGCAAAAACAGAGTCTGTATTCGAAAGTTATGATTTTTAGAAAAAATATTAAATATGGACCAATGAGGAGCCGATGTGTGGAACCACCAGAGGGCGACATTTGTCACAATCAGAAGACACCCTTCCTCCTCACAGCTTGCAACGAGATCGTGACACGTGGGAGGGCGCGACACGCCTCCTGAAAAATCTCTATAAATGGTCTGATTTTTGATTCATTTGGTGCTCATTCTTCTTCCAAACACTCTCAAATTCTCATGAGGCCCCCGAGGCCCGACTCTAGGTATTCTGGAGCATCAGAAAGCTAAAGAAATAGAGTTTTCGGTTTTGAAGTTCTGCCCGTGTAATGTCCGGTTTTTCGTTAAACAAATTGTAAGTTGAGTTATGTTTACCATACTTTAAGTATAACTTATATTTATGTTCGTAAAAATCAGTCGTTATACTGATCGATCTACTTATGGGAATGATGCCTAGGGTAGATCTGTGAGGTGTTTAAAGTGGATTTTCCAAACAATATATCTTCACATGCGAAATGGATCTTACCTCCGATACGATCTTACCTGGTTGTTTATTATCAGCTATAAGTCAATATTCTTCTGAGATTATTGATAAATCTGAGAAAAATAATATAACGATTTAAACTTTATAAATATGAACGAATATTAAGGCTTAGTAATATTCATGTTAAGCTTATTTTAAAGGGAAATCCAAAGTGTCAGTCAATGAGCTGCTTTCCTGAAAGTCTTCCACCTATATCAGGTAAGTGCATAGTTACTTTTATGAACATGACTTAATAAAAGTAATTATTAAAAAGTATTAATATATGTTGAAAGTTTATATGTGAATTAAATGTTAACTATTTGGAATATTTATTAAATGTATATTTGACAATATATGTTGTGTGAACCATAAATGGTTATATATATGTTAATGTGTGTATATGATATTATTACATGATAATCTTAAAAATAATTATGATTACTTAAAATGATTAATGTATATTAAATGTCTGATACTATGTGTTAAAATTATACACTAAATTAGGATACTGTTGTCTAAACAGAGTTCGTATTGGAAGCTGATTACGAGGATTGCAATTTTGTCCAAGTTTAAAACTAAGACATATAAAGAATACTTAGGTCTAGTTAAGTTGGATAAAATAATAGTCATATACTATATTGTGATAGTGTCATATAAATAGGAAAGTGGTTTTGGAAAGTGATTATAAGCATTATAGTCTTACCTAATAATGATATAAGATTTATAAATGATGCTTAGTTTGAGTTTAGTCGAAATAGTGTTTAGTTATACTTTGTAGTATTAAAATATTAAATAGATAGGGAATTGTGTCGATTACAAACATTGTATTATTGTCTAGTTATATACTAGGACTTAAAGGAGATGCTTAGTTCAATTAAGTTTGGATATGGGTAACATCATATTGAGGGTATGTGTGATAGTAACGAAAAGTAGAGATCTGTTCTGTGACACTATCAGGTGTTGATGTACGAATTACGTACCAGAGTACAATGGTATGTCTGGTCATCTGCTAGAGTAAGATGACATGAAATGGTATGTCTAGTCATCTGCTAGAGTATTTGGATATCCATGTATGGTAGGTCCGATCAGGAAACTAAAACGGTATGTTTGGTCATCTACTAGAGTAATATTGAGGGTATGTGTGATAAGAATGAAGAGTAGATCTCTGTTATGTGACACTATCAGGTGTTGATGTAAGGATTACATACTGGAGTACAATATAGTATTCTTTTGGATAGCCATATATGGTGGGTCGGATCTGGCAACTAAAACGGTATGTCAGGTCATCTGCTAGAGTAAACACTAGACTAATCTAGAAGGTCCCGTGATTTATGTTATTTAATGTGGACTTATAATCTACGAACATATTTTATAACATAACGAGTGTCTATAACCATAGGTGTTTATACTTTATCCCCCTAATGGTTGCCTTTATTGACTTCTACTGCCAAGGAATCCTCAAAGAAGGAAAGTCTACTCGTTTCTTACAATGATCCATCAGGTTAGATCTTAAGGATCAATGTTAGAGGATCAATATGTGAGAATCGACAGGATGGTGTAGAATTGTCTTATAGGTATTTATGATAAATAATATTGTTTGGTAACAGTTTGTTTTGGCAGGTTTGATAGTTATAGTTTATTATCATTATAAATTGTGGGATTCACTAGGTTTTACCAAACCTAACCTACTCAAATTATATGCATCACAAGTAATAGGGTTAAAGCTGCTGGAACTTGTTTAGGATGTAGGTGATTAAAAGATAACTTGCAACAGTGTTCAGGAACATTAGGTCTTTACGATGTGTAACAATCAACAAAAACGTGGTCCGCTAAAAAGATGGCAATGGGGCGGGGAATATTGAGGACCCCAATCCCAATCCCCTTCCCCAAATCCTCATTCCAATCCCCATCGAGGAATATAAATGGATCTCCATCACCAAACCCAGTTAGGAATCATGGATTTATTTTCTATTTTAACATAAAAAAATTGTAAGAAAAAACTCTAAATTTAAATTTTACTCTAACATCCCGTCATTAAGGTACTTCTATTTTTAACCCTTATGATTATATTATTTTGTAAATTGGACCCTAAGGGCATGAATGTGTTCAATTAAGCCATAATGGCACTTCCGTAATTTTGAGGTTATGGGAGTACGCCATGCGTACGTGAGTATGCTGGGCGTACGTGGCCAGATCCCAAACCCTAGTTTTGAGGGTTTTGCATATATTTAAGCAACATTAAGCCTCCTTTCTCTTCTCATTTTCAGCCTCCATCATCATACTCGTGTTCTCTTGAAAACCCTAGCCTCATTTGAGCACATGGAAGATTTAGTGTGAGTTTTTGGGTGTTCCAAAGGAAGAGGAAGGTGGCAGTGAAGCTTGGAAGCTAGAAGCAAGCTTGGATCTGGGATTTTTGCATCCTTCTCCATCATTAGAAGGTATAAAGTTCAAACCTTGATGGCTAGTTCACTAGATCTTGCTTATGTGTTGATTTTATGTCCTTTTTGGCCCAATTTTTAAATATTGACCACGGCATGTTCTTGACTCATTAAGTTGTATTTTCAAACTTTATTAGTGGAGTCAAGTCATAAAAATGGAGCTTTAATGGCTATTTTTGTCCCATGCATGTTAATGGGAGTCTTAAGGCATCAAGGTGTTGGGTCATTAGGGATTAAGCACTTTTTGTGCATGTAAGGTCATAAAGTTTCCAAATTTATGACTCTTTATGGCATTTGGACCTTAGATCTACATTTGGGTGCGTTAAGTCATTATAATATGTTCTTAATGAAGGAATCATGATTTTTGGCGTTACGTCCCCCGTATGGTGAGACTGGACTGATATGTGCATCTGTCACACTCCCAAACCAGATGGCGGAAACATCCGGGGGTGGATGACTTCATTTGTAGTATCACAACACATGCATCAAAGTAATCAAAGTACAAACAACCATTGCATTAATATGTATAAGTTTTTACATGTGTTCAAACATTGTATATTGACACCAAAATAGTTATAGCAAAAGATAGAAGACACGACTCAAAAACAGCTTCGTCTTCTCAAAAGCTCGGGGAGTACTTGTCTACTGATTCCCTAAGAATACAAGTAATTTGAAAAAAAAAAGAGTATCAACATAAAGTTGAGTGAGTGCATAAGTATTTATGTTTGAAAGCTTGTTTTCTGTTCTTTGAATATGTAAACTGATCCAAAAAATCCTATATTTTCTGATGTAAATGAAATGTAGTTTTAAACCATAAAATCGTTCCGTGTAAGCATTGTTGTACTTGTATAAAATAGTATAACATAGTTTTAAATCCTATTAAAACTATAAGATGAATGCTTTCTGTATTGTACACTCTCTGTTTGTAAACTAGTGTTCTATGTTTGTATTCCTTTGTAAAACTGGTACTTTGAAATTTGTACTCATGTTCAGTTAATTATACACAAACCGTATTGTTAATATCTTTTTAATGAGTTATTATAACCATACTATGAGTAGATGGCCTGAAACAACGCTTTGAAGGCGCCGTAACTGTTGATAACAATTGTCACTCGTAGGCGTGTATGCCCGACTGTAGCTAGCAGTCTGAGTGTTGGATTGCCAATCCCATATAGATCTATACACACTTGTTTCGATCCTCGACTGCAGATTCTGGTTATAATATCAGGACTTTAACTATGTTGTTTAAATAAATAAACAACCTGAACATTGTCTCATAAAAAGCATATAGAAGTTACGTGTATAATAGTAATGAAAACTCAATCATCTTTAAATAAATGATTCATAGTATGCTCCTTCTTTAGTATACTTGAAATGTATTTGTAAGTTGTATACCCCTGTTTAGTTTGAATCAAATCCTTGTTCTTGTAAAATAGTGTACTCTTGTATACTTGACTTGTGAGTTAGTGTTCTTGAATCATAAATTATACCTATTATAATTTATATGTACTTTCTGTATTGATACAAACTGTTCATGAATGCAACCCTTTGCTCGACATGTTACAAAAGGGTATTGAAACCGAATGAAATAACTTTTATATTTACATACATATATAAATATATATAAGTAAAATTTAAACGACAGTCGGACAATTAACCGAAACCCTATGTCCACATCCAAACAAGGAAAAGGAAATAAAGCGAGTTATCAGTCCTAAGCCTTTTAAATCTTATTTATATAAATATATATATATATATATATATATATATATATATATATATATATATATATATATATATATATATTTTGAGGAAAATATAAGTTTATAAAATATTTTAAAGAGTTTAACAAGTTTGAAATACTTTTGATGACTTGATGTCATTTTAACAATAAATTTGAAACCATTTGTTTGTAACACAAAATCCTTGTGTTAGAATTGTATTCCCCGTCCCCCCACCCTCCTAAAAACTGTAAAAAAATGTGAAAATACGGGGGTATGAACTCACCTTTTTAGAGGGTGATTTGATTGATGATTCGATATAGGACATTTATTTCCACAAGTGAAATCCCATAGTAAAACAAGTCCTATATAGCAATTTGTATAGTATATATGCAACCAATTAGTGAATATAATCATAGGAATGATTGGAAATTGGACTAAATTATAATTATAACTTTCAAATAGGAGTGTTAGAAGCTAAGATGGAGGTTGCACGGAGTTCACGACCAGGAGGGGTGTTTACGGCCCAAGAACACTCGATGTTCTTGAGTTCACGGCCCTATGATCTTGAAGATCTTGCAGATTTGAAGGTGAAACAAGTGTATTCTACCTAGAATTCCCTAGTATGTTGATGAAATGATGAACGCTTGAAGATCCAAGCAACAATATAAGAAGATTTGAAGCTTTGGAAGATGATACTTGAGAGAGAAATCCTTGGATTCACGGCCAGAAAATGAAAGAATGAGAAATAATCAGCCAATTTTATATATATAGGGAGGAGTTCACGGCCGAGGGGTTCACAACTTTGGTTCACGGCCGAAGTGTTCACGGTCTCGGTTCACGGCCGAAGGCAGTAAACAGTTCACGGTCCCTGTGAGGTTTGCGGTCCGAAGAGAAGAAAGAAGGAAAGAGGATGCGAAGTTTTCTCGGTTTTTCAAGTGTTTTCCTTCTAAATTCTACCACAAATATTCTAAGG
Organism: Lactuca virosa; assembly: GCF_052849685.1. Classification (NCBI taxonomy): domain Eukaryota; kingdom Viridiplantae; phylum Streptophyta; class Magnoliopsida; order Asterales; family Asteraceae; genus Lactuca; species Lactuca virosa. The sequence continues at coordinate 57,481,398 of NC_136431.1, forward strand.
TTTTCAACATGTAAAAAGTATTATTCTAACCTTAATATAAATCCAAACAATAAAGGGGACTTTAGTTGACCCAAGTTTAACTTTGGTTGACTAGGGTTGACTTTACAAGTAGAAAATAACGGGATGTTACATTATCCCCCCGTTAGAGAGAATTTCATCCCGAAATTAGGACTATAGCGTTACAGAAAGACTAGGGAAAAAGATGTGGATATTTCTTTTGCATTTGATCCTCCTGCTCCCAAGTGAATTCAGGTCCCCGCTTTGCATTCCATCGAACCTTCATTATCGGGATACGACTTTGTTTGGTTCTCTTGACTTCTCTGTCTAGGATTTCTACGGGTTCTTCCACAAAGTTGAGGCTCTTGCTTATCTCGATCTCATCGAGTGGGATCACAAGAGTCTCGTTGGATAGACACTTTTTCAAGTTAGAGACGTGGAAGGTAGGGTGTATGTTATTTAGTTCTTGAGGTGGTCGGAGTTTGTAAGCTACTGGACCGATTCTAGCAAGAATTTCGAATGACCCTATGTACCTTGGATTCAACTTGACACGCTTTCCGAAACGTATCATGCCTTTCTAGGGTGAGACCTTCAATAGAACACGGTCACCAACCTGGAATTCCAAGGGTTTTCTCCTTTTATCAGCGTAGCTTTTCTGTCTATCTCTGGAAGCTTTAAGTCGCTCCCGAATTTGTACGATCTTCTTTGTGGTTTCTCGAATGATTTCCGGACCAGTGAGAGTACTGTCTGGAAATTGACCTCTAGCTAGTTGCATATCACCCACTTCAGGCCAGCACAGAGGTGATCTGCACTTGCGGCCATAGAGGGCTTTGAATGGAGCAACCTTTATGCTAGTGTGATAACTATTGTTGTAAGAGAATTCGACAAGGGGTAAATGAGTATCCTATGCCTTTCCAAAGTCTATCACACAGGCTTGCAATATATCTTCTAGAGTTTGAATCTTCCTCTCACTTTGTCCGTCTATTTGTGGATGGTAGGTTGTACTCATGTCCAGCCTAGTTCCCAGAGACTTTTGTAAAGACTGCCAGACTCGTGAGGTGAATCTACTATCTCGGTCAGAAATAATAGATATTGGCACACCATGTAGTCTAACTATTTATCTGATGTAGGTTCTTGTTTGCTTCTCCATCTTGTCGGTTTCCTTTATTGGCAAGAAGTGTGCAAATTTGGTTAATCTATTGACGATTACCCAAATAGTGTCATAACCACCCGATGTCTTGGGTAACTTAGTTATGAAATCCATTGTAATCCACTCCCACTTCCATTCGGGGATTTTAGGCTGTGGTAATAGACCTGAAGGATTTTGGTACTCTACCTTGACTTTGGCACAAGTAAGACACTTTCCCACATAGGTAGCAATCTTAGCCTTCATATTAGGCCACCAATTGTAACACCCGTCAAAATTAGGTCAATAACAATCACATATGATTATGCCAATCATGTAATGTGATTCTGTTAAACTAGTAATGTGATAAACTTACTATGTAATTCGTGTTAAATTATGAACTTTCATACATAATTTATGATACAACTCAAAGTATACGTCCATACGATTCCAAAAATATAGAGAACATCTAAATCTGACTTCGCGTGAAGAAGTTATGATAAACCGAAGTTTAAAATAGACTTAGAATTAGCTATTGGAGTCTAAAAGAAAGTCGTAGTACTCGGAATTAGCTACGCGTGCATATAAAGAACGTCAAAAACGGAGTTCGTATGCAAAAGTTATGACCTTCCGAAGATGCAGTTGTCTTAGAGCATGACACGTGGCAAGAAACCCTAGCCCCCTTAAGTCACGACGTGGACATCAAATTCACGACGTGAAACGTGTCAGGGACACTAATCGGTGCTAGAAAACACGTGTTAAAGCTACCGGATAACTCATGGATGTCCACGACGTGACCATGGGTATGCCACGACTTGAAATGGCCCAGAAGAGCCTATAAATAGCGATCAAGACCATTTCATTCCTTACACCAAATCTCTTCTTTCTCTCTCGTTTCCGAAGGACGTTTTCCTTCCCGAGCCTCACTACGAAGAGCCTCTGACCGCTTAGATTCTATAGATCACGCTACTAAGGTGAGTTTCACGGCCCCACTTTTAATGTTTTCGGGGGAAAACGCATGCTAAATATTATATATACGTTATTATTATGTCTATATGATAATATATTAGTATCAACGTAGATAGTTATAATAACCGGGATATAGTTATTTCGTATTTTATACAACTATTGTAAAGTTGTTAGCATGTTATTGTTATAGTAGTTTACTAATGTAGATCTTGAGTTATACTTAGGATTCTATATATATTATGTGTGCGATATAGTTCCAGAGTTATACTCGGAAGTTCTATATGTTAATTGATAAATATGTTGTTATTGTTGGTTTTATGTCAAGATAAAACCATGTATGTTATATGTTGTTGTTATTGGTTTTATGTCAAGATAAAACTGGATATGTTATATGTTGTTATTGTTAGTTTTATGTTAAGATAAAACATAGTATTGTTATTGATAGTTTTATGTCAAGATAAAACTAGGATCGTTATATGTTGTTATTATTGGTTTTAGGTCAAGATAAAACCTGGTTTTACTTTAAGTTATAGTTGTTATACTGCCTAAATGTTATGAAGTTAGGAGTACTGTTTAAAAGCATAGTCTAGTAACTTAGGGTTTTAGACATGAAAATGCTTTTGTTGTTAGGACTATAGAACGCCGTCAAAGTCTACATGAGCTACCTCATTCATCAACTAAGATTGGGGATCTTAGTGGAAGTCCTCTAACCTGTAACTGTTAATCCCGTGTGAGCGAGGAAGTCGTGTATGAATAAGATACGGGTTGATGACCCCACTCGTGGTTGTTAATTACAACCCAAGACAATTGAGTGACGATTCGTTCCTTTTACTTGTTATTCCGGCGTCGATGAAGCGCGCGGTGTTGTTTCTCATGGTAAATCATGAGTGTATTTTTCTCATGGTAAATCATGATTGTATTGTTTCTCATGGTAAATCATGAGTGTGTTTTGTCAGAGGTTTTGTTGTCAAGCAGCGGTTACAGACTCATGGTAGCAACTTGTTAGAAAGATTATACTTTGTCGTATACAAGTATTAATGTTAAGTATAAGTTTCCCCTTACTTATACCCTAGGTACTACTTGTATATTAAGTAGATAATTATACCTAACACACATACTCGTATAGAATTGAAATTGATTTATACGTAGCGGTTTTACTCGTATAGAATTGAAATAAGATTTATACATAACAACTTTCGTTTGTATGGAATTACAAACACTTATATTCATAGTATATGAGACTTATAGGTATATACTTATTTGGTAAGTCAACCATTATACCTAGGATATATATATATATATATATATATATATATATATATATATATATATATATATATATATATATATATATATATATATATATATATATATATATATTAATTGTTTGAGAGTCAAAATAATACTTTCAAAACTATACTTTTGAACTTGGAAAATGTATTATTTTATGGAGTCAAAACCTGTGAACTCACCAACTTTATGTTGACGTATTCTAAATTGCATGTGTTTTCAGGAAGTTGATAACTATGATACAAGAAATGACGTTACACCTCCCGGTGTTTCCGCCGACGGTCGGGGTGTGACACCAATAAAGTTTCTTAAGGTCCAGATACATCTCGTCTGAACTTGGATGAATGGAGTATCGGGTTTTGTGTGCTTCATTCATAACCACGTCTCTGAAACCACGAACTTTGGTGTCCAGATCCGGTTCATGAAATAATAGACTCCATCACCTCTGTCTTCGAAGTTCTTATCCATTCCTCTCAGGGTTTCACCTGCCACGTTTTCGGGTTTTAAGGCCTCGAGTTGAGCCTCTTTGAATTGTGTGGACAGATGTGAATGGATCGTCATGGTCAACGACTTTACTCGGCGCGCCGAGTATTCTTTTCTGCTAAGGGCGTCAGCTACTACATTGGCTCTACCAGGGTGATAACGAATCTCGCATTCATAATCGTTCAATAGTTCCACCCACCGTCGTTGTCTCATGTTCAGCTCCTTCTGGTCGAAGATATGCTGAAGACTTTTATGGTCCATGAATATCGTGCATTTCGTGCCATATAAGTAATGTCTCCAGATCTTCAGAGCAAATACCACTGCTCCTAGTTCAAGGTCATGTGTTGTATAGTTGACCTCATGTGTCTTGAGCTGTCTCGAGGCGTAGGATATAACCTTTCCTCGTTGCATAAGAACACATCCAAGCCCTTGGTTAGATGCATCACAGTACACTAAAAAGTCCTCCGTCCCTTCAGGAAGAGACAAGATCAGTGCACTACACAGGGCTCGCTTCAGCGTTTGGAACATTTTTTCTTGTTTCTCTCCCCAACTAAATGTTACACCCTTTTGTGTTAGGGTGGTAAGTGGTTTAGCAACACGGGAGAAATTCTGGATGAATCTGTGATAGTATCCAGCAAGACCTAAGAATTGTCAGATTTCTATAGGTGTTTTGGGTGCTGACCAGTTCTCGATTGCCTTTATTTTGGAAGGGTCCACGTGTATTCCCTCTTGACTGACCATGTGGCCCAGGAAATCTACCTTCCTGATCCAAAATTCACATTTTGAGAACTTCGCATAAAGTTTCTCTGTTCTCGGAGTCTGTAATACTTGACGAAGATGTTGGCCATGCTCCTCTTCGCTTCTTGAGTAGATAAGGATGTTGTCAATGAAGACTATGACGAATTTTTCCAGGTACGGACAACACACTCTGTTCATTACGTCCATGAACACAACAGGTGCATTCGCCAATCCGAAAGGCATCACTACAAACTCGTAATGACCATAATGAGTTCTGGATGTTGTTTTGGGAACATCCTCCTCCAAAATTCGTAATTGGTGATACCCGGATCTTAAGTCTATTTTCGAGAAGTAGCTCGTACCTTGAAGTTGGTCGAACAGATCGTCAATGCGAGGTAGATGATATCGGTTCTTAACGGTAAGTTTATTCAGCTCGCGATAGTCTATGCACATACAGAATGATCCATCCTTCTTCTTCACGAACAAGACCGGTGTTCCCCATGGTGAGAAGCTTGGCCTTATGAAGCCTTTGCTAAGGAGTTCGTTCAGCTGGCTGGACAATTCCTGCATTTCTGATGGTGCAAGACGATATGGGGATTTGGCTACAGGGGTAGCCCCAGGGATTAAGTCGATTCTGAATTCGACTTGTTGTTCGGGTGGCACTCCTGGGAGATCATCGGGAAATATGTCAGGAAAGTTGCAAACCTCAGGAATGCTCGCGATGTCTTTCACTTCTTGCTTTTTGTCTACCATGTGAGCTAAGAAAGCACAGTACTCCTTGCGAAGATAATTTTGTGCCTTGATACAAGAAATGATTTGAAGGTTCAATCCGGGTTTGTCGTCGTAGTTGATAAGAGTCTCGTAATTGGGCAAGTTCAGGCAAATGGCTCTTTCGTAACATAGGATGTCGGCATGGTTAGAACATAACCAATCCATACCAATAATGACGTCGAAACTTATGATAGAGACGACATAAGGTCTAATGGGAAAGAAAAGTTATTCAAGGTAAGGGTACATCCTATGTATATATCGTTAGTGTATTTGGATTTCCCGTTGGCAATTTCTACTTTGAAGGTTTCATTAAGTGGTTGGGAGTTTTGTTTTAGTAGGTGTTCGAATTTATGGCTCACGAAACTCTTCTCAGCACCACTATCAAATAAAATGCATGCATAAGTATTGTTGAGAAGAAACATACCTGTGACCACCGTAGAGTCTGCCACAACTTCTTCGTGACCAATTGCCAGTACCCTTCCAATTCCACTAGCATTTCCAGCTTTCATACAATCTCTTTTGAAATGTCCAACTTCCCCGCATCCATAACACGCCTGACCTACTCCAGCGGCAAGTATTTGGTTCATCGGTTGGGGTGGTGATTTACAAAATCGGGCAGTATGCCCTTTTCTGTTGCAGTTCCGACACTGCATTTCTCGGCAACTTCCATTATGGTGTAAATTATACTTGTTGCATTTAGGGAGATTACCAGCATAAGGCTTAGTTGGTGTGGGGTTAGCAGGAACAACAGCAGGTACAGTAGCAGCATGGACTGCCACTAACTGTTGCTTTTTCGAGGGCTCCCGAGAAGATTGGCCCTTCCTTTTATTCCAGGTTTTCTTCTTGCTGTTGTTGTTGTTGTTGTTGTTATTATTATTGTTGTTGTTTCCCCTGGGTAGTTCTGGACCAGCAACCACAAAGTTTTGACGGACTCCATGGTCAATAAGTGACTGTGCCAGCTCTTTGGCACTGTCAAAGGTAACAGGCCTGGAAGCAATAACACTTCCCTGAATCTGAGGTGGCAGCCCCCAGATGTACCTTTCAATCTTTTTTCTCTCTAGAGCAACCATTTCCGGACATAGGATCGCTAAGTCGCTAAGCCTATTAGTATAGGTGGTTATGTCTGAACCAACCATAGTAAGACCCCAAAGCTCTTGCTCGAGCTTCTGTATTTCACCATGCAGGAAGTACTCCCACATCAACATTGACATCAGGTTCTCCCAACTTATTGAGTTAGCCACTACTAGAGTCAGTGACTTAACATGGCTGTTCCACCATGTTAGGGCTCTATCAGCAAAGGTACAGGGAGCAAATTTAACCCTGCTACCTTCCGGGCAGGAGCAGATCTCGAAGACTGCCTCTGTTTTCTCAATCCATTATCTTAAAGCCATTACTCCCCTAGTCCCATTAAAGGTCCTAGGTTTGGAGTTTGAAAAGTCCTTGTAGGTACACTCCCGATGGTGCACGTGACTTTCACCCTGATTGGAGGGGTGTGCGCCACTCCCTGATCCACTTGCAACAATGGTGTTTATATGTGACATAGAAGCTGCAACAGCTGCAGTGACCGCCACCTGAAACATGGCAACGTCAAATTGAGGAGGTGGTGGCGGAGGTGGTGTTGTCGCTTCATTAACATGGACACGCCTTGGGTTTCTCCGTGGAGTCATCTTTCACTTTAAGAATTAAAAGATAAAGAGACATTCAGATATCAAGAATGAACATGAATTTGATATCTCTGAGCTAAAACACTTAGTTCAATATGAATCTTGTAAAGAATTGGAAATAGAAGTCTACTACAAGTACAACTTGCAATAGGATAATATGAATTTGAGTGGTTATTTTTCAAAGAGTATAAAAATGCATGTCAATTGTATTGGCATATTAAATACATAGAGCTTGGAAAATTCGACCTTAAAGCAGGTCTACAATATACCACAATACTAGGAAAACATCGACATCAAACCGACCTACCGAAAATGAAATTTTCGCGGTCGTACTAAAAAACATGAAAAATAACCCTAGAACATATCCGAAGACTTAGACTATAACCAAAAGAGTAAGTAGTGAATGAGTAGAGTATGATCTACTTCCTACTAGATCCGACCCTAGATTTGGCTAACTGGCGTTCTATTTCGTACATACGCCTTTCTTGTGTTATTTGTCGTTCTCGCAGTTCTCTAACTTCGGCTTGGGATGCCGCCAGTTCTCTCAGCAAGAAATTAGTACAATCCCTTATCGCATTATGACTGTTTTCTAGGTTGCGAATGCGAACGGTGTTGACTCTAGTAGCAACATCAACCTGCATGATTTGGTCGATAACAGCTTTTCCTTGTTCATCGTTATGCGCCACACGACGAACTAACACCGGGAGGGCTCTGTCTGCTGAGCCTCCTGTGTCCAGATTGTAGAAGCTTCGGTCTCCTTGGTAAGGATGGTTCTGACCCTGTTCGTTACTCCACCTGACTAAGTTTACCACCCACAGAGGCGTCGGGCCTTGGAAGTTTTGTCGTGGATTGGGATTCTGGGCAACTGGTGGTGGATTGTAGGCTTCTGATCCTGAATCAGTATCTTCGTAAAAATCTTCTTCAAATCCTCTTCTAAGGGAACTTCAGGATTCTCTTCTGGCTCTGCATCGAGCCATCCTCCATTTCCATGATTGAGAAAGTACGGGTCTCCGGGTAGATGGAATCCAGCCATTGCTATCTAAGCGAGAATAGGGATATAAAAAATATCTAATATAAATAGTAAAGATAAATTGCAAATATAAGTTTCTACGAGAGGAACTTACAGTTAACAGATAATGAATTCTATTTGGTATAACACTTACTGAGTCCTTCTATAAGTACATAGTGTATACTAATTATATACAACTTGGGTCGAATAGGCCTTTGAATAAATGATCCTACTCTAAATCCACATCCAAACAAGGAAAAGGAAATAAATCTTAGACCACTCATTCTGAATCTATACAACCTTAATCATATATAACTGTGATGAATGAACTTAGTTCTTATAGAACTTTCAGCAAGAGTCCTTTGTTTTCATGTAGTTTTTTCTTAGTATATAGTGCCTAAAATACTCCTAGAGTATTTTAACTTTATGTTCTGTTCTAGAGTTCTTCTGTATATGTATACTTGGTAAGTTTTAGACATGTCGCAACACTACCATCACTCCCAAACACATGTTCGTCGTATCTCGAATAAATAGAGTTAATCAGGCTATATTTATCCTAGATATGATTACATAACTGCCTAGGTTTGACTGCAGTGTCCAACATCCAAATACTTTTGAGTTGTTATGACTGTGATACTTTTCTTGTATGTATGAGTGTTAGTACACTTCTTGTAAAAATGTTTAAATTTTAAAAGTATACTTGTAGTAAGAGCTCTCAGCCCCAACGTATTTATAGTTTGTATATCTTTTATGAATTGATATACTGAGTTAACTATAAACATTGATCTGATACCAATCTATCACACCCCCAAACCAGACGGTGGAAACGTCCGAGGGTGGATGACTTCATTTGTAGTATCACAACACATGCATCATAGTAATCAAAGTACAAACAACCATTGCATTAATAAGTATAAGTTTTTACATGTGTTCAAATATTGTATATTGAAACCAAAATAGCTATAGCAAAAGATAGAAGTCACGATTCAAAAACAGCTCCGTCTTCTCAAAAGCTCGGGGAGTACCTGTCTACTGATTCCCTGAGAATACAAGTAATTTGAAAAAAAAGAGTATCAACATAAAGTTGAGTGAGTGCATAAGTATTTATGTTTGAAAGCTTGTTTTCTGTTCTTTAAATATGTAAACTGATCCAGAAAATCCTATATTTTCTGATGTAAATGAAATGTAGTTTTAAACCAAAAAACCGTTTTGTGTAAGCATTATTGTACTTGTATAAAATAGTATAACATAGTTTTAAATTCTATTAAAACTATAAGATGAATGTTTTCTGTATTGTACACTCTCTGTTTCTAAACTAGTGTTCTATGTTTGTATTCCTTTGTAAAACTGGTACTTTGAAATTTGTACTCATGTTTACTTAATTATACACAAATCGTATTGTTAATATCTTTTTAATTAGTTATTATAACCATACTATGACTAGATGGCCTAAAACAACGCTTTGAAGGCGTCAGAACTGTTGATAACAATTTTCACTCGTAGGCGTGTATGCCCGGCTGAAGCTAGCAGTCTGAGTGCGGGATTGCCAATCCCATATAGATCTATACACACATGTTTCGATCCTCGACTGCAGATTTTGGTTATAATATCAAGACTTTAACTATGTTGTTTAAATAAAGAAACAACCTGAACATTATCTCATAAAAAGCATATAGACGTTACGTGTATACTAGTAATGAAAACTCAATCATCTTGAAATAAATGATTGATAGTATGCTCCTTATTTAGTATACTGGAAATGTATTTGTAAGTTGTATACCCTTGTTTAGTTTGAATCAAATCCTTGTTCTTGTAAAATAGTGTACTCTTGTATACTTGACTCGTGAGTTAGTGTTCTAGAATAATAAATTATACCTATTATAATTTATATGTACTTTCTGTATTGATACTAACTGTTCAAGAGTGCAACCCTTTGCTCGACATGTTACAAAAGGGTATTGAAACTGAATGAAATAACTTTTATATTTATATACATATATAAATATATATAAGTAAAATTTAAACGACAGTCGGACAAATAACAGAAACCCTATGTCCACATCCAAACAAGGAAAAGGAAATAAAGCGAGTTATCAGTCCTAAGCCTTTTAAATCTTATATATATATATATATATATATATATATATATATATATATATATATATATATATGATTTTTGAGGAAAATATAATATTTTAAAGAGTTTAACAATTTTGAAATACTTTTGATGACTTGATGTCATTTTAACAATAAATTTGAAACCATTTGTTTGTAACACAAAATCCTTGTGTTAGACTTGTATTTCCCCCCTCCCCCTCCTAAAAACTGTAAAAATTTTGAAAATACGGGGGTATGAACTCACCTTTTTAGAAGGTGATTCGATATAGGACGTTTATTTCCATATGTGAAATCCCGTAGTAAAACAAGTCCTATATAGCAATGATGAACGCTTGAAGATCCAAGCAACAATATAAGAAGATTTGAAGCTTTGGAAGATGATAGTTGAGAGAGAAATCCTTGGATTCACGGCCAGAAAATGAAAGAATGAGAAATAATCAGCCAATTTTATATATATAGGGAGGAGTTCACGGTCGAGGGGTTCACAGCTTTGGTTCACGGCCGAAGTGTTCACGACCTCGGTTCACGGTCGAAGGCAGTAAACAGTGCACAGTCCCTGCGAGGTTTGCGGTCCGAAGAGAAGAAAGAAGGAAAGAGGATGCGAAGTTTTCTCGGGTTTTCAAGTGTTTTCCATCTAAATTCTACCACAAATATTCTAAGGTTTTCAACATGTAAAAAGTATTATTCTAACCTTAATAGGAATCCATACAATAAAGGGGACTTTAGTTGACCCATGTTTTACTTTGGTTGACTAGGGTTGACTTTACAAGTAGAAAATAACGGGATGTTAGAACATCAGTCAACAGACCGAGGGTATTCTAGCCTGAGGCTCATTGGACCCGACATGTTGGTATTCCATCCCGAGGCTGATTGGGCCAACATGCTTATGATACGAGGGTATTCCATCCCGATGATGACTGGAGCCATCTTGGAGATGCTTGGTATTCCATCCCGAGGCTGATTGTATCAAACATGATTGTGTGTGTATGTGCTTTGTTTTGTGGTAGTATTTGGGGAACTCACTAAGCTTTGGCTTACAGTTTTAGTATATTGTTTCAGGTACTTCGGTTGACCGTGGAAAGGCGAAGGTGTGACCGTGCACATCCTCTTGTTTATGGGTTTTTATTATTTTGGGATACTCTGATATTATATAAGCATTTTGAAACAATTGTTTTGTAAACATTTCTATAATTGTGGGTTGGTTTGAAAAGTTTAAAATTGTTGTGATTTTCACTAGTGTTACAAGTTAGTATCAGAGCCTTGGTTTGAGTGAATTGGAGGAACACTCGTGTGAATCCAGTCTCAAACTTAGGAAAAAGATTTTTTTTAATAATTTTCAAATTGTTTCAAAATAATTGAAGATGATGCGATGGGTACGATCAGTCGGAGCCAGTAAGTAGATCCCAAATTACCACACTATTATTTGATCTTGTGATATGTTAGAACAGAATGTTAGTGATAGGCTAGGGATCTTCGGGAATTGCATGATAGAATTGTCTGATTATATGATGTCTGATAGCCTAGGGTTCTTCCTTATATGAAATTGACATCATTACTATAGTTGCTTAGTGTATGCATCACAGTTATGCATAACTAAGAATCTATAGCCTAAGAATTTTTGGTTTGGCCTTATTTCCTATTCTTGTTTGATGAAGGGCTTAGGGTAGGATCATATATTTGAATGTCTATAGGGTCCAGTGTTATGTATGATTAGCATACACGAGTGTTGTAGCGTTGGTGCAAGTTTCATAGATGTGTTGTGTGGGGTCAGTCGTCCAGTTTCGTAATGTTTAGCCTTCCTCCAGGGAGTGAGGATTAAGTGTATGTGTATGCTAGTGTGTATTTTTAGGGTTGTTGTGATGATCCTCTGAAACAAATATGGGTAGGTGTGGAAGGTAGTCCGTACTACTGAAAGCACATGACCCGTACGCGTAGCAAGCAAGTCACAACCCCTAGGCCTTTGTTGGGAGTTGGTTCCCTGGTATGATAAGTGTTTAATCTGACTTTTTCCTAGTTTATTTTCATTATGGTGATGACGAGATGATTTGAGGCTGGATCAGGGTCAGGATCGGGAGCGGGTGGCCAGGATAGGCCAACAGTGGCTGAGGACCGTATCGGGGAGATTATACATGAGGAGGTTGTGGCCATTGTCCGGGGGTAGATAACGGAGCTATTTGGGCCTATCAAGACCGTGATGATGGAGTTCTTTGATGACAGATACAATGCCCTTGCAGAGACAGCTGATTATGCAACCACCACCGTCGTCGCCGCTGTGGGGGTTGGTGCTTAGAGGGCTTTTCAGTACCGGGACTTCGATAATATGAAGCCCCCGGAGTTTGATGGAGTTCAGGATCCGATTATAGCCATGAGGTGGCTATATGACATTGAGGGGTGCTTTTTCACTTATTCTTGTCTAGCTGACCAGAAGGTCAAGTGCGCTCTGAACCTGCTACGGTCCGGAGCGAAGGATTGGTGGAGGTTTGTTACTAGTTCATATTCTATTGATCAGAGGGCTACTATGACTTGGTAATAGTTCTTTGAGATGTTCCGTTCCAGATATGTTCCGCTGGTGGAGCGGGAGAGGTTGGCCCAAGACTACTTGGATTTGAGGCAGGGGACGGAGTCGGTGACGGAGATCACCAAGATGTTTACGGAGAGAGCCATGTTTTTCCCTGATTTTTCTACTTCTGAGCAAGCTCATATGACGCCGTACTTGATCATGCTTAAGACAGACATCCAACAGTTTGTGTCCACCCAATGCTATGGTTCATTACTGGAGTTGCAGGAGGCCGCCAGACGGTGTGAGATTGAGATAGAGCTCCAGATGAGGGAGCAGAAGCAGGCACCAATGCAGTCACAACTTGCAGTGAAGAGGTTTAAGGCCGATAATTTGAGGACGAGGAGTTAGAGGGGCCATACTTTTGGGAAGTACGGCAAGCTTCATGATGGTGCGTGTCGATCTAGGTGCCACAGAGGGTCACATTGCTAGGGATTGTCGTCAGCAGATTCTGCCACGAAGTGTCAGGATTTGTTACCACTGTGATTAGGTTGGCCATATAGAGGCCAACTATCCCTTGCCCACTGGCAGGCCTGTGCAGGCGCCAACTACTGCTACCCCAAGGATTACAGATGGACGCCAAGGTAGGGCGGAGCCCCCGAGGACTCGAGGTTGTGCCTTCCAGCTCACTGTATAGGAGGCCAAGGCGGCGCCAGACGTCGTTACTGGTATGTTTCTATTTATCATTATGTTGATTATGTTTTATGTTATGCTTATATATATATATATATATATATATATATATATATATATATATATATATATATATATATATATATATATATATATATATATATATATATATATATATGCCCTTGATAGGTGTGTTCATAGTGAACTCTTTGCATGCTCTTGTGTTGTTTGACTTGGGTGTGAGTCGGTCTTTTGTATCTCGTTCATTCAGTAGGGAGTTTGATATGCCTATTGGGGAGTTAGAGTGTCGGTTGTGGGTTTCTATCGCCAACGAACTCGGGGTTTCTGCATCTACGGTACTTGGACAGCTCTTGGTTAATCTTAAAACAATTTCCCTCGGACAAAACCTAATATCATTACGACTAGAGTTTAGTCTAATATTAACCGAGACTAATTATTACTACTATATAAGCGTTAACACAATACTCTTCACCCACTAGGTATAGATAGGGGCCAGACATGAAACACCGGAGGGCAGGATCATTTTGGCATATATCACTTCTGAATCCAACAACCCAAGCGGCCCTCCAAACCAGATTTCCCATACCGCGAGTGGTTAAAAATATATTATAACGACACATATATAACTCATAATAATAGCCCAAATACTCATTATAAGGTCCTAATAACATTACTATATTAAAACATAAGTTATACTAAAGATAGGGTAGGCGTAGCTCACTTACAGCGGATTTTTCGCAAAACCGGGCTTCGCTGGAGCAACGTTCCCGAGCCGAAAGGTTCTTTTCTCAGGGATCCGGGAGCCTCGGGGCTTCCTTCGGGTGCTAGGGGGTTTACCTAGACTTTAGGGGGTTAAGGGAGGCTAGAGAGAGAGTCTAGACTCGCCGAGTTGGGTCACTGACTCGCCGAGTTGGGTCACTGACTCTCCGAGTCAGTGCCACTTGTCAGCTTTCTGGTGGCCATACATGTGTGGCCTGTATTGTGCCACGTCACCCCTTTTGCAGAAGCACCCTGCCGACTTTTAAACCCCGTAACTTTCTCATAAGAGCTCCGTTTTTGACGTTATTTATATCCACGCATAGGTAAAAACAAGATCTACAACTTTCATTTTGACTCCATTGGCTAATTATCGACCGATCTTAAATTTAATAGTAGGAGGAGATTAGACTGTTAAATGACCGTGAAGAATTCGTAACTCCTTCATACGGACTCCGTTTTCGTCTGTCTTTTTATCGTTGAGTTACTATTAATGAGATCTTCAACTCTCCTTTAGTTTGCATAGGCCAAAAACCACTCGAACTAAAATTCGAGTTTCGGGTCGTGCACTGCTAAGCCGAATCTTAGAAAAATCATAACTTCCTCACACGCAGTCAGATTTGGGCGTTCTTTTTTTTTTATGTTCTCAGTTTAACATATTATATGAATTTATTTTAGATCACTAAGGCTAAAAGTCGCTCTATCGTAAATTCACTATTTACGCTTCCCGGTGTCGTGCCGGTTTTGCCGTAAAACTTCGACGGGTCATAACTTCTTCGTTATAACTCAGATTTCGGTGATATTTATATGTACGGAACCCTTGTAACATATGCTACAACTTGGTTAATATTAATCCTTCTAAATAATCATTCATAAAAAACTCATTTTTGATGTTCATTGTCTTTAAATTGACTAGCCTAGATCTACGGGCATTACATTATCCGATTGATCTGATCCTTATTCCCATGGGGATGTGTGCATGGTAATGGGTATGGACTGGCTGAGCAGGTTTGGTGTCATGGTTGATTATGAGGGCTAGCGAGTGGTAGTTCAAACCCCAAGTGGGGGAGAACTGGTTATTTATAGAGAGAGCAACAAGGTCGGTTCAGGGTTTTGTTCGGCAGCCAGGGCTCGTCAGTATATTCAGCATGGGTGTGCAGGTTATTTGGCTTATATGGTTGAGACTCGAGTTGGGGATCAGATTTCAGTCTCAGGGGTTCTAGTGGTCAGGGAGTTTGCTAATGTATTCCCGGAGGAGTTACCCGATGTGCCTCCCGAGAGGCAGGTCGAGTTTCGATTAACCTTGTGCTAGGTGCAGCCCCGATTGCCAAGGCTCCGTACCACTTGGCACCGCCTGAGATGTAGGAGTTGTAATCTCAGCTGCAGGAGCTGGTAGGCAAGCAGTTCATCAGACCGAGCAGTTCTCCGTGGGGAGCGCTGATATTGTTCGTCAAGAAGAAGGATGTTTCACACCGAATGTGCATTGATTACCGGGAGTTGAACAAGTTAATGGTTAATAACCGTTATACTCTTCCGCGGATTGATGACCTCTTTGATCAGTTGCACGGTGCATCTTGGTTCTCCAAGATAGATATGAGGTATGGGTATCATCAGGTGAGAGTGAGAGAGGAGGACATGGGGAAGACCGAATTCCGGACTCGTTATGAGCATTACGAGTTCATGGTGATGCCATTTGGGCTCACCAATGCGCCTGTTGTGTTTATGGATTTGATGAATCAGGTATGCATGCCGATGCTCGATCGATCCATCATTGTGTTTATTAATGATATATTGGTGTATTCCAAGACCAGACAACAGCTTGAGGAGCACCTTCGAGAGCTTTTAGGGGTATTGAGGTGAGAACGGCTTTTGCCAAGTTCTCGAAGTGTGGGTTTTGGTTACAAGAGGTCCAGTTCCTAGGGAACTTTGTTAACCAGGATGTGATTTTGGTCGATCCGGCCAAGCTCGAGTTTGTGATGCAGTTGGAGGTTCCAAAATCTCCCTCAGAGATTAGGAGTTTCTTGGGTTTGGCAGGGTACTATCGGATATTCATTTAGGATTTTTCCAAGATTGCAGTGCCGCTCACTCGTCTGATGGGGAAGGGGGTCGATTTCCGATGGGGCCCTGAGTAGCAGTCTGCATTTGAGACTCTTTGGCAGAAGTTATGTGAGGCCCCGTTATTGACCTTCCCAGAGGGAGTTCAGGATTTTGTGGTATTCTGTGATGCATCCATCACCGTCTTAGGGGCAGTCCTCATGCTTAGAGGACGAGTGATTGCTTATGCTTCGTGGCAGTTGAAGCCGTATAAGATGCGATATCCCACTCATTATCTAGAGTTGGCGGTGTTGGGTTTTGAGCATTCTAACACTCCTATGGTGTATATGCAACCCTAGAAACCTTGGATCTATGTTTTCTCTAAATACATGCAAATTTGATTTTCCAAGGTTTACTTCCTATCTAGCATGTTATGGGGAACTTGTAATACATAATTCAAGTAGAATAACATACCTTTTAGTAGCTTGGATTCCTTGATGACCTTGTGAGCCTAGCACCCCAAATGTGATGCCTCAAATGCTTCACACAACACCACAATTCTTGGAATAACCTTGAGATAAGTTCACTATACTCAAAAAATCGACTAGCCCTCTTTCTTGCTTGTAGTAGTCCGATTTTGCTAGACAAGGAGTCTTTATATAGTTGTGACACAATTAGGGTCACACCATGTAAACCCTAATTGTCATGGCTTTCCATATTCCATGATCCATGGGTTTGTATCCCCCATGGACTATCCATGGAGCACCTTATGGGTTTTAACCCAATCCATACAAACCATGGATCATTAGCCCACTATACAAGAATATATTATTTACATAATCAACCCCATATATTTAATTAGTCTCTTTTTGATCACTTAATTAATTCAATATTAATTCTTTGATCAATACTAATTAAATAATATTATTAATATATTAGTACTTATAATATATTAATAAACCTTAAGTGTCCTTTCTCTCATTTTAGTTTACCCAAGTATTGCAATGCCATGCAACCCAAATGGACCATGCTGGGTCGGGTCAAGTACATACCAAATATAGTTATGGACTTAGACACTATATCCAACAGTCTCCCACTTGGATAAGTCTAATACCTATAGTTGCAAATATGACTTCAGAATCCGACTAGAAATCGTAGCTCTTCCAAAGTCTCTTGAAACTAAGATGATGATGATGATACGCCATTTAAGATAAGTGATCATATAATCCTCTTCTCTCAAGATATCAGCCGGAAAAATACATGGAACAATGTCGTACTTATTGTCCAGCAGTTGTTTCTCGATCTCTGATCTGTTTGACATAGAACTAAATTAAACACATCAATTAGGTTCTGACTGGGCCTGGTACATAGGTCAAAACAAAATCATCGAGGGGCCCAGATATCGCTTCTAATCCTAGAAGGAACAGATAAACTTCGACTCACATGCTTGTACTGACTACTTATTGAATTATGCATAAAAACACGTTTTATAACATCGAGTTACCAATGCGTTTTCGTACAATCAATGTATAACCAACTCATAGTCAACAACTCATATCTCTAGGTTTGAAGATTAATATGATATTACCGTCTCACGATCACTCGAGATAAATTCCATGAAGTGATACAAGTGAGCGTGGGTTGAGTCCAATACTCAGAACTTATGAGCACTCATGAATGTTGCAGCAACCATTGCTATGTCTAATACACCTTAGACAGTCTACAAACCCAATTCATGACAGTCTTAATTCAATACCTACTTCCAAAGTATGACTGACTGTGGAGAGTTTGAATAATATAATTGATGAGTTTTATACAAACAAGCAATCCTATGTGTGCATGCAACCCTAATTTGAGGATCTATGTTTTCACTATTAGACATACAAGCATTGAACACAAAAACTAGAAACCCTAGGAGGCACATGTAATTTTCGAAATTAACATATAATTAGGGTTAGGATACATACCTTTATTGTTATATTGTAATAACAATCAAATCCTTGAAGATCTTGAACTTTGGTAGCAAGCGCCACAAGTGTCGCACCTCTAATGGCTAACAAACAAACCTAGCAACGAAGGATTACTATGGAGAGAGAAGGGAAGTGGAAAATTCGGCCCTAGCCTCTCTTAGAGTGCCCTTAGACGAAATCCAACCCTATAAGGGTTTATATAGGTGATAAGGAAGGTTTAGGATAAGGCAGGTGCATCTTAGATAACCCTAATCTCTTAACTTCCTCCCTAAGGCTTCCAAGGCACCCTTTGAGCCCAAGGAAACCCTAGGACACTCTAGATTTCGTTCCATCCCTGTTAGGGAGGTTCTAGAATGCTCAATTCTTAACTTTTGAACATTGTCACCTTTAGTCCCTACAGTTTCAATTAATTCCTTTAATCCTAAAATTATTTCCAAATTAATTTCTTATTAAATATTAATTAAACAATATGATTTCTAATTAATATATTATATCCATAATACATTAATAAATTAATTTATTAACCAAGTAATAAATTAATAAATCATTCTTCTCTCTCCAACAATAATCCTATTCAATTGCCAGGTTTGAAGGCAACCCAAAAGGACATTGCTATTATCAATTCAAGTACATACCAATTATAGTTATGGGCTTAGACACCTAATCCAACAGTCTCCTACTTGGATTAGTCTAATAACTATAGTTGTAAGTATAACTTCAAAATTGACTAGAAAATTTTAGCTACCAAAAGCCGATGTCGAACTCTGATCTTATCAGTGACGTGTCCTTAAGATAAGGGATCATATATTCCTCCATTCTAGATATCGTATAGACCAAGACATGGATTTTAATCATTGTCTCTGTCTATGTGTTGTTTCCCGATTTTCGATTTATGACGACTGACAACAGACTACAATTGAACACATCAACTTAGTCCCGGCTTGGCCAAGCGCTTAGGGTGTCATCACTAAATCATCGAGGGGCCTACATATATCGCTTTTATCCACTTTGGGTAAAAGGAATGGATAAACTTCGACTCCAATGTTCGCTTGTATCTACTCATCAAATCATACACAACAATATGTTTTATAACACCAAGTTACTAGTGCGTTTACATATTATCAATGCACAACCGACTTGCAGAATACAACTCACACGTCTCGGTGTCAAGAATATAAGATATTATCGTCTCACCAATCACTCGTGATAAAATCCATGAAGCGATCCAAGTGAGCGTGGGTTTAATCCAATACTCTAATCTTATAGCAGCACTCATGAACTCTGCAGCAAACTTGTGCTATGTCTAAACACTTTAGACAATCTACAGATGGATTCATGACAGTCTTCATTCATACCTACTTCCAAAGTATGAGCGACTATGGAGGATTTGAATAATCTTATTATTCAGGAAGTCAAAACATGCAAAGTGAAACACAAGAATAATACTAATCCTATATGGCCCCAAACCTTTGAGTATAAATAAAACATTTTTTATTTAATCACCATATTGATTACTCATTATTTGTTGTTTCGGGTAATCAACTTCTTACTTAAATTATAACAACAGTTGTCCCATGCACCAAGCATGCATACTATGTTTACCTATGGTCCTTACTTCGTGAAATTGATCAAATGAACACATTTCCAATGATGCTCATTTCACAATTCCTAATCCTAATCATTAGTGTAAGAATACAAAATTCTCGCCACTACTAGAATATGTTAGATTCTAACATTTTATGCAACAGTCCTTTCGTAATGTCACGGCACAAAAGTCACCAAGACTCGGCCAATGAAATTACAAAGTGCTCTATTGGAGATTGTTACACGAGAATCCCATAGATGTGAAGTCTCACATTCAAAGTACATTCCTTTGAACATCCTTGCATAAAAGTTTCTAATCTAGACATAAATTCTTAACGTTCAACTCCCAATATGGAAACATTTCCATATTTTCCAGATCACAACTCATTCTAAATAGAATGTTGTCTATTCATAATAATGTTAATATGGTCCATCCATTATTATACTTTCAACTGCTCACAAGAGACCAATCCTTGGCGAACCTTAGATTGTCCTTAACAGTTGTTTAATTATTTTAGTCAAATCCGGTTCTAGTCCCTTTTTCCCTCTTTATGCCCTAGACATTTGGAAAATTTTAGAACGGTCAAATATTACAGCATATGCAATCAATCCTATACGAGAAGCGTATGGGACACGATTCATAATGTCTTACATAAAAGCATGAAACTTTATCAGCCATTTGCCATAATATTTCTATTTGCCACGTTCTCACAATTCGAACTATGAAGAGGGATGCCGTAATCATAATCGAATTCTGAGAATGCAGTTAATATATCCTTGACTAAATTTGATTAAAATTTCTCGATCTAAGCTTTTAGATTTGAAACGAAGTATAACATTCTCTCCCTTAATTATAGCAAAACAACTTTTCAACTCCTGCAACTTTGCAAAGTGAAACTTTTGTTTTCTATAATTAATATTGCCAACCTGCAACACTTAAAATAATAATCATGCTCCAACTATCATGATGATTATATCCATTCCAGCATAACATTTATGCTCCCACTAGCTTTGACACGTATTCATATATCAGTTAAAATTCTAGAAAACAATACTTATTGACTTCTAAAGTTCATCTTTTCTAATACGATATGCTTCGATAAGCCTTTATCTAAGCTTCTCAAACTCATACACCTTTCCTTAGATAGCTCACATGTGTGTCTAAACTAATTCAAAACTTATATTACTAAGTCCCAAACATTCAGACTAATTACCAAATCTCACAATTCGAACTATGAAGAGGGATGCCGTAATCATAATCGAATTTGAGAATGCAATTTACATAATCGCTATCTCCTTAAAATATCTCTTAGTGAAAGCGTTTTCTCACAATCATTTTCATGAAGGAGAGAAACCTTATGACACTTAGATTTTATGGTGTATGTGTTCCTATCCATGTGAATTTGTCATAACCATCATGGTAAGATAATGTTCGTGACAAATCCAAACTCATATGGACATAACTTGTTCATACTTGATTTCTTGCCATCAAGGGTCCCACCATTGCTTCCAAGTTATTTAGCAGTTCACCTATACTTGTCAATGTTCTTTCATTGAACAAGGTGCTTGCCTTTATGCAGTCTATTAAGAACTCGTAGAACTCATATGCATAGTTTACTAAACTGGAATGGCACATAAACAAGGATAGGTCAATACGATAGGTTACAAACCTCAAGTCGTGCGCAAGTGTTTAATAATAGGTTTACTCTTGATTAGTTCTTGAAACTTTTCAAGATCATTTAGACTCCCACTGACCTCTTGACATATAAGATTCTCCTGTCAAGAAACATTTCTTGACAAACAAATATTCAATAGTTGGTGTGGATTCTTATCAAGACAAACAATACATACAATTGGTATTAGTTGGTCTTTGTCTTATCTAAGACATCACAATTTACCAATTTCAAACGTGCAAGAGTAAGAAAAACAATTTTCCACTTCACATTTGAAGAGTGTATTAGAACTTCTTAAGATGTGTCACTCAATTCACAATCTTGGAGTATGACTCTAAGACTTGATTTTGGAACGAAGTAGACTCATCCTTTCGATTTAACCATTTCAATAATTTCTGATTCCTCTTCTTAGCCATACTAGTGCACTAAGATGTCCTTAGAGGGTTAATTGTGATATGGTTTCATAATCAACAAGACGATCATAAACACGATACAAAAGTACTCTCCCTTCTTCTTAGATTGGAGAAAATTTTATCTTTCTGCCTAATTGATTCTTCTTATTCGTTCTGCCATACATTGAAACTTTCCAATGATTCAAAATTATACCTAAACTTGTAAGCATAACCACATTTACTAGACTTTTAGTAAATCATGACGAATAATCTTATTGTTCTTTGTGGTGGACTTGACTAGTGCACAACATTGTGTACCAGTTCTCCTAGTCCTTCACTTAACTCTTTGTCAAGGAATTAGTCTTAATTTTCCAAATATGAAGGTTCTCATTCATCATACAATACAATTTCTATGATTCCAAGTTTCTGTCCAATTGAAACTTGGGCGACAAGAATGTTTCCTTATTTGGTAAATTCTTGACATTTCCACAAATAACATAACTAAGAATCACATCCATTTCAACATTGCTAAAACTAGAAATACACAAATGTCAATTTTTCATACATGCCATTGCAAGGAAATAAATAAATAAAACAAAAACAAAATTTTAGTTTATTTATATAAATGTGCGGAAAAACTTGTCCTTACAATGCAATTCAAATAAAAAGCTATGCTATTACATATTCCTAAGCAATCTATCATAACTCTAAAAGTAGTAGCTCCAAAAATCCGATCATCGAATCATGCGATCGAAATCCATTTCTTTGCGATCAGACTCAACTTACTTCTTCCTTTAAGCTTCCTCTCTTTTCTTCGATTCTACAAAACATCAAAAAATGTAATCTTATCATATAATGTATTAAGAATAAAAAAATAGGAACCTATAGAGTTATTTAATGGATTTTACCTTAGGTAGAGTCATACGTCTTGACTCTCCCATCTCATAGATCTCTCAGGTAGACAGGGCAGCTTCGTCTCCAATGCCCCTTCTCTTGGAAATAAAAGCAAATTGACTCTTTTGGAATAGCACACGGAACTACCTCAGACTTTGCCTTTTTCTTATGGTCAAACTTTTTGACCATGGCATGCCTTTCGTTGCCATTTCCTATGTCCATGGAGGTTTGGAAGGCAGGTCTACCAATCAACTTTGCTTCTCCAGTGCGCCAAATCATTTTTGATTCACCAGCAACAAGCAAATATGTGAGATCGATGAGGTTCACGTCGTGTTCCATCATATAGTACTCTCTTACGAACTCACTATATGAGTCAGGAAGCGATTGAAGAACCCAGTCAACAGCCAACTTCTCACAGACAACGAATCCCAACATTCTTAACTTGTCAATGTGCGACTTCATCTTTAAGACGTGTGCACACACTGACTTTCCTTCTTCGTGTTTACTTGCCAAAAGGGCTTGAGTGAGCTTGAACTTTTCAAGTCTTCGAACTTGTGGGTCACGGAGAACAATAGGAGGAGGTGGAGGAAGTGAAGAATGATCTCTTGTTCCACGATCGAATCGCGGAATATCATCTTCATGTGGAAAGCTTGTTCCAAGGGATTTGGGAAGACCATAGTTAGAATCAGACATCTACAACACGGGAGAAAATTCAAGTCAGTTGATTGAGTCCTTAATAAAACACCCAAATGAGATATTAAGGCTAGGATCCAACACAATGTTCTACAATTTGGAAGAGGGATGCCGTAATCCAAATTGCAAAACATTTGAAGGTAGGTAAATGACGATTTACCAATTTCCACCATGAAAAACAAAAAGGAAATTTAAGTTTTAAATGAATTGAAACTCCTAGATCTTTTGAGATTCATTGAACTTTTCAATGACATGTTTAAATCTCGATTGTGCCCTTCATTTGTGACTGGGATGCCGAGAATCACAAACAAGGTGTGGATAATCATTCAAATTAGCTCGGTACTCTCGATGTTACGAATCACCTAATCAATGTGCCGGTTAACCACACACGCTCCATTTATCTATGATAAACATCAAGCTACCCATTTCCATCCTTCATTGGTCCCATATTAGTGTGCCGGTTAACCACACACGCTCCACTAATCGACCAATAAGGGTGCAATGTGCAATTTCATGGATTAGCATCAATTCCACATTTTTCCTAAAGTAACTATGATTTGGGAATTTATAAAAGTGTTTAGTTACTTCGTTTTTTCATTATACTTATAATGGAAGGTTGTGTCCTATCCTACCCGTTCGGCTAACGACCCTCCACTAGTCAAGAGTGCGGTGGGTAAGAGTGGATACCCATTCAATCGCCATTTTATAGGCAATTTCCTTAAACACCCCTTATAGACCAACTTCGTGAATGAGGCCTACTAACGGTAAGACTGACTCTTTACTTATACATATATAATATATTAGACTTTTAATATTATATAGTATAAGGGTGTATTTTAAACTTTTAAAATACTAGGGTTTTTTAATTTTTTTTTAAAATTTTGAAAAAATTAAAACCATTTAATTTAAAATCTTAAAATTTAAAAAACCTTTGATTTAATAATTATTAAAAAAATTAAACGATTAATTAAATTATTAAATCAAATAAGGATTACCAATTTAAATTAAACATATTAACTTAATTTAATCCTTTATCCATGGATTTCGTAATTTAGGTAGGGATATCTTTAATTATCCAATTAAACAATTTACAAGATAATTACCAAAAATAACAACCTACTAACTTATTCCTTAGATTTCGAAATCTTCTACTTGGAGTGGAAGGTAAGGCTTTCAACCTTGCCTAAAAAATCAAAAACCCTAGGGTTAGGAAACCCTAGAATTCGACTCCAAGGTGGCCAAACGAAAGGGTTTGAAAATCCTTAGGGATTTTCGAAAAACAGGGTTCTTAAACCCTAATTTGCGAAAATTTAAAGGCCTTAGGGTTTAATAGCTATAAACCCTAATTTTGTCTAGTTCAATCAATTGTACCAAATCTAATTGAAAACAAAAACCAGTCTCTGATACCACTGATGGGTTTTATACAAACAAGCAATCCTCTGTGTGCATGCAACCCTAATTTAAGGATCTATGTTTTCACTATTAGACATACAAGCATTGAACACAAAAACTAGAAACCCTAGGAGGCGTTTTCGTACAATCAATGTATAACCAACTCATAGTCAACAACTCATATCTCTAGGTTTGAAGATTAATATGATATTACCGTCTCACGATCACTCGAGATAAATTCCATGAAGTGATACAAGTGAGCGTGGGTTGAGTCCAATACTCAGAACTTATGAGCACTCATGAATGTTGCAGCAACCATTGCTATGTCTAATACACCTTAGACAGTCTACAAACCCAATTCATGACAGTCTTAATTCAATACCTACTTCCAAAGTATGATTGACTGTGGAGAGTTTGAATAATATAATTGATGAGTTTTATACAAACAAGCAATCCTATGTGTGCATGCAACCCTAATTTGAGGATCTATGTTTTCATTATTAGACATACAAGCACTGAACACAAAAACTAGAAACCCTAGGAGGCACATGTAATTTTCGAAATTAACATATAATTAGGGTTAGGATACATACCTTTATTGTTATATTGTAATAACAATCAAATCCTTGAAGATCTTGAACTTTGGTAGCAAGCGCCACAAGTGTCGCGCCTCTAATGGCTAACAAACAAACCTAGCAACCAAGGATTACTATGGAGAGAAGGGAAGTGAAAAATTCGACCCTAGCCTCTCTTAGAGTGCCCTTAGACGAAATCCAACCCTATAAGGGTTTATATAGGTGATAAGGAAGGTTTAGGATAAGGCAGGTGTATCTTAGATAACCCTAATCCCTTAACTTCCTCCCTAAGGCTTCCAAGGAACCCTTAGAGCCCAAGGAAACCCTAGGACACTCTAGATTTCGTTCCATCCCTGTTAGAGAGGTTCTAGATTGCTCAGTGCTCAACTTTTGAATATTGTCACCTTTAGTCCCTGTAGTTTCAATTAATTCCTTTAATCCCAAAATTAATTCCAAATTAATTTCTGATTAAATATTAATTAAATAATATGATTTCTAATTAATATATTATATCCATATTACATTAATAAATTAATTTATTAACCAAATAATAAACTAATAAATCATTCTTCTTTCTCCAACAATAATCCTATTCAATTGCCAGGTTTGACGGCAACCCAAAAGGACATTGCTATTATCAATTCAAGTACATACCAATTATAGTTATGGGCTTAGACACCTAATCCAACAATAATTATCCTGGAAGTCAAAACATGCAAAATTGAAACAATAGTAAACGATTAACATAAGATAGTGTTGGGTCTAGTAAGGTTGCGTCTTGGGCTCGGTCCTTAGCCCAGTTTTGTTATCCGGTTTGGGCCTGTCCAACCGTGATTGTTTTATTAGGGTTTAGTATTTAAGGTGCATGCATACAACCTTTATTGTTAGCGCTTTGATTATTAATTTTAGGCAATTGTACTACAAACCCTAGCTCGCCACTACAGCGGAAGTTCTTTGTCGAGCTCTGCTGAGGCGTAACTACTTTGAATCATTAAGCATTATTTGATTCTACATCTTGTTTACTGTGTTTATTTTGATTATCTTATTTAACCTGTTGAAAGATCTAATCGATCTAAGATTTTTTCAACTCATCAATTGGTATCAGAGCAAGAGACTGTGTAATTCATACATATCTCTTCTGTTGAAGAAGATCTTAGGGTTTTTCCGCTTTGATTGATATTGCTAGAGCCGTCATTTGCTATTGACGTTGTTCTTTTAATATTCGATCTTAACCCAAACGTTATTTACAAGTCTGATCTTAAGCAGGTTTTAAACAAACATCACCATGTCCATGGATGACTCTCAGTCAAACCCCATCAATATCTCCAACAGTATAGGATCAACAACAATGATTCCTATTTTATATACTCAGGATTATGTGGTATGGGCGCATCACTTTGAAGACTACGTGATTGGCTCAGAAGATAATGGATACTTAATCTGGGAGGCAATCACTGTTGGTCAGTTCATCGGTGACATGAAAGATATACCTCAAGATGAGAAGGAAAAGTTCCAGTGCAATATCAAAGCTTTAAGGATGATTAGGTTTGCGTTACAATCAGACACGTTTCGGTTGGTAAGCTCATGCACAACAACAAAGGAAATATGGGACAAATTGAAGGAATTGTACTCTACAGATGAAGATCTTGAGCACTCAATTCAAACATTGTTGCTCTTAGAATTTGGTGACTTCAAGCAGAATGGCCGAAAAGAAGCTTATTCAAGCCTTCGATCGCTTTAATCATCTCCTTGGTAAGATGATAAAGCATGGGATCGAAAGGAAGGTTATTGAGCAGAAGGTAACATTCATGAATGGGCTTAGACCAGAATGGATGGCTGTGGCGTCTACGGTGAAGGCACATAAACAATTCAAAGCTTACTCTCTGGCAAAACTAGTGGGAATCTTAAAGTCGCATGAGAGTTCCTTGACAAAAGAAACGAATGTGGTATGTAGCATGTGATCTTTAGCTCTAATCTCCAAAGGAAAGAATGCTGCTGAGGAAGAGGAAGATTTAGATCTCTCTGAATATGATCTAACAAGTGAAGATTATGCCTTGATGGTGTCAAATCCCAAGAAGTTCATAAAAAGAAGGTTCCCAACAAACAAGAACCGAAACTGGCAAGGCAGCTACAGTGCCGAGAAAGCAAAGGAGGAACCGAAAAGTGTTTCTCAGACCGAAGAACCAAAGAAGGATGTCAAACTTGGAGGTGACTCAGGGTTTATCTGTCACTACTGCGGAGGCAAAAATCACTTCGCCAAAGACTGCATGCTGAGAAAAATGTCAGAGAAGAATGAAGATGAGGACGAGGAAGCGAACCTCACACGGTGTTTGGAGGAAATCAGGAAGAAGAAAGCTGGATCTAACAACACTATGAATGCTCTCATTGTGCAGGGAAATGTTGTTGACGATGAATTTGGAGGTGTTGAAGTTTGGTCGACTGATTCAGAGGATGAAGAGGTGAGGAAGCCGACTCATGGCAGGGCTTTGTTGGTGAAAGAAGAGGATGCTGCAGGAAGGTGTTTGATGGTGACTTCTGGGGTGTCACGCATGAGAGGCTATACCACTGACGGGGGACAAGATGAAGCTAAGGAGAGAGAAGACTGTTGTTTTGCAGCGAAACCGGTCAGTCAGCAGATCAACGAATGCGACGAGTTGATCCAGAAGGTACAATCTATTCTTATCTCTCTGAAAATTCCCATCACTAACTATGAAAAAGAACTCAATGGATTAAAATCTAATTTTTCTAGTATAAGTGGAAGTTTAACTCAAACTCGCGTTATAAACTCTAACCTAACTGATCAAATCAGTAGGGTGTCATCGAAAAGTGAGGAGAGGCGAATGTGGATTGAGCAGAAGGAGAAAGAGTTGATTAGGTCTAGGGATGAAACAATTTATTTGCAAAGAGATAATTTGAAGCTTTTGAAACAACAGAATGTTTTTTATTTAATTGCTAAAAGATTATATTCCAATATTACTCAATTGCATCTTGATTGTGAAATAGGGAAGAAGATACATTGTATGATTTTACCCTTCCTTGAGTTAAAGGAGGATGAAATCGATGCCGATGCATATAATTGCGAAAACGTTGTTTCTTCTAATGATGTTTCTCCCGCCTACATAATTGGTCTTGACAAAATAGAGTCCTTTATAAAGTCCAAAGACCATAAGGACATGCTCAAAAATTTATTGGATGAAAATGACAAATTGAAAATCCAAACCGAAACCGTATAGAAATTTGACTCGTTGAATGCTAAATTGAGTTCAAAAAATAAAATTGATGTTGAAAACACTTCTGAATTCGATGAGGATGATGATATGAGTGTCATTTCTGTGGAAGATGAGGTTGACTGTTCAGAATTTGTCAAAAGCGAACCCGAAACTAACAAAAATCTTATTTCTGAAAATTCGGTTGAGTTCACTCGTTTATCCAAAGACAAGACCAACGTCCTCAAAGAAAAGGCTGTTGTTTATCAAAAGGTCCAAACGACTCCAAATCAGGTTTACAAAGTTAATGGAGTTACTAAGCAGCAAACAGCCGAACTGACGACAATAGTAGCAGAAGATAATGCTGAAGGCTGTGATGAGTATTTTTGGTCAGCACCTATTGATAATGCCGATGAAACAGTAGGTCTGTCTGAGAAAACAGCGTGGAGAGTAAAAGGAAGGTATGTGGCAGAACCACTTAATGATCCTGCTCGTTTTGATGAGCCTAGCACAAGTGGTACCAAAATGCTTTCAGACGAACAAGTCGTGGTATCTAGCGAAACCTCTTCACTTAAGAGCGAAAGTCATGTTCAAAAATCTGAGAAAAAGGCGAACATCCACAGAAATCCAAAACAGGTGAAAGATCGAAAGCATCAAAGAAATGTGAGGTACAAGAAAAACCTCACTGAAAGAAAGCAGTTCTGGCGATCTCAAAATCCTAACTACGTTCGCTATGAAAAACCTTCTAAGCCAAAGGAGGAAGAAAAAGCTAACTCAACTTCTCATACTCATCATGATGACAACAACCGAAAGACGAGTTTCGGTCCTCAGAATCCACCCAACCGAAAGAAGAGTTTCGGTCCTCATAATCAATCCAACCGAAAACAGAGTTTCGGTCCACCAAAGAATATCAACCGAACACAAGGTTTCGGTGCTCAAGATGAGAAAAACCAAAAGGGTGGTTTCGGTTCTAGACTAACCAGTGAGAAGAACCGAAGGGAAAGTAATTTTGGCTCTCAACCACAAAAGAGCTATATCCAAAAATTTAACTCCGTTTCTAAATCTCATTTCCCTAGTTCTAACCTTCACTCACAGACTGATCAAAAGGGAAAAGAAAAGCTTTGTCCGGAAAATGCAAAGAAGTCGTCATTTAAGCCTGTTGTTGATCGAAAGTATGCTAACGTAAAATACACATACTCAACAACTCCACCTAAAGTGCTCAAATCAGATAAAATCAAAGTTTTTACCTTAAAAAGAAAAGATGAAACAACTTTAACAAAAAGAACCTTTTTAATTGATGTTTCTCTTGCAATTCCCTGTTCTGTTAAAGGCTCACAAGGACCCAAGAAACTTTGGGTTCCTAAATCTGCTTAATCTTTGCAGGTTATACGTGACGAGCAGTTTGACGATGAATGGTACATAGACAGTGGCTGCTCACGTCACATGACGGGAAGAAGGGAAGAGCTGAGGGAGTTTCAGTCTCTTTCAAATGGTGGAAGTGTTAAATATGGTAACAACT
Organism: Lactuca virosa; assembly: GCF_052849685.1. NCBI lineage: Eukaryota > Viridiplantae > Streptophyta > Magnoliopsida > Asterales > Asteraceae > Lactuca > Lactuca virosa. The sequence goes on from NC_136431.1 coordinate 57,511,462, forward strand.
CCTTTGGTACGATTAAAGGTTATGGTATGATCACCAATGGCGAGTTCTCGATACGCAAAGTGGCATACGTGGAAGTTTTACAACACAACCTTATTAGTGTTTCTCAACTGGTGGTGGGTACCGGATTAAAAGTTTCGTTCGATGACGATGGCTCAGAAATCATAGAAAAGAAGACGAACAACATTCTGCTGAAATCAAGGCGAAAAGGCAAGATGTACCCTCTGAATTTCAATCCCATTTGAGGGAAACCAGCAATCTGTTTACTAACTAAGGCTCAATCAAATGAAAGATGGCTTTGGCACCGAAGACTCTCCCATTTGAATTTTAAAGACATCAACAAACTGGTGCTTGGAGATCATGTTAGAGGTCTTCCTATTCTAAAATTCGATAAAGAACATCTATGTGCTGCATGTGAAATGGGAAAGCAAAGTCGACAGAGTCATCCTTCTCGCATCAACACAAAAATTATTGAACCACTTGAATTACTTCACATTGATTTATGTGGTCCGTCTTCAATCGAAAGTGTTGGTGGCAACAAGTATATACTTGTCATAGTGGATGACTTCTCTCGGTTTACTTGGGTATTCTTTTTGAAGCAGAAATCAAAGGCCACTCCCACACTTAAGCTGTTTATCAAGCAGGTAGAAGTTCAACTACGAAAGATAGTTCGCAACATAAGAAGCAACAATAGGTTGGAGTTCAAAAACAAAGCCTTTGAAGATTTTCTTGCAGAGAAGGGAACTACTCACAACTTCTCGGCCCCATATACTCCACAACAGAATGGGATTGTCGAAAGAAGAAACCGATCTCTATGCGAAGCAGCCCGAACCATGCTGAGTTTCGCATCTCTACCTCTGTATTTCTGGGCTGATGCCATTGCTGCTGCGTGCTATACACAGAACATATCATATCTTAGCAAACGTTTTTCAATCACTCCATATGAGATCTTAAACAACCGAAAGCCTAATGTCAAGTTTTTTCATGTGTTCGGTTCAAGGTGCTTCATCTTTAATTCAAAGGAGCACCGAAATAAATTTGATGTGAAAGCAGATGAAGGAATCTTTCTGGGTTATTCCTTAACCTCCAAAGCATATAGGGTTCTCAACAAACGCTCAAAGAAAATCGAGGTGACCTATTATGTTACCTTCGATGATAACTACGTCAAGAGGCTCAAAACCAACGAAGGCTCTATGGAGGAAATATTTCCAATCTCTGGTCAAGTTACCATACCTATCTCAAACCTATTTGAACAATACATGCTGCTGTTTGATGAGCCCGAAAAGGCTATTCTCTCTGAATCTGAAGCTGCAGACAACAAGGTAGATAACTTGAAGAAGATAATCGATGAAGCTGCAAAGAATATGGAAGAAGAACGACCGGTGGCAACCAACAAGCCAGACACAAGTGAACCTCCAAAAGATTGTTCTCATGCTTAGGGGGAGGGTTCGTCTGGTATTCCCAACCAAGATTCAACATTCCAGGGGGAGAGCTCTGCATCATTCTTTCCAACCGAAAGTCAAGTCCAGGGGGAGAATTCTGAGCCTGAAACTGAGGAAGTATCATCTTTCGAAGGGAAGGATTCTAATCCGTCAACAGAGGAAGTATCATCATTCGAGGGGGAGAATGCGAACATAAACGATGATGATACTCAGTCAGAGTTTGAAGTAAAAGTGAACGCTGAACTGGATCCCTCATACGATCTCAATTATCCTCCACTCATCAAATGGACCAAAGATAATCCATAATCACAAATTATTGGTGATTCAACAAAAAACGTTCTCACACGATCACAACTAAAAGCGAAACAGACATCACTATTCTCTAAAGTAGAATTTTGCATGTTTAATTCTTTCGTCTCTAAAGTCGAACCGAAGACAGTCAAGACTGCACTTGATCATTCTGATTGGGTACAGGCAATGCAGGATGAACTCAATGAGTTCGAACGAAATAAAGTGTGGAGACTGATTCCAACACCAAAGGATTCTTCCGTGGTTGGATTGAAATGGGTGTTCAGGAATAAGATGGATAAGGAAGGGAATGTGATACGCAACAAGGCGAGGTTGGTTGTGAAAGGTTACTGTCAAGAAGAGGGCATAGACTATGAAGAGACCTTCGCTCCAGTAGCAAGGCTAGAATCGGTTCGTATTTTTCTCGCCTATGCTGCACACAAAAACTTTGAAGTATTCCAAATGGATGTGAAGTGTGCCTTCTTAAACGGAGAACTGGAAGAAACTGTGTATGTAGAGCAACCACCGGGCTTTGTGAACGAAATTTATCCAGATCACTGCTACATTCTGGACAAGGCGGTCTATGGTCTCAAACAAGCACCACGGGCCTGGTATGAAACTCTAACTAGATTTTTGAAAATGTCTAAATTTAAACAAGGTTCGGTTGACCCAACCTTCTTTCGTAAGAAAGAGGGTGACCACCTTATGATCGTTCAGATTTACGTTGATGATATCATCTTCGGTTCCACAAATCCTAGCTTAACAGCTGAATTCAGGAAGCTGATGGAAACTAAATTTGAAATGAGCTCAATGGGTCCTATTAACTTTTTCCTTGGTCTGAATATAAGACAGGGACCCAAAGGCATTTTCATTAATCAAGAGGCTTACACGAAGACATTGCTTGCCAAGTTTGGAATGATGGGAGATTCGAAAGTAAAGGTTCCTATGGCGTTTGGCACAAAGCTAACTCCCTCTCTGGACAAACCGGCTGCTGACATGACTCTTTATCGTCAGATGATAGGGTCTCTAATATATCTCACTGCTAGTCGACTAGACATAATGTTCTCTGTTTGTTATTGTGCCAGGTTTCAAGCAAATCCACGCGAACCTCATCTGTTAGCTGTGAAGAACATCTTTCGGTATCTAAAGCGAACCACTTCTCTCGGGTTGTGGTACCCAGCCAAATCAGGGTTCTTTGTCCAAGCATTCTCAGATGCTGATCTTGGGGGATGTGGACTAGACCGAAAGAGTACCACTGGAGGATGTCAATTTCTGGACGGCAAACTCGTAAGCTGGCAATCTAAGAAACAATCGTGTGTATCTCTTGTAACGCCCGGGTTTCGGGGCTAAGCATTTTTAGACGATGTAATAGTCTAGGTCAACTATTGTAACTCTTTTGATGTAATAAAGATGAAATATTTGAGTATTTTGTGAATTATGTGAATTTATGTGCTTATTATTTTATGTATAATTAATAAAGAATAAAAATAAGCGTCAAAATGAAATGTTAGATAAACCTGATATCTATGAAGGATGTGGTAGTGGTCGTGACGAGGTTTCCGAATATATAAAGAATGCCAAAATCCGAGTTATAACGAAGAAGTTATGACCCGACGAAGTTTCACGACGGAACCGACACGATACCGGGAAGCGTAAATAATGAATTTACGATAAAGCGAGTTTTAGCCTTAGCGATCTAAACGAAAGTCGTAGATTTCGTTAAACCGAAAGCGTGCATAAAAAGAATGCCCAAATCTGACTTCATATGAGGAAGTTATGAATTTTCTAAGTTTCAGCTTAGTGATATACAGCCCAAATACTCGATTTGAGATCGAGCGGTTTTTAGCCGACACAACCTAAACAAGAATTGAAGATCTCGTTAATAGTAATGCAACGGTAAAAAGACAGACGAAAACGGACGTCGGATGAAGAAGTTATGAATTTTTAACGGACTAATCCTGTCCCGGCCTGTTAAAAATATAACTGTTAAAATAAATTCAAAATTAGCCGACGGAGTCTAAACGAAAGTTGTAGATTACGTTCCCGCCTACGCGTGGATATAAAGAACGTCGAAAACGGAGTTCATATGAAGAAGATATGAATTTCCAAAGTTTTTAAAATAATTAATATTTATTTTTAATTATCTACTTATTTATTATTCGTTCGACCGGACGAATCTCCTTTACACCGGAGAAATGGAAAAGGAGCTGACAACTAATCGAGTACTGTTAGGTGACGTATGCAGTGACGCCGTGTACGCCCAGCGTACTTTGAGATTACGCCCAGCGTACTGAGTACGCCCAGCGTACTTGAAGTTACGCCCAGCGTAATCGGGGTTTCCAGCCCCTATAAATAGAAACCGAAGTCCAGCCATTTTCCTTACCAATATTCATTCCTTCTCTCTAAAATTTGCCTTGGTTTGCGTGCCAATATTATCCCGAAGCCCCGATATTATTCCCGAGCCCCGAAGCAAGTTTTGAAGCCCCGAAGATCCCGAGAAGTGCAACTCTCGAGCCGAAGCTCTGCTCGCGAGAAGCTCGTTTTTTTGTGAAGATCTTCCAGGACTACCGAGGAATACTACTTCTACAAGTCGTAGTGCTGTCCGGTTATCTTCTGAACAAGTGAGTGTGTAGTTACTTTCTTCTAACGCATATTATGAAGTATTTATTATAAAATATGTGTGATGTATATATTTGGTTGTTATATGTGTGAATGTATATTCACTTTCTTCTATCTCATATATATGATATATTATCTATGAAATATGTGTTATATGTGTGTGCCTTATCTGTTATGTGGAATATATATTAAATGAACATGCTTTACAGGTTTAAAACTATGCATAAAAATATATATTTTTATCTACTAATATGTTGGGTAGAACATGGGTAGATAGTTGATGTGTGATAAACAGATGAGAGGCCTCGATGTTGTTGTTGATCTAGTCATCTAGCGGAGTATGGATGACGACCACGGACTCTTCTAGGCAGTCCAGTGGAACACTAGCAGGCTCATAACCTGTAGGTGTTGTGAACGACGTGTTCACCGGTGTACTCTACTCCCCCACATGGTTGCCTTTAGGACATCTATTGTTAAGGAAACCTCTTAGCAGTAATGTCCGTCCCGATGAACTTTCCTAGATTTGGTCCCTTTAGATAGATGTTATTTTAGGGACGTAAAGTGAGGATAACGGGAATGGGTAATCGGGTTATTGTTGGTCGGTAAAAATTAAATATAATTATTTATTGTGGGTTGAAAACCCTATATGCTCACCAGGCTCCCAAGCCTGACCCACTCAGTTTATTTGTATTACAGGAAGTGGCGCAAGGGCATAAGATGGATGAATCATCAAGTTGTTTTGTTTATGAGCCTTTATATGAATTCAACTGTTGAATTGCTTGTAATATTTGTTTATGCTTTTGGTCTGTTTATCGGAACATGACATCCCGAATATTGTTATAAAATGATTATGCATCTTTGATAAAATGCTTTGATAAACTTTATTTTATCATATTTTGTTTTGGGACAAATTCCGCAACTCTTTTGAATAAAAGAAAAAGATTTACTCTGAAAATATTTTTAAAAGCATAAATAAAACCGGTCTTTTCTGGCCGAGATTTTGGGGATGTCACAGTTGGTATCAGAGCATTAGTTTAAGCGAACTAGGAATTTGTAGGATTTCTAGACTTAAACGTAGAATGCTAAGCGATGATTGTGAGGTGTGAGCACTAGCTTATTTTAGGAATTGTGCCTAAAATGCTTTTATGTGCTAAATGATTTATGCCTTATATGCTGTTATTTGTTCGGATCTATGGTCTGTTGCCGACCGGATCTGGAAACCTTATGTGTTTAGGATTCTAAACGTACGACTACGATATTAGAACTAACATGTAAACGTTTCGGAGAGATAAGGATGATTTAAACGTCTATCTTGAATAAAGATCTAAATTCACCTTATTTGGGGTATAGATCAAAATGGCAAGAACCCGCAGTGGAGCTGGAAACGCAAACGAAAACAGGAATCGACCACCTGTAATTGAGCAAATACCTGTTGTAGCTGTAGCACCTGAGCCAGTAACGATGGCTGGTGTACAATTGATGATTCAGGCGATGTTGGATAATCAGATGGAAGAAACTAGACGTCTGCTTCGACAAAATCGTGAAGAACTTTCAATCCAAGTTGAAGAGCCCGAAGTGAATGGAGGGCCATCGGAAGGTGGAAACTTCAGTGGTACCGTTGGTCAAGCCAACCCACTAATAGTTAGGCAAAACCACCAGGATGGAGGAAATGACGGACGTGGATGCAAATACAAAGATTTCATGGCGTCTAAGCCACCGTGTCTATCCGGAAGCCCGACGCCGGTGCAAATTATGGATTGGATCTCCGAAATGGAGACAATGTTTGAAAGTTGCGAATGCAGCAACAGGCAGAAGACCGCTCTTGCTATCCCGTTGTTGAAATCTGGCGTGTTGAGTTGGTGGAAGCTGTTAGCTGACTCTATGCCCAAGGGAGAAGCGAGTAAATTGTCTTGGGAAGATTTTGTGGAACAACTGAAACTGCAATACTGCTCAGAGCAGGACCTTCTGGAAATCAATAACAAGTTTCAAAATTTGAAGAAGGGAAAGATGAGCGTTGCTGAATACGCTGCAAGTTTCACGGAGAAAATGAAGCTTATCCCATACCTAGTTCCAACAGAACTCTCAAAGGTCAATAAGTTTGCCTTTGGACTACCAGCGGACTATGGTCCAATGGTTAAGCAAGCAACCACGTTGAAAGCCGCCATCTGGGCTGCCAGAAATGTTGAGACCCAGATCAGGGAGAAAGGTCTGGAAAGGTCAGAGGTTGGTGAGAAGAGGAAGTTTGACGGACCCTCGGGGTCCAGCAAAAAGGGTAAATTCTCAAAGTCTAGTTCGAAAGGAGGTGGAGGAGGCGAAGTGAAGTGGTGTGACAAGTGCAAGAAGAAGCACTCTGGGAAGTGCGACGGAGGGGTCACTTGTTTCAAATGTGGGAAGCCTGGGCACTATGCCAATGAATGCACTTTCACTAAGAAGGTCTGTTATGAGTGCAACGAGGAGGGGCACATTTCGAGGGACTGCCCAAAGAAGAAGGAAGCAGGAAGACCCAACATTCCACCAAAGCCGAAGGCTAGAGCCTTCCAGATGACACTGGAAGCTGCTAAGGAAGAAGCTGATGTCGCTTCAGGTACCTTTCTCGTAAACAAATTGCCTGCCCAAATTTTATTTGATTCTGGAGCCAACTACTCCTTTATTTCGCATGAATTTGGTAGAAAGCTAGCTTTGCCTGTCGATAGACTAGATAATGCCTTATTAGTCGAAGTTGCTAGTGGCAAGTTTGTACCTGTTAACCATCGTATGAAAAACATCTTAATTGATTTGAACGGGAATAAGTTTCACGAGGAATTATTGCCTATCGAACTTAACGGTTTCGACATCGTGTTATGAATGGATTGTCTTAGCACCAATGATGCGGAAATACTGTGCAAAAAGAAGATTGTAAAAGTAAACCCGCCTGGGAAAGAGTCGTTTATGGTGTATGGGGACAAACACAGGGTAAATTCTGGAATCATTTCTCTAATGAAAGCCAGAAAATGTTTGACCAAGGGATGTACATCATATTTAGCATTCGTGATCGATGCTAAGAAGGAAAAGAAGGTGATACAGAGCATTCCTGTCGTGTGTGATTATCCGGAAGTATTTCCCGAAGATCTTCCCGGATTACCGCCTGATCGACAAGTAGAATTCCGTATTGACTTGTTACCAGGAACGACACCAATAGCAAAAGCACCTTACCGATTAGCACCGACGGAGATGAAGGAGCTGATGATGCAACTTCAAGAGTTATTGGACAAAGGTTTCATTAGACCTAGTTCATCACCCTGGGGAGCTCCGGTGTTATTCGTGAAAAAGAAAGATGGAAGTATGAGAATGTGTATTGATTACAGAGAGCTGAACAAGGCAACAATAAAGAATAGATATCCGTTGCCAAGAATTGATGACCTGTTCGATCAACTGCAAGGTTCAAGTTATTTCTCAAAGATCGATCTTAGGTCAGGATATCATCAACTGAAGGTGAGAGATCAGGATATTGAGAAGACTGCGTTCAGAACGAGATATGGACACTACGAGTTCTTGGTTATGTCGTTTGGACTAACTAATGCTCCAGCAGCATTCATGGATCTGATGAACAGGGTTTGTAAACCATTCCTCGATAAATCCATGATAGTGTTCATAGATGACATTCTCATCTACTCGAAAAGCCAAGAAGAGCATGGTAGACACTTGCGGGAAGTGTTAGAAGTCTTGAAAAAGGAGAAGCTGTATGCTAAATTCTCCAAATGTGATTTTTGGATTCGAGAAGTCCAATTCTTAGGTCACGTGGTCAACCAAGAAGGGATAATGGTCGATCCAGCAAAGATTGAAGCGGTAATGAAGTGGGAACAACCAAAAAGTCCCACGGAGATCCGAAGCTTTTTGGGATTAGCCGGATATTACCGAAGGTTTATCCAAGGATTTTCTTCAATCGCTAGTCCATTAACAGAGTTAACCCACAAAGGAGCTACCTATGCTTGGAGTGATAAGCATAAAGAAGCATTCGAGAAGCTAAAGAAGAAACTATGCGAGGCACCGATACTTTCTCTACCCAATGGAGTTGAAGACTTCGTTGTTTATAGTGATGCGTCTGGTGTTGGGTTGGGTTGTGTTTTGACCCAAAGAGAAAAGGTGATCGCATATGCGTCTCGACAGTTGAAGGAACATGAAAAGAACTACCCGACTCATGACTTGGAGTTGGCGGCGGTAGTTTTCGCTCTAAAAATATGGAGGCATTACCTCTATGGCACGAAGTGCAAACTTTTCACCGATCATAAGAGTCTCCAATATCTCTTTAATCAGAAAGAATTGAACGTGAGGCAACGACGCTGGCTAGAATTACTCAAGGACTATGACTGTGAGATACTTTACCACCCCGGTAAAGCAAACGTTGTCGCTGATGCTCTCAGTCGAAAAGTCAACCTTGAAAGAAAAAGGCCAAGAGCGTTGAGAATAGAAGTTGTCTCGACCATTGTGGAAAGTATCAGGGAAGCTCAAGAAGAAGCCTCAGAGAAGAGTGACCGAAAAGAAGAACGTTTGGGAAAAACATTACTGTTTGGTACAAACAGTCAAGGACTAAAGGTATTCCAAGATCGGATTTGGGTACCTAAGACTGGAGGAATAAGAGATCTTCTGATGGAAGAAGCTCACAAGACCATGTACTCGATTAATCCCGGTAGCACTAAAATGTATAGGGACCTAAAACCCTACTACTGGTGGCCGACGATGAAGCTCGACGTTGCGAAATATGTGGCCGAGTGTGTAACTTGTGCAAGAGTTAAGGCACAACATCAGAAACCATATGGGAGTTTAGAACCCTTACCTGTACCCATGGGTAAAGGGGAAGACATCACCATGGATTTTGTGACTAAACTACCCAGGACGAAGAACGGTCACGACATGATTTGGGTGGTCGTGGATCGTTTCACAAAGAGTGCACACTTCATAGCTGCCAATGAAAGGTGGTCTATGGATAAGCTTGCAAATGCTTACGTGAAGGAAATTGTGAGACTTCACGGTGTTCCTCTAACAATTGTATCGGATCGTGATAGTCGTTTCACGTCAAGGTTTTGGAGAAGTCTACAAGAGGAATTGGGTACGAAGTTATGTCTGAGTACAGCTTACCATCCGCAGACTGATGGTCAGAGTGAAAGAACGATTCAAACGCTTGAAGATATGTTGAGAGCATGTACCCTCGAGTTCCAAGGTAACTGGGATGAGCACTTACCTTTGGTAGAATTTTCCTACAACAACAGTTTCCACTCGAGCATCAAGATGGCACCTTATCAAGCTTTGTATGGACAAAAGTGTCGTACGCCTTCTTGTTGGCTTGAGGCTGGCGAAAAGCAGTTTATGGGCCCCGAGATAGTCCATGAGACTGCTGAGAAGCTGAAGGTGATCAGGGAAAGGATGTTAGCAGCTCAGGATCGTCAGAAGAGCTATGCTGACAAGAAAAGACGACCGATGACCTTCGAAGTTGGGGATTCCGTTTTGCTTAAAGTCTCACCGTGGAAAGGACTTATACGATTCGGGAAACGAGGAAAGCTGAGTCCAAGGTTTATTGGACCGTTCAAAGTTCTTCAGAAGATTGGGAACCAAGCTTACAAGCTAGAATTGCCCGAAGAACTTGATGGTATTCATAACACCTTCCATGTATGTTATCTGAGGAAATTCACGGGAGAAGTTCCCGACATAATTCCGATCTCGGAGTTAAGAATGGATGAGAATAAGAGGCTAATCGAAGAGCTCGAGGCAATTGTTGACCGTAAGATTAAGAAGTTACGACGCAAGATGGTCGACTTAGTGCTAGTCCGATGGAAACATTCGAATGGGCCGAATCTCACTTGGGAGACAGAGGATGACATGATGAGTCGCTATCCGCATCTGTTTGCTGACGCATGATTCCGGGACGGAATCATCCTAAGGGGGAGAGAATTGTAACGCCCGGGTTTCGGGGCTAAGCATTTTTAGACGATGTAATAGTCTAGGTCAACTATTGTAACTCTTTTGATGTAATAAAGATGAAATATTTGAGTATTTTGTGAATTATGTGAATTTATGTGCTTATTATTTTATGTATAATTAATAAAGAATAAAAATAAGCGTCAAAATGAAATGTTAGATAAACCTGATATCTATGAAGGATGTGGTAGTGGTCGTGACGAGGTTTCCGAATATATAAAGAATGCCAAAATCCGAGTTATAACGAAGAAGTTATGACCCGACGAAGTTTCACGACGGAACCGACACGATACCGGGAAACGTAAATAATGAATTTACGATAAAGCGAGTTTTAGCCTTAGCGATCTAAACGAAAGTCGTAGAGTTCGTTAAACCGAAAGCGTGCATAAAAAGAATGCCCAAATCTGACTTCATATGAGGAAGTTATGAATTTTCTAAGTTTCAGCTTAGCGATATACAGCCCAAATACTCGATTTGAGATCGAGCGGTTTTTAGCCGACACAACCTAAACGAGAATTGAAGATCTCGTTAATAGTAATGCAACGGTAAAAAGACAGACGAAAACGGACGTCGGATGAAGAAGTTATGAATTTTTAACGGACTAATCCTGTCCCGGCCTGTTAAAAATATAATTGTTAAAATAAATTCAAAATTAGCCGACGGAGTCTAAACGAAAGTTGTAGATTACGTTCCCGCCTACGCGTGGATATAAAGAACGTCGAAAACGGAGTTCATATGAAGAAGATATGAATTTCCAAAGTTTTTAAAATAATTAATATTTATTTTTAATTATCTACTTATTTATTATTCGTTCGACCGGACGAATCTCCTTTACACTGGAGAAAAGGAAAAGGAGCTGACAACTAATCGAGTACTGTTAGGTGACGTATGCAGTGACGCCGTGTACGCCCAGCGTACTTTGAGATTACGCCCAGCGTACTGAGTATGCCCAGCGTACTTGAAGTTACGCCCAGCGTAATCGGGGTTTCCAGCCCCTATAAATAGAAACCGAAGTTCAGCCATTTTCCTTACCAATATTCATTCCTTCTCTCTAAAATTTGCCTTGGTTTGCGTGCCAATATTATCCCGAAGCCCCGATATTATTCCCGAGCCCCGAAGCAAGTTTTGAAGCCCCGAAGATCCCGAGAAGTGCAACTCTCGAGCCGAAGCTCTGCTCGCGAGAAGCTCGTTTTTTTGTGAAGATCTTCCAGGACTACCGAGGAATACTACTTCTACAAGTCGTAGTGCTGTCCGGTTATCTTCTGAACAAGTGAGTGTGTAGTTACTTTCTTCTAACGCATATTATGAAGTATTTATTATAAAATATGTGTGATGTGTATATTTGGTTGTTATATGTGTGAATGTATATTCACTTTCTTCTATCTCATATATATGATATATTATCTATGAAATATGTGTTATATGTGTGTGCCTTATCTGTTATGTGGAATATATATTAAATGAACATGCTTTACAGGTTTAAAACTATGTATAAAAATATATATTTTTATCTACTAATATGTTGGGTAGAACATGGGTAGATAGTTGATGTGTGATAAACAGATGAGAGGCCTCGATGTTGTTGTTGATCTAGTCATCTAGCGGAGTATGGATGACGACCACGGACTCTTCTAGGCAGTCCAGTGGAACACTAGCAGGCTCATAACCTGTAGGTGTTGTGAACGACGTGTTCACCGGTGTACTCTACTCCCCCACATGGTTGCCTTTAGGACATCTATTGTTGAGGAAACCCCTTAGCAGTAATGTCCGTCCCGATGAACTTTCCTAGATTAGGTCCCTTTAGATAGATGTTATTTTAGGGACGTAAAGTGAGGATAACGGGAATGGGTAATCGGGTTATTGTTGGTCGGTAAAAATTAAATATAATTATTTATTGTGGGTTGAAAACCCTATATGCTCACCAGGCTCCCAAGCCTGACCCACTCAGTTTATTTGTATTACAGGAAGTGGCGCAAGGGCATAAGATGGATGAATCATCAAGTTGTTTTGTTTATGAGCCTTTATATGAATTCAACTGTTGAATTGCTTGTAATATTTGTTTATGCTTTTGGTCTGTTTATCGGAACATGACATCCCGAATATTGTTATAAAATGATTATGCATCTTTGATAAAATGCTTTGATAAACTTTATTTTATCATATTTTGTTTTGGGACAAATTCCGCAACTCTTTTGAATAAAAGAAAAAGATTTACTCTGAAAATATTTTTAAAAGCATAAATAAAACCGGTCTTTTCTGGCCGAGATTTTGGGGATGTCACATCTCTCTCCACTGCCGAAGCAGAATATATTACCGCATCATCATGCACATCTCAGGTCATCTGGATACAAAGTCAACGTCGAGACTTTGGCCTGAACATGAAGAAAATCCCACTATATTGTGACTCCGAGAGTGCAATTAGGATTTGTCACAACCCAGTGCAACACTCAAAGATGAAACACATAGAACTGAGGTATCATTTTATCAAAGATCATGTGGAAGATGGTAACGTTGAAATTCATTTTGTAAGAACCACTGATCAGTTGGCTGACATCTTTACTAAAGTCTTGCCTGAAGCAAGTTTTAATAAAATCCTACACGGCTTAGGAATGATGGAAGCTGAATCTGTACCAAAATCTCTTATGTTTCAATAATAGTTAGAAGCGAAATAGAGCGAACGCTCGGTCCATTTCGGGTTCGGTTCGTCTGGGAACCGAAATGTACCGAACACTCGGTCCATTTCGGGTTCGGTTTCACCGGGCTCATTTCTCCTCTAATTTCTAACTTATGGTTTCGGTTGTATAGTATATATACTCTTTTCTTGCAACTTTCTTTACGCATTTCTTTTGTATTTCTTAAAATCCAAAAATATTTTTCTTTCTGTTTTTAATTCTTTTTCAGAATATTTCATAAAATCCAAAAATATTTTTCTTTCTGTTTTTAATTCTTTTTCAGAATATTTCATAAAATCCAAAAATATTTTTCTTTTTATTTTCATTTCTTGTTAATAAATTCCAAAATTTATTTCTTTTCTGCTTAATTTATGTACAAGAGTTTCTCTCACTGATGGAGCTGGGGCAGGTATCATTCTCTATCTATGTACTAGCTATGTGCCCCTAGAAGCATGTTGTTGTATGTTGACCAAAGCCTCGAACGATTTTGAATAAAGCTTTAATGACTTGATATATACCAATCTTGTCTTCCTAATCAGGCTGTCAAATTTACTCTAATCATGAGCTGCCTTACTCTTCTCAAATTGAGTTAAGAGTTTTTCTGCTTAGTCAATCTTTTATGGAAGAGGCACATTCGGTTCTCTTAACCACCTTATTTTTCTCCATCACGATTCGTTTCACATTTGTAACCCATGAGATTCTCAGCAATAACCACTGAGGTTTATGGTTACACAATTTCTGTGTTGATGATCTTAGTTTCGTCCACCACGAATTAAGTGAAACCCAAAATCCAACACCTTCAATGAATTAATGGTGAATACTTCAAAGTTCTAGCTATTACATGTCACCTTATGAAATCTCAATTTTCTTTTTGCGCGATCCTTATGAAATTGTTTTTCACCAAGACTTTTTCTTCCAAAAGGATCCAGTTTTTTTTTTTTTTTTGAGATTTCCTATTAACGATTTTCAACAAGTTACTGAATATGTTACACACCTACTTGTTTAACAGGCCACATCGGTCTAACAAGTACTTCGTTCTATTTCAATCTTATATCAAGTATTGAAATCAAGAATTGAAGCGAAAGCCACCCTTAATAGCCTTATATATAAAAGATGCCTTTCAATGCTTCCCAACAAGTACTTGATCGTAATTCAACGGGATTCCAAACAAGCAATTTGAAGTCTCTCTTGACTTTGAAGGAAGAGATTCGTGCCCGGGGTCAACTGTTTTATGTCTTAAATAGACATCACAAATTTCCACAAAAAGTTTGCTTTATTTCTTTATCTTTTACACTCTTATGCACACACATCCTGTATTCACAAAGAGGTCTTGTTTGGTTCTTAACGATGTAATGCATATGGTTTCAAAATTAAAGCGATGGGTTGGTGTAACGCCTTTTGGTTATTATGGTAACATCATTTTATCTAGTCGAGTTTCGTATCGACTTAATCGCCGGAGCTACTCCCGTAGCTAAATCTCCATATCGCCTAGCACCCGCAGAAATGCAGGAGTTATCTAGTCAGCTCAATGAGTTGCTCAGCAAAGGGTTCATCAGTCCGAGTTCCTCACCCTGGGGAGCCCCAATCTTATTCGTGAAAAAGAAGGATGGATCCTTTCGGATGTGCATTGACTATCGAGAGCGAAACAAGCTCACAGTCAAAAACTGTTACCCTCTTCCTCGAATTGACGACCTCTTCGATCAACTTCAGGGAGCCAGCTACTTCTCGAAAATAGATTTAAGATCAGGGTACCATCAGCTGCGAGTCCATGAGGGTGATGTTCCTAACAGCATTTCAGACTCGATATGGTCACTACGAGTTTGTAGTTATGCCCTTCGGTCTAACTAATGCACCGGTAGTATTCATGGACCTGATGAATCGGGTGTGCCGTCCTTTCTTGGACAAGTTTGTCATCGTGTTCATCGACGATATACTTGTCTATTCCAAAAGTGAGGAAGATCATCGACAACACTTGAGATCGGTGTTGGAAACCTTAAGGACGGAGAAGCTATACGCAAAATTCTCCAAGTGCGAATTCTGGATTCGAAAAGTAACCTTCCTAGGTCACGTGGACCCCTCCAAAATCAAAGCGATAGAGAACTGGTCAGCACCGAAGACACCCATAGAAATCCGACAATTCTTGGGTCTCACTGGCTACTATCGCAGGTTTATCCAGAATTTCTCCAAAATTGCCAAACCCTTAACCACTCTAACTCAGAAAGGCGTACCCTTTTGTTGGAGTGAAAAACAAGACACTGCGTTCCAAACGTTGAAGCGGGCCCTATGCAGCGCACCTGTCCTGTCTCTGCTCGAAGGGACGGAGGACTTCGTTGTCTACTGTGATGCATCCAATCAGGGCCTAGGCTGTGTGCTCATGCAACGGGGAAAAGTTATTTCTTACGCCTCGAGACAGCTGAAAGTACACGAAGTTAACTATACAACGCATGACCTAGAGTTGGGAGCAGTAATCTTCGCACTGAAGATATGGAGACATTATCTCTACCGAACCAAGTGCACTGTCTTCACTGACCATAAAAGTTTACAACATATCTTCGACCAGAAGGAGCTGAACATGCGACAACGGCGTTGGGTCGAGCTACTCAGCGATTACGAGTGCGAAATCCGCTACCATCCCGGCAAGGCCAATGTGGTGGCAGATGCCCTTAGCCGAAAAGAGTATTCAGGTCGCAGAGTGAAGGCACTGACTATGACTATCCATTCCCATTTATCCGCGCAAATCAAGGAGGCTCAGCTGGAAGCCTTAAAACCAGAGAACATGCCGGGTGAAGCCTTGAGGGGAATGGAAAAGAACCTAGAGATCAAGGGAGACGGAGTCTATTATTTCGTGGACCGGATTTGGACCCCAAAGTTCGGTGGTTACAGAGAGGTTGTAATGAACGAAGCTCACAAGACCAGATACTCCGTTCACCCAGGTTCGGACAAGATGTACCTCGATCTCAAGAATTTATATTGGTGGCCAAACATGAAAGCGGAGATCGCTACATTCGTGAGCAAGTGTCTGACTTGCGCCAAAGTAAAGACCGAATATCAGAAACCCTCAGGTCTACTCCAACAGCCAGAAATTCCCAAATGGAAGTGGGAGAGGAATACTATGGATTTCATCACCAAACTACCCAAATCTCCGAGTGGGTACGACGCCATTTGGGTGATAGTCGATCGAGTGACTAAATCCGCTCACTTCCTGCCAATCAAAGAAACCTTCAAAATGGAGAGACTGACACGAATCTACATCCAGGAGATAGTCCGACTGCACGGTGTACCTGTGTTCATTATCTCCGATCGAGATAGCAGGTTCACTTCGAGATTCTGGCAGTCCCTGCAGAAGGCCCTTGGAACTAAGCTGGACATGAGTACAACTTATCATCCTCAAACTGATGGGCAGAGTGAGATAACCATATAAACCTTGGAAGACATGTTGAGAGCATGTGTCATCGATTTCGGTAAGTCATGGGATATCCATTTACCCTTGGTCGAGTTCTCCTACAACAACAGCTACCATACCAGCATCAAGGTTGTGCCTTTCGAAGCCCTCTATGGCCGCAAGTGCAGATCCCCTCTGTGCTGGGCTGAGGTGGGCGACACGCAGCTAGCTAAGGGGCAAGTCCCCGATAACACTCTCACTGGTCCAGAAATCATTCGAGAAAACACATAAAAGATTGTCCAAATCCGAGAACGACAGAAAGCCTCTCGAGATAGACAAAAGAGCTACGCAAACATACGACGAAAACCCTTGGAATTCCAGGTTGGAGACCGTGTTCTGTTGAAGGTCTCGCCCTGGAAAGGTATGATACACTTTGGGAAGCGTGGAAAGCTAAATCCAAGATACATAGGACCATTCGAGATCCTCTGCTAGGATCGGTCCTGTAGCCTACAAACTCCGATTACCTCAAGAGCTTAGTAACATACATCCCGTTTTCCACGTCTCGAACCTGAAGAAGTGCTTATCCGATGAGACTCTTGCTATCCCTCTCGATGAGATTGAAATCAACAAGAATCTGAACTTTGTAGAAGAACCAATCGAAATCATGGATCGAGAGATCAAACGAACGAAACAAAGTCGCATCCCGATAGTGAAGGTTCGTTGGAATGCCAAGCGGGGACCTGAATACACTTGGGAGCGCGAAGATCAGATGAAACAGAAGTATCTGCATCTCTTTTCTAATCCATGATTTGTATTCTATATTCGAATTTCGGGACGAAATTCCCTCTAACGGGGGGATGATGTGACAACCTAAAACTTTTATCCTGTACAATCGATCTTTATAGCAATATTAAACTCGATGTTATCATCTTTTAACGCCGTTTAAGAGCTAGTTTAAGTGTTCTAAGCTTGAGTACAGTTGGGAATGAGATTAGGAATGAGTCAACATGTCGTTTAGAAGCAAAATCGGGCCATACACCCTCATGAGAGGTGTGTACGGCCGCACACACGGGTGTGCGACCGCACACCCATCCCCTAGCCGCACACTCGTCCCTTATATATATAAGGAGACCCCTTCACTCATTCCTTTCCTTTGGCTGCACTCTACTACTTTCTCTCTCTAAGAACTTCACCCAAGAACACTCTAAAGGCCTCAAAAACGCGAACCACTTCATCATTCAGCTTGTTATCTTGGTAAGACACTTGAATCTAAGCCTAAAACTTATTGTGTTCTTCGTGTTCTTCATCCTTTTAAGGTGTATGGCCGCACACCTTCATAAGGTGGTTGCACACACCTTAAAGACTCTCCAAAGTGAAGAGTTTGGCCTCCATTTGCTAGTTGGACTTGGTATTAGCACTAGAACACCTCAAAACACCTCAAAATCGACATTTCGGACACAAATGAGGAGTGTACGGCCGATTCCTGTGTACGGCCGCACACACCCTTTGTACGGCCGCACACTCCTTTGTGCAACCGCACACACAGCCTGGCCGCACACCCACTCATATGGCCGTACACCTCCCTTATTTGATCATATAGGGTCCCGACAAGCATTTCCAAGTCTTTAGGGTGATTTCCCGTCATGTTTAGCCATGAAACACCCTAATTCTAACACACATATGTGTTATCATATGTTAATAGGATCCACTAGTTTACGAAACATCGGTTGACACTCAACACTCGTAACCAATTGTGCTTTCGGATCCTACGATAAACTGTGAGTTCATACCCCTATACTTTTCCGAGTTTTTCATGTTTTCAGGGGGAATACAAGCAAAAGTACAAGGAAACTTGTGCTCAAATATATTATTTTGTTTAAAATAATTTCATGTTCAGTATGCTTTCAAACACAGAAAACTGTTTTACCACTCGATTTAGAAATCAACTCGTAGAAACAGTTTTCAAATCTAAAGCAAGGAACTTGTGAACCTTATCATAATATGTATTATTTCATAAAGGATTCACGCAAATTATAAACAGGATTTTCAACATTGTTATTTGTAAGTTCGTTAGGCTAAGTTTGAGACATGTCCTCGGTAACACTCTTCCGGATTCGTGAGTGGAGGACTACGACTTATAACCAGAATCTCTTGGAGAGAGAGCGTGACTATTGTGTATAGATCTATATGGGACTGACTATCCCACACCCTCGCTGCTAGCTACAGCGGAACCATTTGGTTCAGGGGTGACAAAGTCATAAAAGATACTGGCCCATTTACGCGCCTTATCCAGTCTCAGTACGGTTATGGCACTCACAACTTAGGTAACGAGAATTTACTTTTCCAATATACTCCTCTGGGTGTAACCAGAGCTTCGAAAATACAGCTAATGTACTCCTATGGGTGTAACCAGAGCTTCGAAAATACGGCTAATGTACTCCTCTGGGTGTAACCAGAGCTTCGAAAATACGGCTAATGTACTCCTCTGGGTGTAACCAGAGCTTCGAAAAGAAAACTACTGTCCGAGTATGGTAGATACTCGCGTATGGATAATCAACTATCAACCCTTAAGAAAATATGGGATTTTCTGGAATAACTTAATATTTCATAAATAGTCCGTTTAATATGTAACTAATGGATAATCAAAACTCTTTCATAAGAAAATATGGGATTTTCTTGGGAAACAACTTTTCAAAGAATCAAGGAAACATTCCTTTCACCAGAATTAACCACTTATGAACTCACCAGCTTTATGCTGATATGTTAAAACTGCTTGTATTCTCAGGGCATCAATAGGCAGGTACTTTTGCCAACTTTTGGAGAAGATGGAACATCCTGAAGTCACATCTTTTACTTTTGCTATATATACTGATATGTATAAACCATGTTTTCGAACAATGTAAATATTCTTATTATAATGTAATGGTTGTGTTTACTATGCTTACTATGAAACAACTGTTGTGATACTACGCATGACGTCCTCCGCCCCGGAACATTTCCGCCTTCGGTTTCGGGGTGTGACATCGGGGTTGCCAGTTGTCAAATCACGCCTTTTCAGGCGTCGTTTCCCAAAATTCAGGAATCATTGCTTGCGTTTTTTCTCTCTCTACAAAATCGTATATAAGGATTTGATTTCTGTGCGACTCTTCTTTACCGCTCTTCAACTCTCTCAAGCAATATACAACGATCCGCTACTCACTGTTCATCTTCTTCTTCAACAAGCTTCATCAATGGCGGAATCTTCATCTGTTCAAGAAACTACCGGTCGCTCCACTCTCCTTGCAATCAAGCCCAATCAGAACCTGTTCATCGATCTCACACCGTTTCTCTACGATGGGTACATGCATCAAGTGGTGGAATGTCTGAAATATTCCCCACTCCTTCGTGCTCTGTCAACGGTGGAGGTCGTCCCTATGGCGTGTCTCTCTCAAATCTACTCCTCCGCCACTTACAACAAAGGGTTCGACAAGATTTACTTCGGCATTCTCAATCAAAAAGCTTCAATCTCCAAGAATCGCTTTTGCTCGTTACTAGGGCTTCCGTATGAAGAATCCATGATAAACCCTGATTCCATCTCAACAGGTCAGCTATTTTCGATGTTCTACAATATGGGGTACACTGAAACCCTAACGACTGTGACCAAGTTTAAAAAGTCATGCCTTCCTCCTCAATGGAATGGTCTCTTCACTCTTCTCTTCAAGGGGCTTTCTGAACGCAGTGCAGGATCAGATGGTGCAAGCAAGTCCTTCATGACTCTGCTTTACGGGTTGTACCATGGTATCAATCTAGACTATGGTTTCGTTTTGTGGCTTTAAATTATTCAGAATCTATCATCTTCTTCACGCCACACAGAGATCTCTTGTGCCCGATTTTGGACGATTATAACTCAATGGGTTATGGAGCGCTTTCATGTTCCCATCATGGCGGATTCCCTGCTCTCTTCTATTGCAACTTTCCATACCACCAACATCATCGTCACTCATCCATCAAAGTTTCTCTTTGTTGGGTCCATTCCTGAGACCATGTACGCCAGTGTGTCTCCTGAGAGCAAGATTATTCAAGAATACAAGAAGCTTCCCTCTTCTGGTCCGAAGGAACTCACTCCTGACATGATAAAATCAGTTGAGGAAGCAGATAAACTAGCTAAACGGGGAAAGAAGCCAGAAGCTAAGAAGGAGGATAAAGGAGCTCAAGTCTCAAAAGTTCAGACTCCCAAGAAGAGAAAGTCTGAGAAGGCAGCACCCTCTCAGCCCAAGAAGAAGAAAACAAATAAACCTGCACGGAAACTAATTCTTCAGTCATCAACCGATTCTGACTGAATATGTGCCTCCTCATTATCAGTCAAACATTCCTAGCGAATCTGAGAGCGACAACTCTGAGGATGAAGGTTCAGCTCGTGGTGATACACCGCCTCGTTCGCCTATACCTGAGGTACCTGTTCGCTCCTTACCACCTTCTCCTCCACCTGTTTCTGTTCCTATTTCCTTTCCTTCCACTTTCCCTATCATCACATCTCAACCTCCCTCTACCATTCCCATTTCTGCACCCATCTTCACTGAGGCTACTACTACCACCACTACTGGAGTTCGAACCAACATATCTGATACGGGGGCTCGTTCTTCAGCTCCCGAAACCCCAGTTACTACCAAACCTCCATCACCTACCCAATCTACTGAAACCAACACTGTTCTTGGAGGTGAGGACTTGGAGTTTGATTCTACTTACTTCAGTCCTTATCGAGTCCAAAGCGACGATGATGAAGATGCTCCCCTCACCAAACGACACTTAAAGGTGGTAACTGACAAGATTGATCAACTTTTGTCTTCGTCTACTGCTAGTTCTTATTCTGAAGCAGCCTTAAAAGCTCTGTTTTCTTCAATCGTCCAAGAACATGCCTCCTCTTTTTCTGACGCTGCTAAGGCCATTGACGCTTCAACTTCTCAATGCCAGAAGGCTTCGCTTGCTGTTGAAGCCTCCTCAAAAGACTGCAAGGATGCGACCGCAAATGTCGATAAACTAATTTCAGAGGCCCAGCTCTTCTTGGATTCTTTGCAAGCAGCGGCTCAGAAAAACGCTCAAACGGTGAATGCTTCTGTCGAAAATCTATCGCGTTCACTGGAAGCTGAGAAGACAAAACTCGATGATGCTCGAAGAGCTATTGAAGCTGCTAACGAAGAGCTTCATACTAAAGTTGATGATCGCTTAACTCAGCTTGAGGCTGAGCTTGCAGTGGAAAATCGAATAATGGATGAGCTTGACAAGTGAACCTCCCAGCTCAAGATTCAAACTTTAAAGCTCTGAAATGCGACAAAAGAGCTTGATCATATGAAGTCTGAATGCGAGGCTATTCGCAGCTCTGTGGGCGATGTACATTCCATTCTATTGCATCTTCTTGACGCCCACGACTCGGTTTTGACTATATCAATTCGACGCCATTTAGCAGAGAAGCTCCGACCTGCTTTGGATATTCTAAGTAGGATTGAGGGTGTTCCGGAGACTTCTGTCAAACCGAAACAAGGGGGAGAAAAGGTTACTCAAGCAGGAAAGGATCATTCTCAACCTCCTCCCGAACCAAAATCAACAGCTGAACCGAAGGATAATGTAGCTTCGGTCAGCAAAAGGGATAAGAAAAAGAAGAAGATTGGTGAAGATGACGAAGATGATGATGATGATTTTGAAGATATCTTGGATGAAAATCCCTCTAAACCTTTTCAGAAAACTAAGTCCACCGATAAGGAGATTGAGGAAAGAATTAAGAAGGAAACGGTTGAGTTCGAGAAGAAGCTGAAAGAAAAGGAGCTCTTAGAGAAGAAGAAGTCCATGTTTCCAGAATGGACCATGGATTCGCTCCAAAGGGAAGTCATAGACGAACTGAGCACTCACTGGCTTGAACCAGTTATGTCATTCGGTCTTGAAAACTCTAAGGATGCTCAGTTTTATATGCCAATCACCCGAAAGGCATTTATCTTCCATTGTTTTCAATCAACGACTGTCGTTCCCTCTCCAAACCCGAAGGTAGACCGGGATTTATTGGAGTTTTATCTGGAATTTGCTCAGCCACAATACTTGACTTGGAGCACAAAGAATATCACAACAGTTAAGGTATTGAAGTCTTATTCGGCTGTGAAATTTGTCAATGTCAAGTTTAAAGTGACTCGAGGCTTGGACAGTTCGGTCCATACCATTTCCTTGGCGGATCTTCCAAATCTGAACCCGCATGACTGGATCCTCCTCAACAACATTTTGATGTCCAATCCTCAGGAGTATCAACCGATCATCAATCATGTCAAGAGAATGCTTGTCCGCTACATTCACGAAGTAGCAAAGATGGACCAAGAAATTGCATCTGCCATCTACAAGCGAACTACGATTAAACCAATTGGAAGTACTGGCAATGTGAATACGATGATCAAGGGCAAAATTGATCCAAAATTTCATACGGTAATGTTTATTAGAGGCGAAAGTCAAAAATGCCTTTTTGCTCTTATTGATAAGCACCTGTTCTTAACTGCTTGCTTGGAGCACATTCCGGAGATCATTCACAGGTGTAATCAGAATAGTGAGGCGGACAAGAAGCTATTCACCGATATGCTTCGTTGGTACATTCAGTTTCGGCAGACACTTCTTGCTATTATCCCTCGGCTATTTAAGGTGGTGAAAAAGATCAAGCCTACTCAACCGAAATAAGTCTCTCGTTTCAATTGACGCAAAGGGGGAGATTGTTGGGTCTAGTAAGGTTGCGTCTTGGGCTCGGTCCTCAGCCCAGTTTTGTTATCCGGTTTGGGCCTGTCCAACCGTGATTGTTTTATTAGGGTTTAGTATTTAAGGTCCTCAGCCCAGTTTTATTAGCGCTTTGATTATTAATTTTCGGCAATTGTACTACAAACCCTAGCTCGCCTCTACAGCGGAAGTTCTTTGTCGAGCTCTGCTGAGGCGTGACTACTTTAAATCATTAAGCATTATTTGATTCTACATCTTGTTTACTGTGTTTATTTTGATTATCTTATTTAACCTGTTGAAAGATCTAATCGATCTAAGAGTTTTTTAACTCACTAGATAGTAACACTTTACTCATAAATAAACAACAACTTTTATTTAATCATCAAATGTCAATTACATTTTACAAGTTTCAAAACTATCTAATTATTAAAACTAATATCATCCTTCAGCCCGATGTGCCTTGCATGCTGTAAATGCTTAACCCTAGTCAGTCCCTTCGTGAGGGGATCTGCTGGGTTCTCATGTGATGATACCCTCTTAACCACGAGGAGTCCTTCTTCTATACGATGTCTAATGAAATGGTATTTTTTGTCAATGTGTCTGGATCTCCCGTGATCCCTTGGTTCCTTAGCTAAGGCAACCGCACTTTCGCTGCCACAAAAAATTTCCATTGACTCTTTTATAGATGGTACAACTCCAAGGTATCCAATGAAGTTCTTTAGCCATATCGCCTCCTTTGCTGCCTCGCTTGCTGCTATATACTCTGATTCGCACGTTGAATCAGCTACCGTCTCCTGCTTGGAACTTTTCCAAGTAATTGGTCCTCCATTTAGGATAAAGACCCAGCCTGACTGAGAGCGGAAATTATCCCTATAAGTCTGGAGGCTAGCATCGCTATATCCTACCACTCTCAAGTCATCATTGCCACCAAGGGTAAGGACCCAGTCCTTTGTCCTTCGCAGATACTTGAGAATGTTCTTTACCGCAGTCCAGTGAGCCTTGCCAGGGTTCCCTTGATATCTACTGACAATGCTCAAGGAAAAGGCCACATCAGGACGAGTACAAGTCATAGCATACATGATTGAGCCCGCAACGGAAGCATATGGTACATGACTCATCTCAACTATCTCAGCCTCTGTACTCGGACTCTGAGTCTTACTCAGTTTGGCGTTACTCTGGATCTGTAATTCCCCTTTCTTGGAATCCTACATACTGAACCTCTTCAGTACCTTATCCAAGTAAGTACTTTGACTAAGTCCAATTAGTCTCTTACTCCTGTCTCTCAATATCCTTATCCCTAGGATATATGTAGCTTCCCCAAGGTCCTTCATAGTGAAACACTTCCCAAGCCAGGACTTAACCTCCTGCAAGGTTGGGATGTCATTTCCTGTGAGTAGTATGTCATCCACATACAACACCAAGAAGCTAACTATACTCCTACTAGCCCTAACATATACACAGGACTCATCCTCACTCCTTGAAAATCCAAAATCTTTGACTTTCTCATTGAAGCAAAGATTCCATCTACGAGGTGCTTGTTTCAACCCATAGATGGATTTCTCAAGCTTGCACACCTTATTAGGGTTCTCTATACTGACAAAACCCTCTGGCTAACTCATGTAAACATCATCAACCAACTTTCCATTCAGGAAAGTGGTTTTCACATCCATCTGCCATATTTCATATTCATGAAATGCAGCAATGGCTAACATAACCCTAATAGACTTAATCTTTGCTACTGGTGAAAAGGTCTCATCATAATCAACTCCCGGAGTTTGAGAATAGCCCTTTGCAACCAGTCGCGCCTTATAAGTGTGTACGTTACCATCCATGTCAGTCTTCTTCTTGAAGATCCATTTGCACCCGACTGTCTTACGACCTGGTACATTGTCAACCAAGTTCCAAACTTCATTGTCATACATGGACTGTATCTCGCTGTCCATAGCCTCTTTCCATTTATCCGCCTCAGGGCCTACCATGGCTTCCGTGTAGCTGTTAGGTTCATCCAGATGTGACAACCGTCAAATACAAGTCAAAGTTAAAGTCAACAAGTCAAAGTCAAAGTTAACAAGTCAAAGTCAAAGTCAACAAGTCAAGCCGGCCAAACGTAACTAATACTTGTATGTGAAAAGTTATTCTATAAAAATGTGTATTGGTATGCCAAAAATTCAAGTGTTTCGGATATTTTACGTGTTTAGCAATGTAAAACCCTAAAAAGGGAGTTAAACGCTTCAAAACACGACTATGGACCCTTTCGAGGTCTTAAAACAATCATAAACAAAGCTTAACGAGGTTCACGAACCTTGCATTACGAGATTATACAATAATAATGGCTAAAAACAAATCTCTCCCAAATCTCTCTCAAAATTTCTCTCAACTTTTTATAGTCATCCGGGTCATCCCGACCCTTAAATTAGCCAAAAACCACTTAAATCGGGAAGTTATATCGAAAAACAGCTAAATAGGGCCGAAACCCCTCTTAGGAACCGAACCTCTTAGAACCGAAACCCTTCTATTAGGACCGAAGGTCCCTCAGGACCCAACTGCGAAGACCGAACCGAAGCTATTAGAACCGAACTAAGCACCTCGGACCGAAACCTCCATGCAACCGAAATAGACCGAGCCCTCGGTCTATTTAACTCATCTCGCCCCTTCGAACCGAGACCAACCTTCGGTTCCTTCTCCCTTCCCTTCGGTCCCTTCTCCCTACTCTCGGTTCCTTCCCCTACCTGCGGTCCTCAACACCTCTAAGAGCCGAACCTCGCAGGTTCGCTCCTTAAGCCCGGTTTTCGACTACTTTCGCTTCCTAAGCCCGTTTTTGACGTTTTTGACGGGGATTTTTCACCAAATTCATATTTTTACCATTTTAAACTCCCTAAACCCATATTTTATTAATTTCTCAAGGATTTATTAATTATAAATCATTATTTTACATTAAGATAAATATCTAAGGATGTTTACACCACAAGTGGGTCAAGTGTGCCCACTTGCTTTCCATGTGTCATCTTCTCATTTGTCCAACCCTATCCACATCACACAAACCAAGCACTCACATGTTTCATCGCTAAATCATCGAGGGGCCCACAGATATCGCTTTTATCCCGAAGGTAAAAGGAATGGATAAACTTCGACTCATATGGCTTGTTCTACTACTTGTTGAATCATACACAAAGACATGTTTTATAACATCGAGTTACCAATGCGTTTTCGTGCAATCAATGTATAACCAACTCATAGTAACAACTCATATCTCTAGGTTTGAAGAATATAAGATATTATCGTCTCATGATCACTCGTGATAAAATCCATGAAGTGATTCAAATGAGCGTGGGTTGAATCCAATACTCAGAACTTATGAGCACTCATGAGTGTTGTAGCACCACTTTGTCCAACATCTTAGACCTCTACAAGCCAACCCATGACAGTCTTGATTCATATCTACTTCTAACATATGACCGACTGTAGATGGTTTGAATAACTTAGTCATTCGGGAAGAATAACCTAGTTTATTCTGGAAGTCAAAACATGCAAAATGAAACACAAGAATAAATGAATCAAATATGGTATCAAAACCTATGAATATAAATAGACCACTTTTATTTATCACCATACTGATTACTCATTATTCATTGTTTCGGTTTTATCAACATTATACCTGAATTAAAAAACACTAGTTGTTCCATGCTCCAAGCAAGTACACTATGTTTTTCAAAACAATAGCTTTGCCATACACCAAGTATGCACTCTATGTTTTTCTATGATCCTTACTTTGTGAAATAAACCAATTGAACATAATTTCAATGATTCATACTCCCAAATCCTTATCGAAAAATGTGAGAATTTTAAATTCCTATCATTTAACGAAATCTGTTTAGATTTTAAACTTATATGCACTGACCCTCCTGTAATGAATATGTACAAAGTCACAAAGACTTGTCAACAGTCATTATAAGGTATTCCAATGGAGATCAACTCCATGGAAAATAAGTCTCATATTCAAAGTACATTGCTTTGAACATGCTTCTTGCATTAAGTTTTCTAATCTTACACAGATAACTTCCACCTATGGAGACAACTCCATATTCTCATTTTGACTATCACTTCTGAACAAGAGATGCCTCTCTTTAGAATATGTCAATATGGTCCTTCCAAAATTAGCACTATACTTCCAACTGTCCCTGAGCAACCAATCTTTGGTAAACCTTAGATTGTCCTCGACAATTGCTTAATCATTTTAGTCATATCCAATTCTAGACCTTTTCCCTTCTTAATGCCTCTGGGCATTTGGAAAAATTTAGAAAGGACAAATATTGTAGCACATGCAATCGATCCTGTACCCAAAGCAAATGGGACACGATTCATGATGTCTCACATAAAGACATGATTCTAGACCAGTCTTTTGCTACAATATTTTTATTGCCATGTTTTTAAAATTTGACTATGAAGAGGGATGTCGTAATCATAATCGAATTTTGAGAACGCAATATATAGAATTTCCTTAAGTTGAACCAATCCAACGTGAAATTCATGTATATATTCTTGACTAAAGATGATTAAGGTCTCAATCCAAGCCTTTAGAACTGAAATGAAGTATATCCTCTCCCTTAATTATAGCAAAACAACTTTTTCAACCCCTGCAACTTCACGAATTGAAACTTTTGTTTTCTATAATTAACATTGCTAACTTGCAATACTTATCATAATTATCATGCTCCCACTAACATGATGATTATTAGCATAACACTTATGCTCCCACTAGCTTTGACATGTATCCAGAAAACAGCTGGACCTCTAGAAGTCAATACTTTATTGACATTCTTACCAAAGTTCAAATTTCTGATACTCGATTGCTTTGATAAGACTTTATCAAAATCATACACCTTTCCTTAGATATCATGCATGTGTGTCTAAACAATTTCAGTACTATGAAAAGGGATGTCGTAATCATAGTCTCAATTGATTAGACCTTTTGCCATCTGCTTCAAATCTACTTGGTGGAAGTGTTTCCTCACCATCATTTTCATGAATCGGAGAGAAACCTTATGACCCTTAGATTTTATGGTGTATATGTTCTTATCCATGTGAATTTGTCAAACCATAATCACAAGACTAGGTTAGTGACAAATCCAAACACATATGGACTGAACTCAATCTTAATTTCTTACCACCTGGCTGCTCAAGGGCCTGCCATTGCTTCCAAGTTGTTATGCAACCAACTGAGAACTCTAAGAACTCATATACAAAGCCAACTTTAACTGGAATAGGCAAAGAAATAGAAATATGTCAACACGATAGGTTATAAACCTCACGTCGTGTGCTAGTGTTAAACTACATGTTTTTATTCTTGATTAGACCTTAAATCTTTTAGAATATCTAAGACTCCCACTGTCCTCTTGACATATAAGACTATCTTGCCAAATATTCAAGAGATAGTTTGGATTCTTTATCAAGACAAACACTTCACACAATTAGCCTTAGTTGGTCTTTGTTTTATCCAAAACATCACAACTTACCAATTTCAAATGTACAAGATTAGGACACTTTTACTCTTACATTTGACAAGTGTTATAAACCTTTCTTTAAGATATGTCACTCAACTTATAGTCTTGGATCATGACTCTAAGAATTGTTTTGAAACGAAATATGACTCATCTTCTTGATTTAACCATTTCAACAATTCATGACTCCTCTTCTTAGTCATAAGAATGCACTAACATGTCCTTAGAAGACCAATTGTGATGTGGTTCTTTAATCATTAAGATGATCACAAAACATGATACTAAAGTACTCTCCCATCTTTTCAGTTTTGAGAAACTTTTATCTGTCTGCCTAATTTGATTCTTCCCATTCGTTCTGCCATACATTGAGACTTTTCCAATGTCTCAGAATGATACTTAAACTTGTAAGTATAACCATATTTACTAAACTTTAGTAAATCATGACGAATAGTCTTAACGAGCTTTGTGGTGGACATGACCAGTGCACAAGAATGTGTACTCGATCCCTTTAGTCTTTTACTTGACTCACATTACATGTCAACAAGGAATTAGTCTTAATTTTCCAAAGCTGAAAGTTCTCATTCATCATACTATACAACTTGCATGATACCAAGTTTCTATCCAACTGAAACTTGGGTGATGAGAATCTTTCCTTATTTGGTAAATTTAGACACTACCATAAATGAAAGAATCAAATTCATATTTCCACTCTTGCTATTAATGGAATCATATAAACAACAATTTTTTCCACAAATGCCATTGTAAGGATATTTTAAAATAAATAAAATAAAAATTTTCCTTTTGTTTTAAACTTTGCGGAAAAACTTATCCTTACAGTGCAAAAGCATATGAAAAACTTGTTGTTATCTATTCCTAAGCAATATATCATAACTCCTAAGCAACAGCTAAAAATTCTGATCACCGAACCATGCGATCGAAATCCATCTTCGCGATCAGAAGCAGCATATACTTCATTTATGTTTCTTCACATTTCTTTGATTCTTAAAACATCAACATGTGACCCAGTCACTGTTGGATTAATGTCTAAGCCCATAACTATAATTGGTAAGACTTGACCCGACCCGGCATGGTCCATTTGGGTTGCATGGCATCATGCATTTGGATAGACTATAATGAGAGAAATAACACTTAAGGTTTGTTAATATATTATAAGTTATAATATATTAATAAGATTATTTAATTAGTATTGATCAAGAATTAGTTTGGAATTAATTAAGTGATCAAAAGAAGACTAATTAAATATATGGGTTGATTGTGTAAATCACCCATACTTGTATAGTGGGCTAATGCTCCATGGATTGTCAAGTTGGGCTAAAACCCATAAGATGCTCCATGGATGCTCCATGGTATGTTTGAACCCATGGATCCAAGGAAATGGAAAGCCATGACAATTAGGGTTTACCCTAATTGTCACTAACTATATAAGCATCTTATTGTTGACAAAATCGGCACTAGAGTATGATTATAAGGGCTAGCCGATTTTCATGAAGTGTGTATGTTCTCTCAAGTTATTCCAAGTGTATTTGGTGTTGTGTGACCCATTTGAGGTGTCACACTTAGGGCACTAGGCACTCAAGCTTCATGAAGTCATTCTATATCAAAGAGGTATGTATTCTAACTTGTTATATTTCATATGAATCAAAGTTTTTGTATGCTAGTTAGTATAATACCTTGGATATTCATATTTGCATGTATAATAGAGAAAACATAGATCCAACGTATTTAGGGTTGCATGTACACTTACGAGTGTTAGACTGCTCAAAACCCAACAGTGGTATCAGAGCCTAGGCTTGTTTTCTTGTTATACTTGCAAAATCTTCTTAAAAATTGAAGTTTTTTGCTGTCTGAACAGCAGACTCGCCGAGTCCATAAAGGGACTCGACGATTCCTTGCCTTAAAAGTGTTCCAAACGATCAAACTCGTCGAGTTGGTTCATGCACTCGACGAGTTGGACCCCCTGACAGCATATCTTCGAGTTTTTGGCTAGAAATGGACTAGGAACATTACCATAAGCTGTTTTTGAACCTATAAACCTGTTTTTGATGTGGTAATGTTCATGCTAATCCAATTTCAAAGATAATTGTCAATAGATTCATGTTTTGTATTAGTTTAAAAGTGATGCTAATTACATGAAAAAGTTTGATCCTTGTTCATATGAGTTGCTTAGATTAATAGAAAAGTTAATTGATTATGTGTTTTCAATCCATTTTCATCTAAGAGTTGATTCTAAAATGTGTTTGTGTAACTTGTCCTTAAGTTACATGAAAGGTCACATTTAAGTTTCTTAAAACTCATAAAAGTTGGCAAAGGTTACAAAATGAAGAGTCTTGTCCTCATTAAATGGTTTTATGACTCCATAACTTGTCCTCAAGTTATGGAGGTTCAAGAGTCACTTCATTAAATAACAAAAATGTGTAACCTTAATTAGTTCCATAAGTTACAAAAGAAGAAGAGTTACATTCTTTAATAGTTTAAAGTCTTCCATAACTTGTCCTCAAGTTCTGGAACTTGAAGAGTTTTCTTATTTAAAACTACTTTAAACTCATACGTTATGGAATTAATTAGTTTTGAATAGTTTCAAAACTTGCCCTCAAGTTTTGGAATTTGTAAAGTTTCTCTCATGAATACTTTAATTCCAAGTTAAGTCCTTAGAATTTTAAAAGTTAAAATTCAACCCTTATACTTTATAATATTATAAGTTAATAATATATATATATATATATATATATATATATATATATATATACATATATAAGAGCAAGTCAGTCTTACCATTAGTAGGCCTCATTCACGAAGCCGGTCTATAAGGGGGGTATAAGGTTGTTGCCTATAAAATGGCAGCTTAATGGGTGTCCACTCTCACCCACCGCTTCCTTGACCGGTGGAAGGTCGTTAGCCGAACAGGTAGGACAAGGACTATAATTCTCCCTTCATTAAAAGTATTAATGATAAATACTAAGTAACTAAACACTTATAAATTCCCAATCTTGGTTACTTAGGAAAATGTGAATAAGGTGCTAATCCATGAAAGTACACTTTGCACTTTGTTTAAGCCGTTAGTGGAGCGTGTGTGGTTAACCGGCACACTAACCAGGATTTAACAAGGTAGGCAAAGGGTAACTTAATATTTATCATAGTATTGGTGGAGCTCGTGTGGTTAACCGACACATCGATTGAGGGGTAAATATTAAGGGTACCAAGTAATTTGCATGGTTACTTCACACCTTGTTTTGTGATCCTCGGCATCCCAGTCACAAAACCTGAAGGGCACACTCGAGATTGAAACATGCCATTGAAAAGTTCAATGAATCTCAAAAGATCTAGGAGTTTCAAATCCAAGTAAAACTTAATAATATTTCGTTTTTCATGGTGGAAATTGGTTAATCATCATTTACCTACCTTCAACTATTTTATAACTCGGATTACGGCATCCCTCTTCCAGTTATAAATAGGTTGTTGGATCCTTGCCTTAATATTTCATATTGGGTGTTATATTAAGGACTTTGAATCAACTATATAGATGTCTGAGCTAGACATCTTTTGGGAGATATTCAAAGTCCTTAATATAACACCCAATATGAAATATTAAGGCAAGGATCCAACAACCTATTTATAACTGGAAGAGGGATGCCGTAATCCGAGTTATAAAATAGTTGAAGGTAGGTAAATGATGATTAACCAATTTCCACCATGAAAAAAGAAATATAATTAAGTTTTACTTGGATTTGAAACTCCTAGATCTTTTGAGATTCATTGAACTTTTCAATGGCATGTTTCAATCTCGAGTGTGCCCTTCAGGTTTTGTGACTAGGATGTCGAGGATCACAAAAGAAGGTGTGAAGTAACCATGTAAATATACTTGGTACCCTTAATATTTACCCCTCAATCGATGTGCCGGTTAACCACACGAGCTCCACTGATACTATGATAAATATTAAGTTACCCTTTGCCTACCTTGTTAAATCTAGGTTAATGTGTCGGTTAACCACACACGCTCCACTAACGGTTTAAGCAAAGTGCAAAGTGTAATTTCATGGATTAGTACCTTATTCACATTTTCCTAAGTAACTAAGATTGGGAATTAATAAAAGGTTTAGTTACTTAGTATTTATCATTAATACTTTTAATGAAGGGAGAATTATAGTCCTTGTCCTACCTGTTCGGCTAACGACCCTCCACCAGTCAAGGAAGCGGTGGGTGAGAGTGGACACCCATTAAGCTGCCATTTTATAGGCAACAACCTTATACCCCCCCTTATAGACCGACTTCGTGAATGAGGCCTACTAATGGTAAGATTGACTTGCTCTTATACACATATATATATTATTAACTTATAATATTATAAAGTATAAGGGTTGAATTTTAACTTTTAAAATTCTAAGGGCTTAACTTGGAATTAAAGTATTCATGAGAGAAACTTTACAAATTCCAAAACTTGAGGGCAAGTTTTTGAAAATATTCAAAACCATTTAATTCCATAACTTATGTGTTTAAAGTAGTTTTAATTAAAACTCTTCAAGTTCCAAAACTTGAGGACAAGTTATGGAAGACTTTAAACTTATTAAAGAATGTAACTCTTCTTCTTTTGTAACTTATGGAAATAATTAAGGTTACACATTTTAATGATTTAATGAAGTGACTCTTGAACCTCCATAACTTGAGGACAAGTTATGGAGTCATAAAACCATTTAATGAGGACAAGACTCTTCATTTTGTAACCATTGCCAACTTTTATGAGTTTTAAGAAACTTTAATGTGACTTTTCATGTAACTTGAGGACAAGTTACACAAACACATTTTAGAATCCACTCTTAGATTAAAATGGATCAAAGACACATAATCAATCAACCTTTTCTATTAATCTAAGCAACTCATATGAACAAGATAATTGGAATCAAAGTTTTTCATGTAATTAGCATAACACTTAAACTAATACAAAACATGAATCTATTGACAATTATCTTTGAAATTGGATTAGTATGAACATTACCACATCAAAAACAAGTTTATAGGTTCAAAAACAGCTTATGGTAATGTTCCTAGTCCATTTCTAGCCAAAAAAATCCGAAGATATGCTGTCAGGGGGTCCAACTCATCGAGTGCATGAACCAACTCGACGAGTTGGATCGTTTTGAACACTTTTAAGGCATGGACTCATCGAGTCCCTTTATGGACTCGGCGAGTCTGTTGTTCAGACAGCAAAAAACTTCAATTTTTAAGCAGATTTTGCAAGTATAACAAGAAAACAAGCCTAGGCTCTGATACCACTGTTGTGTTTTGAGCATTCTATCATTCCTAAGTGTACATGCAACCCTAAATACCTTGGATCTATGTTTTCTCTATTATACATGCAAATATGAATATCCAAGGTATTATACTAACTAGCATACAAAAACTTTGATTCATATGAAATATAACAAGTTAGAATACATACCTCTTTGATATAGAATGACTTCATGAAGCTTGAGTGCCTAGTGCCCCAAGTGTGACACCTCAAATGGTTCACACAACACCAAATACACTTGGAATAACTTGAGAGAACATACACACTTCATGAAAATCGGCTAGCCCTTATAATCATACTCTAGTGCCGATTTTGTCAACAATAAGATGCTTATATAGTTAGTGACAATTAGGGTAAACCCTAATTGTCATGGCTTTCCATTTCCTTGGATCCATGGGTTCAAACATACCATGGAGCATCGATGGAGCATATTATGGGTTTTAGCCCAACTTGACAATCCATGGAGCATTAGCCCACTATACAAGTATGGATGATTTACACAATCAACCCATATATTTAATTAGTCTTCTTTTGATCACTTAATTAATTCCAAACTAATTCTTGATCAATACTAATTAAATAATCTTATTAATATATTATAACTTATAATATATTAACAAACCTTAAGTGTTATTTCTCTCATTATAGTCTATCCAAATGCATGATGCCATGCAACCCAAATGGACCATGCCGGGTCGGGTCAAGTCTTACCAACTATAGTTATGGACTTAGACATTAATCCAATAGGAGTAACTTCTTAAAATCCTTGATCATTTCCTTCATTCACACACTTCTCTTACCCCTCAAGAAAGCTTCTTTTCTCTCTACTTCCAACCACTTTTTGGAGGTGTTCTTGAGCTATTACTTCACTTTTTTGTAAGTATTTCATCTAAACTCAAGTGTTTTCCATATTTTCATAACACTCTTGGATCATCTACACACATTTTAACACCAAAAATCGTTCTTAGGATCATCCAAGCTTTCACGTGTTCATCAAGTGTTCTTGACTTGATACTCATTGTCTTCAACCTTCCACTCTTCAAGAAATCACTCAAGGTGAGTTCATACCCCTACATTTTCCAGTTTTCTTTAGTTTTCAGGGGGGGATACAAGTTAAAACACCAAAACTTATTTAAAACTCAACTTGACAGCTTACAGCAGAAAAGTTGTGACCTGTTAACGAACAGTTTTACCCAACTTAAACTCAATATTTTTCAAACATGTTTAATATTCAAATAGTTCAGGTTTATACCTTTAAAATGACTACTTGAACATCTCCATACGATTTTTCTACAATTTATGGTGATTTTTACAAAACTGCCTATCACTGCATTTTATTGAAATACATAGACATGCATAACAAGGTTTCACACCATCATACAACACTTTTGATAAACTATAATAGGTATAGTTTTGAACACTTCATTTAACAAAGAAAATAGTAACACTATCGATTTAAAAAATGAGTATTTCATTACACACTATGTGAACTTGTTAATGAATAAATTTGTGAGACATTCTCCTTCGGGGTACTCTAAGTACCACAGAAAAGTCCTGTAGTTATAATCAGAATCTCCTGGAGGGAGAACGTGATAGTTGTGTATAGATCTATACTGGGTCTGACAAACCCGCACCTAAGCTGCTTGCAACAGCTAGACCAGCAGGTCTGGGGTGACAAGTGTCATAACATTCCAACGCCTGAAGAACGTCGCATACAAGGCCTTCTAGTCTTTAGTATGGTTATAACATCTCACATGGGGTATTAACAAAACATACAATTCATGGGAATTCTAAGATTCTTCACAAAGGAGTTTTATTTAGATATAAAACCACACACATAAGTATGACGATTTACTTACAAATACTAAGTCTTGTTTCAGTTAAGACTACAACAAACCTTTTAGAAAATATTGGATTTTCTGGAAACAAACTTGTAACAAACTTTAAGGAAACAACATTTATTTTTTTATAAAATGCTTATGGACTCACCAGCTTTATGCTGATACTCTTTCAAAACAACTTGTATTCTCAGGTAATCAATAATACAGGTAACCACAAGATTTCTGAAAGTCAAGACGCTAAGGCGTAGATTCTTTTGCTATATTTTGACATCATATGTAATTTATTCGGAAACATGTATTTTTGAAACGATGTAACCTTTTAAATTATATTTATGATGGTTGTGTTTACTTTCTTCACTATGGTTATGATACTGAGCATGACGTCCTCCGCCCCGGAATGTTTCCGCCGTTCTGGTTTGGGGGGTGTGACACCATACCTACCAATATACTATCACTGATAAGTGTATCACCTTCTGCAGTAATATGGAATCCATAGTAATGCTCAGGTGCATTCCTAACTCTCGTGGAACGCCTCAGAGGTATGGGCTTGTCAGTCGGATCAACAGGAGTTTCCTCCTCAGGTTGGTTACTAGGGTTTGAGGTTCCTTCACCACTTGACTCTTGAATTTCTTCAAGGTCAATTTGCCTCCCACTGTTTCCTTGGCTTATGAACTCTCTCTCACGAAAGACTCCTCTTCTAGCTACAAAGACCACATTCTCACTAGGTCTATAGAAGAGATAACCAAAGGATCTTTGTGGGTAGCCGATGAAAATACACCTACCACTTCGAGGTTCGAGCTTATCATGAGACTCACACCTCACGAATGCCTCGCAACCCCAAATTTTGATGTGGTCCAAATTGGGAACTTTCCCAGTCCACATCCCATGAGGTTTTTTGGCAGCCTTTTTAGTAAGGACTAGATTCAGGATATGGGCGACAGTCTCTAAGGCATACCCCCAGAATGAGATTGGTAGCGAAGTCCGACTCATCATGGAACGAACCATATTCAATAAGGTTTGATTGCGCCTCTCAGCTACAACATTCAACTGTGGTGTCCTAGGAGGTGTCAGTTGTGAGACAATCCCACATTCCTTAAGATAGTCAAGGAACTCGATACTAAGATACTCTCCTCCCCGATCGGATCGGAGCATCTTGATGTTCCTGCCCAGTTGATTCTCCACTTCCTGTTTAAACTCTTTGAATTTCTCAAAGGTCTCTGACTTATGCTTGATTAAATAGATATATCCATATGTACTATAATCATCAGTAAAAGTCACATAATACCGATTAGCATCCCTTGTGGCAGTTTTGAAGGGTCCACACACATTAGTATGTATGAGGTCCAACAAACCTTCACCCTCTCACAAGTACCAGTGAAGGGTAACTTTGCCATTTTTCCAAGTAAACAAGACTCGCAACTATCATCCGACTTTAGGTCAAATGATTCCAAAACTCCAGCCTTTTGGAGTTGGCCAATGCGCTTCTTGTAAACATGTCCAAGACGACAATGCCACAAGTCTGTTTTATCTAAGCTATTTGAAGAATCAATACACAACACATTATTCCCTAGATTATCTACAACATTCACAGCTTCATATACGCCATCACAAGGTAATGCTTTAAAGTAAAATACATCATTGTAACAAACATTAATAGCACCATTATTATTATCAAATGAAAATGAAAACCCTTGTTTGTACAAGCCATGAAAGGAAATAATATTTCTCGCAATTTCAGACAAGTAACAACATTTATTCAAATCTAACATTAACCCATTATTAAGAAATAAAGAATAAACTCCTATCTTGGTAACAGGTGATGTTTTCCTATTCCCCATGATTAAGTTTATCTTCCCGTGCTCCACTTTCTTACTTCTTCTTAGGCCCTACAAATCAGTACAAATGTGAATACCACAACCTGTATCAAGCACCCAAGAGTTAGTATGTAATGAGTTTTTAGACAATATAGTGTAAATACCTGCATGGGTGGGTTTAACTTTCCCATCCTTTACATCCTGCAAGTATTTGGGGCAGCTTCGCTTCCAGTGCCCCTTTTCCTGGCAGTAGAAGCGTTGTGCTTCCTTTGGGTTTGAAGAAGGAGGAATGGAACCTTTCTTGGTTCCACTTGAAGAGGAGCCATCAAGAGACTTTCCCTTGGTACCCTTCGAAGGGGTCATTCTCTTCTTCCCCTTTCCCTGCCCAATCGCCAAGACAAGAGCAGTAGTAGGAGTAGGAGTAACAAATGATTTAATTTTAAGGCCACTTTCAGCGGTCCTTAAAAGTCCTTGAAGCTTACTTAGTGTGACTTCCTCCTTGTTCATATGATAAGTCATACGAAACTGATCATAACTTGGAGGTAAGGAATGGAGAATGATGTCAATCGCCATGTCCTTAGGAAAGTCCACATTAAGCTTCAATAACCGGTCCATGAACCTTTGCATTTTCTGCAAGTGACCGGTGAGGGATTCTCCCTCTTTCATCCTAGCTTTTATCATGGAGGAAATGATTTCATACCTCTCCTGACGAGCACTCTGATGCTACCTATCCATCAAATCCAGGTGCATCTCAAAAGGGTAGAAATCTTCATAGGATTTCTGGAGTTCTGCTGTCATTGCGGCCAACATGATGCAAGACACCTTAGTGGCATCTTTCTCATGGGTAGTGTACTCATTGATAACCTTTAGTGTTGGGTTTGAGCCATAAGAACATTCCTATGTGCACATGCAAACCCTAAATGCTTGGATCTAGGTTTCTCTATTGAACATGCAATTTATCCAAGTCTTGCAAACCCTAGATCTAGTGTATACAATTCGAATTTGACATAAGAAACTCAGATCTAGATGATTACCTCTTGTAGCTTGCTTGATTCTTCTTGTCTTGGAGCTTAGAGTCACAATTGTCACTCCTCTAATGGCTTACAAACTCCAACTAGCAAGAGGATGATTTGGAGAGAGATAAGAGGTATGAAATCGGCCCTAGGGTTCCAAGGAAGCAAGTGTAGCCGATTTCCACAACCCAAGGGGTCTATTTATACTGTGAGCTTCTAGGGTTTCAGCCAAAACCCTAATGGACAACTTAATCACCAAGCAGCCCATGGAACCTTCTGGGCCATGGACGAAAATATGATGGACTCCCATCATAATTTTGTTCACCCCTTGCTCCGTTGGGTTTCCCAGCCCAATAACTCAATTATCCAATAATTGCAGTTCAGTCCCCTATATTCAGTTAATCTCTTTTAGTCACCAAATTAATTCTTAATTAATCTATGACTAATATTAATTAAATAATATGATTATTCCTTTAATATATTATTCTCATAATATATTAATAAATCATAATATCTTCTCTCTCTTCATAAATGTGACATCCCCTAATTTCTCGGCCAGAAAAGACCGATTTATTTTATGCTTTTTAAAATAAAATCAGAGTAATCCTTTGAAAAGATGTTGCAGAATTTGTTCCCAAAACAAAACATGATAAAAGTTTATCAAAACCTTTCTTTAAGAAATGTATATTTTCATTTCATATCAAACCTCAGGATGTCATGTTCCGATACAGATCAAAAGCATAAACAAGACATTATAAGCCTTACAACAGTTATTTACAACTACTGGCCTATACTCCAAATATCACTCATCATCATCCGACTATGCTCGGGGTCCACTACCTGTAATATAAAAAGTTGAGTGGGTCAGGCTTGGGAGCCTGGTGAGCATATAGGGTTTTCAACCCACAATAAATAATAAACTTATTAAGTTCTCAATCAACAATTAATTTCATCAACCAAAAATAACCCAAATTACCCATTCCTATTATCCGCACTTTACGTCCCTAAAACAACTATCACAAGGGACCTAGCCTAAGGATTTTCACGAGGGGTGACAACATTGCTTCGGGGGTTCCTCAGCAATTTATGTCAAATAAGTCAAACATCAGGGTGACAACACTGCTTTCCTCAACAATTTATGTCAAACAAAACAACCTAACATAAAACAACCAATAAGGTGACAACATTGCTTTCCTTAGCAATTTATGTCAAATAAGACAAACATCGGGGTGACAACATTGCTTTCCCTCAGCAATTTATGTCAAATAGGCACGAAGTCACATCGTCGCCATGTGCTAAGTTCATAGCTCTTATTTATCGACAGTATTTCCCACGGGAATCCTCCCCACAATACATGTCAATGGGTTTTTAGAGTACAGCTGATGAACATATAGTTCACACACTTACAGGTTGCGGGCCTGCTAGTGTTCCACAGATCATTTAGAATAGTCCATGGTTGTCATCCATACACTGCTGAATGATGGGGGCCACATTTGGGTAAGTGATTCTCTCATATTCCACCACTCACTCTCAACTCATAATCTCATTTCACAACTCACTCTTAACTCATAATCTCATTTCACCACTCACTCTCAACTCATGATCTATATCACTGATCATCTCATTTTTCCAACTCACCTTTCATCACATACTCACTATTTCATCTACCCATGTTTTAACCAACATTTTTGTAGATAAAAATACATATACAGTTTAAATTATTTAAAAACATGTATAAATCATTCCTTCAACATCCATCTCAAATAAACAAATAGTATATATTCACACAGCACGTATTTTATATAAAATACTTTATATCTATGTGTAAGGTGAAAGTAACTACACACTCACTTGATTTGATGATAATCGGGCAGCAATTCGTTTCCTAAAATGTTCGTTTCTAATAAAATCGGGAGTTTTATTCAGAAACCGGGCTCTGCGAGGGTCGGGCTTCGAAACCGAAAAGATAAATTTTCCGGGTCTTCGGGCACTTCGGGACGTATTTCGGGGGTTATAATTGATACCGGGGCTTTGGGGGAAGTTAGAATGAAAGAAATATGGAAAGAGGGGCTAAAAGTGTCAAATTTTCAAATATTCCCCGGGAGGTCTCGCACCCTCCTATTTATAGGCCGAGGCTGCTGATCCAAGGGTTGAGAAGCCTCCAGGTGGTATCAGATGTGAGAAGAGGTCACATGGGCTGCGCATGCGAGGGTCTCGCTGACAGCTTCTAAGTGGACCGAAGTCTGGGTCCGAGGAGGGGGGCGGGGGGTCCATGGCACCCTGCGAAGCTCGGATGCACGCGTCGCAACTTCATTGGACCACTTCGGATGGCTTCTCTGGTTTGGACATGCTTCTAATGACACAACAATTTCAGACACGTGGCACATTCTAAGCGAGGGTGACGTGGCCGAAGTCCACGTCTGCGAAATTTCCCAGTTTTGACAATTTTTCTCGATTTTCTCGCCAAAACTTCTAAAATCTATAACTTTCGCATACGGGCTCCGTTTTTGACGTTCTTTATATGCACGCGTAGGTAAAATTACGCTCTACAACTTTTGTTTAGACTTCGTCGGCTAATTTTGAATTTAATTTTTATATTATTATTTTTAACAGACCAGGACAGGAAATCCGTTAAAAATTCGTAACTTCTTCATCCGACGTCCGTTTTCGTCTGTCTTTTTACCGTTGTGCTACTATTGACGAGACCTTCGATTCTCGTTTAGGTTGTATCGGCTAAAAATCACTCGATCTAAAATTCGAGTTTTTAGTTGTCTACTGCTAAGCTGAAACTTCGAAAAATCATAACTTCCTCATACGAAGTCAGATTTGGGCGTTCTTTTTATACCTACTCTCGGTTTAACGAACACTACGACTTTCGTTTAGATCACTAAGGCTAAAAAGTAGTTTATCAAAAACTCACTTTTTACGACATTCGGCACCGTGCCGGTTTTGTCGTGAAACTTTGACAGGTCATAACTTCTTCGTTATAACTTGGATTTCGGCATTCTCTATATATCCGTAATCCTTGTCACGACCACTACAACTTTCTTAATAGATATAGGCCTTATCTAATATTTATTTTCGAAGCTCATTTTTATTCTTACTTAATTAAACCCTAATAATTAAGCATAAAACACATAATTTTCACATAATTCCTTTTCATTTCTTCTAAATGAGTTACAAAGGTTAACCTAGACTATTATGTCAATATTAATGCCTAGCCTAGAAACACGGGCGTTACAATTCCCCCCCCCCCTAGAATGATTCAGTCCCTAAAATCACACATCAGCAAACAAATACGGGTAGCGACTCATCATGTCACTCTCCGTTTCCCAGGTGATATTTGGCCCATTCGTATGTTTCCATCACACAAGCACTAAATCGACCATCTTGCGTCGCAACTTTTTAGTCTTACAATCAACGATTGCCTCAGGTTCTTCAATTAACCTCTTGTTCTCATCCAACCTTAATTTAGAAATGGGAATTATGTCGGGCACACCTCCCGTGAACTTTCTCAAATAACACACATGAAAGGTGTTATGAATACCCTCTAGTTCTTCCGGTAATTCTAGCTTGTAAGCTTGATTCCCGATCCTCTGAAGAACTGTAAATGGTCTAATAAACCTTGGACTCAACTTTCCCCTTTTACTAAATCTGATAAGTCCCTTCCACGGCGAGACTTTAAGTAAAACCGAATCTCAAACTTCAAATGATATCGGTTGTCTTTTCTTGTTAGCATAACTCTTTTGTCGATCTTGTGCTGCTAACCTCCTTTTCCTTATCACTTTCAACTTTTCAGCAGTCTGATGGACTATTCCGGTCCCATAAATTGCTTTTCCGCAGCTTCCAGCCAACATGACGGCGTTCGACACTTTTCTCCATACAAAGCGTGATAAGGTGTCATCTTAATGCTTGAGTGGAAACTATTATTATAGGAAAATTCTACTAGAGGTAAATGTTCATCCCACTTACCTTGGAATTCCAGGGTACATGCTATCAGCATATCCTCCAATGTTTGAATTGTTCGTTTGCTCTGACCATCGGTTTGCGGATGGTAAGCTGTACTCGAACACAACTTGGTACCCAATTCCTCTTATAGACTCCTCCAAAACCTTGAGGTAAAACGGCTGTCACGATCGGATACAATCGTTAACGAACACCGCGAAGCCTCACAATTTCCTTCATGTAAGAATTCGCAAGTTTATCCATAGACCATTTCTCGTTAGCGGCTATGAAATGCGGACTCTTAGTGAAGCGATCAACGACCACCCAAATCATGTCGTGACCGTTCCATGTTCTGGGCAGTTTAGTCACAAAATCCATAGTGATGTCTTCCCATTTACCCATGGGTACAGGCAAATGTTCTAAACTCCCATAAGGTTTCTGATGTTGTGCCTTAATCCTAGCATAAGTTACACACTCGGCCACATACTTAGCAACATCGAGCTTCATCATCGGCCACCAGTAGTAGGGTTTTAGATCTCTATACATTTTTGTACTGCCGGGATGAATCGAGCACATGGTCTTGTCAGCTTCTTCCATCAGAAGATCTCTTACTCCTCCCGTCCTAGGTACCCAAATCCTATCTTTCAATCCTTGACCGTTTGTATCAAACACCAATGTTTTTCCCAAACGTTCCTCCTTTCAGTCATTTTTCTCTAAAGCTTCCTCCTGAGCTTTCTTTATACTTTCCACAATTGTCGAGACAACTTCAATTCTCAACGCTCTTGGCTTTTTCTTTTTAAGATTTACCTTCCGACTGAGAGCATCAGCAACAACATTTGCTTTACCAGGGTGGTAAAGTATCTCACAGTCGTAGTCCTTGAGTAACTCTAGCCAGCGCCGTAGGCTCATGTTCAATTTCTTCTGATTAAACAGATATTGAAGACTCTTATGATCAGTGAAAAGTTTGCATTTAGTACCATAAAGATAGTGCCTCCATAACCTTAAGGCGAATACTACCACTGCC
The DNA here is from genome assembly GCF_052849685.1 of Lactuca virosa. Taxonomy (NCBI): domain Eukaryota; kingdom Viridiplantae; phylum Streptophyta; class Magnoliopsida; order Asterales; family Asteraceae; genus Lactuca; species Lactuca virosa. The sequence continues at coordinate 57,554,974 of NC_136431.1, forward strand.
AACTCCAGATCATTAGTGGGGTAGTTCTTTTCATGTTCTTTCAATTGCCTTAATGCATACGCTATCACTTTATCCCTTTGGGTCAGAACACAACTTAACCTGTGACACCAGTCAAAGTTTGGTAAAAAATAAATTGATCAATAATCATAATTGGGATGAACCAAGTGGTAGAGTTTGTAACAAGGTTTCCAAAAATATAAAGAACACTGAAATCCGAGTTATAACGAAGAAGTTATGACCAATCGAAAATCCGCGATAAAACCGGCAAAACACTGTTCAGTGTAAAAAGTGAATTTTCGATAAAGTGATTTTTAGCCTTAACAATCTAAATGAAAGTTGTAGAATATGTTAAACCGAGAACGTTCATAAAAAGAACGTCAAAATCTGACTTCGTATGAAGAATTTATGATTTTTCTAAGTTTCGATTTAGCAGTAGACAGCTAAAAATTCGAAATATAAATCGATCGATATTTAGCCAAAACAACTTAAACGAGAATCTAAGGTCTCGTCAAAAGTAGCACAACGGTAAAAAGACAGACGAAAACGAACGTCGGATGAAGAAGTTATGAATTTTTAACGGATTTTCTGTCCCGTACTGTTAAAAATAATAATATTAAAAATAAATTCAAAATCAGCCGACGAAGTCTAAACGAAGGTCGTAGAGTATAATTTTACCTACGCATGCATATAAAGAACACCAAAAACGGAGCTCGTATGCGAAAGTTATGATTTTTGCAAGTTTTTGGCACAAAAATCAAGAAAATGTTGAAAACCGAGAAATTTCGCATGAGTCATCTTCGGACACGTCACCTCGCATGCGAGGCCTCCACGTGTCACCTCCTGATAGGACCGAGGTTTGCTTGTCGCCTTCTGATTGGACCAAGTCCGCGGTCCACTAAGCCTCGGACACCTTCGCATGAGACACACCGCACACACTCCTCGGATGACCCTCGGACCCTCGTGCCCTCCTCCCATTGGACCGAAGTTGGGTCCAATCCGAAGCTGCCATCTGCGAGCCAACTGTCCGAACCGAAGCCCCACCTCGCCACCTGTCAGAACCGAAGCTCCCTTCGCCACCTGTCCGAGGCACGTGTCTCGTTCTCCTTGCTCCGGATCCGAGGCTGCGGCCTATATAAGGCATGCGAGACCTCCCGGCTACTTCACACTTTTCACCCCATTTTTCACCCTTTTTCACATTTTCCACCCCCGTAAACTTTCTCACGACCCCCCAAGGCCCCGGTATCGGGTCTAAAGCCCGAAGCAAGCCCCGGAGCCCCGGAATCCTCGAGAAGTTATCCTCTCTCCAGTCGAAACTCTGCCCGATTTGAGCCGGTTTCTCGTCAAACAAACTCCTTTTCGGGAAACGAACTGCCCGAATCACCGCTTATCAACGTGAGTTCATACCCCCGTATTTTCATAATTTCTATTGTTTTAAGGGGGGGGGGGGGAATACTAGCATAACACAAGAACTTTGTGTTATAAAATCATGATTTCAAATCATGATAAAACAACATTAAATCATCAAATATACTCAAAACATTAAACTCTTTTATAAACTTATATTTTTCCCCAAAATTCATATTTGTATATATATATATATATATATATATATATATATATATATATATATATATATATATATATATAAATGAGATTTAAAAGACTTAGGACTAATAATTCACACTGGGTCCTTTTCCTTGTTTGGATGTGGGCTTATAGTATCGGTTATTTGTCCGAGTGTCGTTTAAATTTTACTTATATATGAAATTGTATATGTATATAAATATAATAGTTATTTCATCAGTTTAACTACCTTTGTAACATGTTGAGCAAGGGATTACATGCACACATAGTTAAATACAGATTCAGAAAGTACATATAAATTATAATAGGTATAATTTATACATAGAACAATAATTCATGATTCAAGTATACTAGAATACACTGTTTTACAAGAAACAAGGGTTTTGATTCAGAACAAATCAAGCGTTTACACTTATCAAATACATGTTCGGGATACTAATTCAAGAACATATTGTCAATCATTTATTTCTGAGTGATTGGGTTTTGATTCAAGAACATACTGTCAATCATTTATTTCAGAATGATTGGGTTTCCAAAACTAATATACATGTAACGTTTATATGCTTTTTATGAGACATTCAATTCAGGTTGTTTAATTCATTTTACACAACATAGGAAAAGTCCTGACATTATAACCAGAATCTCCAGCCGGGGATCGAAACAAGTTGTGTATAGATCTATATCGGGATTGACAACCCCGCACTCAGGCTGCTAGCTACAGTCAGGCATACACGCCGATGAGTGGCAATTGTTATCACCAGTTTAAACGCCCACAAAGATTTTGTTTCAGGCCATCCGTCATAGTATGGTTATAATAACTCATTAAAAAGATATTAACAATACGTTAGTGTATAAACAACTAAACGAAAGTACACCTTCAAAGTACCAGTTTACAGAATACAAAATACAATGGTTCAATACAGTTTTCAATAACAGCTGGTGGAGCCAGGCACACTCTCAGTTACAAGTTTTCATAAAGGAATACAAATACAAAACATTAATACAAAGAGAACGGTTTATGGGATTAAACCACTTTTACAAATGGGAACCTAGTCATTTACTTTCGGTAAACTAGTATAACATAAAGGACCTTTAGTGGTTAATTCTATAATTCCTTAGTTGCTACATCATAGTTATACATAAGTAATGTCCGATTGACAGTGAAATGTGTGACTTCTGCCTTACTTCCTGTTCCTTGTTTGGTTGTGGGCTTAGGGCAGATACACCCATTTAATTGTCCATTCGATATTGGGTTATATATAGTCAGTATAAACTAAGTAATTACAGAGGGAAACTATTGATGTTGTCAGTTAATCACCTAGGGAAATATAGGATTTCCTGGAGAAACCAGTGAACTTGTCCAAAGAACTTAGGGTATACTTAACAGAACTAAAATACTTATGAACTCACCAGCTTAAATGTTGATCTACTCTTTCCAAATAACTTGTATTCTTAGGAATCCAGTAGACAGGTACTCCCGAAGCTTTTGAGAAGACTACCTAGTACCGTACCGCGACTCTTGTCTTTTACTGTACCTACTTTAGTGTTTGAATATGTAATGTTTAAACACTTATGTAAAACATATACTTATTAATGCAATGGTTGTTTGTACTTTGATTAATATATTGCATGTGTTGTGATACTTACCAAAAGTCCTCCACCCCCGAACGTTTCCGCCGTTCCGGTTTGGGGGTGTGACAGATTGGTATCAGAGCAGTGTTTATAGTGAACTCAGTATATCAGTCATAAAAGATATACAACTATAAACCTATTGGGATAAAAACACTCTGACCAAGAGTTATACTTTAAAGATATAACAATATTTTATAAAAGTATAAGTACATGCAGAGTATATATACTAGAATAAGTATCACAAGAAGAACAAAACAAAAGTATTTGGATGTTGGACATTGCAGTTAAACCTAGACAATGACGTAATCATATCTGGGATCAATATAGCCTGATCAAGTATATTCATCCGAGATATGACCAACATGTATTTGGGGAGTGATTGTAGTGTTGCAACTGGTCTAAAACTTACCTAAGCACCAGAAGAATTCTTGAACCAAACATAAGGATTAAAATACTATGGGAGTATTTTAGGATGCTATAACAAGAAGACTGAAAACTTGTCAAGTTCTTATATCTAGAAGTCAAAGAATCAAACTCATAACTAAAATAACATGGAGGTATTTTACATACCTTTGGGGAAATGTTAAAAATATCTTTTCTTATAAATCTGTAATTACTAAGTAGATACGTTAAGGTTATATATAGCCGAGATTTTATAAACTTAGAATATGTGATTTTCACTCTACTTCATTTTCCTTGTTTGGATGTGGTTTTAGAGTAGGATTACTTATTCAAAGGTCTATTTGATCTGGATTATATATAATCGGTACACACCATGTGATTATAGAAGAACCAGAACGGATCACCTTCGTAAAAATTTAAATTTTCTCATAGATTCTTTAGACATTCCCATTCTCGTATAAACCCGTTAGATAAACATAGTTACTCTAGCAATCAATAGAAGAGTCAAGGAGGATCCAAAAAAAATTTCATTAAGAGAATTCCGATAAAGAAACAGATGACAAGTAAATAAACTATAGAAATCATGTAGTGCCCTTACCCTATTAGGGACACCAATGAAAGATTCGCATGAACTTCCGAGATTCAAAATCTTCATTACGAAGTAATGGGGATTAGTGTCAGAATCGAAAGTAAGACCGCTCAGGAATTCAATATACCTACAGAGGAGAAGGACACCCTATAGATACCAGGAGGAAACAAATCATTACCACTCAGAATAGAACAGAGAACAAAGGAAAACTACACATGATTCATGTGAAGTGTTTAAGCACCTTTTCATCTAAGTAATAACTAGTAAATCGATTTAACCTAGTGAGTTAGTGATTTCATTACTCACATTAGGTTTTGAGTTTATCCTCTTTTCCAGTCACGGCTAATAACAATAAATCAGATCACGAAATCTTAATTGATAGTGATTACTTCTCAAATTCATAAGTCTATTTTATGTAGACACTGTTATGAATTATTTTCAAATATTTTCGAAAATTGGGAAACGATATCCACCAAACAAAGGTAACTTAGTTCGGATGATACTCGGTTCATAACCACTCTAGAAACTTATTTCTATTCCTTACCAGGACTGCATCATAGGGATGCAGGTCGAATCATTGAGAACAATATAACAAAACGAAAGATTTATACATAGATACAAATGGTTAGAATACATCTAGAGACAACTATCGTCGCTCATGAGCTCATTTTCTTATCATGTAACAGAATCATGCCTCCGAAGGATTGTAACCAACCCACCAGCGAAACACCAATCCTTCAGATAGATGCGGCTACGTTTCAAGCTGCGGTCACAGCAGCTGTAGCGGTTGTCATGGCACACCTTAATGCTAACAATGCAAATGTTAGTAGTAATGCTATCGGTAACCCCGATCGTGATGATGGCCAAGTACAGCAACGAGCACCTACTTGTAAGAACACCTCGAACCTTAAGCCTAATATCCTGAAACGAAAGTTCGAGAACAAGAAAGGGAGTTGTTCAACTCAAGAACCTAACAGAGGGCTACGAACTGGGGCAGTCAATACCCCCATCAGCCATGTTATTCTAGCACCAACCAAGCCGTACTTAGGAAACCTCCCACATTGCAGAAAGTGCAACTACCATCATCATGGAGTTTGCCGAAAGCTGCATTGCAATAGATGCAACTTGAAGAGGCATACCTCCCGCTTCTGTAGAACTCCGGTTGAGTTCATCACTTCAACTGCCAAAGTTGGAACCATTCCCATCACCTTTGTGGTGAAATAAGACATTACAAGAGGGATTGTCCAACAGAGAAGAACGGCGGGGGAGTAGGAGGATTTTGACCCCAATACATGGGAAAGCATCAAAGAACCCTGCTATATTTTGGTACGCTTCCAAACCCCGATAACTAGCTATAATTATGATTACTCTTCCGTTCAAATTAAATCACAACAATTATATAAAATTTGAAACCCTAACAGGTAAGCTATGATGACTTAGTGTATACATAAGGATCATTTATAATTAAGATTTGTAGACTTAGAGTGAGTAATCCCGCCTCATTTCCTGTTCCTTGTTTGGTTGTGGATTTAGGACAGGGTTGCTCAGTCATAGGTCTTACCAATCTTAATTATACTTGACTTGTATACACCAAGCGATTATAGAGAGACCTAGTAAGGATAGTTTCATGAAAGTTCATAATTTCAAATTATCAGAACCCTCGTATTGGTAGTACCCGCCAATATCGAATCAAAAAGGGTTCGTAGCGATAATAACAGAATAAAACCAGAAGCGCTGAAAACTTAAGTACATAGGATATCATCCTAGAAATCATTCCTCCCAGAACGACTTAATATCTATTTCGTCGAGAAAATTTCGACATCCTCATTCGACATGGTTTGGCCTGGCCCTTACCATGTGAAAATTTTTATGCTGTATAAGAGAACTTTTCCTTAATCAGCTGTAAGATGAAATTCTTCCAATCCATAACACAAAACCCTTAGGTTGTCTATCATTTCAAAACTTTAGAAGTACCCATACGAAGGGTACCACGCCATTCTAGCCTACTCAGTAGACAGGAAACTTCAAACAAAAAGCATCGAAGTAGTCATAGAAGTCAGTAACTACCGAAGTACCTCAATAGATCTCATAGGAAAATCATTGAACCTCAGGTCAAGTTCAGGAATACAGACTCAGAACTCATTAAGTTAATCTATCGCTGCTAAGTGTACACACGAGAGTGGTATATAAGTTAGAATTAACAATATTAAGGATGTGTGATTCCGCCCTATCTCCTGTTCCTTGTTTGGTTGTGGACCTGGGGCAGATTCACCCATCCGAACGTTTTGTGAAATCTAAAGTATATACGACTTGTATACACGAGGTAATGGTGGATGAGCCAAGTATGAGTCTAATCATGAACTTCGGAGCTAAAGCCTTCATCATGTATTCTACCAGGAGGAATTCAACATGAGACCCCGACAGTGGGCCGAGCTACTAAATGACTACGAATTCGAAATTCGTTATCATCTCGACAAAGCCAATATAGTAGCTGACACCCTAAGTCGGAAAGAGTACCCAGGCCATAGTGCTAATCATTGACTATGATAACCCATTCAAAACTCTCCACACAAAGTAAGGAGGCTCAACAGGAAGCCTTGAAACCTGAAAATGTGGCAAGTAGAGAAGATAACTAGAACGCGTGGGTGCACGGTATTCCAATATCTGTTATCCCCACTGAGATAATAGAATTATCTCCCAGCTCAGGCAGTCACTCAAAAATCTCTAGGAACCAGAGTAGTCATGATTCTTTGTGATCGACTATGGTAAAGAGTGGAATACCCATTTACCAATTAGTCGAGTCCTTTATCACGCTAGCAATCAAGTTGCTCCATTCGAAACCTTCTGTGGTCACAAGTGTAGATCCTATCTGCACTAGACTAAAGTAGGTAATATGCAACTAGCTAGAGATCTAATTTCCACACAGCACCTTCGCTGATCTGGAATCCATCCGAGAAACTACCAAAAAAAATACGAATCGGGAAGCGCCATAAAGCTTCCAGAGTTAATCAAAGAAGCTACGGCTTCGATAAAAGAAAACCCTTGAAATTCCAGGATGGATGACCTTGTCATATGAAGGTCTCACCCTGGAAGGACAAGATACACTTGAGAAAGCGTGGAATACAAAATTCAAGGTACATAGGACCATTTGAGATTCTTACTAGAATCGGTCTTGTACTTATAAACTTAAACTACCACAAAAACTTAATAGCATTCATCCCATCTTTCACATATCTAATCTAAAGAGGTGTCTACCCGATGAAACACTTGTTATTTCACTCGATGAAATCAAGTTAAATAAAAGACTACACTTTGTAGATGAACCAGTGAAAACCATGGATAGGGAGATCAAAAGAACCAAGCAAAGTCTTATCCCATTAGTGAAGGTTTGCTGGATTACAAACCGGGGACCTGAATTCACTTGGGAAGAAAAGATTAGACCTAGTCCATGAGTATCACTTTAGACTTAATTTCGAGACGAAATTCCCTCTAATGGGGGGATAAGGTGACACCAGTCAAAGTTTGGTCAAAAATAAATTGATCAATAATCATAATTGGGATGAAACAAGTGGTAGAGTTTGTAACAAGGTTTCCAAAAATATAAAGAACACTGAAATCCGAGTTATAACGAAGAAGTTATGACCAATCGAAAATCCTAGATAAAACCGGCAAAACACTGTTCAGTGTAAAAAGTGAATTTTCGATAAAAAGGCTTTTTAGCCTTAACAATCTAAATGAAAGTTGTAGAATATGTTAAACCGAGAACGTTCATAAAAAGAACGTCAAAATCTGACTTCGTATGAAGAAGTTATGATTTTTCTAAGTTTTGGTTTAGCAGTAGACAACTAAAAATTCGAAATATAAATCGAACGATAATTAGCCGACACAACTTAAACGAGAATCGAAGGTCTCGTCAAAAGTAGCACAACGATAAAAACACAGACGAAAACGGACGTCGGATGAAGAAGTTATGAATTTTTAACGGATTTCCTGTCCCGGTCTGTTAAAAATAATAATATTAAAAATAAATTCAAAAGCAGTCGACGAAGTCTAAACGAAGGTCGTAAAGTATAATTTTACCTACACGTACATATAAAGAACGCCAAAAACGGAGCTCGTATGCGAAAGTTATGATTTTCGCAAGTTTTTGGCACAAAAATCAAGAAAATGTTGAAAACCGGGAAATTTCGCATGAGTCATCTTCGGACACGTCACCTCGCATGCGAGGCCTCCACGTGTCACCTCCTGATAGGACCGAGGTTCGCTTGTCGCCTTCTGATTGGACCAAGTTCGCGGTCCACTAAGCCTCAGACACCTTTGCATGAGACACACCGCACACACTCCTCGGATGACCTTCGGACCCTCGTGCCCTCCTCCCATTGGACTGAAGTTGGGTCCAATCCGAAGCTGCCATCTGCGAGCCAGCTGTCCGAACCAAAGCCCCGCCTCACCACCTATCCAAACCGAACCTCAATTCGCCACCTGTCCGAGGCACGTGTCTCGTTCTCCTTGCTCCGGATCCGAGGCTGCGGCCTATATAAGGCATGTGAGACCTCCCGGCTACTTCACACTTTTCACCCCATTTTTCACCCTTTTTCACATTTTCCACCCCCGTAAACTTTCTCACGACCCCCCAAGGCCCCGGTATCGGGTCTAAAGCCCGAAGCAAGCCCCGGAGCCCCGGAATCCTCGAGAAGTTATCCTCTCTCCAGTCGAAACTCTGCCCGATTTGAGTCGGTTTCTCATCAAACAAACTATTTTTCGGGAAATGAAACGCTGCCCGAATCACCGCTTATCAAAGTGAGTTCATACCCCCCCGTATTTTCATAATTTCTACTGTTTTAAGGGGGGGGGGGGGAATACAAGCAAAACACAAGAACTTTGTGTTATAAAATCATGATTTCAAATCATGATAAAACAACATTAAATCATCAAAAATACTCAAAGCATTAAACTCTTTTATAAACCTATATTTTTCCCCCAAATTCATATTTGTATATATATATATATATATATATATATATATATATATATATATATATATATATATATATATATATATATATATAGATATATATATATGTATATAAATGAGATTTAAAAGACTTAGGACTAATAACTCACACTGGGTCCTTTTCCTTGTTTGAATGTGGGCTTATAGTACCGGTTATTTGTCCGAGTGTCGTTTAAATTTAACTTATATATGAAATTGTATATGTATATAAATATAATAGTTATTTCATCAGTTTAACTACCTTTGTAACATGCTGAGCATGGGATTACATGCACACATAGTTAAATACAGATTCAGAAAGTACATATAAATTATAATAGGTATAACTTATACATAGAACAATATTTCATGATTCAAGTATACTAGAATACACTGTTTTACAAGAAACAAGGGTTTTGATTTAGAACAAATCAAGGGTTTACACTTATCAAATACATGTCCGGGATACTAATTCAAGAACATACTGTCAATCATTTATTTCTGAATGATTCGTTTTTTATTCAAGAACATACTGTCAATCATTTATTTCAGAATGATTGGGTTTTCAAAACTAATATACATGTAACGTTTATATGCTTTTTATGAGACACTCAATTCAGGTTGTTTAATTCATTTTAGACAACATAGGAAAAGTCCTGACATTATAACCAGAATCTCCAGCCGGGGATCGAAACAAGTTGTATATAGATCTATATCGGGATTGACAACCCCGCACTCAGGCTGCTAGCTACAGTCAGGCATACACGCCGATGAGTGGCAATTGTTATCACCAGTTTAAACGCCCACCAAGCGTTTGTTTCAGGCCATCCGTCATAGTATAGGTATAATAACTCATTAAAAAGATATTAACAATACGTTAGTGTATAAACAACTAAACGAAAGTACACCTTCAAAGTACCAGTTTACAGAATACAAAATACAATGGTTCAATACAGTTTTCAATAACAGCTGGTGGAGCCAGGCACACTCTCAGTTACAAGTTTTCAGAAAGGAATACAAATACAAAACATTAATACAAAGAGAACGGTTTATGGGATTAAACCACTTTTACAAATGGGAACCTAGTCATTTACTTTCGGTAAACTAGTATAACATAAAGGACCTTTAGTGGTTAATTCTATAATTCCTTAGTTGCTACATCATAGTTATACATAAGTAATGTCCGATTGACAGTGAAATGTGTGACTTCCGCCTTACTTCCTGTTCCTTGTTTGGTTGTGGGCTTAGGGCAGATACACCCATTTAACTGTCCATTCGATATTGGGTTATATATAGTCAGTATAAACTAAGTAATTACAGAGAGAAACTATTGAGGTTGTCAGTTAATCACCTCGGGAAATATAGGATTTCCTGGAGAAACCAGTGAACTTATCCAAAGAACTTAGGGTATACTTAACAGAACTAAAATACTTATGAACTCACTAGCTTAAATGTTGATCTACTCTTTCCAAATAACTTGTATTCTCAGGAATCCAGTAGACAGGTACACTCCCGAAGCTTTTGAGAAGACTACCTAGCACCGTACCGCGACTCTTGTCTTCTACTGTACCTACTTTAGTGTTTGAATATGTAATGTTTAAACACTTATGTAAAACATATACTTATTAATGCAATGGTTGTTTGTACTTTGATTACTATATTGCATGTGTTGTGATACTTACCTAAAGTCCTCCACCCCCGAACGTTTCCGCCGTTCCGGTTTGGGGGTGTGACATAACCCAACTCCAGAGGCATCACTATAAAGTGTGAAGTCATCAACTCCTTCAGGTAACGAAAGAATCGGTGCTTCACACAACTTCTTCTTTAACTTCTCAAAAGCTTCCTTATGCTTCTCATTCCAAGTATAAATAGCTCCTTTGCGAGTCATAGCTATTAATGGAGTCGCGATCGAAGAAAAGCCTTGGATAAGTCTTCGATAATATCCGACGAATCCTAAAAAGCTTCAGATCTCCGTAGGACTTTCAATCGTAACCTTCAAGTTACAAAATAAATCCTTATTGAGGACTCCTTCTTCTTCTTAGAATACCTTTATTTATTGTAACAGACCGATGTGTCATGTTCTAATGATCTCTCATTGTATAATGCACTACTTAGACTCAGATCTCCTAGGGATAAATTTCGGAACAAACTATACCTTCCTTCATGTTCTAATGTGATACAATCACAGTTCAACATGTATCATTTCTAACTACCAACTTCTTTAACAATGAGTGCAATACTTCTATTGATCGCTTTGATCATCTTTCACTTCAATCTTCTGGCTTAAGTCAAATGTTACATCGAACTTGGTTCTCTGAACCACGTAATAAACTCATCGTAGTCGGACTCGATTCGATATGACCTCTAGGGTCAGAATAACAATCATCTTCTTAGTCATTACCGAAATGATGGTAACGACAGACTAGAACAAGACGGAATCAATTACTAGCTCCTTGGTAACCTTGTGACTTTCCTTGATCCAAGTACGAGTCATGTGCTTCCGATAGTATAGGCCTCTACTACCATTCACACCTACTCATACTCGTCCCAAGTATTGTCTCGCAGTTCACCAAATCACCATACAAGAGATTTCACATGGTCATTCAATTCATCAGATGACAAAACCAGGGTTTATATTATTTCCTTGAAACGAGTACACAAATGTTCAAGTTTACCCTATACTATGCCTCTAATAGGCTAAACCACTTGTTACTATTCACATTACTACTTCATAACTTGATGTTCGGGTATCAAGTCTTTACTTCTACTTCTTAGCGTTATTATTTGCTTCGTCAAGGATATTCTGAAATTCCCTTGGCGTTGGCGGTGCACTTGGCCTTGTTACTTCATTTTTCTTCGGACAGTCCTTAGAAATATGGCTTTCTTCCTTACATACGTAACACACCCCCTTGGGAATCGTACACTCATTGGCGTAATGCCCAATTTCTCCACACCTAAAGCACTTCACCTTCCTGTCACAATTCCCAGAGTGTTTATTTTTGCACTTCCCGCACCATTTTCCTTTACCTCCTCTTTTGTCAGGCTTTGAGAATAAGTTGCTCTTGTTGGGCCTTGAAGACCCCTCAAATTTCCTCTTCTTGCCAACTTCAACCTTGTTGGCAGTCCTGTCATTGATCATTTCTTCAATAGACTTAGCAACCCAGATAGTTGCCTCAAGAACAGATGTCTGACGTACTGGCACAGCAAGTTCATCCTTACTTTGTTGAAGTAAACGTTTTGTTTCTTCTATCTGTTGATCCAACATCGTACGCACCATTGCCTGTACCCCAGTCATCGTGACTGGCTCAGGCTGCGGATTATCGTTTCCGAATTCACTTTGCGTACTCGCCATTTCGATCTATACACCAATCGTAGGTGATTTTAGATCTTTATTTTCTATAGACGTTAAATCTTCGTTATTACTCCGAAACGTTTATATGTTAGTTCTAATATCGTAATCATACGTTTAGAATCCTACACACATAAAGTTTCCACATCCGGTCGGCAACAGACCATAGATCTGAACAAATAATGACATATATGGCAAACATATGGCATTTAGCACATAAAAGCATTTTAGGCATCTTTCCTAAAATAAACTAGTGCTCGTGTCTAATATATGGTAGACACTCATCTCACAAGCATCACTTAGCATTCTAAGTTTAAGTCTAGAAGTCCTACAATTTCTTAGTTCGCTTAAACTAATGCTCTGATACCAACTGTGACATCCCCTAATTTCTCGGCCAGAAAAGACCGATTTATTTTATGCTTTTTAAAATAAAATCAAAGTAATCCTTTTAAAAGATGTTGCGGAATTTGTTCCCAAAACAAAACATGATAAAAGTTTATCAAAACCTTTCTTTAAGAAATGTATATTTTCATTTCATATCAAACCTCGGGATGTCATGTTCCGATACAGATCAAAAGCATAAACAAGACATTATAAGCCTTACAACAGTTATTTACAACTACTGGCCTATAATCCAAATATCACACATCATCATCCGACTATGCTCGGGGTCGACTACCTGTAATATAAAAAGTTGAGTGGGTCAGGCTTGGGAGCCTGGTGAGCATATAGGGTTTTCAACCCACAATAAATAATAAACTTATTAAGTTCACAATCAACAATTAATTTCATCAACCAAAAATAACCATAATTACCCATTCCCATTATCCTCACTTTTCGTCCCTAAAACAACTATCACAAGGGACCTAGCCTAAGGATTTTCACTAGGGGTGACAACATTACTTCGGGGGTTCCTCAGCAATTTATGTCAAATAAGGCAACCATCGGGGTGACAACACTGCTTTCCTCAGCAATTTATGTCAAACAAAACAACCTAACATAAAACAACCAATAAGGTGACAACATTGCTTTCCTCAGCAATTTATGTCAAATAAGACAAACATCGGGGTGACAACATTGCTTTCCCTCAGCAATTTATGTCAAATAGGCACGAAGTCACATCGTCGCCATGTGCTAAGTCCATAGCTCTTATTAATCGACAGTATTTCCCACGGGAATCCTCCCCGCAATACATGTCAATGGGTTTTTAGAGTACAGTTGATGAACATATAGTTCACACACTTACAGGTTGCGGGCCTGCTAGTGTTCCACAGATCATCTAGAATAGTCCATGGTTGTCATCCATACTCTGCTGAATGATGGGGGCCACGTTTGGGTAATTGATTCTCTCATATTCCACCACTCACTCTCAACTCATAATCTCATTTCACCACTCACTCTCAACTCATAATCTCATTTCACCACTCACTCTCAACTCATGATCTATATCACTAATCATCTCATTTATTCAACTCACCTTTCATCACATACTCACTATTTCATCTACCCATGTTTTACCCAACATTTTTGTAGATAAAAATACATATACAGTTTAAATTATTTAAAAACATGTATAAATCATTCCTTCAACATCCATCTCAATTAAACAAACATTATATATATTCACACAGCATGTATTTTATATAAAATACTTCATATCTATGTGTAAGGTGAAAGTAACAACACACTCACTTGATTTGATGATAATCGGGCAGCAATTCGTTTCCTAAAACGTTTGTTTCTAATAAAACCGGGAGTTTTATTCAGAAACCGGGCTCTGCGAGGGTCGGGCTTCGAAACCGAAAAGATAAATTTTCCGGGTCTTCGGGCACTTCGGGACGTATTTCGGGGGTTATAATTGATACCGGGGCTTTGGGGGAAGTTAGAATGAAAGAAATATGGAAAGAGGGGCTAAAAGTGTCAAATTTTCAAATATTCCCTAGGAGGTCTCGCACCCTCCTATTTATAGGCCGAGGCTGCTGATCCAAGGGTTGAGAAGCCTCCAGGTGGCATCAGATGTGAGAAGAGGTCACGTGGGCTGCGCATGCGAGGGTCTCGTTGGCAGCTTCTAAGTGGACCGAAGTCCGCGTCCGAGGAGGGGGGGGGGGTCTGTGGCACCCTGCGAAGCTCGGATGCACGCGTCGCAACTTCATTGGACCACTTCGGATGGCTTCTCTGGTTCGGACACGCTTCTAATGACACAGCAATTTCGAACACGTGGCACATTCTAAGCGAGGGTGACGTGGCCAAAGTCCACGTATGCGAAATTTCCCGGTTTTGACAATTTTTCTCGATTTTCGCGCCAAAACTTCTAAAATCCATAACTTTCGCATACGAGCTACGTTTTTGACGTTCCTTATATGCACGCGTAGGTAAAATTACGCTCTACAACTTTTGTTTAGACTTCGTCGGCTAATTTTGAATTTAATTTTTATATTATTATTTTTAACAGAACGGGACAGGAAATCCGTTAAAAATTCATAACTTCTTCATCCGACGTCCGTTTACGTCTGTCTTTTTACCGTTGTGATACTATTGACGAGACCTTCGATTCTAGTTTAGGTTGTGTCGGCTAAAAATCACTCGATCTAAAATTCGAGTTTTTAGCTGTCTACTGCTAAGCTGAAACTTCGAAAAATCATAACTTCCTCATACGAAGTCAGATTTGGGCGTTCTTTTTATATCTACTCTCGGTTTAACGAACACTACGACTTTCGTTTAGATCACTAAGTCTAAAAAGTAGTTTATCAAAAACTCACTTTTTACGACATTCGGCACCGTGCCGGTTTTGTCGTGAAACTTTGACAGGTCATAACTTCTTCGTTATAACTCGGATTTCGGCATTCTTTATATATTCGTAATCCTTTTCACGACCAATACAACTTTCTTAATAAATATCGGCTTTATCTAATAATTATTTTCGACGCTCATTTTTATTCTTAATTAATTAAACCCTAATAATTAAGCATAAAACACATAATTTTCACATAATTCCTTTTCATTTCTTCTAAATGAGTTACAATGGTTAACCTAGACTATTATGTCAATATTAATGCCTAGCCTAGAAACACGTGCATTACAATAAATCACCCTATCAAGTTGCTATGGTGAAGGCAACCCAAAAGGACCATGCACAACCGGGTCAAGTACTTACCAAATATAGTTACGTGCTTAGACATTAATCCAACATTTAGCTCCTTATCGAGGACATACTCTTTGCCCTCATAGTGAGTAATCATTCTGATGTTCCTAATCCATTCATTGAAATTTGAACCATCAAAAATGATTTTCCCACACAAGTTCATTAGGGAAAAGGATTCTGTAGGATTTGAGCCAGTAGCAGTGTTGGAAGACATATGAAAAGAAAGAAAGACAAGTTTTATTAGATAAAGAGTCCTTAATAAGTCACCCAAATGAAGTATTAAGGCTAGGACCCAACAAACTATTTATAGTTGGAAGAGGGATGCCGTAATCCAAGCTATAAAATAAATTTGAAGGTAGGTAAATGACGATTTACCAATTTCCACCATGAAAACGAAATAGATTATTAAGTTATATTGGATTTGAAATTTCTAGATCTTTTGAGATACATTGAAATTTCAATGGCATGTATAAATCTCGATTGTGCCCTCTCAAGTTTGTGATTGATATGCCGAGGATCACAAACAAGGTGTGAATAACCATGCAAATTGACTTGGTACCCCTAACTTTTATCACCTAATCGATGTGCCGGTTAACCACACGCACTCCACCGATCTATGGTAAAAGTAAGTTACTCTTTGTCACTCTTACTAGTCCTTGTTAGTGTGCCGGTTAACCACACGCACTCCACTAACGACTTGGTAAAGTACAAAGTGTAATTTCATGGGTTAGCACCTATTTCACATTTTCCAAAAGTAACTAAGATTGGGAATTATTAAAGTGTAGTTACTTTATAATTTCATTATACTTTTAATGAGGATTTAAAGTCCTTGTCCTACCCGTTCGGCTAACGACCCTCCACCAGTCAAGGAAGCGGTGGATGAGAGTGGACACCCATTAAGATTCCATTTTATAGGCAACAACCTTATACCCCCCTTATAGACCGGCTTCGTGAATGAGGCCTACTAACGGTAAGACTGACTTATTCTTATACATATCTAATATAATTAAACTTTTAATATAATAATAGTATAAGGGTTGAATTTTAAACTTTTAAAATTCTAAGGTTCAATTTGGAAATTAAAGTATTAGGGTGTAAGACTTTACAAATTCCAAAACTTGAGGGCAAGTATTGAAACTATTCAAGACCTTTCATTTCATAACTTATGAGCTTAATGGTCCATTAAAATGAAGACTCTTCATTTTTATGTAACCTCTTATTCCTTAATGACACATTTAAAGAAGTGACTTTTGGTTATCCATAACTTGAGGACAAGTTATGGACTCCATGATTAGCCATTAAGATCAAGAATCATACTTACAAGCAAGTTACACATAATTCCTATGATCTTCTAAAACTCATAAGAACATGAACATTCATATCAAAATTTCAAGAATCATATTAGCACATATAAAACATGGAATTTTGATATTAACCATTGTAAATGGATTAGCATAACCATTACACCATCTAAAAAAAGTTTTAAAACACCAAAATAGTTTAGGGTAATGTTTCTAGTCCATTTCCAGCAGCAAAACTCGAAAATCTGCATTCAGGGGCTCCTACTCGTTGAGTGCAAGAACCTACCCGACGAGTAGGATGAATTTCCACATGGACTCGTCGAGTCCCCCCATGGACTCGGTGAGTTCATGCTGCAGAGTCCAGATTTTGAGCTTTTTCAACAAGTTTGCATCAAGTATCAAGAAAACAAGCCTAGGCTCTGATACCACTGTTGGGTTTTGAGCATTCTAACACTCCTGTGGTGTACATGCAACCCTAGAAACCTTGGATCTATGTTTTCTCTAAATACATGAAAATTTAATTTTCCAAGGTTTACTTCCTATCTAGCATGTTATGGGGAACTTGTAATACAGAATTCAAGTAGAATAACATACCTTTTAGTAGCTTGGATTCCTTGATGACTTTGTGAGCCTAGCACCCCAAATGTGATGCCTCAAATGCTTCATACAACACCATAATTCTTGGAATAACCTTGAGAGAAGTTCACTATACTCAAAAAATTGACTAGCCCTCTTTCTTGCTTGTAGTAGTCCGATTTTGCTAGACAAGGAGTCTTTATATAGTTGTGACACAATTAGAGTTACACCATGTAAACCCTAATTGTCATGGCTTTCCATATTCCATGATCCATGGGTTTGTAGCCCCCATGGACTATCCATGGAGCACCTTATGGGTTTTAACCCAATCCATACAAACCATGGATCATTAGCCCACTATACAAGAAGAGATTATTTTCATAATCAACCCCATATATTTAATTAGTCTCTTTTTGATCACTTAATGAATTCAAGATTAATTCTTTGATCAATACTAATTAAATAATATTATTAATATATTAGTACTTATAATATATTAAGAAAACCTTAAGTGTCCTTTCTCTTATTTTGGTCTACCCAAGTATTGCAATGCCATGCAACCCAAATGGACTATGCCGGGTCGGGTCAAGTACATACCAAATATAGTTATGGACTTAGACACTATATCCAACAGGGGGCAGTAGTCTTTTCCCTCAAGATTTGAAGACATTATCTTTATGGGGACCGTTGTACGATTTACATGGATCACAAGAGTTTGAGAAATCTTATGGAGCAGTCGGACCTGAACATGAGGTAGCGTAGGTGGCTGGACGTGGTCAAGGATTATGACTGCGAGATCCTTTACCATCTGGGTAAAGCGAATGTGGTAGTGGATGCTTGGAGCCGCAAGTTGGCTGGATCTTCGGTCGGGAGATGTGTATGAGGATATTTGTTGATTATCCACTTTTGGGTTTGATTAGAGAGGCTCGGGTTGAGGGAGGTCGGAAGGAGAATTGTAAACTAGAGAGGATCAGGGGTGAGATTGACAGATTTCTCATGGATAGTCGAGGGTTATTGACCCGGTATGGTCGGGTCTGGGTTCTAGTTTCTGGTGGGGTCAAGCAGATTGTGTTAGAGAAGGCTCATAAGTCTCACTTTTCTATACACTCGGGAGTTACCAAGATATATCGGGATTTGAGATTGAGCTACTGGTGGCCGTGTATGAAGAGGGAGATAGTATGGTATGTTGAGAGATTCTTGACATGTAGGATGGTCAAGGCTAAGCATCAGAGGCCGCATGGCAAGCTGCAGCCTCTGGAGGTTCCCATGTGGAAATGGAAGCAGATCACGATGGATTTTATCACCAAGTTGTCGAAGACGACGAAGGTTTTCGATGCTATATGGGTCATCGTGGATCGATTGACCAAGAGTGCCCACTTTTTGGCCATCTGGGAGAGCTCTTCGGCCGAAAAGTTGGCCGATGTTTATGTCCGAGAGATTGTTGCTCTTTATGGGGTTCCGGTCTCCATTGTTTCGGACCGAGATGTTCGGTTCACTTCCCGTTTCTGGCAGAAGTTCCACGAGGAACTGGGCATGAGGTTGCATTTCAGCACTGGTTATCATCCATAGACTGACGATCAAAGTGAGTTGTCGATACAAACCCTTAAGGATATGTTGCGGGATTGTGTTATTGATTTGGTTGGGAGTTGTGATTCCTACCTACATCTTGCGGAGTTCTCCTACAACATTAGTTATCACTCCAGCATTGGTGCTCTGCCAATTGAGCTCTTGTATGGGCGAAGATGTCGTACCCCGGTTTGTTGGGGTGAGGTTGGTCACAGGGTTATAGGAAGGACCAAAGTAGTCCTTTAGACCATAGAGCTTATCCATTAAATCAGGCAGGGACTGCAGACAACTCAGAGTTGGCATAAACATTATGCCAACCAGCGCCGATCCGAGTTGAAGTTCTAGGTCGGTGATATGGTATTACTGAAGGTCTCACCTTGGAAAGGTGTGATATACTTCAGGAAGAGGGAGAAATTGGGTCCCTGGTTTATTGGACCTTTTCGGGTGATTGCCAGGGTTGGCAAGGTTGCTTAAATGTTGGATCTACCTGAGGAGCTCGATCAGATTCACAACACTTTCCACGTTTCGAAGTTGCGAAAGTGCGTATTTGTTGAGTATTTGAGATATTGAAACTGATTTGGCATGTTTGGTTATTTAGGGAAGCCTTTTTAGGGTTAATCGTTTTGTGATTCCCTAGTTTTCCTTTACAATAGAAGTTCTTCATCGAGCTCTTCTAAGGCATTGGTTTTATATTTTTGGTAAATATTTTATGTTCCCTAAAAATAATCATTAGGTTAGCTTTTAATACAAGCTTTTTCCTGATTAAGGTTTTTCTTTGTACGTTCATATCAAAATCAATATACACAAAACCTTTGACAGATTACTTGCATATTATGGTGATTGATTCGTGATTGTTCTTGATATTCCGCATTCGTCATCTTGGATTTATTTGTTCTAACAAGTGGTATCAAAGCGGGTTCTTGTAGATCTCAGCGGTTATTGCAAAATCGATCTTGTTTATGACGCTATTTTATCATGAATCTCACCTTATTCTTCAAGTTTTGTAAGTTTTTTGAAATGAAAAAGTGAAAAATCTCATTTTGTTGCAAAACCCATCTCAGATTTGTTATTTTTTACCCATTCTTTCATCTAATTTGTTCTTGATTCATGTTTTGGAAGAGAAATAAAAGAAGAATTTCATGTTTTTTTTCTTATATTCGTGTTCAGATCTACTTTATCTCTCTAAAAATATTCTCAGATTTGTTTTCTCTCTCTAGAAATCTTATCAGATCTACTTTCTCTTTCTTCAAGTTCAGCTTCTTGTTGAAGATCCAATGGATCGTTTAATCTTTGACTCCATTTTAGAACTTAGATTAAAGGTTACTAAACCAATCTACGGTGTCAGCAAAGTGACTATGTTTCATATTCTTGATGAATGTACATTGAGGGATGTTACTGAGTTATATAATCTTTTTATTGATCGGAAAATATCTGAATACTCATGTGTTGATATGGGTGAGTTACAAAAGGATGAGAGAATAGTAGAACAATTTCGTATTATCCATGGACATTTAGATCGAGAAAATAAACAACAGATTTTGCAGATGAAAAGAGTTGAAAAGAAAAAAGAAGATGTTGTTCAAAAGGATGTTCTTGATGTTCTTGGCGTTCTTGGTGAAGTTCATAATGTTCATCATGTTTCTGAAGAAAAGGTGACCCCAAATGTTCTTGTTGAGGGGGGTCAAAAGTTTCAAGTTTTTCAGAAGTATCACCATCTACATCTAGTTGTTCTGAAGATAAATCTCAAAGAAACTCTTCTGAAATCGTGAAAGAAAAGAAGTTTTGTTCAATTGGAACCCTAACAGATGATTTTTCTAGTTCTTATGATGTTTTTGAAGGATTGGTTCCTTACAGAAAACCAATTATTCAAGATGTTCAGATTTACCAAACTCCTAAGGGTTATGTTCAAAAGTCTTCAATTGTTCAGATTCAGAAAGGTGAAGAAGTTGTTCAGATCCAAAATTCGTTGCTGAAGCCTAGCAATCAGAAAAGAAAGAGGAAGAACAAGAACAAGAGTAAAATAAAGAAGGTTTAGATGCCTAAGGTACAAGTACCTAATGCATGTGAAAAGGTTCAGAAAGCTGAAGTAAAAAATGTTCAAGGAAAATTCAATTATTCTTCAGATAAAGATGTTAGAAGTTGGAGAAAAAAGAAAAAAGTATTTGGTAGGTTTAATGAAATTTATGGAAATTTTTGTTTTCCAACTAAAAAGCGAGTATTATTTTCAGAAGATGATCGATTCTTTTCAGATAAATGGGTGTGCAAGAAATCAACATCAATTTTGAATCTTAAATGGGTACCAAAAGTTTCATAAAAGTTTTGCCCTTTATCAAAAAAAAAAAAGACAAAATCTGGTGAATGCTGACGACAATTGAGTCAAAAAGATGAAATCTTGTTGAAGGAATCAATTTTTATCAATTTTTAATTGTTGGAAATGACAAAAGCGAAAAAGTTGAAAAATATGGGTTGAAAATGACTTTTTCTGCAAAAAGAGGGCTGCAATCTGACACAATTCAGCAAAATGGGTGCAAGCTGTCAAGTGTACTCTTGACAGGGGCTAATTTCAGAACTTTGGAGAAATAAAAGGTTAAATTCGGAATTACAATCAAAGATGATGTTTGATCGGTATATTGGGCTGAATTTGATTCTTCGCTGATTCTCTAGGGGCCAAAACGTAACTGTGATGAAATCCTCATTTTGCATCTGGTAACGAACGAACAAATGGTTTTACACGAATTGAAACTCGCAATCGAAACTTGCTCTTCGTAACTTCTAACGGAAATCAATCGGAACGAGCATTTAGCTATTGGGCCTCGCAATTGAAAATCAATCTTTGGAGTTTTCTGTTTATCTCCGAATCGCTCGGAGTTCACTGACGACGAAGGTTCGGAATTTAGAAACCAAAATCTGCAATTGAAAACTGCATTCGGAATTGGGACTCGTATTCAAAATCAATCTCCGAATCGCTCGGTGTTGTTCGGAGTTCTGGGTTCGGAGTTCTAGGCTCTGAGGTTGCAATCGATTCGGAGTTATGGAATCGGAATCAGATAAAATCAGAACAAATGAAATTGAACTCGCAATCAGAATTATATGGGACTCGGACCTAGAACAGGTTTCTCAATTGACTTGCTGAACTCGGATTTGGAAATCTTGAATCGCAATTGGATCCATTCATCACGTTCGGCATTGCAGAACACCGAAATTGAAGGTTTAAACTCGATATTCAGAAATCGCAATTGGATTTTGAAATCAGTGTCGAAAGTTGATTGAAGTTTATTTTGAGGAATTGCAGTTTATTCGGAGTTTGATAATCGGATTCGCAGTTTCTTGGAATAAAAAACTGATTAAATTTGGACTTTGTAAATTCAACACGCGTGTTCCTCAGCGCAAACGAAAAAGATGGTGTACACGTTCAAATCCAGTCCCCATATTTTATGCGAATTGGCAATTTTAACCTCATATCCTTAATCCTTTCAAATTCTTGTGATCTTTTCACTTTTACCCCCTTCTTTCCAAAATATTTTCGTTTCTAATCCTTTTCTTTGGTCTTATTCTTTTCAAACCATTCTAAATAATTGCTTTTTATTCTATTCTTTTTGTCTAATATTTAAAAACCGAAAAATACAAAATAATTTTTGTTATTTTTCCGGTTTTGATTTTTGAGTATTGCGATCAGTGTTGTAAAACTCGCCGAGTTGGCCGATTACTCCTCCGAGTACTCGCTACTCGGCCCCTTACCGAGGCGAGTTACAAAATCCCGAGTATTCCCCGATCGGCCCCTTACTGAACTGAGCAGTATTGTAAAACCCGGTCAACTCGATGATTAATATGTATAATACACTTAATGATTTATTATTTAACACACACATGTGATTATTACTACATATATATATCTTAAATTTTCAGTAATTATTCACGAAGTGAGACCATTATGTGTTTTTCCCTTTTTGTGTATTCACATGTATCTAATTTTGTTATATATTTCAATCAACTTATGATTTTAACTTATGATTTTGACATATATAATTTCCTTAAAAATATTTCTACATGAATTACCGAATCTGAGTACTCCCCGAGTACTCCCTACTCGGTAGTCGGCCGAACAGGCACTGAGTAACGAGTTCTACAACCTTGATTGTGATTATTCTAAAAGGATTTATTTCATTAAATCCGACGGGTTTTGGAGATCTATTTTGGCAAACTCGCTCCTTATGATAGAGCAGGTTATACGACTTACTCTATGAGATAGTGAAGATTGTTGGTGATTCTTCTTAACTTTCCGGACTCTCTCCATGGTATTTGTTGAAGATTCAAGGGGAAGTGATGATTATTCAATGGGGAGTTCGTATTTGGAAGATAATATGTGTTTCTCTCGCTTTGAGGACCCCATGTGCTGATGATTCTCACAATTTAGAGGGAGAAATGCCAAGAAGATCGAAAATCGTGATCTTCATCAGTTTCATCATCTAGGGGAGATTGTTGAGTATTTGAGATATTGAAACTGATTTGGCATGTTTGGTTATTAGGGAAGCCTTTTTAGGGTTAATCGTTTTGTGATTCCCTACTTTGCCTTTACAGTAGAAGTTCTTCATCGAGCTCTTTTAAGGCATTGGTTGTATATTTTTAGTAAATATTTTATGCACCCTATAAATAATCATTAGGTTAGCTTTTGATGCAATCTTTTTCCTGATTAAGGTTTTCCTTTGTACGTTCATATCAAAATCAATATACACAAAACCTTTGACATATTACTTTCATATTATGGTGATTGATTCATGATTGTTCTTGATATTCCGCATTCGTCATCTTGGATTTATTTGTTCGCATATTGAATGATGAGGCAGTGGTCTCCTTGAACGATATTTGTAACACCTGTTCAAGGTATTGATTAATTTATATAATTTTAGGGTTTTGTGCATGGACTCGGCGAGTTGGGGTGCTCCAACTCGTCGAGTAGAGAATATGATGAGGACGCGGGAATTAAGTTCTACTCGACGAGTCGGAAGGCCCCAACTCGACGAGTAGGAGCTGAAAAGAGAAACCCTAATTTTTAGGGTTTGCACCCTATTTAAAGAACATAATCCGCCTCTTGTGGCCTCCCTTATCACCCTATTAGCCAGAGAAAACCCTAATTCGACCTTGTACCTTCTTGGGTGAGAGTAAGAGCTTTTGTGGGCAATTTTGGGGTATTTGTGAAGGATTCTAGAGCTTGAAGAGGAAGGAGCAAGGAGAGAAGCAGTAGATCCGACATATACTATGTATTGGCCATCACTTTGAGGTATAAAGTCGTCACCTTGATCTCTAGTTGATTAGATCCCTTTTCTTGGAAGTAAATGACCATTTTTGGTGCAAAATGGAGTCAAATTCGGATATGGACTTATCACAAGGATATGGTTCCAGATCTGGACCTCTCTAGGTCACCAATGACATAAAGTTGCTTACTTTATGTAGCTTAGCCCCTTTCCAATCACAAAAACCTTGTAAGAAGCCTAGTTTCGATGTTATAGCCTTGAAGGGCCTTGCATGCATGTAAAGTTTGCAACTTTACGTGGTATCGGCACTAAGGGAGTTTAGATCTATAGTTTGGGACCTTATATCCTACTGAAAAGGGATGAAATTGAAAGGGACTGAAGGAACTCGTCGAGTCCCTTAGTTGACTCGATGATTCGGGGTAGGGTTGCTCGTTTCTGAGTTTCTGGATGAGAGCAGTGAAGGATTAGGGTTTTGGTCTGAACGGACATTAGTTTTCTAGAAAATTGTTGAACTCGACGAGCCACTAGGGTGACTCGGTGAGTTGGTGAGGAATTCAAAGGAATGGACTCGAGAAGAACTCAATGAGTTGCTGGATGCACTCAACGAGTTGAGGTCAATATGGACTGTTGACCTTGACTGTTGACTTTGACTATGACCAGGGTTGACTTTGAGGGTAATTATGGGATTATGACAAGTTAATCACATGTTGGTTATATGTAGTTGAGGAGGAGCAGTGTCTGGGATACACCCGATTTAGCTTGTCAGTTCAACATTCGAGATGTGAGTCTCTGATGGGTTTTATGCATAAGAACAATCCTATGTGCTCATACAAACCCTAATGCTTGGATCTAGGTTTCTCTATTGTACATGCAATGAATCCAAGACTTACAATCCCTAATCTGGCATACATAATTTCGAAATTAACATATAACATCAGATCTAGATGTTTACCTCTTCAATGGAAGCTTGAATCTTCTTTCTTGGAGCTTAGAGTCACAAGTGCAACTCCTCTAATGGCTTACAAACACCACAAGAAAGAAGGCAACTATGAGAGAGGAAGGAGGATGCTTAATTTCGGCCTAGGGTTTCTCTTGGGAAGCAAGTGGCCGAAAATTGAAGCCTATGGGTCTTATTTATACTGTAGGCTGCTAGGGTTTCAATCTAAACCCTAATGGACAGCTTAATGACCAAGCAACCCAAGGAACCTTCTGGAATAGGGCCTTGGACGAAAATATGATGATCCTTCACCATAATTTCGTTCCCCCTTAGTCCATTAGGTTTCCCAGCCCAAAACTCAACCATCACACATTTGACAGTTTAAGCCCCTTTATTTAATTAATCTCTTTTAGTCACCAAATTAATTCCTAATTAATTTATGACTAATACT
Organism: Lactuca virosa; assembly: GCF_052849685.1. Lineage (NCBI taxonomy): Eukaryota > Viridiplantae > Streptophyta > Magnoliopsida > Asterales > Asteraceae > Lactuca > Lactuca virosa. The sequence continues at coordinate 57,580,748 of NC_136431.1, forward strand.
AATTAAATAAATATGATTTCTCCTTTAATATATTATTCTTATAATATATTAATAAACCATAATATCCTCTCTCTTTCCTTAAATTACCTTGTCAAGTTGCTTTGGTGAAGGCAACCCAAAAGGACCATGCATAACCGGGTCAAGTACATACCAAATATAGTTACGGGCTTAGACACTAATCCAACAGTCTCACACTTGGATAAGTCTAGTAACTATATCTCACATACGACTTCAGGATCCGGTCAGCAATCATAGCTCTTATACGCTTCTGTCAACTCTGATCAAAATCCTGTCCTTCAGATAAGGGATCGTATAATCCTCTATTCTAGATATCATGCCGACAATACTTATTGTCCAGCATTTTGTTTCTCGATCTCTGATTTGTTCGACATAGAATTTAGTTGAACACATCAACTTCATCCTGACCGGGCCCGGCACATAAGTCAAACCAAAACTTCAAGTGGCCAAGATATCGCTTTATTCTCTTAGAATAAAAGGAACAGATAAACTTCGACTTATATGCTTTTATTATCCACTAACTAAGTTACACACAATAATACGTTTTATAACATCAAGTTACTGATGTGTTTTCGTACTATCAATGCATAATCAACTAGCAAACAATAACCATATCTCTAGGTTTAAAGATTATATGATATTATCATCTTGCGATCACTCGTGATAACTTTCATGAAGCGATACTAGCAAGTGCGGGTTTATTCCAATGCTCAAAACATATTTCATAAGCACTCATAAACTTTGCAGCAAACCTTTGCTATGTCTAAAACCTTTTAGACAATCTACAAACAAATTTATGACAATCTTCTTTGATATCTACTTCCAACACATGAGCGATTGTGGACTGTTCGAATAATCTTATTATTCAGGAAGTCAAAACATGCAAAATCGAAACAATAGATAAATAATAAACACAAGATAGTAACTTTCTTATAAATAACACACCTTTATTTAATCATCAAATGTTGAACACAAAATTATCCATTACAAGTTTCCTACCTATCTAATCTAAACTAATATCGTCCTTTAGCCCAACGCTCCTAGCGTGCTTCAAATGCTTGACCCTACTCAATCCCTTCGTAAGGGGATCTGTTGGGTTATCTTCTGACGATACCCTCTTCACAACGAGGAGTCCCTCTTCTACCCGATGTCTAATAAAATGGTATTTCCTGTCGATATGTCGAGATCTGCCATGATCCCTTCGTTCCTTGGTCAAGGCAACCGCTCCTTCATTATCACAGAAAATTTCCATGGGCTCCTTTATGGATGGCATAACTCCAAGGTCTCCTATGAAGTTCTTCAACCATATAGCCTCCTTTGACGCCTCGCTTGCCGCAATGTACTCTGATTCGCACGTTGAATCAGCTACGGTCTCTTGCTTGGAACTTTTCCAAGTCACTGCTCCTCCGTTCAGGGTAAAGACCCAGCCCGACTGCGATCGGTAATTATACCGATCCGTCTGAAAACTAGCGTCAATGTACCCTTTCACCCTTAAGTCATCACTCCCACCGAGGACTAGAAACCATTCCTTGGTCCTTCGTAGGTACTTAAGAATATTCTTGACAGCAATCCAATGTGCTCTACCAGGGTTCCCTTGATATCTGCTGACCATGCTCAAAGCAAAGGCCACATCAGGGTGAGTACAGGTCATAGCGTACATAATCGAGCCAACTGCGGAAGCGTAAGGTACTCGGCTCATATCAGCTATCTCTGCCTCTATACTCGGGCTCTGAGTCTTACTCAGTTTGGTATTACATTGAATTGGCAACTCCCCTTTCTTGGAATTTTCCATACTAAAACGTTTTAGTACTTTTTCCAAGTATGTATCCTGACTGAGTCCTATCAGTCTCTTACTTCTGTCTCTCACTATCCTTATTCCCAGAATATATGCAGCCTCTCCGAGGTCCTTCATAGCGAAACATTTCCCAAGCCAGGACTTGACCTCCTGCAAGGTTGGGATGTTGTTTCCTATGAGTAGTATGTCATCGACATACAATACAAGGAAGCTTACTATACTCCCACTGGCCTTGACATACACACATGACTCATCTTCGCTTCGCAGAAAACCAAACTCTTTGACTTTCTCATCAAAACAAAGATTCCATCTGCGAGATGCTTGCTTCAATCCATAAATAGATTTCTCAAGCTTGCACACTCTACTTGGGTGCTTCGCATCGACAAAACCCTCTGGCTGATTCATGTAAACATCCTCAGCTAACTTCCCATTTAGGAAAGCGGTTTTTACGTCCATCTGCTAAATTTCATAATCATGAAACGCAGCTATTGCGAGCATTACCCTAATAGACTTTATCTTGGCAACTAGCGAGAAGGTCTCATCATAGTCAACTCCAGGAGTTTGAGTAAAGCCCTTCGCGACCAATCGCGCTTTGTAAGTGTGCACTTTCCCATCCATGTATGTCTTCTTCTTGAAGATCCACTTGCACCCGACTGTCTTACGACCTGGTACATTATCAACCAAATTCCAAACTTGGTTGTCATACATGGACTGAATCTAGTTGTCCATTGCCTCTTTCCATTTAGCAGACTCTGGGCCTGCCATGGCTTCCTTGTAGCTATTAGGTTCGTCCAGATTTATTAGTGTACTATCACTAATAAACGTATCCCCGTCAGTAGTAATATGGAAACCATAAAACTGGGGTGGAACACTAACTCTATTCGAACGTCTAAGAGGTAAGGACTGGTCAATTGGTTCAACAGGAGTTTCCTCCTCAGGTTGAACGCTGTAACACCGTAATTTTTCAAACAATTTTTCACATTTTTAAAAGCATACTTTCATTCATAGATATTATAAAAATCTCATTGTATCACATATCAATCCATAGAAACACATCCCAAGATCATAATGTATAAAAACTCCTCATGTGTGTACTGATCATGTCGGCGCCTTCCCGCGATCCTCACTGGTACCTGAAACACATAACACAACACTGTAAGCATAAATGCTTAGTGAGTTCCCCAAAATACCACGTATAACACATATTAGCCACTCGAGGCTGTAACTCTGTGGACCATCCGATCCTAACTTTGTGGACCCTCCGGTCCTAACTCTGTGGACCCTCTGGTCCTAACTCTGTGAACCTTCCGGTTCTAACTCTGTAACTCTGGAACATACACGACATGAATCTCATAGAAATAATGCAGTGTATCACAATCACATAAATAGCATACAAGATACTCTGTCACATAACTCTAATTACCACTCTAGGTAAAGTATAGTGAGAAGACTCACCTCGGGTAACTCGGTAAACCTCGAGCTCTGAAATACTGCACTAGCCTTCGCCTAATCACATAAATAATTACTCTAATTAATACAACTTCTAAAGGCTAGGCCAACCCTCTCTATAAGTTCTCTAAGAAGGGTAAAAGACCATTATACCCCTCTAATGGCTCATAAGTCCAAACACTGACTAAACCCTAAAAGTCAACAAAAGTCAACGGTCAACATTGACCGGACTCGCCGAGTGCACTAGAGTGACTCGGCGAGTACACGCCTGTCCTCTTCGCCCCTGTTCCTCACTTGAATCGCTGAGTCAACCCTATACTCCACGGGTCGTCACAGGTCGCGAGTCGTGGGGCAACCCGACTCGACTCGTCGAGTCCCTTATGGGCTCCGCGAGTTCCTCCCATGAAAACTCTCAAAAGATCTCTTGAGGTCAGATCTGCTTCACCAACCAGTAGATCCAACCTTCTAACACTCGAAAGTCACGTAAAGGTTCACACTTTACGTTCATGCAATGCTTATAAGACCAAAAATGAAGAAATAACCATTTAAATGGGGTTCTACTCTCAACGCTCACATGAAAGCTCATAAAGCTGGAAGCTTGGGACCTTTTGGACCTCTCAAGGTCTAGATCTATCATCTATACCCAAAGGGACCTCATATGCTTCACAATCTAACTCAAAATTGTGCAAAGGAAACCCTAGATTCAAGGAATCTATCAAATACACGAAATGGGAAGGAACTTGTACCTCAAAACGTGAATCTCAGTGTGAACAACACAGATCCAAGCTCCACAATCAGCCTAGCTTGTTCTACCTCCTTCCTTCTTGCTAAAACACACAAGAAATGGTGAGTTAGCCTTCCTCTTGCACCACAAACGATCTCTCTGCTCTCTAGGGTTTCTCAGGGGTGATATGGCCGCAAATGGAGGCCATAAAGGCCTTTAAATAGGGCTCAGGCCCTGAGATTTAGGGTTTCACTTTACAGCGCGGACTCGCCGAGTCCACGCATCGACTCGTCGAGTCCCTCATTAATCCAGACAAGAATTCGTGATCCTACTCGGCGAGTCTGAGCGCCTACTCGCCGAGTCCCTCCCTAAAACTCAAGGTAAATACTTAAAATAAGATACCTGGGAATCCGGGTGTTACAAATGCCAGTGTTAGAGGTTCCTTCATCTCCTGACTCTTGAAGCTCTTCAAGGTCAATCTGACTCCCACTGTCTCCTTGACTCATGAGTTCTCTCTCTCTGAAAACCCCTCTCCTAGCAACAAAGACAACATTGTCACTTGGTCTATAGAAGAGATAGCCAAAAGACTTCTGTGGATAGCCGATGAAATAACACTTCTCACTACGAGGTTCTAGCTTGTCGTGAGTATCTCGTCTTACGAAAGCTTCACAACCCCAAACCTTGATATGTACTAACGAGGGAGCTTTCCCTGTCCACATCTCGTGAGGTGTTTTGGAAACCTTCTTGGTGGGAACTAAGTTAAGGATATGGGCGGCAGTCTCTAAGGCATACCCCCAGAATGAGATTGGTAACGAAGCACGACTCATCATAGAACGAACCATGTCCAACAAGGTTCGATTACGTCTCTCAGCCACACCATTCAATTGTGGCGTTCTAGGAGGCGTCAATTACGAAACTATTCCGCATTCTTTTAGATAGTCGTGAAACTCAAGACTCAGGTACTCTCCTCCTCGATCAGATCGAAGCATCTTGATTTTCCTGCCCAGCTGATTCTCTACTTCATTCTTAAACTCTTTGAACTTTTCAAAGGTTTCTGACTTCTGCTTGATTAAGTAGATATATCCATATCTGCTATAATCATCTGTAAAAGTCACGTAGAAGCGACAAGCATCCCTTGTGGTGGATCTAAAGGGTCCACATACATCAGTATGTATGAGATCCAATACACCCACACCCCTTTCACATGTGCCAGTAAAGGGTGACTTGGTCATCTTCCCAAGTAAACAAGATTCACACACGTCATCGTCCCTAAGGTCGAATGACTCCAAGACTCCATCCTTTTGGAGTTGGGCTATGCGTTTCTTGTTAACATGGCCAAGGCGACAATGCCACAAGCATGCTTTGTCCAAACTTATGGACGAATCAATATTCAAAACATCATTTCCTAAATTATCTATAATCAACACAGATTCATAAATCCCATTACAAGGTAATGCATTGAAATAAAAAAACACCATTCAAATAAGCATTAATAGAACCATTGCTATTATCAAATGAATATCTGAAACCTTGTCTAAACAACCCATGAAAAGAAATGATGTTCCTTGCCATATCTGGCGAATAGCAACAATTATTTAAATCTAGCCCTAACCCATTACTCAACACTAAGGAATAAACTCCGATCTTGGTGACTGGTGAAGACTTCTTGTTTCCCATGATCAAGTTTATCCTTCCATGCTCCACTTCCCTACTTTCTCTTAGCCCCTGCAAATCAGAACAAATGTGGTAACCACATCCAGTATCAAGGACCCATGAAGTAGCAAGTGATGAGTTATTAGATTTAATTAAATACATACCTGCAAAGGTGGGCTTTATCTTTCCATCCTTAATATCTTGCAGATATTTAGGGCAGCTTCGTTTCCAGTGGCCCTTCTGGTGGCAATAGAAGCACTCTGCTTCCTTGGGGTCAGAAGAGGGTTTAACAGAACCTGCTTTGGTCCCACTAGAAGAGGAACCATCTTGGGTCTTACCCTTTTGGTGGCTCTTAGAAGGATCCTTCCTCTCTTTACCCTTTCCTTGGCCAATTGCCAACACAGGAGCAGCTACAGTAGAGGATGATGCAATAGATTTATCCTTAAGGTTTCTCTCAGCTGTCCTCAGGAGCCCTTGAAGTTTACTCAGGGTGACCTCTTCCTTGTTCATGTGGTAGATCATTCTGAACTGGTTGTAGCAGGAAGGCAAGGAATGGAGGATGATGTCGATAGCCAAATCCTCATCAAACTTAACATTAAGTTTGAGAAGACGATCAACATACCTTTGCATTCTTTGCAAATGAGCGGTTAGGGATTCTCCACTCCCCATCCTAGCGGTGATCATGTTGGTAATGATCTCATAGCGCTCTTGCCTCGCGCTTTGGTGGTACCTGTCCAGCAAATCTTGATGCATATCATATGGATACATGTCCTCATAGGACTTTTGGAGTTCGAGGTTCATGGTGGCCAGCATGATGCAATGAACTTTCGTCGCATCACACTCGTGGGCCTCAAAGGCGACAATTTCTTCAGGAGTAGCATCTTCTGGGTTGATCTTTTCTAGTTTCTCATCGAGGACATATTCTTTGTCCTCGTAGCGAGTTATCATTCGAATGTATCTCATCCACTCATTGAAGTTTGACCCATCAAATGTCACCTTTTGACATAGGTTCATCAACGAGAATGACCCAGAAGTGTTGTTGTTTGCGTTTGCGTTAGACATCTGAAATAGAAAGGAACAAAGTTTGATTAGAAATGAATCCCCAATTAAACACCCAAATGAGAAATTAGGGCTAGGATCCAACAACATTATTTACAACTTATAAAAGGGATGTCGTAATCTAAAAGAAAATAATTTGAAGGTAAGTGAATGACGATTCACTAATTTTCACCATGAAAAACGAAAAGAAATTAAGTTTTAAATGTATTTGAAAATTCCTAGATTTCTTTTGAGATTCATTGAACATTTCAATGGCATGTTTAAATCTCGATATGCACTTCAAGTTTGCGACTGGGATGCCGAGGATCGCAAACAAGTTGTGAATAACCATGCGAATCAACATGGTGCACTCAATGTCTCTATCACCTAATCAATGTGCCGGTTAGCCACACACGCTCCATTGATTCATGATAAACATCGAGCCACCTTTTGTCACCAATGCCAATCCCAAATTAGTGTGCCGGTTAGCCACGCACGCTCCACTAACGTTTGATAAGGGTACAAAGTGTAATTCCATGGAATAGCATCATTTTTCACATTTTACCCTAAAGTAACTAAGATTGGGAATTTATAAAACATTGTAGTTACTTTATTATTTCCATTATACTTATAATGAGGAATTAAGTGCCCTATCCTATCCGTTCGGCTAACGACCCTCCACCAGTCAAGCAAGCGGTGGGTGTGAGTGTACACCCATTAAGCGCCATTTTATAAGCAGCAACCTTATACCCACCTTATAGACTGACTTCGTGAATGAGGCCTACTAGCGATAAGACTAGCTTATTCTTATATATATATATATATATATATATATATATATATATATATATATATATATATTAATCTTGTAATAGATAAAGTATAAGATTGAATTTTAAACTTGTAAAATTCTAAGGGTTGAAATTTAAAATTTTCAAAATTAAACTTTTAATCAAAAAATTAAATTTCAAAACTTGAGGGTAAGTTTTGAACTTTTCAAAACACAAGGGATCAAATAACAAATAATATAAATCAAACAATTAATTTAGTGATTATCTATATTTGACCTAATTTAATTTCTTGTAAAATAAGTTACCCAATTAATTCAAATAATCAATTTTAATCATATAAGGAATTTATTATCTAATCAATTGGTAATTATCTTGTGTTTTGGCGAGGATAATCTTTCAATAACAATAAAAATCGAATCTTATCAGTTAAAAACATTTAAGGAAATTATCCTTCATCAAAACAGCAAGTAAATCCGAAAATCCCTCTGTCTGATGCTCCGACTCGCCGAGTCACTCACTGGACTCGCCGAGTTGGGTTGACTCGCCGAGTCCATGGAATGACTCGCCGAGTCAGTTCGACAGAGGGTCGGAAAACGTTTTTCAGCAAATAATCAATCATAGCATCACATACAACAGAAACCAATCAAGGCTCTGATACCACTAATGGGTTTTATGCATAAGAACAATCCTATGTGCTCATACAAACCCTAATGCTTGGATCTAGGTTTCTCTATTGTACATGCAATGAATCCAAGACTTACAATCCCTAATCTAGCATACATAGTTTCGAAATTAACATATAACATCAGATCTAGATGTTTACCTCTTCAATGGAAGCTTGAATCTTCTTTCTTGGAGCTTAGAGTCACAAGTGCAACTCCTCTAATGGCTTACAAACACCACAAGAAAGAAGGTAACTATGAGAGAGGAAGGAGGATGCTTAATTTCGGCCTAGGGTTTCTCTTGGGAAGCAAGTGGCCGAAAATTGAAGCCTATGGGTCTTATTTATACTGTAGGCTGCTAGGGTTTCAATCTAAACCCTAATGGACAGCTTAATGACCAAGCAGCCCAAGGAACCTTCTGGAATAGGGCCTTGGACGAAAATATGATGATCCTTCACCATAATTTCGTTCCCCCTTAGTCCATTAGGTTTCCCAGCCCAAAACTCAACCATCACACATTTGACAGTTTAAGCCCCTTTATTTAATTAATCTCTGTTAGTCACCAAATTAATTCCTAATTAATTTATGACTAATACTAATTAAATAAATATGATTTATCCTTTAATATATTATTCTTATAATATATTAATAAACCATAATATCCTCTCTCTTTCCTTAAATTACCTTGTCAAGTTGCTTTGGTGAAGGCAACCCAAAAGGACCATGCATAACCGGGTCAAGTACATACCAAATATAGTTACGGGCTTAGACACTAATCCAACAGTCTCCTCACCATACCAATGGGTCTAAGGCACCACGGCCGACCCTATTTATGATATGTGGATTGTCGATTGATTATGTGTATGTTAGTATGACATTGTATGGAAGACCCCGAGGGGTTCCCGTGGCAGTAGTCTGAGACAACATGGGGGTTTCCATGGCATTTGGTATAAGACCTTGGAAGGTTTCCATGGAATCCTAGTATATTTGCATGTTTAGTTTGTATGATGTTTACTTGGTAGAGAAGACCATGTGGGGGTTCCCATGGCAGGAAGACCATGTGGGGGTTCCCATGGCAGATAGTTAAGACCACGTGGGGGTTCCAGTGGCACTAGGTGTAAGACCTGCGAGGGTTTCCATGGCTTCCTATATGTTATATGCATGTCTTATGTGATATATGCAGCTTTATAGCTAATTTGATATGTGCTATATGGATTGTGTGCGGGGTATGCTCTGGGGGACTCACTAAGCATACACTTACAGTTTGTGGATTTGTTTCAGGTACATCTGAGCCCAAGGGCAAGGGCAAGGCTTGATGGCGCGACATGCACTCTCTCTCAGTCGTTATCATAGGACACTCTGATGTTTTAAAATAAAAATTGTTGTTGTTATGAAATTAAAAACAATTGTATTTGTGATTACATGATTGGAGGAAAAGTGTTTTGACCATTTAAAAATGAAAATTTTCTTTTGAAAATTGGGTCGTTAGAAGTTGGTATCAGAGCCTTGGTTTGAGGGATTCAGGCACACTCTTCGGTCTGTGAGGACTCAAACTAAGGAAATGGTAAAATTGTTTTCAAAAATAAAATTGTATACGGTTAGGAGCTTATAGCCTTAGAATGATTGATTTTGACTTATTTCCTGTTCCTCGTCTGGTTGTGGTCGTAGGGTAGAATCTCTTATTCGAAAGTCTATTTGATCCTTTTCTGTGTATAATTTGCATGCAAAAAGGCAACATGTTATGATTGGTCAGATTGATGTGACTAGAGAAAATCTTAGGACAACCTAGGATTTAAGATATGTAGTAGTCTGTAGGATGTGATTTATTTTGGGACGAATTGGAGTTATCAGGTAGAGCCTCTGGAAAGGTACAGGTAGGTGTGGAAGGTAGTATTAGGCCTGTACTACTGAAAGCACAGGACCTGTACCCGAACCAATGTTAGATCTGGCAGCTCTAAGGAGGACCGGTGTGGGAAGATCCCCTATATAGATATCCTGATCATTATGATTTATGACATTTCAGAGTTCAGCACGGTGGTGACACGATTTGGGATAGGGGGATCAGGATCGGGATCTGGATCTGGATCGGGCAGCGGTACAGAGCCCATTGATGAGAGGCTGCGCGAGCTCATTGCAGCCGAGGTGACAAAAGGCCTCCTTGACGCCACCCCAGTGATCTTTGGGACAGTAAAGGAGGGTATGATGGATATTATGGATGAGAGGATCAGGTCATTTAGGACCGAGATTGATGCGGGCCAGGTCGTGGCCCGAACTCCCTCATTCCGGGAATTCAAGGCATACGGAGCGCCGGAGTTTTGCGGGGTCAGGGACCCCATTGTTAGCCGACACTGGGTGACGGATATCAAGAACGCCCAGCGCACGAGTTCTTGCCCGGATGCGGCAAAGGTGGGTTATGCTTCATGTATGCTGAGAAACAGAGCCCGAGACTGGTGGGGCGAGGTGACTAGTCAGGTGGGAGCAGCCGGTGTGGCTGAGATGACATGGGCTGAGTTTGTTTGGCGATTTGATCTAGAGTTTGCACCAGCTATTGAGGTGCAGCGGTTGGTGAGGGAGTTCCAGGAGCTCCAGCAGACCACCGAGACTGTGGCGGAGATCACCGCCAAGTTTCGGGAGCGAGCATTGTTGATCCCACAGTATGCTACCGATGAGGACATACAGAGGACAAGATATTATTCCATGCTGAGGGATGATATCCGGGAGTTTGTGAGTTTTACAGGGTGTAAAACCCTGAATGAGATGGTAGAGAAGGCCCGTGAGTGGGAGATGGAGCTGGACTTCCGCACAAAGCGGAAGCCGGAGCAGGCATAGGCAGCGGTAGGTCAGGCTACAAAGCCTAAGACCTCATATTCATCCAGTAGAGGCCAGCAGGGTCGTGGCCGGTGTGCCAGGTGTGGGGGATCTCATGGGGGAGCTTTCTGGGGAACGGGCCCGGTATGTTATACGTGTGGTCAGCTGGGCCACGTGAGTAGGGATTGCGCTAAGAAGGGCTTGATATGTTTCCACTGCAACCAAATTGACCATAAAAAGGCCGATTGTCCGAGGTTGCAGGGAGGGGGAGGAGAAGTGGCAGCACCTGCGCCCGCGACGATGAGGATTACTGATGGCCGCCCTGCTAAGGCGGATCCTCCAGCGGTGAAGAGCCGCTTATTTCAGTTGACTACCCAGGAGGCTCGGGCAGCGCCAGACGTTGTGGCTGGTACGTGTTTATTCTTCTCTACTCTATGATTATTTGCATTGCTTATGTGTACATTGTGCTTGTATAGGGACCTTTTTAGTCAATGGTATGCCTGCTCATGTTTTGTTCAATTCGGGAGCTACCCGATCGTTCGTGTCTCTTGCACTTAGCAAGAAGTTTCAGGATACGCCGGGAACTTTGGATTCCCCTCTTGAGGTAGAGATTGCAGATGACCGCACTATGAGTGCTGCGAGGGTGTATCAGGACTGTGTTCTGAATGTGCTCGGGGAGGGGTTTCGTGTTGATCTATTCCCGATACCGTTGTGGGGGCTGAAGGTGATTGTCGGGATGGACTGGTTGGGGGCCAATGGGGACATGATAGATTGCGAGCACCAGTTAGTGAGGGTTTGCACCCCAAGTGGGGGAGAACTGGTTATTCATGGTGAGAGGGCCTCGTAGGGGCCAACCCTTTGTTCAGCTGCGAGGACTAGGAGATTTCTACAGCAGGGATGCACAAGATTTCTGGCTTATATCTCGGATATGGGGGTTGAGCCTACGACGGATTTGGGCAGTGTACCGGTTTTACAGGAGTTTTGGGATGTCTTCCCCGAGGAGTTACCGGGAGTGCCTCCGGAGAGGAAAGTGGATTTTCACATTGATTTAGTTCCGGGTGCCGCACCGATAGCAAAGGCACCGTACCGGCTAGCACTGCCCGAGATGCAGGAGTTATCTATGCATCTTCAGGAGCTGCTAGACCGAGGGTTTATCCGACCGAGCAGTTCCCCGTGGGGAACTGCGATCCTGTTCGTGAAAAAAGGATGGGTCACACAGGATGTGTATTGATTATCGAGAGCTGAACAAATTAACGGTGAAGAACCGTTATCCATTACCAAGGATCGGTGATTTGTTCGATCAGCTGCAGCGTCTTGGTTTTCCAAGATTGATCTTCGGTCGGGATACCATCAGATGAGGATTCGGGATGGGGATATACCGAAGACAGCTTTTAAGACTCAGTGTGGGCACTATGAGTTCATGGTGATCCCCTTTGGGTTCACCAATGCCCTAGAAGCGATCATGGATCTCATGAACAAAGTGTGTAGACCGATGCTGGATCGATCGGTGATCGTTTTTATTGATGATATCGTGGTCTATTCTAAGACCAAGGAGCAGCATGAGCACCATCTAAGAGAGGTATTAGAGACCCTGAGGGAGGAGAGGATGTATGCCAAGTTCTCTAAGTGTGATTTCTAGCTGCGAGAGGTAGTTTTTGGGGAATATCATCAACCAGGAGGGCATTTCGGTTGATCCATCCAAGGTTGAGGCAGTGATGCAGTGGGAAGTACCGAAGAATTTTTCCGAGATCCATAGCTTCTTGGGTCTAGCGGGCTACTATCAGAGATTCATTCAGGATTTCTCCAAGATTGTTGTGGCACGGATCAACAGTTGGCTTTTGAGACCCTGAGACGGAGGTTATGCGAGGCTCCGATTCTAGTACTACCGGAGGGGTTATATGATTTGGTGGTGCACTGTGATGCATCGTTCTCACGGTTAGGTGCGGTATTGATGCAGATGGGGCGTGTGATAGCTTACGCCTCGAGCCAGTTGAAGCCTCATGAAGCGAATTACCCCACTCACGACCTGGAATTGGGACAGAGGTGTTTGCCCTCAAGATTTGGAGGCACTACTTGTATGGGGCACGGTGCACCATTTATACTGATCACAAGAGTTTGAAGCATTTGATGGATCAGCAGAACCTCAACATACAACAAAGGAGGTGGTTGGATGTGCTGAAAGATTATGACTGTGAGATCTTGTACCATCCAGGGAAGGCCAATGTGGTGGCCGATGCTTTGAGCCGCAAGGCGGCAGTTTCCCCAATTGGGAACGTTTGTTTGAGGATGATAGTGATCTCTTAATTGTTGGATATGATCAAGGAGGCTCAGGTCAAGGGGTTGAAGAAGAAGAATTGAAAGATAGAGCGGATTCGGGGACAATATCCTTTGTTTGTTAAGGATAGCCGAGATCTTCTGACACAGTGTGGTCGAGTGTGGGTACCGGTGACTGGAGGAGTAAGACAGAAGATATTGGAGGAGGCACACAAGTCCAAGTTCACTATACATCCAGGGTCCACGAAAATGTATAGAGATTTGAGACTGAGTTACTGGTGGCCCTGCATGAAGCGGGAGATCGCCTTGTTTGTGGAGCGGTGCTTGACCTGCAGGAAGGTCAAGGCCGAGCATCAGCGGTCTCATGGCAAGGTTCAGCTACTACCCATTCCTATGTGGAAGTGGGAAGAGATCACTATCGACTTCATCACGAAGTTACCAAAGACAACGAGAGGTGTGGACGCCATACGGATGATAGTAGACCGTTTGACAAAGAGTGTCCACTTTATTCCAATTTCTAAGAGTATATCCGCAGAGAAGTTGGCAAATATTTATATGTGGGAGGTGGTGGCGAGACACGGGGTGTCGGTGTCGGTAGTCTCTGACAGGGATGTTCAGTTTACATCAAGGTTCTGGAAGAAGTTCCATGAGGAACTGGGCACTCAGTTGCACTTTAGCACGACATACCAAACCCAGACAGATGGCCAGAGCAAGAGGACGATCCAGACACTTGAGGATATGCTTCGGGCATGTGTGTTGGATTTTAGAGGGAGTTGGGATACGTACCTCCTATTGGTGGAGTTTTCATACAACAACAGTTACCATGCCAGTATTGATCGACCTCCATTCGATATGTTGTATGGTAGGAGATGCGGGACCCTGGTTTGTTGGGGCGAGGTTGGACAGCGGGTCATGCGGAGCACTGACGTAGTGCTCAAGACTACCAGGCTGATTCAGCAGGTGCACGACCGGCTGCGGGTCGCGCAGAGCCATTAGAAAAGTTATGCTGACCGGCGGCAATCAGATCTTGAGTTCCAGGTAGGGGACTTTGTGTTACTAAAGGTGTCCCCATAGAAAGGAATCATTAGGTTTCAAAAGATCGGCAAGCTAGGTCCCCGATATACAGGACCGTTTAGGATTATGGCCCGGGTGGGCAAGGTGGCCTATCGCTTGGATCTGTTGAATGAGCTGAGCCAGATTCACAACACCTTCCATGTGTCCCATCTTCGGAAGTGTGTCACCGACGAGGTCGCAGTCGTTTCTCTAAACGACATTTAGGTGGATGAGAGCCTGAACTACATTGAGAGGCCTGTTGTGATCCTAGATAGGAAGATCAAGGTTCTTCATAACAAGGAAGTGAAGCTGGTAGAGGTGCAATGTCAGCACCGCAGGGGCTCCGAGTGGACTTGGGAGCCGGAGGATGAGATATGAGACCACTACCCGAATTTGTTTGGACCAGCAAACTTCGAGGACGAAGTCTAGTTCAAGTGGGGGAGACTTGTAACACCTGTTCCAGGTATTGATTAATTTATATAATTTTAGGGTTTTGTACATGGACTCGGCGAGTTGGGGTGCTCTAACTCGTCAAATAGAGACTATTATGAGGACGCGGGAATTGGGTTCTACTCGACGAGTCGGAAGGCCCCGACTCGACAAGTAGGAGCTATAAAGAGAAACCCTAATTTTTGGGGTTTGCACCCTATTTAAAGAACATAATCAACCTCTTGTGGCCTCCCTTATCACCCTATTAGCCAGAGAAAACCCTAATTCGACCTTGTACCTTCTTGGGTGAGAGTAAGAGCTTTTGTGGGCAATTTTGGGGTATTTGTGAAGGATTCTAGAGCTTGAAGAGGAAGGAGCAAGGAGAGAAACAATAGATCCGACATCTACTCTGTATTGGCCATCACCTTGAGGTATAAAGTCGTCACCTTGATCTCTAGTTGATTAGATCCCTTTTCTTGGAAGTAAATGACCCTTTTTGGTGCAAAATGGAGTCAAACTCGGATCTGGACTTATCACAAGGATATGGTTCTAGATCTGGACTTCTCTAGGTCCCCAATGACATAAAGTTGCTCACTTTATGTCCCTTTCCATGCACAAAAACCTTGTAAGAAGCCTAGTTTCGATGTTATAGGCTTGAAGGGCCTTGCATGCACGTAAAGTTTGCAACTTTACGTGGTATCTACACTAAGGGAGTTTGGATCTGGAGTTTGGGACCTTAGATCCCACTGAAAAGGGCTGAACTTGAAAGGGACTGAAGGAACTTGGTACGGGATTAGGGTTTTGGTCTGAACGGACATTAGTTTTCTGGACAATTGTTGAACTCGATGAGCCACTAGGGTGACTCTGCGAGTTCGTATGGGATTCAGAGGAATAGACTCGAGACGAACTCGACGAGTTGCTGGATGCACTTGACGAGTTAAGGTCAACATGGACTGTTGACCTTGACTGTTGACTTTGACTATGACCAAGGTTGACTTTGAGGCTTATTATGGGATTATGACAAGTTAATCACATGTTGGTTATAGGCAGTTGAGGAGGAGTAGTGTATGTGATACACCTGATCTTAGCTTGTCATTTCAGCATTCGAGAGGTGAGTCTTCTTACCATACCAAAGGGTCTAAGGCACCAAGGCCGGCCCATTTTATGATATGTGGATTGTCGATTGATTATGCGTATGTTAGTATAACATTGTATGGAAGACCCCGAGGGGTTCCTGTGGCAGTAGTCTGAGACCATGTGGGGGTTCCCGTGGCATTTGGTATAAGACCTTGTAAGGTTTCCATGGCATCCTAGTATATTTGCATGTTTAGTTTGTATGATGTTTACTTGGTAGAGAAGACCATGTGGGGGTTCCCATGGTAGGAAGACCATGTGGGGGTTCCCATGGCAGCTAGTTAATACCATGTGGGGGTTCTAGTGGCACTAGGTGTAAGACCCTGGAGGGTTTCCATGGCTTCCTATATGTTATATGTGTGGCTTATGTGATATATGTAGCTTTATAGCTAATTTGATATGTGCTATGTGGATTGTGTGCAGGGTATGGTCTGGGGGACTCACTAACCATTAGCTTATAGATTGTGGATTTGTTTCAGGTACATCTGAGCCCAAGGGCAAGCGCATGGCTTGATGGCGCGGCGTGCACTCTCTCTCTGTCGTTATCATGGGACACTCTGATGATTTAAAATAAAAATTGTTGTTGTTATGAAATTGAAAACAATTGTATTTGTGATTACATGATTGGAGGAAAAGTGTTTTGACCATTTAAATATGAAAATTTTCTTTTGAAAATTGGGTCGTTACAATATGTAGTGGTGTTGATTATGATGGGATGTGCGTATCTAGAAATGATCTAGTGAATCATCATACAAACTCAAGAACACAAGGAAAAAATAAAACTGTGTAAGCTCATATTAGATGTAGAAAGGATATACAAATGGGTTTGTACAAATTTCTCTCTCTAGTCTAACACTCCAAAATGATCATCCTCAATATGAGTGTCACTCACTTCCTATTTATAGCAAAGAAAACTCATTTACACATCAATAAGGGTAAGCCACATCCAAACGTAATTTTGCACCCTAAGATTCTCCTCCTCAAAGTTAGGATTGGATGTCCGACTTCAATATCCAACGAGCTCGCGCGATCAAGACTAAACTCCCCCTCGAATTAACACCGGTCTTTAAATCCGCAATGAATACCCAAAAAACCCGCTTCAAATATCCATCATTCTCCCCCTTTTTATAATCAAAAAATGGTTATAAAACCCATTAAGGGTGAGAAGCGCCCGAGGAATGAACGATACAATACTCCCCATTGATGTGTACCAAAAATGAAACTCCCGAAAAACTTTCATGGAAAAACAATCACGAAAAAGCCTCAAAAAAATTCCAATTTGACTTTTTGGGTGAAAGTTGCAAGATTTTCCAAAATCTGGGTAAAAACTGTCACTTTCTGAATTCAGCAGGGACCCGTTACGCTAAAAACAGCTAAATATGTGAAACTCTACCCCATTTGTGAAACTAGGCATAAAGCATAAATTCACACAAACTGCAGGGACCAGAAATGAACATTCTTCAATTTCTCAGCTTTGTAACCCCATTTTCAAAATTAGGTATAAACAGCCAAACTTTCGAAACTGCAGGTGCTACTTTCGAAAATTCTTCCACTTTTCTTCAAACTTTCGAAAATTAGGTCCTAATTTCGAATATGGTACAAACTGTCAAACTTTCAAAAGTTGCAGGGACCGATTCGAAAATTCTACCTTATTTCTTCCAAACTATCGAAAATTACCCCAACTGTCAAAGGTGGTTTTAAACTGCCAAAATTTCAAAACATCAGGGACTACTTTCAAAACTTCTGCACACATCTTCAAATGTTCAAAACTTTAATCCTTATTTCGAAAATGAGTGCAAACTGTCAATCTTTCGAAAGTTTAAGGGCCAATTTCGAAACTTAGTTGATTTCTTCCCCAATTCGTTACCAGGTAACGAACCCATCAAAAATCTTCTACACTTTGAAAAAATCTTTGCTAGTTCCAGTCACGAACGTCGACACCATTGAAAACGAATTTTTTGCTTGATCAACGGAATGTCGAAAGTGAAGCATGTCGAACGCTTAACCGTGAACAGTAACCTCTTAACCATTCAGATGCTTAATCGACATTTCATTATTACAGATCTTCCAAAATCATCGACATCAACAACAAGTGAAATCTTTGCTTTTCAACTGGGAAACCTTCCTTTCCTGTTCGTTATCAACAAACCAATGAATCCAAGTCTAAAATCAATTCATCAAAGTCTACCTTTCCCAGTTCAACCATTCAGCTATAGTCTTTGATATCAGTTAATAACCCAAATCATCGATATCAAACAATCGAATCCAAACATTCGTTCTTCAATCCCTTCGAAACATTGAAATCAAATCCCAACACAGTCGACTGTCGATCCCAACAATTGACTCCAAATCGACATCAAGCTATTGACCTTGTTGATTCATCCCACATCACCAAAACGAACCCACATCGACTCTAAAAATATTCGACAGATTACAGGCATCGACATCAAACCAATAAGTCTTCCCAGTCGATTCTTAACATCCTTTCAACTCAATACCAGACTTCGAAATCAACCACCAAAATTGACTTCTTCGTTTTTCAGTCATCAACCCAAATCAACACCAATTGAACCTGATTTCAAAATCAAACGACCCAATCAACCAATTTTGACTCCAAAACTGTTGTTTTAACTCCAAGTCAATCACCCTTCATTCTCAACGACAAGATTAGTCAAATGAAGTTTGTCTCTAAAAAGTCAGCTACAAATCAAATCCCTCAAATCGATTGAAATGAACACCCACTTGTAACATCCCAATTTTCAAGGCAAAAAATTCCATTTTAATTAAGTAACTCATAAAATAGTTTACCGAAAACATTGCCAATGTCAAATCAATTTATAAAACTGTAACAACGTGTCTCAAAACCATATCATCAACAGTAATAAAAATTAGAGTACAATCCCAGAAAACTCGATGCAGAATCATGTGTGAGAGTGATGTGCCACTACCGCGCCTGCTCTTTCCCCTTCGCCGAAGAGGTACATGAAACAACACTAAAAATTGTAAGCATGAAGCTTAGTGAGTTCCCCCATCCTACCACATACCATACAATCTCATGACGAAACATACTGCCGGGCAATTCTGGGGTGCGCGACCTACCCGGTTCGGCCATTCTGGGGTGCCGACCTGCACTGTCAAGCAGTTCTGGGGTGATGACCAACCCATGTCAAGCCATTCTAGGGTGCTGACCTACCCATGTCAAGCCATTCTGGGGTGCTGACCTACCCGTTGGTCCTAACAACCGAACCCAGGGGACTATCTCGCCCCCTGCTACCACTACCACATATATCATAACATAACATACTAACAGACATATATGGGGTGCCCGACCTACCCTTCGGTCCTAGCAATTGAACGTGGGGACTATTCCCTCCTACTACCCCGAATACACATAAAGCATAACATGATAGCACATAAACATATCAGGTAGTAGCCAACCTAGATGAATATCACAAAGACAATCACCTAACATACAACTCTTACTAGTGGGCCGGCATTGTGGCCGTAGACCCACCGCTACTGGAAGGTAACTCACCTCGATGTCGTGTAGTATCTGCACGGTCCTCGGCACGGGAATCAACTCGTCTCTACTCCCCAATCCCTACACAACAACCTTTTCCGATTACTATTGCATACTCATAACCCTTACAAGGGTCAATCCAAATCCAAGTCAAAGTCAAGGTCAAACCCTGGTCAAAGTCAACAACCAGTTGACTTGACTCGTCGAGTTGGTCCACCAACTCGTCGAGTCCCTATCCTTTCAAAATGATACAAACCCCGACTCTACTCATCGCATCTAGCAAGAACTCGATGGGTCCTTCTTCAACCATAATATCGGGACCATCTTCAATCGACTCGTCGAGTTCCCTTTGAACTCGTCGAGTTCATCTCCCTCATACGAACGTGTTCAGTCTATAACTCGCCGAGTTGTATGAACAACTCGTCGAGTCCATCTTCATGAGTTCGGATATTTCCTTGGACTCGCCGAGTCTGTTCATACACTCACCGAGTCCTATGATTTCCAATTCCAAGACAAACGCATAGCAGGCTGAGTGTTCCTTCCATTCAATCTAAACCATTTCCAGAAGTCGTTTTTGGGGAAAAAGCGTCCCGACTCGCTGAGTCACCCAAGTGACTCGCCGAGTCCCTCTTTGTCCAACACTATACAGTCGATTATAGTAGGTATTAACGCATCAAAACCATAGATCTGGCCTCCTAGGGTCGATTTTATACGTAAAACTTCAAACTTGATGTACATGCATGGGGACTTTGGCTCAAAAAGCCATAAAAAGGGGCTTATATGATGCATGGGTCTCCCATGGCCATAAAGTTGGCACCTTTATGCCATGGCACCTCTTTGTCCAACACTATACAGTCGATTATAGTAGGTATTAACGCATCAAAACCATAGATCTGGCCTCCTAGGGTCGATTTTATACGTAAAACTTCAAACTTGATGTACATGCATGGGGACTTTGGCTCAAAAAGCCATAAAAAGGGGCTTATATGATGCATGGGTCTCCCATGGCCATAAAGTTGGCACCTTTATGCCATGGGAACCCTCAATGGCTCCAGATCTGAAGTCTTTATCCCAAAATCGTGGTTGCATCCAAGTATGGCTCCAAAATGGCTTCCAAAAGTCCTAAGTTACTCCAAAAAGAGTATCTAATGAAAGAAGAAGCAAGGTATGGACTTTTTACATTCTATAAACAGGAAATGAAGCAAAACCTCCGGATCTCATTGCTTCTTCTAAAATCCCAAGTGTGACATCCCCAAATTCACGGCTAGAAAAGACCGGTTTAATTTATGCTTTTGAAATAATTTCAAAGTAATCATTTGATTAAAAGTGTTGCGGAATTTATTCCCTGAAAAACATAATAAATATGTTATCAAATCATTTCCGAAGAAATGTATTTTATTCACTTAAACCATTGGGATGTCATTGTCAATACAAAAACATAAGCATAAACAAAACTTACATTCATTTACACTAGTGATCTACTTCTCTTTTAATCTCTCAGTGTTAAGCAACTTCGTATCGATACCTGTGATACAAATAAACTGAGTGGGTCAGGCTTGGGAGCCTGGTGAGCATATAGGGTTTTCAACCCACAATAAATAATAAACTTATTGAGTTCTCAATCAACAATAAATTTATTAATTTCATCAACCAAAATAACCCTAATTACCCATTCCCATTATCCTCACTTTACGTCCCTAAAACAACTATCACAAGGCACCTAGCCTAAGGATTTTCACAAGGGGTGACACCATTGCTTTGGGGGTTCCTCAGCAAGTTATGTCAAATAATACATCCTAACATAAAACAACCAACAAGGTGACAACATTGCTTTCCTTCAGCAATTTATGTCAAATAGGCACGAAGTCTCATCGTCACCATGTGCTAGTCCATAGCTCTTATTCATCGACGGTATTTCCCACGAGAGTTTCCCCCCGCAATACATGTCAATGGGTTTTCCATATGCTAAGTCCATAGCTCTTATTCATCGACGGTATTTCCCACGGGTTCCCCCCCCCCCCCCCCCCCCGCAATACATGTCAATGGGTTTTCCATACAGCTGATGAACATACTAAGGGGTTTCCCCAGCCATACATGCACTAAAGGCAATCATGAGGGAAATAGAGTACAACGAATGAACACTCTAGTCCATTAACACCTACAGGTTGCGGGCCTGCTAATGTTTCCCACTGGACTGTCTAGAACAGTCCATGGTTGTCATCCCTACTTTGCTGAATGACGGGGGTCAACGTTTGGGTAAGGGCTTTTCTCATATTGCACCACTCACGCCAACGTTTGGGTAAAAGCTTTTCCCATATTTCACCACTCACTCTCAACTCATGATCTATATCACTGATCATCTCATCTATCCAACTCACCTTTCATCACACACCCACTATTTAACTGATGATCTATATCACTAACTCATGAAGCTCGTCCGATCACTTCATAAAAGAACAAAGACTCCAAAGCTCTTCCAAATAAAAGTATAGGGAAAATACTAATAAGTACTCCCGTACGCTCCCGTACCCCGACACGTAATAGTGTCAAAAGGAAGAACTAATGGATGAACACATAGTTCAAAAATACCTAATGAACATATAGTTCAAACATACGTACCGATTACAAGTCTACTAACGTTCCACTGGGCTATCTAAAATAGTCTGTGGCTGTTGTCTATACTCTGCTAGATGACTAGATCATCTTAAACATCGATACCTCTCATCACTTTTATTTCATCACACATCATCTAATTCATCTACCCATGTTTTACCCAACATATTTGTAGATAAAAATATATATACAGTTTAAAACTTGGATAAAACATCAATTCAACAGTCACCTCAAATAAACAATTAATATATTTACACATAACACGTATTTTAAGGTAAATACTTCATATCTATGTGTAAGGTGAAAGTGACTATACACTCACCTGATTTAATGAAAATCGGGCAGCAATTCGTTTCCTAAAACGATCGTTTCTAATAAAACCGGGAGTTTTATTGAGAAATCGGGCTCTGGGAGGGTCGGGCTTCAAAACCGAAAAGATAAATTTTTCGGGCCTTCGGGCACTCCGGGACAGGTTCCGGGCGTTGGAAATGATCTCGGGGCATCGGGGAAGCGAAAATGGCTAAAATATTGAAAATTGGGTGAAAAATGACAAATTTGGAATTTCCCCTGGAAGATCTCGCATGGCTTCTATTTATAGGGGTTAGCTTGCGAGGGTTCGGCGCGAGAAGGAGGAGTCAGCGAAGGCAGGTGGCATCCGCGGAGCGAGGCCAGGTGGCGGGTGCGAGCTTCGGACACGCGAAGGGCGCGCGGCGCCTTCGGATTGGGCCAGCGAAGCTCGGATGATGAGTCAGAAGTGAGGCGCGTCGGAAGATCATTGGACCGCACCCTCGGTCAAATCAGCAAGTGACACGCGTGTTGCGCACGGGCTATGCATGCGAGGATCACGTGGCCAGCACCATTCCTTGCGAATTTTCTCGAAAATTGTGCCCATTCTTGTACAATCCATAACTTTCTCATACGGGCTCCGTTTTTTACGTTCTATATATGCACGCATAGGTAAAATTACGCTCTACAACTTTCGTTTAGACTTCGTCGGCTAATTTTGATTTAATTTTTAAATTATTATTTTTAACAGACCGGGACAGGAAATCCGTTAAAAATTCATAACTTCTTCATCCGACGTCCGTTTTCGTCAGACTTTTTACCGTTGTGCTATAAATGACGAGACCTTCGATTCTCGTTTAGGTCGTGTTGGCTAAAAATCACTCGATCTAAAATTCGAGTTTTTAGCTGTCTACTGCTAAGCTGAAACTTCGAAAAATCATAACTTCCTCATACGAAGTCAGATTTGGGTGTTCTTTTTATACCTACTCTTGGTTTAACGAACACTACGAGTTTCGTTTAGATTACTAAGGCTAAAAAGTAGTTTATCAAAAACTCACTTTTTACGACATTCGGCACCGTGCCGGTTTATCGTGAAACTTCGACAGGTCATAACTTCTTCGTTGTAACTCGGATTTCGGTATTCTTTATATATCCGTAATCCTTGTCACGCCCACTACAAGTTTCTGAATAGATATTGGCTTTATCTAATATTTAATTTTGACGCTCATTTTTATTCTTAATTATTTAAACCCTAATAATTAAGCATAAAACACATAATTTTCACATAATATTCACATAATTCCTTTTCATTTCTTCTAAATGAGTTACAAAGGTTAACCTAGACCATTATGTCAATATTAATGCCTAGCCTAGAAACACGGGCGTTACACCAAGCTCCTTCTTCTTCTCTTCAACCTTCTAACTTGCACAAAATGGCACAACAAGCTCAAAAATCACTCAAAAAGGGTTTAGGGTTTCAATCTAGGGTTTCTCTGAGTTGGGAGGGTGATGGGGGCTGGTTTGGAACGAGATAAAGTGTTTAAATAGGGTGCAAACCCTGAATATTAGGGTTTTGTCCAGACAGTTCCTACTCGTCGAGTCGGTCTTCCGACTCGTCGAGTAGGTCACTTAAACCCCCGATCAACAGTCGAGTCTACTCGACGAGTTGGGCCCCCAACTCGCCGAGTCCTAGAGTAAATTGCAATATTTCTTGATTTTAAATACGTACCAGGAATCGGGTGCTACAAATCTCCCCCACTTATTTTAGACTTCGTCCTTGAAGTCTGCAATCTGGAAAAAGCTCAGGGTAGTGCTCCCTCATCTCTTCTTCCGGCTCCCAAGTCCATTCTGACCCCTTGCGGTGCTGCCATTGCACCTTCACCAGCTCCACCCTCTTGTTCCTCAGATCCTTCAACTTCATGTCGAGGATCGCCACTGGCCGCTCGATGTAGTTGAGACTGTCATCCACCTAAATATCCTCCAAGGGCACCACTGCCGAGTCGTCCACCAAGCATTTTCGTAACTGGGAGACGTGAAACATGCTATGAATCTGACTGAGTTCGGCTTGCAGGTCCAACCTATACGCCACCTTGCCCACCCGGGCGATGACACTAAAAGGTCCAATATACCTGGGGCCCAACTTGACCCGCTTCCTGAATCGAATGGCGCATTTCCAAGGCGACACCTTCAGGAGGACCATATCCCTGACCTGGAACTCCAAGTCCGAAGGGCGCTTGTCGGCATAACTTTTCTGCCGACTCTGATCAGTCTGAAGCCTACTCCTAACCTGTTGAATCCTCTCTATCGTCTTGAGCACCACTTCGGTGCTCCTCATGACCCTCTGTCTGACTTCACCCCAACATATCGGGGTCTTGTACTACCTCCCATACAACATCTCAAAGGGAGGACGGTCGATACTCGCATGATAGCTGTTATTATAGGAAAACTCAGCCAAAGGAAGGTAAGTATCCCAGCTACCACTGAAGTCTAGAACACATGCCCGCAACATATGCTCCAAAGTTTGGATAGTCCTCTCACTCTGACCATCCGTCTGCGGGTGAAAAGCGGTGCTAAAGTGCATACGAGTACCCAACTCGTCATGGAACTTCTTCCAAAATCTGGAAGTGAACCATACATCTCTGTCCGAAATCACCAAAACTGGCACCTCGTGCCGAGCCACCACCTCTCGGATGTAGATATCGGCCAATTTCTCGGCCGAGATGCTCTCCTGGATTGGTATGAAGTGAGCACTCTTGGTCAACCGATCTATGATGACCCAAATCGAATCCACTCCCCGTGCAGTCCTGGGAAGCTTGGTGATGAAATCCATAGTAATATCTTCCCATTTCTACATGGGAATGCCTAGAGGCTGCATCTTGTCGTGTGGTCTCTAGTGCTCGGCCTTGACCTTCCTGTAGGTCAAGCACCACTCTACGTACCAGTCGATGTCCCACTTCATGAAGGGCCACCAGTAATCAGGATGAAGATCCCTGTACATCTTCGTCGCCCCGGGATGAATCGAGAATCGAGATTTGTGCGCCTCCTCCATCTAAACCTGGCGTACACCCCCGTGGTATGGAACCCACACCCTGCGGTGTAGTGTTAATAACCCTCGGCTGTCGTAATCGAAGGAGGAAACCTGGCCCACAATACGCTCACTCTTACGATGTTCCTCCTTCATAGCCTCCTGTTGGGCCTCTCAAATCCGCTCCAACAGCGGAGTCACCACGGTCATCCTCATGCAGTTGTCTCTGATCGGCGCTGCTTTGCGGCTAAGCGCATCGGCCATGACATTGGCCTTCCCCGGATGGTAAAAGGATCTCACAATCGTAATCCTTCACCACATCTAACCACCGACGCTGCCTCATGTTCAGATTCGGCTGATCCATGAGGTACCTCAAACTATTGTGGTCCGTGCAGATGGTACAATGGACCCCATAGAGGTAGTGTCGCCAAATCTTGAGGGCGAAGACGACCGCCCCCAAATCCAAATCATGTGTCGGGTAGTTCGCTTCGTGAGGCTTCAGTTGCCTCGAAGCGTAAGCGATAACGTTCCCTCTCTGCATCAATACCGCGCCCAGCCCTGAGATGGCGCCTCGCACAGTCTCTGTCTCAACGTCTCAAACGCTGCCTGCTGCTCAGGCCCCCAGCAAAAAACAACGGCTTTCTTCGTCATCTGGGTCAAGGGTACAACTATCTTGGAGAAGTCCTGAATGAATCTCCGATAATAGCCTGCCAGTCCGAGGAAACTCCGAATCTCAGATGGGGACTTCGGAACCTCCCATCTCATCACGGCCTCCACTTTGGCCGGGTTGACCAATATCCCGTTCTGGTTGACAAGGTGCCCAAGAAACTGCACCTCGCGCAACCAGAACTCGCACTTGGAGAATTTGGCATACAAGCTCTCCCTCCTCAGGGTATCTAACATCTCTCGCAAGTTCTCCTCATGCTGTTCCTGCATCTTGGAATAAACCAAGATGCCGTCAATGAAAACTATCACGGACCGATCCAACATCGGCCTGCACACGCGGTTCATGAGATCCATGAACACAGCAGGAGCGTTGGTGAGCCCAAAGGGCATCACCTCGAACTCGTAGTGGCCATACCGAGTTCGAAAAGCAGTCTTCTGTACATCCTCCTCTCTGACCCTCATCTGGTGGTATCCTGACCGCAAGTCTATCTTGAAAAACCATGACGCTCCCTGAAGTTGGTCGAACAAATCATCTATCCTCGGGAGTGGGTAACGGTTCTTCACCGTTACCTTGTTCAGCTCCCGGTAACCTATGCACATGCGATGCGACCCATCCTTCTTCTTGAAAAACAAGATCGGGGATCCCCAAGGCGAACTACTCGGCCTGATAAATCCCTTGTCTAACAGCTCTTGCAGCTGCGTAGACAACTCCTGCATCTCGGGAGGAGCCAACCGATATGGTGCCTTGGCTATCGGAGCCGCACCAAGGACTAGGTCGATCCTGAACTCCAGCTGTCGCTCCGGAGGTATCCCAGGTAGCTCCTCTGGGAATACATTCATGTAATCTCGCACCACCGGAACATCTTTCACTTTCGTCTTACCCGCCTCCTGGGTATCCATAACATAGGCGACATATGTGACAACCCGAAATTTCTAACTTGTACGTTTTTCATTTTATCAAAGTTAGCCTTCATTTTGCTATCTTATAACGAAATTATGGGTCTATATGAGTGTTCTAGGCTTGGTACGACCTAGATATGGGTCTTAGGAAGGGTTAGAATGTGCATAGTATCACAAAATCGGGCCAAACACGCCAAAGAAGGTGTGTGCGGCCGCACACCCGCGTGTGCGGCCAGCCAGCCGCACACCCAGCCACACACACCCTCCAGCCTCACACCCGACCCAATATATTGGAGGAGACCCTCTTCATTCACTCTTTTCCTCTTTTGGCTGCACCCTACTTTCTCTCACTACTTTCTCTCTCTAAAAACTTCATCCAAGAACACTCTAAAGGCCTAAAAAAAACGTGAACTACTTCATCATTCAGCTTGTTATATTGGTAAGACACCTGAATCTAAGCCTAAACTCATAGTGTTCTCCGTGTTCTTCATCCTTTGAAGGTGTACGGCTGCACATCTTCATAAGGTGGCCGTACACACCTTAAAGCTCTCCAAAGTGAAGAGTTTGGCCTTCATTCACTAGTAGGACTTGGTATTAGCACTAGAACATCTAAAAATCGACATTTCGGGCACAAATGAGGAGTGTAAGGCCGCACACACCCTCTGTACAGCCGCACACTCATGTGTGCAACCGCACACACAGCCTGGCCGCACACCCTGGCCGTACACCTGGCCGCACACACATAAAAGTCGAGTTTGGTAGCCTTACACTCAAATCTAAGGCCCTACACTCATTTAGGGACTTCAATAGGTGTTTGTAACACTTAATTCAAAGTGTTTCCAAGTCCCTAAGGTGTGTACATGTGTCTATTAGTGGTTATATACCCTAAGTGTATTCATATATGTGTTATTACATGTTAAACTAGGATCCGGTTGTGCTCACGACTTCAATCGACACACGGTGATCCTATATCAATCTTCTTTCGAGTTACTCACTTCAGGTGAGTTCATACCCCTTAATCAACCTTTGAAATGATTTTAAATTCTTTTATGGGTGGGAATACAAGTTGAACTATTAAGTTATTATATCAATCACATATGATTAATAACTGTCAATCAAATAGATTTTTGATTGTTAAACTATTTTATTCAGCTAAAGGTTTTCATATATTACTTTCAAATCTCTTTTAAAGTACTATAATCTCTTTTTAAATTACTAAACTTTTATCAAAGTCTTTTAAACTTATATTCTTGTTAGATTCATGTCTATATAGATATAGTTATATAAGTAGGGTTTGAAGGACTTAGGACTGATAGCCCGCTTTATTTCCTGTTCCTTGTTTGGTTGTGGACTTAGAGTATCCGGTTATTTGTCCGGGTGTCGTTGAAGTCCTAGTTATATATTATGTATAGCTGTTTAGATGTTAAAACTCTTACTCCAGTTCAGCGCCTTTGGGTAGCAAAGGTACCTAGATAACCTCTCAAGTAAACTATAGAAGGTATAGTTTAGAAACCATTATGAAGAGAAACTAGCTATATCAATATTCTAAAACATGTATTTTTAGTAAAAAGAAATATATATAACAAACTCAGAGCATGAGATACATCCTCATGACGCGGATTTCACCGTTGTCGAGTGGTAACCAGAGTCTCCTGGAGGGAGAGAAAGGCATTGTGTGTATAGATCTATACGGGACAGACCATCCCACATCCCGACTGCTAGCTACAGTCCCGGCCGACCAAGCCAAGGGGTGACAAATGTCACATTTATTTCGACGCCAGCAGGTCGTCGTGTTTACATCCGTCAATCAGTATGGTTACGAGTATCTTCACATTCACCTTATAATTCATGGCCTTAAGGTAATTAGTACCACGGTAGTTTCTACATATAAAACTACGGTACTACAATATTTTTCCTTAATACATTAAACTTGGAACGTTTTTAACATAAAACAATAATGTAAAACTATATTTTGATAATGATAGTAACATTTGGGAAAAATGCTCTTTAAACATGAAAAAGTCGAGTCTTAGTAGAAGACTGCTTTTAGTAGAGAAACTCTTTCTTTAAACACGAAACAGTCGAGTCTTGGTAGAAGACTACTTTTAGTAGAGAAACTCTTTCTTTAAACACGAAACAGTCGAGTCTTGGTAGAAGACTGCTTTTAGTAGAGAAATTCATTCTTTTAAACATGAAACAGTCGGGTCTTGGTAGAAGACTGCTTTATTTAGAAAATATGGGATTTTCTAGAAGGAATTCAAATACTCTATAAACCTTTATCACCATCGTCTAATGAGATTATTTTGAGGAAAAACATGTATTTATATCAATGTCATTAAAATACTTATGAACTCACCAGCATTAAAATGTTGATCCTCTCTTTCAAAATAACTTGTATTCTCAGGTCGTCCGTAGACAGGTACACTCAGGGAGCTTTTGTGAAGACATCCTTGTACCGAGCTGCATTTTATGTTATTCTCTATATCTACTTTTGATGTTGTTGCTAAATGTAACCTATGTAAAACTATTACTATTAATGCAATAGTTGTTGTACTTTGATTACTATACTGCATGTGTTGTGATACTTGACATGACGTCCTCCACCCCAGAACGTTTCCGCCGTTCCGGTTTTGGGGTGTGACAACATACCCAGAGCAGCCCTGCTGAAGATAGCGCCTAGCCCTTGCTGCTGAACATAGTGTTGGTCCGCGCTGTGGCCTCTCGCCCTGAATCACCAGCTCTCCCCCACTCGGGGTTCTGATCCGAACCAACTGTTGAGCGCAGTCGATCACTGCCCCGTTGGGGCTCAACCAATCCATGCCTATAATCACCTTGTTCCCACGTAACAGAATGGGAACCAAGTATACCAAATAACGCTCCTCGAACAACCTCAAAACACAGTCCCTGAAAACCTCTGACGCTCGCACTGATCGATCATCCGCAATCTCGACCTCTTGAGGGCAATCCAACATGACCGAAGACTCAGGGAACCTATTGCTAAGAGCAAGAGATACAAATGATCGGGTAGCACCCGAATCAAACAACACCTGAACTGGGATATCGTTCACATGGAACGATCCTAAACAAGACATATCATATGGCACATCAATATCATAAGCAACATAAAATAACATCTAGGGAGAAGAAATCATACCCGTCACCGCATCGGGTGCGGCGCGTGCCTCCTCGGTAGTCAACTGGAAGGCTCGACTCCTCACCATTGGAGCCTCGGTCTTGCCCTGCCGGCCATCAGTAATCCGCAGGGTCGCTGGAGCTGGCGCCTTCACTGGCGCTGCTGCTATCAACTGAGGGCAACTAGCCTTTTTATGGCCTCGCTGGTTGCAGTGGAAACACAACAACTCTGATGTATGGAAAGTGGGCGCAGGGGCGGTACAATCCCTGCTGAAGTGCCCTGTCTTGCCGCACTTGTAGCAGCCATACGCTCCCAACCTACAAGCTCCCTCATGTGGTCTGTCGTATTTCCTGCAGTGGCCCTGGCCCTTCGGTCTAGTATATGCTCCCTTAGGCTTCTTCTCTGAAGCCCCAATAGTCTGCTCTTAGGGGTGTAAGTGAGCCGAGCTACTCGTGAGCTACTCGGGATCGACTCGTTAAAATCTCGCCTCGAGATCGAATTAAACGATCCTGAGCCGAGCTCGAGCCTAAATATGAGGCTCGTTTATTAAACAAGCTCGAGCCGAGCTTCAATTAGTGGGCTCGCGAGCCTAAACGAGCTTAAACGAGCCTATATATATATATATATATATATATATATATATATATATATATATATATATATATATACATACATACATACATACATACATACATACATACATATATATATATATATATATATATATATATATATATATATATATATATATATATATATATATAGGCTCGTTTAGGCTCGATTAGGCTCGCGAGCCCACTAAATTGTTCACGAACTGAGCTCGAGCTTCATTTTAAGCCTCGAATCGAGCTCGAGCTTCCTCAAAATTAAACGAGCCGAGCTCAAGCTTGGTCAGGCTCGGGCTCAGCTCGGCTCGTTTACACCCCTATCTGCTCTGTCTCAGCCTTCCTCTTCCGGATGTGCTCCAGATCAATCTCCCTCTCCCACACCCTGCCAATCATGGATTCCAGGGTCAGACATGCTGAGAAGCTGATATGCTCCCAAATATCAGCTCTCAACATGTCGTGATAGCGGGTCCTCCGCATATCCTCATCTCCCGCATACTGGGGCACCAACAATTCCCTCTCCCGGAACTTGGTGGTAATCTCCGCCACCCTCTCTGTCGTCTGCCTCATATCAAGGAAATCCCTGACCAACTACTGAAGCTCCACATCTGGTGCAAACTCAGCCCTGAACCTGGTCATAAAGTCCAACCAAGTCAAAGCCTCAATAGTCGAGGCTCCCAACGCGTCACCAACCGACTCCCACCAATCCCTGGCCCTATCTCTCAAACAACCTGCAACATATCGCACCTTCGACCCCTCAGGGCAGAAGCTCGTCAACTATGCAGACTCAATGTCTGTAATCCATCTCCTGGCTGTGATGGGGTCCTTATCCCCATGGAAATCCGGCGCACCACTGCCCCTGAAGTCCTTGAAGGACAGTGTGTGTGATCCTGACTGACTGAATGCCATATCACTCCTGAATGCCCTGAGGCGATCCTCTATCAGCTCAATGATCCCTTCCTTGATCGACCCGAAAATCACCGGGGTCGACTCAAGGATACCTCTCGTGACCTCAGACGCGATGAACTCGCGTAGTCCCTCGTCCACTGGCTCGGAACCTACCCCCGAGCCCGATCCTGAACCTCCTCCTCCATGACGTGTGATCATCACCATTCTGAAACATAACACATAATCTTCAGAATCATACATAAACCTCGGGAGGTTTCATACACTCTACAAGTTTCCGGGTTCCATCTCGGCCCTCCTTGACTCGAGTACGGATCATCTGCTTTCAGTAGTACGGGCCCATATTGTTGGGTTATGAGCATTCTAACACTCCTAAGTGTACATGCAACCCTAAATACCTTGGATCTATGTTTTCTCTATTATACATACAATTATGAACATCCAAGGTATTATCCTAATCTAGCATACAAAATAATAAATATAACAAGATAGAATACATACCTCTTTGATGTAGAATGTCTTCATGAAGCTTGAGTGCCTAGTGCCCCAAGTGTGACACCTCAAATGGTTCACACAACACCAAATACACTTGGAATAACTTGAGAGAAACTTGAACACTCCTTGAAATCGTCTAGCCCTCACACTCACACATTAGTGCACGATTTCTTGAACCATGGGATTCTTTTATATGGTGGCTATTAGGGTTACACCATGTAACTCATAACTTTACCCATTCCTTATGCTCCATGGATTTTAACCTCCATGGAGTATCCATGGGTCACCCCATGGACTTAGTCCAACATAAGGAATCTTGGATCACAAGCCCACATATATAAGAATGAATGATTTACACAATCAACCCATATATTTAATTAGTCTCCTTTTGATCACTTAATTAATTCCAAATTAATTCTTGATCAATACTAATTAAATAACCTTATTAATATATTAGAACTTATAATATATTAACCAACCTTAAGTGTTATTTCTCTCATTATAGTCTATCCAAATGCATGATGCCATGCAACCCAAATGGACCATGCCGGGTCGGGTCAAGTCTTACCAATTATAGTTATGGACTTAGACATTAATCCAACAGTCTCCCACTTGGATAAGTCTAAAACTATTATTGCATATGACTTCAGGAACCGATCAGCAATCGTAGCTCTCAAAAGCTTTTGTCGAACTCTGACCTTGTCGATGAACTCTGACCTTTGTCAATGACTTGTCCACTAGATAAGGGATCATATATTCCTCCATTCTAGATATCATATGGACTGAGACATGGATTATCAATCATTCTCTCTGTCCATTTGTTGTTTCCCGATTTCCGATTCATGATGACTGACTGATTGAACAAATCAAATCAGTCCTGGCTTGGCCAAGCACTCACATGTATCATCTTTAAATCATCGAGGGGCCCACAGATATCGCTTTTATCCCGAAGGTAAAAGGAATGGATAAACTTCGACTCATATGGCTTGTTCTACTACTTGTTGAATCATACACAAAGGCACGTTTTATAACATCGAGTTACCAACGCGTTTTCGTGCAATCAATGTATAACCAACTCATAGTAACAACTCATATCTCTAGGTTTGAAGAATATAAGATATTATCGTCTCATGATCACTCGTGATAAAATCCATGAAGTGATTCAAATGAGCGCGGGTTGAATCCAATACTCAGAACTTATGAGCACTCATGAGTGTTGTAGCACCACTTTGTCCACCAACTTGGACCTCTACAAACCAACCCATGACAGTCTTGATTCATATCTACTTCCAACATATGAACGACTGTGGATGGTTTGAATAACTTAATCATTCAGGAAGAGCGACTTAGTTATTCTGGAAGTCAAAACATGCAAAGTGAAACACAAGAATAAATGAATCAAATATGGTATCAAACCCTATGAATATAAATAAACACTTTTATTTATCACCATACTGATTACTCATTATTCATTGTTTCGGTTTTATCAACTTTATACTTGAATTTAAAAACAATAGTTGTCCCATGCTCCAAGCATGTACACTATGTTTTCTAAACACTAGTCATGCCATACACCAAGTATGCATACTATGTTTGTCTATGATCTTTACTTTGTAAAATAGATCAATTGAACATCACTCCAATGATCCTCTTTTCACAGTCCCAAATCCTTACTGCAAATGCAAGAATTCCAAATTCATGCCATTTACTGAAATCTGTTAGATTCTAAACTTATATGTATTGATCCTCTTAATGATTATGCACGAAGTCAGAAAGACTTGACAACAATCATTACAGAGCATTCCAAAGGAGATCAGCTCCTTGGAAACATCCTTCTTTCATTAAGTTTCCTAATCTTACACACATTGAATAATTTCTAACTTTGAAACATTTCTATATTTCATTTTGACTATCACTTCTGAACAAGAGTTGCCTCCTTACAGATTATGTTAATATGGTCCTTCCAGAATTAACATTATACTTCCAACTGTCCTTGAGCAACCAATCTTTGGTAAACCTTAGATTGTCCTCGACAATTGCTTAATCATTTTAGTCATATCCAATTCTAGACCTTTTCCCTTCATAATGCCCCAGGCATTTGGAAAATTTTAGAAAGGATGAATATAGCACATGTAATCGATCCTATATCTGAAGCATATGGGACACGATTCATGATGTCTCACATAAAGACTAAACCAGTCTTTTGCTATAATATTTCCATTTCAATTTGCCAAGTTCTCAAAATTCAGATTGTGAAAAGGGATGCCGTAATCATAATCGAATTTTAGAACGCAAATAATGGACCCATATATAGAATTTCCTTATGTTGAGCCATTCCAACATGAAATTCATATATATATCCTTGATTAAATACGATTAAAATCTCAATCTAAGCTTTTAGAATTGAAATGAAGTATAATTTCCTATCCCTTAATTATAGCAAAACAACTTTTTCAACCCCTGCAACCTCACGAATTGAAACTTTTGTTTTCTATAATTAACATTGCTAACTTGCAACCTTTGTCATAATTATCATGCTCCCACTAACATGATGATTATTAGCATAACTCTTATGCTCCCACTAGCTTTGACATGTACTCAGAAATCAGCTGACTTTCTTACCAAAGTTCAGATTTCTGATACTAGATTGTTTTGATAAAACTTTATCAAAATCATACACCTCTCTTAGATAGCTCACATGTGTGTCTAAACAATTTTAGAACTATGAAAAGGGATGTAGTAATCATAGTCTCAATTGTTTAGACCTTTGCCACTTCTCACAAGTCCATGTTAGTGTGCCGGTAAACCGCACACGCTCCACTAACGACTTTGAGAATGCAAATATCACAATTGCTATCTAGCTAAAATCTACTTAGTGAAAGTGTTTCCTCACCATCATTTTCATGAATCGGAGAGAAACCTTATGACACTTAGATTTAATAGTGTATGTGTTCTTATCCATGTGAATTTGTCAAAACCATAATCACAAGACAAGGTTAGTGACAAATCCAAACTCATATTGATTAAACTTGTGCAATCTTAAATTCTTGCCATTTGGCGGCTCAGGTGCCTGCCATTGCCTCCAAGTAGTTGTGCAACCAATTGAGAACTCTCAGAACTCCTATGCAAAGCCAACTTGAATAGGCACAAAAATTTCAACACGATAGGTTATAAACCTCAAGTCGTGTGCTAGTGAAGGACTTTAGGTTTTATTCTTGATTAAGTCTTGAAACTTTCAAGAGCTTTAAGACTCCTACTGTCCTCTTGACATATAAGACTCCCTTGTCAAATATTCAAGAGATAGTGCGGATTCGTTATCAAGACTAACACTTACACAATTGGCCTAAGTTGGTCTCTGTTTTATCCAAAACATCACAACTTACCAATTTCAAATGTACAAGAGTAGATAACCTTTTACTCTTACATTTGACTAGTGTTAACAAACCCTCGTTAAGAGATGTCACTCAAGTTACAATCTTGGAGTATGACTCTAAGAATTTTTTTGGAACGAAGTATGACTCATCTTTTTGATTTAACCATTTCAACAATTCATGACTCCTCTCCTTAGTCATAAGAATGCACTAAGATGACTTTAGAGGACCAATTGTGATATGGTATCTTAATCATTAAGATGATCATAAACATGATACTAAAGTACTCTCCCATCTTTTCAGATTTG
The DNA here is from genome assembly GCF_052849685.1 of Lactuca virosa. Lineage (NCBI taxonomy): Eukaryota > Viridiplantae > Streptophyta > Magnoliopsida > Asterales > Asteraceae > Lactuca > Lactuca virosa. The sequence continues at coordinate 57,616,403 of NC_136431.1, forward strand.
AGAAACTTTTATCTTTCTGCCATACTTTGATTCTTCTTATTCGTTCTGTCTCACATTGAAACTTCTCCAATGCTACAGACTCATACTTAAACTTATAAGTATAACCATATTTACTGAACTTAAGTAAATCATGACGAATAGTCTTCTTGATCTTTTGTGGTGGACTTGACCAGTGCACAAGAATGTATACTCGATCCCTTAGTCCTTTCCTTATTCACATAAGGAATTAGTCTTAATTTTCCAAGCTGAAAGTTCTCATTCATCATACTATACAACTTGCATGATTCCAAGTTTCGGTCCAATTGAACCTTGGGTGATGAGAATCTTTCCTTATTTGGTAATATTAGACACTACCACAACCGAAAGAATCAAATCCATTTTTCCAATATTGCTCTCAATGGAATCTTATAAGCAACAACTTTTCACAAATGCCATTGTAAGGATACTTAAAATAAATAAAATCAAAACCTTTTTCTTTTATTTTAAAACTTTGCGGAAAAACTTATCCTTACAATCCATATGAAAACCTTGTTGTTATCTATTCCTAAGAAATATAAATATCATAACTCTTAAGTAATAGCCCAAAATTCTGATCACCGAACCATGCGATTGAAATCCATCTTCGCGATCAGAATCAGCATGTACTTAATAGAGTTAGACAATGGACTTTACCTGAAGTAGAGCCAAACTTATTGACTTTAACATCCTTAGGTAAATTTGGCAGCTTCGTAACCAATGCCCCTTCCTTTGGCAATAGTTACCTATGGACCCTTGATAATGGGACTATCTCAGACTTCGCCTCTCTCTTTACCATTGGGTCAACCGATTTGACTATGGCCGATCCCTTTCCATTGGGAAGAGAGAGCTTTACTGGATATCCAATGTCATCATTGTCAATGTCCATAGCGTTTTAGGAAGTTGATCTTAGCAAATAGATAAGATCATTAAGGGTCTTGTCTTAGTCTGTTTCATAGGATTCCCAAAAGAACTCACTATGTGACTTAGAAAGTAGTTGAGCCACCAACTTTCTCAAGACTTTGACACCCAACTCTCCCGGCTTGTCAATATGTGACTACATCTCCAAGATGTGATCACACCTAGACCTTGCCTTGCCAATAGGGCTTGAGTGACCTTAAACTTTTTAGGAACTTGTGGGTTAGGGAGAATAATTGGAGGAGGTGAAAGAAGTATGATATCCATGGGACATCATCTTCATTTAGGAAAGCTTGTTTCAAGAGATTTGGCAAGATCATAAATATCTAGACCAGACATCTTTTTGGGAGATATTCAAGATAGTTGATTTAAAGTCCTTAATATGACACCCAATATGAAATATTAAGGCTAGGACCCAACAAACTATTTTATAACTTAGAAGAGGGATGCCGTAATCCAAGCTATAAAATATTTGAAGGTAGGTGAATGACGATTCACCAATTTCCACCATGAAAAATGAAATAATTTATTAGGTTTTAATTGGATTTGAAAGTCCTAGATCTTTGAGATTCATTGAACTGTTCAAAGTCATGTTTCAATCTCGAGTGTGCCCTTCAGGTTTTGTGACTGGGATGCCGAGGATCACAAAACAAGGTGTGAATAACCATGCAAATATACTTGGTACCCTTAATATTTACCCCTTAATCAGTGTGCCGGTTAACCACACACGCTCCACCGATACTATGATAAATATTAAGTTACCCTTTGCCTACCTTGTTAAGTCCAGGTTAGTGTGCCGGTTAACCACACACGCTCCACTAACGACTTAAGCAAAGTGCAAAGTGTAATTTCATGGGTTAGCACCAAATTCACATTTTCCTAAGTAACTAAGATTGGGTATTAATAAGAGTTTAGTTACTTAGTATTTATCATTAATACTTTTAATGAAAGGAGAATTATAGTCCTTCTCTTACCCGTTCGGCTAACGACCCTCCACCAGTCAAGGAAGCGGTGGGTGAGAGTGGACACCCATTAAACTGCCATTTTATAGGCAGTAACCTTATACCCCCCTTATAGACCGGCTTCGTGAATGAGGCCTACTAACGGTAAGACTGACTTTACTCTTATACATATATATAAATATTATTAACTTATAATATTATAAAGTATAAGGGTTGAATTTTAACTTTTAAAATTCTAAGGGCTAACTTGGAATTAAAGTATTCATAAGTGAAAACTTTTCAAATTCCAAAACTTGAGGGCAAGTTTTGAAACTATTCAAAACTAATTAATTCCATAACTTATGAGTTTAAAGTAGTTTTAATTAAAAAAAACTCTTCAAGTTCCATAACTTGAGGACAAGTTATGGAAGACTTTAAACTAATTAATAAAAAAAATAACTTTTTTTATTGTAACTTATGGAACTAATTAAGGTTACACTTTTTTTTTTAATTTAATGAAGAGACTCTTGAACCTCCATAACTTGAGGACAAGTTATGGAGTCATAAAACCATTTAATTAGAACTAGACTCTTCATTTTGTAACCTTTGCCAACTTTTATGAGTTTTATGATTCTTAAATGTGACTTTTCATATAACTTGAGGACAAGTTACAAAAACACACTTTGGAATCAACTCTTAGATTAAAATGGATTGAAAACAACTATTTCACACAACTTTTCTATTAATCTAAGAACCTCATAAGAACAAGATAATTCAAATCATCAATCTTCAAGAAATTAGCATGAACATACAAACTAATACAAATCTTGAAATTATGACAATTATCTTAGAAATTGGATTAGCATGAACATTACCACATCAAAAACAAGTTTATAAGTCCAAAAACATCTTAGGGTAATGTTCCTAGTCCAATTCCAGCCAAAACAATCGAATATATGCATCCAACTCGATTTTTCAGCTACTTTTGCAAGTATAACAAGAAAACAAGCCTAGGCTCTGATACCACTGTTGGGTTATGAGCATTCTAACACTCCTAAATGTACATGCAACCCTAAATACCTTGGATCTATGTTTTCTCCATTATACATACAATTATGAACATCCAAGGTATTATCCTAATCTAGCATACAAAATAATAAATATAACAAGATAGAATACATACCTCTTTGATGTAGAATGTCTTCATGAAGCTTGAGTGCCTAGTGCCCCAAGTATGACACCTCAAATGGTTCACACAACACCAAATACACTTGGAATAACTTGAGAGAAACTTGAACACTCCTTGAAATCGTCTAGCCCTCACACTCACACATTAGTGCACGATTTCTTGAACCATGGGATTCTTTTTATGGTGGCTATTAGGGTTACACCATGTAACTCATAACTTTACCCATTCCTTATGCTCCATGGATTTTAACCTCCATGGAGTATCCATGGGTCACCCCATGGACTTAGTCCAACATAAGGAATCTTTGATCACAAGCCCACATATATAAGAATGAATGATTTACACAATCAACCCATATATTTAATTAGTCTCCTTTTGATCACTTAATTAATTCCAAATTAATTCTTGATCAATACTAATTAAATAACCTTATTAATATATTAGAACTTATAATATATTAACCAACCTTAAGTGTTATTTCTCTCATTATAGTCTATCCAAATGCATGATGTCATGCAACCCAAATGGACCATGTCGGGTCGGGTCAAGTCTTACCAATTATAGTTATGGACTTAGACATTAATCCAACACTTACTACCTTCCTCATCTATCCGTACTTTCCTCAAGGATTGCTTCGACTTCACCAAGTCCCTTCTACTACTGCTGCTCTCTTTGCTAATCCCATCGTAGGCTTACCCTAGGGTAACTCTCCGGCCTACCCTCCTCCATCAACTGCATAAGGAATTCCTGCTACCTTTACCTAACTAGCTCGCGAATACCATTACATATCACTAAGACCAGACAATTCTTCGAATGAGAGGTCCTACCCTACAACGGTTAGACTCAAACAAGAGTTGCGCCATAGGACTAGACCTAACCTTCTGAAATTATGTAGTCCTCACAATATGTAACTTAACGTATTCGTTGACTAGTTAGCTAAAAATAACTAGAACTCCTAAAAGCACGAAGCTAGCATCATTCTAGCATTGAGTAACATACCAATCATATCCTATTCAGGCCGTCACACTATTGACCAATCAGCTCTAACATATAATCCAATAAGCACATATAACAGGCACATAAGGCATCTTCCTAGATCCTTTAGCCCTAATCTAGCATGCAGTTCTCATACATATACAGTAGGCATATAAGGCATCCTTCCTAGATCCTTAGCCCTAATCTAGCATGCAGTTCTCATAATCATTTTGTAACATCACATGTATGGGTATCATGGGGAAAACTTACTTAAGCTCGGCCGGTCGCGCACATCACACATCTTGTTCTTTTTCTTAAAACCTTTGTATTTTAATTTTGGAAAACTATTTTCTTGTAAAAATCTTTCAAGCCCTCGATTTGAGTCCAGACACGCCCGATGGTGTGTCTGAATCCCTCAAACCAAGGCTCTGATACCAACTTGTAACATCCCAATTTTCAAGCCCAAAAATTTCATTTTAATTAAGTAACTCATAAAATAGTTTACCGAAAACATTGCCAATGTCATATCAATTTATAAAACTGTAACAACGTGTCTCAAAACTATATCATCAATAGTAATAAAAATCAGAGTACAATCCCAGAAAACTCGATGCGGAATCATGTGTGAGTGTGATGTGCCGCTACCGCGCCTGCTCTTTCCCCTTCGCCGAAGAGGTACCTGAAACAAAACTGAAAACTGTAAGCACGAAGCTTAGTGAGTTCCCCCATCCTACCACATACCATACAATCTCATAACGAAACATACTGTCGGGAAATTCTAGGGTGCCCGACCTACCCGGTTCGACCATTCTAGGGGTGTCGACCTACCTGTCAAGCAGTTCTGTGGTGCTGACCAACCCATGTCAAGCCATTCTAGGCTGCTGACCTACCCATGTCAAGCCATTCTGGGGTGCTGACCTACCCGTTGGTCCTAACAACCGAACCCTGGGGACTATCTCACCCCCTGCTACCACTACCACATATATCATAACATAACATACTGACAGGCATATCTGGGGTGCTCGACCTACCCTTTGGTCCTAGCAACCGAACGTGGGGACTATTCCCTCCCTACTACCCCGATCACACATAAAGCATAACATGATAGCACATAAACATATCAGGTAGTAGCAAACCTAGATGAATATCACAAAGACAATCACCTAACATACAACTCCTACTAGTGGGCCAGCATTATGGTCGTAGACCCACCGCTACTGGAAGGTAACTCACCTCGATGTCGTGTAGTATCTGCACGGTCCTCGGCATGGGAATCAACTCGTCTCTACTCCCCAATCCCTACACAACAACCTTTTCCGATTACTATTGCATACTCATAACCCTTACAAGGGTCAATCCAAATCCAAGTCAAAGTCAAGGTCAAACCCTGGTCAAAGTCAACAACCAGTTGACTTGACTCGTCGAGTTGGTCCACCAACTCGTCGAGTCCCTATCCTTTCAAAATGATACAACCCCTGACTCTACTCGTCTAGTCTAGCAAGAACTCAATGGGTCCTTCTTCAACCATAATATCGGGACCATCTTCAATCGACTCGCCGAGTTCTCTTTGAACTCATCGAGTTCATCTCCCTCATACGAACGTGTTCAGTCTATGACTCGCCGAGTTGTATGAACAACTCGTCGAGTCCATCTTCATGAGTTCGGATATTGCCTTGGACTCGCCAAGTCTGTTCATACACTCACCGAGTCCTATGATTTCCAGTTCCAAGACAAACCCCTAGCAGGCTGAGTGTTCCTTCCACTCAATCTAAACCATTTCCAGAAGTCGTTTTTGGAGAAAAAGCGTCCCGACTCACCGAGTCCCCCTTTGTCCAACACTATACAGTCGATTATAATGGGTCTTAACGCGTCAAAACCATAAATCTGGCCTCCTAGGGTCCATTTTATACGTAAAGCTTCAAACTTGATGTACCTGCATGGGGCCTTTGGCTCAAAAAGCCATAAAAAGGGGTTTATATGATGCATTGGTCTCCCATGGCCATAAAGTTGGCACCTTTATTCCATGGGAACCCTCAATGGCTCCAGATCTGAAGTCTTTATCCCAAAATCGTGGTTGCATCCAAGTATGGCTCCAAAATGGCTTCCAAAAGCCCTAAGTTACTCCAAAAAGAGTATCTAATGAAAGAAGAAGCAAGGTATGGACTTTTTACGTTCTATAAACAGGAAATGAAGCAAAACCTCTGGATCTCATTGCTCCTTCTGAAATCCCAAGCTCCTTCTTCTTCTCTTCAACCTTCTAACTTGCACAAAATGGCACAACAAGCTCAAAATCACTCAAAAAGGGTTTAGGGTTTCAATCTACGGTTTCTCTGAGTTGAGAGGGTGATGGGGGCTGGTTTGGAACGAGATAAATGTTTAAACAGGGTGCAAACCCTGAATATTAGGGTTTTGTCCAGACAGCTCCTACTCGTCGATTCGGTCTTCCGACTCGTCGAGTAGGTCACTTAAACCCCCGATCAACAGTCGAGTCTACTCGACGAGTTGGGCCCCCAACTCGCCGAGTCCCAGAGTAAATTGCAATATTTCTTGAATTTAAATATGTGTCAGGAATCGGGCACTACACCACTTCAATTGATTTAGCATTCTCCTTGCAACCATAAACATCGAAATCAACGATTCTTTGAACAATATCATTTCAAAACGTCCAATTTCAAAAATAGAACCATCTTCATCGTGTTCTTGAGCATTCATCGACCACCGAACCATTAACTGACCCCAAAATCACAATTTTCAACTGTTCTTCAAACCTTCGAAATCCATTAACTGATACTCGACATCATAGTTTCCTAATCCATGAACATCGATCTGTAACCATTCAACTGTAAACACGACTCCCATATAAACCAAATCGTGAACTGAAATCGATGAGATAGCGAAACCGTTAACGCCAAACTAAACCCTCGATCAACAAATCTTCGAAATCAAAATCAATCAGATAAGCATTCGCTTTCAAAAGCATCTCAAATACGAACTCAATAACAATCGATTACGAACAGATGCATATGAAGTCAATGGTACAACAAATAGATGTGTGTGATGTAAATAGCGACAAGTTTAATAAATCACACACATCAAACAATTTTGGGTTCAAACAATGTTAGTGGATCAAAAGAATCATGGGCTCAATAATATTCACGAATAGTAAATGGCTTCATTTGGGCTCAAAACTGATTTGTGAATAGCAAAGAATTCGAAAATAATTGGCTCAAGGAATTGTGAATCATGAACAGTAGCAAATTAATTTTCATTTCGAATGTACAACAACATTTCGAAATTGAACAACAAAAATGATTTTTTTTAAAAATTATGAGATTATGGTTTTAATTTTGATTTGAATTTGATCAAAACAAAAATAATTGGATCAATCAATAGGGTTGAAACAGATTTGATCCAATGAGGCAAATCGATCAAAAATTTGAAAAACATAAATACGAATCGAAATCATGGACGTTTTGGAATCCATTTGAGAATTTGTGATACCTTTTTGACGAATCGAGGTCCATTTTCAACGAACGAATCAAATTTAGAAGATCTTTGTTCTTTTGTTGGAATGAAAAAATCTCCAAATCGAACATTGTACCACTCATTATGCGTGATGTACAACTCGTTCTTCGTGTTCTTCATCAAACCAAGAACATCTTCAAAAGAACCACCAACACTTTTGGGTTTTGACTTCAAACTCAATGCAACCTTTGGAGATTGTTGCTTTGGAACCCAAATTTGTTTTACGGATTTCGGCTTCACAACATTTGACGATTTTTGTGAGTTAACCCGCTTGTTTTTGCGATTGATCTTCTTCTTCTTTTTCTTTCTCATCTTTTTGCATCTTGAAGACTTGACTTCATGAACAAACCCATTTTCCACAACTTCAAGTTTTTGAGTTTGAATCAAATCTTTTGGAGTTTGATACTTGTGAATTTCTTGGATCACCGGCTTCCGATAATGAATCATTCCTTCAAATGAATCACTAGAACACAAAATATCATCGCTTTGAACTCCAATCGAGCAAAAAACTTTTTCATCATAAGAATCAACTTGAACTCCTTTTTCTTGAACATCAAGATCATCAAGAACACGATGATCATCATCAAGAACATGTTCCCGAGCTTCACAATAATTTGCATAAAAATCAAGCTTATTTTTTCCATATTTGCATTCAGCAAGAGAAATTTCTTTTATGACTTCTCCTTCTTCCTTATTTCTTCGTCTCTCTTGATATGTTGTAACCAAACGATCAAAAAATATTTGGTTTGATGAATTGGACAACCAATTAATTCTCCATCTTCATTATTTTCTCCATTTACAACGAGTTCATCTTCACTTTTCAATCCAACAGTCAAGCAATAAAGAAGAGATTCAAAAGTGTATTCGCCTTGAAAATCTTTACTCTGTATCATCCAATTCTCCATAATTGCTTCTTTTCTTTTGAATATGAACTTGGGTTTTCTAGAGATAGAAAGTGGTACAAACAAGTATTCTAGAGAGAGAAAGTCGAATTATGGATCAAATCAAGGAAAAATTCGACTTCTAGAACACACAACACTCTCTAATCACGAAGATCAATAAGAACATGAAGAATCACCAAATCAAGAAAGCCACCATGGATCAATTCTTGATCCAATCAAGAACACCTGCTCTGATACCAATTGTAGTGGTGTTGATTATGATGGCATGTGCGGAATTAGAAATGATCTAGTGAATCATCATACAAACTCAAGAACACAAGGAGTAAATAAAATTGTGTAAGCTCATATTAGATCTAGAAAGGATATACAAATGGGTTTGTACAAATTTCTCTCTCTAGTCTAACACTCCAAAATGATCATCCTCAATATGAGTGTCACTCACTTCCTATTTGTAGGAAAGACAACTCATTTACACATCAATAAGGGTAAGCCACATCCAACCATGACTTTGCACCCTAACATAATATTCAGGTAGATGAGCGCCTGAACTATGTTGAGAGGCCGGTAGCGATTCTATAGAGAAAGGTGAAGGTCCTACATAACAAGGAGATACCTTTGGTAAAGGTTCAGTAGCAACATCGGAGAGGCTCCGAGTGGACCTGGGAGCCAGAGGCGGAGATGAGGGAGCGTTACCCCGAGCTATTCGCCGTTGCAGACGTCGAGGATGAAATCTAGTTCAAGTGGGGGAGAATTGTAACATCCCATTGTTAAGGTACATCTATTTTTAGCCTTTATGATTTTATTATTTTCTAAATTGGACCCAAAGGGCATGAATGTGTTCAATTAAGCCATAGTGGCACTTCCGTAATTTTGAGGCTATGGGAGTACGCCATGCGTATGGTCGTACGCTGGGTGTATGTGGCCAGATCCCAAACCCTAGTTTTGAGGATTTTGCACATATTTAAGCAACATTAAGCCTCATTTCTGTTCTCATTTCCAGCCTCAATCATCTTACTCATGTTCTCTTGCAAACCCTAGCCTCATTTGAGCACTTGGAAGATTTAGTGTGAGTTTTTGGGTGTTCCAAAGGAAGAGGAAGGTGGCGGTGAAGCTTGGGAGCTAGAAGCAAGCTTGGATATGAGAGTTTTGCATCCTTCTCCATCATTAGAAGGTATAAAGTTCAAACCTTGATGGATAGTTCACTAGATCTTGCTTATGTGTTGATTTTATGTCCTTTTTGGCCCAATTGTTAAATCTTTAACATGGAATGTTATTGAATCATTAAGTTGTATTTTCAAACTCTAGTAGTGTGGTTAAGTCATTCAAATGGAGCTTTAATGGCTAGTTTTGTCCCATGCATGTTAATGGGAGTCTTAAGGCATTAAGGTGTTGGGTCTTTAGCGATTAAGCACTTTTTGTGCATGCAAACTTTATGACTCTTTATGGCATTTGGACCTTGGATCTACATTTAGGTGCATTAAGTCATTACAATAAGTTCTTAATGAAGGAATCATGATTTCCTGGGTTACGCCCCACGTACCTGGGAGTACGACCAGCGTATGCGGTCAAGGGTCCCGATGCAGTCAAGGAGGAGTACGCCCAACATACCTCTATAATACACCCCATATACTCGCTCTGGGTCGACTCGACTGAGTTGACTCGGTTGGGTTGACTCAATTGACTCAGTGGTTTTACCAGTTTGACTTTGACCTTGACCTAGTTTGACCAGGTTTGACCTTAAGTGTATTTTTGGTATTTTGGATTATGATTAAGAATCGGTCATTGTGATGATTAGGTGTCAGATTGAACTGAGATTCGGAGTTAGTACCTCAGCATCTAGTGTTCAGTTTGAGGTGAGTTTTCCTCACTGTATCCGTGGGTCGAAGGCACTAATACCGGCCCATTTTGTTATGTATCCTGATACGTAGGGTGTTAGCATGCAGTAGTGATCTGTGGATCTGTTATCTATTTACCTGTTTCCTGCTTATTTGTTTATCTATTCTTCACATGTCGACATGCTAAGCTGTATGGTGATACTGGACTACTATGTGCATCACTCAATAGACTGGGGGTATTAGAGCCTGAGGCTGATTGGACCCAACATGTTGGTATTCCAGCCTGAGGCTGATTGGGCCAACATGCTTATGATACGATGGTATTCCATCCCGATGATGACTGGACCCATCGTCGACATGCCTGGTATTCCAGTCTGACGCTGATTGGGCCAGGCATGAGTGTTTGTGTATGTGCTTTGTTTGTGGTGGTATTTTGGAGAACTCATTAAGCTTTGACTTACAGTTTTAGTTTATTGTTTCAGGTACTTCAGATGGTCGTGGTAAGGCGAAGGTGTGACCGTGCACATCCTCTTGTTTATGGGTTTTTATGATTTTGGGATACTCTGATATTATATAAGCATTTTGAAACAATGGTTTTGTAAACATTTTTATAATTGTGGGTTGGTTTGAAAAGTTTAAAATTGTTGTTATTTTCGCTAGTGTTATATTTACCAACATAAGTTTAAAGATTTTACAAAACATAAAAACATTCATAGATTGTATAAAAACTATAAACAATTTTTCTATCTAAATTTAAATACATACATGGAAAATCAAGGACAAAATTATCAATGTGATTTTTGAGGCAAAATTGATAAACCAAAGAGAAAAAGTTATATACAAGACTAAATTAGATAAACAAATAAGGACAAGTATAATTTCAACCAAATAATTACTAATGAGCTAGGTTACTTGGATCAAATTTTAGGCATTGTAAATATTACCATAAGTATATGGTTTATTTTATTTTTATATATTATTATCTACTGGGGTCGGGTCCAGGGTCAGGGACTAGAGGTATCCCCATCCCAACCTTTTTATTTGGGGATTCCCCATCCCCATCCCTATCCTCGGTCAACTTGGGGGTTCCCCGATCAAATTGAGTGCGGGTTTCAGATTCCCCATCACGTATGAAGATTTTTTCCATCCCTGGTCCACTGACTTCACTAACACCAAGCAAGTCAGGCACATAATAGACTCAAATGCAACAACACAAGCCAAAAACTTCAATCTAGTAGGAATACGAGTCATACTAATCCTCCACACAAGGATATTCAACTTGATTGGAACTAAATTGTTCCATCTAATTGTTTGCAATGAAGTGTGTATGTCGTGACACGGGATGTGAGATACAGTCTCGACTATATTGGCGTGTAGTCGCAACACAACTAAGGAGTTAGTTGTGACCCGATGGTCGGTAATCGTTGATCGTTGAATTTGACTGTACCGTTGACATTTTGACCAGTTTGACTTTTGGTCAAATTTGTTTGGAATTGAGATATAAGATTACTATGGACCTCTAATTGATTTCTCGGTGATCCGTGTTGTTGATTCTTCCCTGTAAAGAGTGTTTGTTGTTTCAGTTTCCGATTAAGCTTAGTCTTCTGACTATATTACTTATGTCATGATTGGACCCTCTACGTGTTGGATGCCTGCGTACTACTATGACATCTTAGTATGCTTAGCTAGACCAATAACATTGATTATGGATTGTGGTTTGATGCTTGTTGATTGGTATATCATGTGCCTTATTGGGTTGATCACAGCGGGGTAGGACGTGCGTCAAACAATGCTCGGTGGGTTGAAGATAATATCGGGACAGGTCGTGATTCAAAGAGTACCCGATTGGGATGATAGCGAGATCGGAACCGACCGTGATTTAAAGAGGCTCAATACTTACATGTATAGTTATTCATGTGATGTTTGTAATATTTTGGGGAACTCACTAAGCTTTGTGCTTACAGTTATGGATTAAATGTTTTCAGGTTATGCTTCTAGTAGTGGGAAGGCTCCAACTTGATCGTGATGCATGCGTGTCTCATGTCTATTATGTTATTTGACTTCCTCATTTTATGATACATTTGACTGGATTATCATGATTTGAACCTTTTGGTAGTTGGGATTTTTATAAAACTTGGTTTTTGAATGTGTAATTTATATTTGAAAAATGAAAATTTTTTGTTTGAAATTTGGGATATTACACACACCAATTTTGAAAAATCAAGGCGGTGATGATGTAAAATAAGAAGAACAGAGCTATAAAGTATGAAGGAGATCGTTGATTGGAAATAAATCAATATGACTATTTTGTAATGTTTATTACATGTTGGGTACAATTATATATTGTATGATAATTTTTTATAATGACATTTCAAGCACAGACTTAAATATGTGTATTATGATGGATATAACATTGACGTGTAACTCTTTGGACTAAATTTGTTTGGTTCTAGTTCTTTCCCTTAAGGTGTACTGATCTCTTTATCACCTAAGAGATGAACGTTCAAATTTAAACTTAATGGTATTTCGTACATTCAAACACCCTATTTGAATATCATTATCCTATGGTTAGACCTATCGATGATGATATGGTTAAAGTGAATGATGTTGTGGTTAAATTGGCAAGATAGAAACAACCGAATTTTCAAAAATAAGAGAAAATTGAATGATATCATGATTAAACTTGTCATTGATGATGTTTGTTGTAGACTCCTAAATCTCTCCATGAATCCATATTCTAATAATGTCTTCATGGATAGATGGATTTGGTCTCTCCCTTAATTTTTTTTGGGGGTCGGGGGGGGGGGGGGGGGGGTGATCCTTTTTCCTTCCCTCATTTCCTCCCATTTACTTTATTTATAGTTTCTCTTTGGTATACATTTTATGGAGGTTGCTTATATTTAGCTTCCTTCCGTGCGTTTTGACTGTTTTTCATTTCCTATTTTTTATCGGAGAGGCCACCCGCTCTTATAAAAAACATCATTATCCGGAGAGCAAAAAGTGATACATCTCCATAAAAATCAATAAACTCACCATTATAGGAAGAAAGGGACCAAGACATGTCATTGTCTTCTTCAAATATTTCACTTCCAAGTAATTACATTTCATTTGTGATAAAGCAATGTATGAAATTGATCTTAATCAAACTTATAAAGTTAATAAGGAAAATTACACAATCTGTCATTCGTTCAAGTGCCAAAATTTGTGTTTATTCCATATTTTTAGAATTAAATCGGTATGTCCCTTCTATCGTTAGAAGTTGCATGCTTCGTTCCTGACATACATGAAATGACTATATTTCATTTTTTCTATTTATTTTCATTTATTTTTAAGGTTTCTGGTTATTTTCAATTACTAAAAAATTAAATAAATTTTGGCTCCACTGCATCCTCTTTTAAAGAATACATGGCTTACTATTTAACATTCCCCTCCTCTTATTTACAAACCTAGGCGTCACCACCTCCAAATCTCTCCCACCCCCCTAAATTCACGATGAAAAATTGAATGTCGGGAAGCTCCATCTTCGTCGGAAATCGTCGATGTGAACGTTAATTATATATGGACCTTTCTTATCCCCATTATTGTTCATTTAAACATCGAAACTATTGGATTAGTGTCTAAGTCCATAACTATTTTGGTATGTACTTGACCCGATTGTGAGCATGGTCCTTTTGGGTTGCCTTCACCATAGCAATATGTAGGATGAATTAAGGAGAGAAAGGTTTAATTATGATTTATTAATATATTATAAGAATAATATATTAAAGGAGAAATCATATTGTTTAATTAATATTAGTCAAAAATTAATTAAGAATTAATTTTGTGACTAAAAGAGATTAATTAAACTTAGGGGACTGGAATTGTAATTATAGGATAATTGTAATTGGGCTATGGATCACCTTGGAATAATAGGTTGGATGAATTCTATGGGGACGCCCATTAGAAATCGTCCAAGGCATGTTCCAGAAGGGGTCCATGGGCTGCTTAGGCTTAAGCACTCAAATTAGGGTTTCCTTGTTGTATAACCCTAATAGTCTAAGTATATATAAGGAACCCTTGGGCACCAAAAACGTGGCTAACACTTGGATTAGGGTTTCCAGCCGTTTTTGGTGCCTCCCCTCTCTTCTCTCCTTCATCCAATTGCTTAGTGGTGTTTGTGACTCCATTAGAGGTGCAACACTTGAGGCACTAAGCGTTCTGAAGCCAATCAAAGCAAGAAATTGATTGTTATTACTATATAACAATCAAAGGTAATTACTAAACCCTTATTTCAGTTCTTATATGATAGATCTAGGGTTTATAGCTTTGGATATTCAATTGCATGTTCATTAGACAAACTAGATCCAAAAGCTATTAGGGTTTGCATGTACACCATAGGAATGATGTATTGCTCGAAACCCATCAGAAACTACCTCCATTAGGATTTGGATTGTTCCCCTCTCTCCTAATTTTTCTCTCTCTAAAATGTTCAGAAACCACCCCTATCGGATTTGCAAATTTGAGATGATCCAGTGGGGTAAGAGGTGATGGTGGGGAGCTAGTTTTTTTGCTAGAAACTACCCTAAACACCACACTTTCCACCATATCTAAAACCAAGACTCTATAGATTGTGAAACCCATAAAAAAAACTTGTGAAACCAGAAAAACAAAGAGCTTGTGCAACCAGTATTCAACCCCTTTTATCCCCCTCCAATCACCAACCAAACTTGTGAATAGGGTTTTTTGAGGTTGTTTTTAGTACTTGGGTTTGATTTATGGTTAGGGTTTAATTTCATGTATTTTCCAGAGGTGAATGATGGTGTTCGTTGGAGGTGGCTGGTGGCTAGTAGCCGGATGTGGCTGGAACCAAATTCAGGTTTATTTTTTTATTTTTGGTTTTGGTTTGGCTGGTGGTTAGAACCAATATTGGGTATCTGGTGGGGTTTTTTTCGTATGTTGGTTTTTCAGTGAAAAATAAGGCAAAGACGAAGATGTTTTCTTGCAAAGAATGAGGCAACATTTCTGAAAGTTTAGACAATGTGTGTTCTTCACTAGATTTAGAAAAGAGGGAAGAGAGAAATAGAGAGAGAGAGAGAGAGAGAGAGAGAGAGAGAGAGAAATGAGAAAAGAAAATGAGAGATATGTAGGTAAGAAGGGGTGGAATGAAGGTAATGGCGATGGTAAAGGTAGGCACAATCTATTGTTTTGTATAAAATAAATAAATAAATTAACAACAAATGAAAAAAGAAAAGAAAAGGGCAATATAGTTATACATGTTTGTTAGGGACGAAACGTGCAACTTTTAACGATACAATGGATAGTTTGAATTAATTTTTGAAAATAATGACTAAACGTGCAATTTGACATTTAAATGAGAAACGAACTATATAATTTTCTTAAGTTAGTATGTGGTATCGCTAATATCTAGGATTTTTACTATATTCAAATTAATTTTAAACAAATTACCCCTGATACCAAATGACTTCTAGCCCAACGATATTAGGTGTCGTCCCCCTCTTTGAAGTTGAAGGTTCAAGTCATATCCGAAACATAAATGAAATTAGAAGTAACTAATAAGATACTATCCCCGTTTCGAAGGGGTATTGAACTTGCGTAATTATGAAAGTTTAGGGAGCAAATCTTCATATACGAAATTTTGTGGCCAAAGTTTGAAACCTAAAAGGGCTAGGGATTAAAACTTGGTGAAAGTGTGAAACTCAAAATCCCTTTGAGGACAAACATGACAATATATGAAAGTATATACACCAAACCTACAAATATATAAAAGTCTTGTGGCCAAACTTTAAAACCTAACCTAAAAAAACTAGAGACTAAAACTACCATAATAAAAAACTGTAATGACCGAAATTCAAACTTACTATTATTTTCACTGTCAAATTAATATATATATATATATATATATATATATATATATATATATATATTAATTTAGAAGTAAATTAAATTTGTTCATTATATATATATATATATATATATATATATATATATAGAGAGAGAGAGAGAGAGAGGTGGGATCAGTGACAAACTCCATCAAAGGAGAGAACCAACCAACTAACTTATTTTTAGTTAAATTGAAATTGAACTTAGAGGGAGATTTGAATCGTTCAGTTAAATTTATCTTGTTTTTAGTTAATAGTACCTCAAATCACAAAAAAATAAATGTGAATTTAATTCGATATCCGATGGAAAAAAAACTATGCATCTGTCAAATGCATAGTCAATCACAGTTCAAAATTGAGATAAATGGGGTTGAATTCGATGAGAGATTTGATTCTAACAGATTAATAACTGTTGATTTCATCTAACAGATTACTTCAAATTAAAACAATTGATAGTGAATTTACTTAGATATATGAATTTTATATAATACGGAAAAATGCTCTAACTTTAACCGGAATGATTTTTGTATGAAATGCATAATACAGACGGAATTCGACATATGTAATCTCAATTTAACGTATAATAAAATTGATAAGAGTTGTACATTTTGCATAAGACTAATTAGCAACATATTTTAAATAAATATCGAGTTTGTAAGATAAACCATGCATCTGTTAAATGCACAGTTATAATAACCAATATATTTAAGATAAAATATATGAAAAAATAATTTAAAAAAACTCAAGGATAAAAATTAATACAATTACTTCATTTAATCTGAATTTAAAATACCATCAGATGTCTTAAAATTTTCAGTTTATACATTGAATGTACAAGCTTTCAATGTATGCATCATAGTTACTTTACTAACTTGTTAGTTAGATGGATTGTTATGGGTCTAGTTATGATGCGACTTGTGAGTTTGTAATCATTTGGATAATACAAGGATAAAGTTAGGTTTTAATTTCATTTTTTGTTGGGTCATATATTACATGAAAATTTTTGCCCATACAATCATCTCTTGTCCTATAGTGGTAGTTTGGTGTAATTGTGATGTGGATTGTAGGTTTTTAAGTATTAATGAGTCCTATAATAGATTAGTTATCTAAGATTTTGTATTAATATGCGAATTTTTGTTAGGTCATAAATTGTGGTTTATACTTTGCTTTTTATAAACTATTAGAGTTCTCGGTCTAGGACCAAAAACACCATGTTTTGGTGTTGTTTGGACCGAAATCACATGTGATTTCGGTTAGGCTTAATATTGTTTTGTTTGGGTTTTAGGCTGGGCCTTTGTTATTAGGTCTAGGTATATATAGTGTTATTTACCCTTGTAATGGGTGAGTGGCGTTTTTGGGGTGCTCCATAAGCCAAGAACACGTTCAAGAGAGTAACAGAGATAAAACAAAGTGTAATCGTGAATCTTATATACCCGACTATTCATCTATAATAGTGTGCATTGAAGATTAATCATCTTGTTCTTATTCAATATTACATCTTGCACCATTCACTAGATTGAGATTTCGCACCATCATAGTGAAATCGATTGATACGTAGCGATTTGGGGTTTTACAATTGGTATCAAAGCTAAGGATTGGTATTAATCAGGTCACTGCAAACGCTTTTTCTTGGAGTTTCTTGGTGTTTTTGATTTATTTTTTTTTAATTTTTTGCCATTGTTCTTCGTGTTCTTGAATATTTTAGGGAGTTTGATCGATTTTGGCATTAAAGTTGAAAATTTTGTGTTTTTGGCAAGTTTTAGGGAGTTTTAGGTCAGAATCTGTGAGATCTCGGCGGCCAGCTTCGTACTCTGACAAACCCTAGAAGATCTCGTAGGCACACCACATTCTCGGTTAGGGTTGCGAAGTTCTCGGTTAGGTTCTCGGTCTCGCACGTTCTCGGTCTGCAGTTCTCGGCCTCGCAGTTCTCGACTTGCGTTTTCGGTCTGAGTTCTCGGTGCGAGACCTCGGTCAGCTACAGTATTCGGTGCGAGACTTCTCGGTTAGAATTAGAAGCCTCACATTTCGGTCCAAAAACTCATTTTTCGGTCGAAAAGTCTCGTTTTTGGTACAAAACCCTCGTTTTCAGCCTAAAAACTTTTGTTTTCGGTCAAGGTTATTGTTTTGGACAAAAAGTTTGACTTTCAAGTTTGACTTCCAAGTTTGACTTTCAAGTTTGATTTTCAAGTTTGACTTTCGAGGATTCAAGTCAAAGGGCATTTATCCTAGTTTTTTTGGTCAAAAACAAATTACTAAATCATATTCATTTTGTTAATTTATGAGTTCTTAGAACAACACAAAAGAGGTAAATAAAGCTTCATGCTCTCAATTCTATGAAGCTAAAATTAAACACTATCGCGATCAACATGAGTTATTAATTAGGGAAATAAAGGACCTTAAATATGAACGATATACTATCAAAAAGGCCCAAAAACCCTTAAAAGAAAATTTTGAGGACCAAACCAAAGATCTTAAAAGAATTAGAGAAGAATATAACATCAAATGCGAACATTATGACTATGCACAAGAAAAGATTGTCAGTCTGACTGCCGAGCTTGACACATTGAAAATTAAATTTGAAAATGCAGATTTTAATTTTAAGAAATTTGATGTGTCAAGTAAGAAAGTTGAAACAATGATTGAAAAGAAACTTAGATGGAATGATAAAAAGGGTCTAGGGTATGAAAGTGTTCCCCCTCCATTCAATGATAATTACACTTTCACTCCTTTGATTGAGGAAGAAATAGCAAGGGAAGCATACCTACAGTATGGCAACACTACTGTAGTTGAGACTGTAAATGATGATAATGTGAACGATACTAATGCTTCTACTTCATGTGCAGATAAGGTTCCAGTGCAGGATGAGCATGAGTAGAACAAAAATGCTTTTAGTTCTGCTGATAATGATTCAAAATCTTGTGATGCTGATACTCCCACTGTAGAAAAACCCAAGCCACAAAAGTCTGCTAAACAGTCTAACAAATGTTCATGTGCTTGTACTTGTGGAAGTCCCTTGAAACAAACTTCTTTTGGACAAGGACCAAGTCACAACCTTATTTATTTGAAAAAGCATACTTGTTTTAACGGTGGGACTCACGGTTACATTGCTAGAAATTGCTTACATCATTCATATGTTCCATACTATGGACAAGGCTAGCAGAATGTGCCAAGAGGGAGATCTTCCAAAAGAAATCCTTCGAGATGATGTTCACGCAGTGGTGATTGAAATTCTAAGAAGGCTAAACGTCAAAGTCGCAAGGACCAAAAGGGCCTGTTGGACAAGAAGTCAAATTCGAGAGATGGTTTAGCCAAACCGAAATCGGTAAGGTCGAATTCATCTCAAGGATCGTCTTCTAGCTCACACTTGAGATTCAAATCTAAATCAAAAGGTAGTTCAAGTTCAAAATACAGTGTTGAAGCACCCATTAGGTTTAACATTAACAGGCCTAAACCTAATTACCAATGGGTTCCCAAGGGTCAAATTTCTAACTCGTCCAAAATTCTTGTAACTTCTTCATGTTTCTTATATGATGTGACATCCCCTAATTTCTAGGCCAGAAAAGACCGATTTAATTTATGCTTCTTAAAATAAAATCAGAGTAATCCTTTTTAAAAGATGTTGCGGAATTTTTTCCCAAAACAAAACATGATAAAAATTTATCAAAACCTTTCTTTAAGAAATATATATTTTCATTTCATATCAAAACCTCGGGATGTCATGTTTCGATACAGATCAAAAGCATAAACAAGACATTATAAGCCTTACAACAGTTATTTACAACTACTGGCCTATAATCCAAAAATCACTCATCATCATCCGACTATGCTCGGGGTCCACTACCTGTAATATAAAAAGTTGAGTGGGTCAGGCTTGGGAGCCTGGTGAGCATATAGGGTTTTCAACCCACAATAAATAAATTTATTATGCTTAAACATCAAACAATCAACCAAATTACCCCAACCCCATTATCTTATTTATTTCTCAAGGATTTACCCTAAGAATCAACTATCACTCATTCCTAAGGACTCATCCTAAGGAATAGGCACGAAGTCACATCGTCGCCAGGGTTTATACAACAGGCACTAAGTCCATAGCTGCCAGGGTTTATACAACATGTGCTAAGTCAATAGCTCTTATTTATCGACAGTATTATTCACGGGAATCCCCCCCTGCAATACATGTCAATGGGTTTTTAGAGTACAGCTGATGAACATATAGTTCACACACTTACAGGTTGCAAGCCTACTAGTGTTCCACAGATCATCTAGAATAGTCCATGGTTGTCATCCATACTCTGTTGAATGACGGGGGCCACGTTTGGGTAAGTGATTCTCTCATATTTCACCACTCACCCTCAACTCATGATCAATATCACTGATCATCTCATTTATCCAACTCACCTTTCATCACACACCCACTATTTAATCTACCCATGTTTTACCCAACATTTTTTTGTAGATAAAAATACATATACAGTTTAAATTATTTAAAAACCTGTATAAATCATTCCTTCAACACCAATCTCAAATAAACAAACAATATATATTCACACAGCACGTATTTTATATAAAATACTTCATATCTATGTGTAAGGTGAAAGTAACTACACACTCACTTGATTTAATGATAATCGGGCAGCACTTCGTTTCCTAAAACGATCGTTTCTAATAAAACTGGGAGTTTTATTGAGAAATCGGGCTCTGCGAGGGTCGGGCTTCGAAACCGAAAAGATAAATTTATCGGGCTTCTCGGGCACTTCGGTACGTATTTCGGGTGTTTGGTATAATACCGGGGCTTTGGGGGAAGTTGGAATGAAAGAAATATTGAAAAAGGGGTTAAAAATGACAAGTTTCCAAAATATATCCGGGAGGTCTCGCACCCTTCGATTTATAGGGGCGAGGCTTCTGATCGGACGACTGAGAAGCTTCCAGGTGGCAGCAGATCCGAAGAGGAGTCACATAGGTCGCACATGCGAGGGTCCGGCTGTAGGCTTCTGATTGGACCGAAGTCTAGGTCCGAGGGGTGCAAGGTGGCGCTATGTGCGAAGTTCGGACACGTGAAGAGAGGGCACGCGTCGGATCGCTACTAGACCGCGCTTCGGATGCGAGGGCATGCGACATGCCTCGCCAGCTGGCTTCGGTGACTCAGCACTTTCGGACACGTGGCACGCATGCAGCGAAGGTGATGTGGCCGAAGTATGACTATGCGAATTTTCTTGATTTTTGTGCAAAAACTTCTAAAATCCATAACTTTCGCATACGAGCTCCGTTTTTGACGTTCTTTATATGCATGCGTAGGTAAAATTACGCTCTACAACTTTCGTTTAGACTTCGTCGGCTAATTTTGAATATAATTTTTATATTATTATTTTTAACAGACCGGGACAGGAAATCCGTTAAAAATTCATAACTTCTTCATCTGAAGTCTGTTTTCGTGTGTCTTTTTACCGTTGTACTACTATTGACAAGACCTTCGATTCTCATTTAGGTTGTGTCGGCTAAAAATCACTCGATCTAAAATTCGAGTTTTTAGCTGTCTACTACTAAGCTGAAACTTGGAAAAATCATAACTTCCTCATACGAAGTCAGATTTGGGCGTTGTTTTTATACATACTCTCGGTTTAACGAACACTAAGACTTTCGTTTAGATCACTAAGGCTAAAAAGTAGTTTATCAAAAACTCACTTTTTACGTCATTCGGCACCGAGCCGGTTTTGTCGCGAAACTTCGACAGGTCATAACTTCTTCGTTATAACTCGGATTTCGGTATTCTTTATATATCTGTAATCCTTGTCACGACCACTACCACTTTCTGAATAGATGTCGGCTTTATCTAATATTTATTTTCAACGCTCATTTTTATTCTTAATTAATTAAATCCTAATAATTAAGCATAAAACAGATAATTCACATAATATTCACATAATTCCTTTTCATTTCTTCAAAATGAGTTACAAAGGTTAACCTAGACTATCACATCAATATTAATGCCTAGCCTAGAAACACGGGCGTTACAATTCTCTCCCCCTTAGGATGATTCTGTCCCCGGAATCACATATCAACAAACAAATACGGGTAGCGACTCATCATGTCACTCTCCGTTTCCCAGGTGAGATTTGGCCCATTCGTATGTTTCGAACGCACAAGCACTAAATCGACCATCTTGCGTCACAAATTTTTAGTCTTACGGTCAACGATTGCCTCAGGTTCTTCAATTAACCTCTTGTTTTCATCCAACCTTAATTCAGAAATTGGAATTATGTCGGGCACATCTCCCGTGAACTTTCTCAAATAACACACATGAAAGGTATTATGAATACCCTCTAGTTCTTCTGGTAATTCTAGCTTGTAAGCTTGATTCCCAATCCTCTGAAGAACTTTAAACGGTCCAATAAACCTTGGACTCAACTTTCCCCTTTTACCAAATCTTATAAGTCCCTTCCACGACGGGACTTTAAGTAAAACCGAATCTCCAACTTCGAATGATATCTGTTGTCTTTTCTTGTCAGCATAACTCTTTTGTCGATCTTGAGCTTCTAACATCCTTTCCCTAATCACTTTCAACTTTTCAGCAGTCTGATGGACTTTTTCAGGTCCCATAAACTGCTTTTCCCCAACTTCCAGCCAACATGACGGTGTTCGACACTTTTCTCCATACAAAGCGTGATAAGGTGTCATCTTGATGCTCGAGTGGAAACTATTATTATAGGAAAATTCTACTAGGGGTAAATGTTCATCCCAGTTACCTTGGAATTCCAGGGTACATGCTCTCAGCATATCCTCCAACGTTTGAATTGTTCGTTCGCTTTGACCATCGATTTGCGGATGGTAAGTTGTACTCAAACACAACTTGGTACCCAATTCCTCTTGTAGACTCCTCCAAAACCTTGAGGTAAAACGGCTGTCACGATCGGATACAATCGTTAACGGAACACCGTGAAGCCTCACAATTTCCTTCACGTAAGAATTCATAAGTTTATCCATAGACCATTTCTCATTGGCTGCTATGAAATGCGCACTCTTAGTGAAGCGATCAACGAATACCCAAATCATGTCGTGACCGTTCCTTGTTCTGGGTAGTTTAGTCACAAAATCCATGGTAATGTCTTCCCATTTACCCATGGGTACAGGTAAAGGTTCTAAACTACCATACGGTTTCTGATGTTGTGCCTTAACCCTGACACATGTTACACACTCGGCCACATACATAGTAACATCGAGCTTCATCGTCGGCCACCAATAATAGTGTTTTAGATCCCTTTACATTTTTGTACTGCCGGGATGAATCGAGTACATGGTCTTGTGAGATTCTTCCATCAGAAGATCTCTTACTCCTCCCGTCTTAGGTACCCAAATCATATCTTTGAATACCTTCATTCCTTGACCGTTTGTATCGAACACTATCGTTTTGCCCAAACGTTCTTCCTTTCGGTCATTTTTCTCTAAAGCTTCCTCTTGAGCTTTCTTTATATTTTCCACAATTATCGAGACGACTTCAATTCTCAATGCTCTTGGCCTTTTCTTTTCAAGATTTACCTTCCGACTGAGAGAATCAGCAACAACATTTGCTTTACCAGGGTGGTAAAGTATCTCACAGTCGTAGTCCTTGAGTAACTCTAGCCAGAGTCGTTGCCTCATGTTCAATTCCTTCTAATTAAAGAGATATTGAAGACTCTTATGATCAGTGAAAAGTTTGCATTTAGTACCATAAAGATAGTTCCTCCATATCTTTAAGGCGAATACTACCGCTGCCAACTCCATATCATGAGTGGAGTAGTTCTTTTCATGCTCTTTCAATTGTCTCGATGCAGACGCTATCACTTTATCCCTTTGGGTCAGAACACAACCTAACCCAACTCCAGAGGCATCACTATAAACTGTGAAGTCATCAACTCCTTCAGGTAACGAAAGAATCGGTGCTTCACACAATCTCTTCTTTAACTTCTCAAAGGCGTCCTTATGCTTTTCATTCCAAGTATAAGTAGCTCATTTGTGGGTCAAAGCTGTTAATGGAGTAGCGATCGAAGAAAAGCCTTGGATAAACCTTCGGTAATATCCAGATAATCCTAAAAAGCCTCAGATCTCCGTAGGACTTTCAATTGTAACCTTCAAGTTACAAAATAAATCCTTATTGAGGACTCCTTCTTCTTCTTAGAATAAGTACTTTCCTTCATTTATTGTAACAGACCGATGGGTCATGTTCTAATGATCTCTCATCGTATAATGCACTACTTAGACTCAGATCTCCTAAGGACAAATTTCGGAACAAACTATACCTTCCTTCATGTTCTAATTGAAGGGTTTTGAGCATTCTAACACTTCCTAAGTGTACATGCAACCCTAATAAACCTTGGATCTATGTTTGTCTAAAATTCATGCAAGATGATTTCCAAGGTTTATAATCCTATCTAGCATACATGGGGAACATTTAAACTTAAATGTAAGATAGAATAACATACCTTGTTGCTGATTTTGATTCCTTGAAACCTTGTGAGCCTAGCACCCCAAGTGTGATGCCTCAAATTCTTCACACAACACCAAATGCTATGGAGTAAACTTGGAGAGAATGTATAACACACTAAAATCGGCTCTAGCCCTCTTGTTCTACTTCGTGTAGCCGATTTTGGGAGATATCACATGGTTTATATAGTGTGTTGCATTAGGTAAACCCTAATGTAACATGACTCTTCATTTCCATGATCCATGGATTAACTCCATGGTGCATCCATGGAGCATCCTATGGGTGGAACCCAACTTGATAACCCATGGAGCCTCTTAGCCCACTATATAAGTTATGGATGATTTACATAATCAACCCATATATTTAATTAGTTATCTTTTGATCACTTAATTAATTCAAAATTAATTCTTCATCAAACTAATTAAATAATATTATTAATATATTAGAACTTATAATATATTAACAAACCATAAGTGTTATTTCTCTCATTTAGTTTATCCAATGCATGGTGCCATGCAACCCAAATGGACCATGCCGGGTCGGGTCAAGTATATACCAGAAATAGTTATGGACTTAGACACCTTATCCAACAGTCTCCCACTTGGATAAGTCTAATAACTATAACTGCAAGTATGACTTCAGGAACCGATCAGCAATCGTAGCTCTTTTCAAGGTTTCTCGGAACTGAGAAGATGATGATATGCCATTTAAGATAAGTGATCATATAATCCTCTGTTCTAGATATCAGCCGGACAATTACATGGAACAATGTCTTACTTTTGTCCAGCAATTTGTTTCCCGATTTCCGATTTGTTTGACATAGAACTTAATTAAACATATCAACTTAGTTCTGACCGGGCCCGGTACATGGGTCAAAACAAAATCATCGAGGGGCCCAGATATCGCTTCTAATCCAAGAAGGAACAGATAAACTTCGACTCATATGCTTGTTCTACTACTTATTAAATCACACACAAAAGCACGTTTTATAACATCGAGTTACCAATGCGTTTTCGTACAATCAATGCATAACCAACTCATAGGCAACAAATCATATCTCTAGGTTTGAAGACTTATATGATGTTACCGTCTCACGATCACTCGAGATAAATTCCATGAAGTGATACCAGTGAGCGTGGGTTGATTCCAATACTCAGAACTTATGAGTACTCATGAAGTGTTGTCCTAAAACTTGACACCTACAACCAACTTCACGACAGTCTTAATTCATATCTACTTCCAACATATGACCGACTGTGGAAAATTTGAATAATATGTAAAACAAAACATAATATTTTGGAAGTCAAAACATGCAAAAGAAATTATAGTAAACGATTGATAGAAGATAGCAACACTTTACTCATAAATAAACACAACTTTTATTTATCATCAAATGTCAATTACACTTTACAAATTTCCAAAATTATCTAACTACTAAAACTAATATCATCCTTTACCTATGCTCCGAGCATGCTGAAGATGCTTAACCCGACTCAGTCCCTTCGTGAGGGGATCTGCTGGGTTCTCATCTGATGATACCCTCTTTGCCACGATGATTCCTTCTTCTATGCGATGTCTAATAAAGTGATATTTTTTGTCGATGTGTCTGGATCTCCCGTGATCCCTTGGTTCCTTGGCTAAGGAAATAGCACTTTTACTATCACAGAAAATTTCCATAGGCTCCTTTATAGCCGGTACAACTCCAAGGTCTCCAATGAAGTTTTTCAGCCATATTGCCTCCTTTGCTGCCTCGCTCGCTGCTATATACTCTGATTCAAAAGTGGAATCAGCTACTGTCTCCTGCTTGGAACTCTTCCAAGTAATTGCTCCTCCGTTTAGGGTAAAGACCCAGCCCGACTGAGAGCGGAAATTATCCCTATCAGTCTGGAAGCCAGCATCACTATACCCTACAACTCTCAAGTCATCACTCCCACCGAGGGTAAGGACCCAGTCTTTAATCCTCCGTAGGTACTTGAGGATATTCTTTACCGCAGTCTAGTGAGCCTTGCCAGGGTTCCCCTGATACCTGCTAACCATGCTCAAAGTAAAGGCTACATCAGGTCGAGTACAAGTCATAGCATACATGATCGATCCTACAGCCGAAGCATAAAGTACTCGGCTCATTTCTGCTATCTCAGCCTCAGTACTCGGGCTTTGAGCCTTACTCAATTTGGCGTTACACTGAATAGGTAACTCTCCCTTTTTGCAGTCATGCATGCTGAATCTCTTCAGCACCTTATCCAAATAGGTACTCTGACTAATTCCAATTAGTCTTTTACTCCGGTCTCTCCATATCCTTATCCCTAGAATATAGGCAGCTTCTCCTAGGTCCTTCATAGAGAAACACTTCCCAAGCCAGGACTTAACTTCCTGCAGAGTTGGGATATCATTTCCTATGAGTAGTATGTCATCCACATACAATACCAAAAAGCTAACTATACTCCCACTAGCCATGACATAAACACAAGATTCATTTTCA
Organism: Lactuca virosa; assembly: GCF_052849685.1. Classification (NCBI taxonomy): domain Eukaryota; kingdom Viridiplantae; phylum Streptophyta; class Magnoliopsida; order Asterales; family Asteraceae; genus Lactuca; species Lactuca virosa. The sequence continues at coordinate 57,643,522 of NC_136431.1, forward strand.
CTCCTAGAAAAGCCAAACTCTTTGACTTTCTCATCAAAGCAAAGATTCCATCTGCGAGGTGCTTGCTTTAATCCATAAATGGATTTCTCAAGCTTACACACTCTATTAGGGTACTCTGTATTGACAAAACCCTCTGGCTGACTCATGAAAACATCCTCAGCCAACTTTCCATTAAGGAAAGCGGTTTTGACATCCATTTGCCATATTTCATAGTCATGAAATGCAGCTATGGCTAACATAACCCTAATAGACTTAATCTTGGCTACAGGAGAAAAGGTCTCATCATAATCAACTCCTGGAGTTTGAGAGAAGCCCTTTGCAACCAGTCGTGCCTTATAAGTGTGTACATTACCATCCATGTCGGTTTTCTTCTTGAAGATCCATTTGTACCCTACAGTCTTACGACCTGGTACATTCTCAACCAAGTTCCAAACTTGATTGTCATACATGGACTGTATCTCGCTGTCCATTGCCTCTTTCCACTTGGCTGACTCAGGGCCTGCCATGGCTTCCGCGTAACTGTTAGGTTCATCCAGCCCTACTAGTGTCTCATCACTAATAAGTGTATCACCTTCCGCAGTAAAATGGAATCCATAGTAATGCTCAGGTGCATTCCTAACTCTTGTGGAACGCCTCAGAGGTACATACTCGTCAATTGGCTCAACAGGAGTTTCCTCCTCAAGTTGAGTGCTAGGGTTTGAAGTTCCTTCACCACTTGACTCTTGAATTTCTTCAAGGTTAACTTGCCTCCCACTGTTTCCTTGGCTTATGAAATCTCTTTCTCGAAAGAAATCCCTCCTAGCTACAAAGACCACATTCTCACTACGTGTGTAGAAGAGGTAACCAAAGGATTTCTGTGGGTAGCCGATGAAAATACACCTCTCACTTCGAGGTTCGAGCTTATCATGAGTCTCGCGCCTCACGAAAGCCTCGCAACCCCAAATCTTGATGTGGTCTAGTTTGGGTACTTTACCAGTCCATATCTCATGAGGAGTTTTGGCAACTTTCTTTGTAGGGACTAGATTAAGGATATGGGCGGCAGTCTCTAAGGCATACCCCCAAAATGAGATTGGTAGCGAAGCTCGACTCATCATGGAACGAACCATATCCAACAAGGTTCGATTACGCCTCTCAGCCACACCATTCAACTACGGTGTCCTGGGAGGTGTCAATTGTGAGACAATCCCACATTCCCTAAGATAGTCGAGGAACTCTGAACTAAGATACTCACCACCTCGATCGGATCGAAGCATCTTAATGTTCCTGCCCAATTGATTCTCGACTTCCTGTTTAAACTCTTTAAACCTTTCAAAAGTCTCTGACTTATGCTTGATTAAGTAGACATATCCATATCTACTGTAATCATCAGTAAAAGTCAAATAATAACGATTAGCATCCCTTGTGGCATGTTTGAAGGGTCCACACACATCCGTGTGTACAAGATCCAACAAACCTTCACCCCTCCCACAAGAACCAGTGAAGGGAGACTTTGTCATTTTTCCAAGTAAGCATGATTCGCAACTATCATCTGACTTTAGGTCAAATGATTCCAAGACTCCATCCTTTTGGAGTTGGCCTATGCGTTTCTTGCTTATATGTCCAAGACGACAATGCCATAATGATGCTTTATCCAAGTTATTATCATTAACAGAATCAATACACAATACATTATTTCCTAAGTTATTTACAACAGATACAGTTTCATACACACCATCACAAGGTAATGCTTTAAAATAAAGAACATTATTAAAGAAAGTATTAATCGAACCAACTTCATTATCAAATGAAAACGTAAAACCTTGTTTATAAAATGCATGAAAGGAAATAATATTTCTTGCCATTTTTGGCGAGTAACAACATTTATTCAAATCTAAACTAAACCTACTACTTAGCGATAAAGTATAAACTCCAATCTTGGTGACAGGTGAAGCTTTCCTATTCCCCATGATCAAGTTTATTCTTCCATGCTCCACATTCTCACTTCTTCTTAGTCCCTGTAAATCAGAACAGATATGAATACCACAACCGGTATCAAGGACCCAAGAGTTAGAATAGGGTGAGTTATTAGATAAGATAGTGTAAATACCTGCATGGTTGGGTTTAACTTTCCCATCCTTTACATCTTGCTGGTACTTTGGGCAGTTCCGCTTCCAATGTGCCTTTTCATGGCAATAGAAGCATTCAGCCTCTTTTGGGTCAGCAGAAGGAGTGACGAAACCTTTCTTGGTTCCATTTGAAGAGGAGCCTTCAAGGGTCTTACCCTTGGTACCCTTCGAGGGGCTCTTCCTCTTCTTACTCTTCCCTTTCCCAATTGCCAAGAAAGGGGCGGAGTTGGTAGGAGTAGAAGTAACAACCGACTTACCCTTAAGACCACTTTTCGCGGTCTTTAGGAGTCCTTGAAGTTTGCTGAGTGTGACTTCTTCCTGATTCATGTGATATGTCATGCGGAATTGATCATAGCATGAGGGTAAGGAGTGCAAAATGATATCTATTGCAAGCTCCTCAGGGAAGTTCACATTAAGCTTCAGCAAACGGTCCACAAATCTTTGCATTTTCTGCATGTGGCCCGTGATGGGTTCACCATCCTTCATTCGGGTTGTTATCATGGAGGAGATGATTTCATACCTCTCTTGTCGTGCACTTTGATGGTATCTTTCCATCAAGTCTTGGTGCATTTCAAAAGGGTAGAAGTCCTCATAGGACTTTTGGAGTTCTGCTGTCATGGAGGCCATCATGATGCATGCCACTTTGGTGGCATCCCTTTCATGTGCCTGGAAGTCAGCGATCTCCTGAGGAGTTGCAGTGGTCTCATCAATCTCTTTAAGCTCCTTATCGAGGACATATTCCTTTTCCTCGTAGCGGGTAATCATCCTGATGTTTCTAATCCATTCATTGAATTTGGATCCATCAAAAGTGACTTTCCCACACAAGTTCATAAGGGTAAAGGAGCCATTAGGATTCGAGCCAGAAGCAACATTGTTTGAAGACATCTGAGCAAGAAGAAAAACAAGCTTAGTTTAGATATAAATATAGTCCTTAATAAAACACCCAAATGTGATATTAAGGCTAGGACCCAATCACAATATATTATAATTAGAAGAGGTATGCCGTAATCTAAGTAATAACATATTTGAAAGGTAGGTGAATGACGATTCACCAATTTCCACCAAAAAACAAAATATTAATATATTAAGTTTTTAATTTGGTTCTTAGAAATTCCTAGATTCTTTTGAGATTCAATGAACTTTTCAAAGGCATGTTTCAATCTCGAGTGTGCCCTCCAAGTTTTGTGACTGGGATACCGAGGATCACAAAACGAGGTGTGAAGTAACCATGCAAATCACTTGGTACACTCAATGTTTATTACTCAATCGATGTGCCGGTTAACCACACGAGCTCCACCGACCTATAATAAACTTTAAGTCACCCTTTACCTACCTTGTTAAGTCCAAGTTAGTGTGTCGGTTAACCACACGAGCTCCACTAACGACTTAAACAAAGTGTAAAGTGTAATTTCATGGATTAGCACCTTATTCACATTTTCCTAAAGTAACTAAGATTGGGAATTTAATAAAACATTTAGTTACTTTATAATATTTCATTATACTTTTAATGAGAATTTATAAGTCATTGTCTTACCCGTTCGGCTAACGACCCTCCACCGATCAAGGAAGCGGTGGGTGAGAGTGGACACCCATTAAGTTTCCATTTTATAGGCAACAACCTTATACCCCCCTTATAGAACGGCTTCGTAAATGAGGCGTACTAGCGGTAAGACGACTTGATCTTATACATATATATTATTAACTAATAATATTATAAAGTATAAGGGTTGAATTTTAACTTTTAAAATTCTAAGGGTTGGAACTAAAGTTTTAATCATGACTTTACTTGTTCCAAAACTTGAGGGCAAGTTTTGTAAACTTTCAAAACTTTTCATTTCTTATAACTTATGAATTAATTTGAGTATTAAAAATGAAGACTCTTCATTTTTATAACATTTGTGTTCTTTTAATGGTTTTTATTAAAGTGTGACCTTTGGTTTTCCATAACTTGAGGACAAGTTAAGGACTCCATTAAAACACATAATGATCATGAATTAAACTACCAAGTAGGTTACAAACAATTCCTATGATCATCTAATCTTCATAAGTTCAAGAACATGAATATGAACATTTTCAAGAATCATAAATTACTCTTAAAACTTGTAATTTTTGATAATTGCCATTGTAAATGGATTAGCATAAACATTACACCATCTAAAACAAGTTTTAAAACACCAAAACAGTTTAGGGTAATGTTTCTAGTCCATTTCCAGCAACAAAAGTCGAAAATCTGTTGTCAGGGCCTCCTACTCGTCGAGTGCATGAACCTACTCGACGAGTAGGATGAATTTACACTTGGACTCGTCGAGTCCCCCCATGGACTCGGCGAGTTCAGTCATAAGACAGCAAGCTTTTTCGATTTTTAACACATTTTTGCACAAATAACAAACAAACAAGCCTAGGCTTTGATACCACTGAAGGGTTTTGAGCATTCTAACACTTCCTAAGTGTACATGCAACCCTAATAAACCTTGGATCTATGTTTGTCTAAAATTCATGCAAGATGATTTCCAAGGTTCATAATCCTATCTAGCATACATGGGGAACATTTAAACTTAAATGTAAGATAGAATAACATACCTTGTTGCTGATTTTGATTCCTTGAAACCTTGTGAGCCTAGCACCCCAAGTGTGATGCCTCAAATGCTTCACACAACACCAAATGCTATGGAGTAAACTTGGAGAGAATGTATAACACACTAAAATCGGCTCTAGCCCTCTTGTTCTACTTCGTGTAGCTGATTTTGGGAGATATCACATGGTTTATACAGTGTGTTGCATTAGGTAAACCCTAATGTAACATGACTCTTCATTTCCATGATCCATGGATTAACTCCATGGTGCATCCATGGAGCATCCTATGGGTGGAACCCAACTTGATAATCCATGGAGCCTCTTAGCCCACTATATAAGTTATGGATGATTTACATAATCAACCCATATATTTAATTAGTTATCTTTTGATCACTTAATTAATTCAAAATTAATTCTTCATCAAACTAATTAAATAATATTATTAATATATTAGAACTTATAATATATTAACAAACCATAAGTGTTATTTCTCTCATTTAGTTTATCCAATGCATGGTGCCATGCAACCCAAATGGACCATGCCGGGTCGGGTCAAGTATATACCAGAAATAGTTATGGACTTAGACACCTTATCCAACACTAATGTGATACAATCACAGTTCAACATGTATCATTTCTAACTACCAACTTCTTTAACAATGAGTGTGATACTTCTATTAATCGCTTTGATCATCTTTCACTTCAATCTTCTGGCTTAAGTCAAATGCTACATCGAACTTGGTTCTCTGAACCACGTGACATACTCATCTTAGTCGGACTCGATTCGATATGACCTCTAAGGTCGGAATAACAATCATCTTCTTAGTCATTACCGAAACGGAGGTAATGACAGACTAAAACATGACGGAATCAATTAATAGCTCCTTGGTAACCTTGTGACTTTCCTTGATCCAAGTACGAGTCCTGTGCTTCCGGTAGTATAGGCCTCTACTACCATTCACACCTACTCATATTCATCCCAAGTATTGTCTCGCAATTCTCCAAATCACCATACAAGAATTTCACATAGCCATTCAATTCATCAGATGACAAAACCAGGGTTTATATTATTTCACATAGACCATTTCTAGATTATGCTTAATAGATATCGGCTTTACCTATGTGTGCATATAAAGAACGTCAAAAACGGAGCTCGTATGCGAAAGTTATGGATTTTAGAAGTTTTTGCACAAAAATCGAGAAAATTCGCATAGTCATGCTTCGGCCACTTCACCTTCGCTCTATGCATGCCACGTGTCCGAATTGCTGAGTCACCCGAGGCCACCTGGCGAGGCGTGTCGCGAGTCCGAGGTTCGGTCCAATCGGAGGCTGCCACGTGTCCGATCTCGGTGTGTCATCAGAAGCGTGTCCGAACCGGAGAGCCGTCCGAAGTAGTCCAATAAGAATCCGACGCGTGTGCCTTGGTGGCGAGCCCTCGCATGCGACGCGTGTCGCGATGACTCTCACATCTGAGCCAGCTGCTTCGCTTCGCGGATGCCACGTGCTTTCGCCTCCTGCTGCCTCGTGCCCTCGCTGCTGACTCGCCTTCTCGACCGACCTCCGAACCTCGGCCCTATAAATAGAAGGCTGCGAGCCTTCCCGAGTAATTTTGGAAAATTGGCAATTTTCACCCCTAAACCCATTTTTAAGCTATTTCCACTTCCCCTGAAGCCCCGAGATCATTTCCAACACCCGGAACACGCCCCGAAGTGCCTGAAGACCCAAAAAAATTTATCTTTTCGGTTTTGATAAAATAAAATCAGAGTAATCCTTTTTAAAAGATGTTCCGGAATTTGTTCCCAAAACAAAACATGATAAAAATTTATCAAAACCTTTCTTTAAGAAATATATATTTCCATTTCATATCAAAACCTCGTGATGTCATGTTCCAATACAGATCAAAAGCATAAACAAGACATTATAAGCCTTACAACAGTTATTTACAACTACTGGCCTATAATCCAAAAATCACTCATCATCATCCGACTATGCTCGGGGTCCACTACCTGTAATATAAAAAGCTGAGTGGGTCAGGCTTGGGAGCCTGGTGAGCATATAGGGTTTTCAACCCACAATAAATAAATTTATTATGCTTAAACATCAAACAATCAACCAAATTACCCCAACCCCATTATCTTATATATTTCTCAAGGATTTACGCTAAGAATCAACTATCACTCATTCCTAAGGACTCATCCTAAGGAATAGGCACGAAGTCACATCGTCGCCAGCGTTTATACAACAGGCACTAAGTCCATAGCTGCCAGGGTTTATACAACATGTGCTAAGTCCATAGCTCTTATTTATCGACAGTATTATTCACGGGAATCCCCCCCTGCAGTACATGTCAATGGGTTTTTAGAGTACAGCTGATGAACATACAGTTCACACACTTACAGGTTGCGAGCCTGCTAGTGTTCCACATATCATCTAGAATAGTTCATGGTTGTCATCCATACTCTGCTGAATGACGGGGGCCACGTTTGGGTAAGTGATTCTCTCATATTTCACCACTCACCCTCAACTCATGATCTATATCACTGATCATCTCATTTATCCAACTCACCTTTCATCACACACCCACTATTTAATCTACCCATGTTTTACCCAACATTTTTTTGTAGATAAAAATACATATACAGTTTAAATTATTTAAAAACCTGTATAAATCATTCCTTCAACACCAATCTCAAATAAACAAACAATATATATTCACACAACACGTATTTTATATAAAATACTTCATATCTATGTGTAAGGTGAAAGTAACTACACACTCACTTGATTTAATGATAATCGGGCAGCACTTCGTTTCCTAAAACGATCGTTTCTAATAAAACTGGGAGTTTTATTGAGAAATCGGGCTCTGCGAGGGTCGGGCTTCGAAACCGAAAAGATAAATTTCTCGGGCTTCTCGGGCACTTCGGTAAGTATTTCGGGTGTTTGGTATAATACCGGTGCTTTGGGGGAAGTTGGAATGAAAGAAATATTGAAAAAGGGGTTAAAAATGACAAGTTTCCAAAATATATCCGGGAGGTCTCGCACCCTTCGATTTATAGGGGCGAGGCTTCTGATCGGACGGCTGAGAAGCTTCTAGGTGGCAGCAGATCCGAAGAGGAGTCACATGGGTCGCACGTGCTAGGGTCCTGTTGTAGGCTTTTGATTGGACCGAAGTCTAGGTCCGAGGGGTGCAAGGTGGCGCTATGTGCGAAGTTCGGACACGTGAAGAGAGAGCACGCGTCGGATCGCTACTGGACCGCGCTTCGGATGTGAGGGCATGCGACACGCCTTGCCAGCTGGCTTCGGTGACTCAGCACTTTCGAACACGTGGCACGCATGCAGCGAAGGTGACGTGGCCGAAGTATGACTATGCGAATTTTCTCGATTTTTGTGCAAAGACTTCTAAAATCCATAACTTTCGCATACGAGCTCCGTTTTTGACGTTCTTTATATGCACGCGTAGGTAAAATTACGCTCTACAACTTTTGTTTAGACTTCGCCGGCTAATTCTAACTTTAATTTTTTATTATTTTTAACAGACCGGGACAGGAAATCCGTTAAAAATTCATAACTTCTTCATCCGACGTCCGTTTTCGTCTGTCTTTTTACCGTTGTACTACTATTGACAAGACCTTCGATTCTCATTTAGGTTATGTCGGCTAAAAATCACTCGATCTAATATTCGAGTTTTTAGCTGTCTACTGCTAAGCTGAAACTTAAAAAAATCATAACTTCCTCATACGAAGTCAGATTTGGGCGTTCTTTTTATACATGCTCTCGGTTTAATGAACACTACGACTTTTGTTTAGATCACTAAGGCTAAAAAGTAGTTTATCGAAAACTCACTTTTTACGTCATTCGGCACCGAGCCGGTTTTGTCGCGAAACTTCGACAAGTCATAACTTCTTCGTTATAACTCGGATTTCGGTATTCTTTATATATCCGTAATCCTTGTCACGACCACTACCACTTTCTTAATAGATATCGGCTTTATCTAATATTTATTTTCGACGCTCATTTTTATTCTTAATTAATTAAATCCTAATAATTAAGCATAAAACAGATAATTCACATAATATTCACATAATTCCTTTTCATTTCTTCAAAATGAGTTACAAAGGTTAACCTAGACTATCACATCAATATTAATGCCTAGCCTAGAAACACGGGCGTTACATATGATAAACAGGATATGTCATGGGAAAGAGTATCTTATGTAGATGGTGATGGTAAATCCAATTTCGAAATGGATTGGGTTCCAAAAGCCAACAAATCCCGCACTCTATGTTGGAGCAGCTATGGAGGAATATCATCAGACTTCGGTATGTTGATAGTGGTTGTTCCAGACACATTATAAGAGCCATCTCTTAACTACATTACATTCAGAACTTTAATTGAGAGTATGTATCCATTGCGGGAAGGAAGAATGAAAGGATCACAAATGGGGATCGTACTTAACGGTGTGATGAATCTTTGCATGTTGTTCTCATATCATCTTGATGCAACTTCAATTGCTAAATTACATTTTGAGTTTTCTTCTCAATTCTTCTAGTTCCTCTTAAAATGATTTGTTTTGAAGACTAACATTTATTTTTGTGTGTTTGCGTATTTATTTTATTTCCTTTCTTCCCCATGCTCATATTAAGGGGGAGAAATCAAAAATTTTAAAATTAGAAAATCACAATTCCAAAAATATGTCTTCTTTAGTAAGTATTTTTGGGAAGTGATATGAAGTATAGTATTAAAAGGCAATATAGAATGCATGTAATGCACTGAAGCTAAATTGTTTAGACTATGTGTTCAATGTGCTGGTAGGCACGAAGGATTCAAAAGGACTAGACACTGTTGACAATGAAAGGACTTGACAATGTTAACTCATCTGGACTTAGATAGTTACATTTGGACTGACCATACGATGCTTGGGTAGATTAAGCAGTGATATAAACAAGGGATCCTACGAGATGCATTAAAGTTACTTATCATCTAGAACTGTGGCTCAACACTTCTTCGACGTACAGACTTACGACCTTAATTATGGTACTGATAGGATGACCGAGGGTTCTGATAAAGTAGGTCTGTATGAAATTGTTTTTCTTTCTTATCTTCTCTGTCAGTCATATTTTGCCCCCTTTGCGTGATCGGAAGATTTGACCTGGGACGCAACATATGCATCTCTACTTCTATGCATCTTTATATATGCTTCTCTCTATCTATCTATGTCAGTCATATGTTGTCCCCTCTGCGTGATCGGAAGATCCAACCTGGGACACAGCATATGCATCTTTCTATTTCTATCTATGTTAGTCATATGTTGTCTCTCTACGTGATTGGAAGAGATCCGACCTGGGATACAACATATGCATTTCTATATCTATCCTCTCTCTCAAATAATTGAACACTCACCTAAAGTAAAGTGCTCTTTGGAATTCCTTGATTGCTAGGGTATGTCGTGAACTGGGGAACACGTTCTAGTGAGCTTAAAATTGAATTAGTTCATGACTAAAAGTTGACTGTAGATCTCGCTGCTGAATTTAAGTGGACAACAATATCATTGGTCGTCGTCAGCAAAATGATCTATTTAGGAATATTATCACAATGTCTTGTCATTTATAATATGTCTAACTTGTCAATATCCTTTGTGTTTAAGTGGACCACAATATTGGTGATTGACCAGAGCTAAACATGCAGGTGTGTGTTGATAAACGATATTGAATTTCTTGACAACTTTGATCCCAAAAAGTTTTAAATTTAGTTATTATTTTTGTTTTTGTTAAATTTGTTCATAATTTTCTTTTATGAACAAATTTAAGGGGGGGATTTAAAAAAAATCAAACAAAAATCATAAAATTAAAAAAAATCCAAAAATATGTTTATTTCTGTTTTTTATTTCTTTTTCAGAAAAATCAAAAATCCAAAAATATTTTATTTTGAGTTTATTTTTATTTTTAATTTTTATTTCTTAGTTATTTCTATTGTGTGCTAAGTTTATTTTTACTTTTATTTTTTATCTCAAAGTTTCGTTTGTCTTAAAAAGCAAATTCAAAAAGAAGAAGAGACTCAAGGAGACTGTGTCAGAATTTTCTGAGTAAGGAGAAGAAACTTGGAAAGGAGCTGATGGTCATTACACTTCACTCTATTTTCACAAAGAATTGAAGGATTGAAACTATACAAATTGTCAGTCAGGCAGTATCTTTCTAAGAACTGTCATATTTAAGGAATTAAAAGTCTGAAACTGTACAAATGTCATGGCACCAGGGCGATTCACCCATCCGGAAAATAGATACTGTTGAACGTCTCACCAAGGGCCAAGTTAACTTGTTTAGCTTGAAAAAGTGTATTGAGATCTTTGATCTAGGATATACAGGGGCTAACATCAAAAAGGGCCATGAGTAGTTCTTCGATACTCAACAAATCGCAATGTGTTCCTCCGTGTTCACACAGATACTGCAAGTAGTCTCCTTCTGAGCCAAGGCTGGGTCCTTGAACAACTGTGGTGAGAAGGTTTTTTATGAATCTGTGATCCACATGGACTTTTTAGTCATGGTTACTTTTCAAGGCGCAATAGTGATAATTAAAGAACTTTTATTCGAAGGAACTGGAAGTGAAGATTATTTTTCAACATTCAATCTTTCAACCCCAGAAGCAAGGTGAAGCTGTACTTGAAGTTATGTGACAGATTGCATTGAAGCCTCCTCAATCAATTTATTGCTATCAATGAACTTGCTGAAGTGATCCAGAAGAATTGGTTTCTCTGTAATTTTTTTCCTCTGGAGTATTTCAAAGCTGAAAGTGTTGATTTTCAAGAATCTTTACAAGAAGCCTCTACACTCAATGTGCGTTCAAGTTCAAATCTTTGAAGGGAGCCCAACTGTTCAAGATAAAGTCATTCATGTAGAAATTCATATGTTCATCTTGAAGTTGTGAAGAAATCGAAGATTAAAGCTGAAGTCAAGAACAAAGAGAAGATTGAAAAGAAAAGAAAGCTATAAACCAAGGAGGAGATTTTTAGGTCATAAATTGTGGTTTATACTTTTCTTTTCATAAGCTATTAGATTTCTCGGTCTAGGACCGAAAACACCATGTTTTGGTGTTGTTTGGACCGAAATCACATGTGATTTCGGTTAGGTTTAATATTGTTTTGTTTGGGTTTTAGGCTGGGCCTTTGTTATTAGGTCTAGGTATATATAGTGTTATTTACCCTTGTAATGGGTGAGGGACGTTTTTGGGGTTCTCCATAAGCCATGAACACGTTCAAGAGAGAAACAGAGAGAAAACAAAGTGTAATCGTGAATCTTATGTACCCGACTTTTCATCTATAATAGTGTGCATTGAAGATTAATCATCTTGTTCTTATTCCATATTACATCTTGCATCATTCATTAGATTGGGATTCCGCACCATCATCGTGAAATTGATTAAAACGTAGCGATTTGGTTTTTACAATTTTGTTTGATATGGTCATTATGGTTAAGCATTGTTCCAATATTGCGTATTATAATACTTATGATGCTGGTTATCGGGAAATAAGTAACACTTGTGATGTTGTCTAAAACCAAGTATCTCAGAAATAGTTTTATCATTCTATCATTATATCTCATCATATTTATATCTCGTCATATTATTTTTGTTTTATTGTTTAGCAATCTGTCATTTTGTCTAAGAATTTGTTTATCATTTTGTCACTATATCTCATAAGTTTATGTTTGTTCTATTGTTTAGCATTTTTTCATTTCATGATTCGTATCTCAGTTACATCTTAGAATTAGTTTATCATTCTATAAATGCTTGTATATCATTCTTTACTTTGTTTTTTCATTTAGATTGGTTTTGGATGATATTTTTTTATGTCAAAAAACTGATTAAACTGAACCAAAAAAACCGACCAAATAACACCTTAAAATCTAGTTTTGGCAAAATTGAATGAATGAACCAACAAACTTTTTATCTACAATTAATTTTCGTACAAAATTTCACTTGTGCATGTGTATATGCATATGTAAGAGAATTTTAAAAAAATGAAAAAAAAATATATGCATATACACATGCACATATTTTTTTAAAATGTACATATGCATCAAATAATATGAAGATGCACCAAATATGTATTTCTTGATTTTTTTTTAAATATTTATTTCGAAATATAAGGAATAATTTCACGGATTTGAAAAAAAATATTTTTTTGTTACAAATAAGGGAAATGTTCCTTATATTTTGAAATTAATATTTAAAAGTTTTTTTTTAGAAGAATGCATTTTTAATGCATATTCATGTTTTTATGTATATACACATTTTAAAAATATATGTGCATATGTACATCCACATTTACAAAAAAATGTCTCTATATGCATAAGAATAAGCATATGCATATACATATGAATATGCTTATGAATAAGTATATGCATAAGCATATGTATGTACATAAGAATAACAATAAGCATATGAAATATGCATATTCGTAAGTATATATGTATGCATATGAATAACTATATGCATATTCAGAAGTATATGTGTATGCATATGGATAATTATATGCATATGCATAAGAATAAGTATATGCATATGCATATGAATAATTATATGCGTATGCATAACACTAAGTATGTGACTTGCATATTTATAACTATATGCATATTCATAAGTATATGCATATGTATATGAATAAGTGTATGCATATGAATAAGAATAAGTATATGCATATGCCAATTAAATAAATATGATTATGCTTACATGTGCATAAGAATAAGTATTTGCAAAATGCATATGCATATACATGACATATGCTTAAGAATAAGTATATGCATATGCATATGAATAAGTGTATACATATGTATAAGAATAAGTATATGCATATGCATATGAATAAGTGTATGCATATGCATATGCATATGATTAAGTGTATGCATATGCATAAGAATAAATATATACATACTTATGAGTAAGTATGTGCATATGAATATTCATATGCATAAGAATAAGTATGTGCATATATGCATATGAATAAGTATGTGCATATGGATATTCATATGCATAAGAATAGTATGTGCATATGCATATGCATATGTATAAGAATGAGTATATGCATATTCATAAGTATATGCATATGCATATGAATAAGTATGTGCATATGCATACGCATATGTATAAGAATAAGTATATGCATAAGCCAATTAAATATATATGATTATGCTTATGTATATGCATATGCACATACTTATTTTGATATAATATGTTTTGTTTTTCCTACATAGAACTAAAACTCTGATCATTGTTCTTATGAATGTCTCATCAAAAACAAAATTTGGCTGGTTCTTCCATTTGAATCTTTTTCCATTAAGGCGAGATGAAAAAAAAACACAAATAACTTTAATGAAACAAATAGCATTGGCAAACACAATCATCAAAATAAGGAATTTTTCACTAGCATTTTGTCGAACACCTTGTGAGCATTCGTCTTTTACATGTAATCTATTAAATTCTATTTTTTACTTTATTGAAATTCACATGAAAACAAAGACGAGTATGAAATCGGGCAAAATGAAAACAACTGAAAAGCTTCATCTGTCAAGCTTACCCGAAGAATTGTAATCGTTGAAGAATCAGAAACTTAAAAGATACCTTGAAGACCTCGTCGGCGGCTGATAGAATTTACAGAGCTTACGTGGTGGGGACGCCTACAGTTTGATCTTTTTACTTAATTAACTGGTTTCTTGTATTGCAGATATAAGAGGCTACTGAAACAACAAAATGGGGTTTTTTTTTTTAAGTAAACTCCTGAAAAAAAAAACTTATGCATTTGATTGATGTATTGCTTTTGTTTTCCTATTTATCCTATTTAGTGCAAATTAACGATAATTCATGACAGAAGTTTGAATATGGACTGTAATCGTTTTGTATGTTGGTTTATGTAGAAATCAAAGATTGTTGTGGTTTACCGATAAGATTTTAGATGTAATCGAAGAGTTCGTTGGTTCGCTCCATAAAATGAAGTTCGCTATTGAACTTGATATATATATATATATATATATATATATATATATATATATATATATATATATATATATATATATATATGTTAATGTGAGACAGCCAAATTTTGTGAAACCGTGAGACGTAACCCTAGCCCACTCATTTTGTAGATAAAAAAAACATTTTTAAAATGCAAAATAATTTAAATATTAACTTCGTCATTTATATTTTCCAAAAAAATTAATAAAAAAAATAAAAAAATTTATCGTTTTTTTACATATTTTAGTAGAATATTAGAATATTTTACATATATGAAAAATCTAGTAGATACTAGAATATTCTAACACTTTAAAAATTACATCAGAATATTTACAGTATAATATTCTATTAGAATATTTCACGTATTTTTAAAAAAACAACGGTAATTTTTATTTATTTATTTTTTTAATGTTTTTTAGGTAATAAAATGACGAAAATAATAATAAAAAAAAAGAATTTTCGGATTTTCTTTTTATTTTGTATTTTAAAATTATTTTTAGATTGCGTCTCACGGTCTTACAAAATTAACATGGTTTCAAATGAACCTGAATATATATATATATATATATATATATATATATATATATATATATATATATATATATATATATATATATATATATATATATATATATTCTAATAAAAGAATAGTTTTAATCTCCATTTGAAATGTGTCGCTTTAATACAACTCCTAATTAACATTATGCACCATGTCATAGAGATATATTAGGCAACACTTCAAAATTCAAATTTATTTTTTCTAATTATATGTTATTTTTGAAGTTATAATAACTTTAAAATTTTGGTATATCTCTTATTTAATGATTTATTTAAAATAATTGATAAATAATTTTTAAATTTTTACTATGAAAATTTAATTTATTTTTTAACCGTGGTTCCCACGGGTTATAAACTAATATATATATATATATATATATATATATATATATATATATATATATATATATATATATATATATATATATATAGGTAAGTTCAATTGAGTAAATAAAAAAGGTTGAGAATGGGGGAATCATTCTCACTCACTCATTTATTTTTGCCGCAAAAGCCTCTGTTGTGACAGCGGAAATGGATAAGGAATACACATGTGTTTCCAAAAAAATATGTTTCCTTAAATTATGCGAATCATTACCTTAATATATACAAAAACATAGTTTTTTCGTTTTTTTAATTTTCAAGAAGCTATTTCTATCGAAAAATGATTTTAAATATACCAAAATTCATGATTTTTTATTCTCTACAAATAGACATCCATATTGATATACTTTTAAGATAAATAATTTTTTTTGAATATTTTCAGCTATCGTTATTCATAAGTGAATAAAATTGCATCAGATTTTTGCTACAGTACATACATTATTCACTTATGAATAAAAATATATAATTAATTTTTTTGTCAGTTTAAGTATCATTTATACTACTTATTTGTAACGTCCCGATTCTCAGGTATGGATTTAAATAAAAGGTTATTCGGTTTTAAGTCCTACTCGACGAGTTGGTTGCCCTACTCGTCGAGTAGCAGCGGGGTGGGATCGCATGTTTAGTGACCTACTCGCCGACCATGAAGGGACTCGACGAGTAGGAACTGGCAGATGAAACCCTAAATCCCGGGGTCTTGCACCCTATTTAAAGGAGCCTCGGCCTCCCTTGGTCTTTTTACAGTTCTGGAGAGTTCCTAAGAAAACCCTAATTCGTGTGGTGCCTATTTGTGTGTGTGTTAAGCTTGGAAAGAAGATTCTTGGAAGAAGAAAGGCTTGGAAGGCAAGGAAATTGGAGCAAGGAAGTGTGGGAATCAGATCATACCTCAGTTAGCATCTTCTTGAGGTATCCATTTGCCTTCCACTTCTTTCCCTTTTAGATCTCTTTATGGTTGAGTTTTGGGGGCTTTTTATGGACCTTGAGTTGATAAGAAGGGCTATGGACTAGATCTGAAGTTGTAACTTCAGATCTGGACCCTTCCCAAGTTCTAGAATCGTAAAGTTTCTGTTTTGGTCGAGGATGAGGCCCTCCTTGTGCATGAAGCCCCATTAAGAGCTTAGTTTTGGCATTAAGAGCCTTATTAGTCATGCATGCACGTAAAGTTTGCAACTTTACGTGAAAAGCATGTCCTAGAAGCTTGGATCTGTAATTTGGAGCCATTGCATGGCTTAAATGAGTCTGTATGGCTTAAGGACTGAAGGGACTCGGCGAGTCACAAGGTTGACTCGGCGAGTCGTATGAAGATGGCCTTGAGCTCGACGAGTTGGATGAGCAACTCGGCGAGTCCGATGAAGATTGCCATAGACTCGACGAGTTGTATGAACAACTCGGCGAGTCGGATGAGTTTTCCCCAAGTTATGAATGTGTGTGTATCCGTCGTGTTGCAAGAAGGAAACTCGGCGGGTGGCCTTAGGGTTTCGATTGAAAATCGTGGGAACTCGACGAGTCACCCCGGTGACTCGGCGAGTAGCTGAGGGTACTCGGCGAGTTAAGGTCAACATGGACTGTTGACCTTGACTGAGGACTTTGTCTTT
This sequence comes from Lactuca virosa, assembly GCF_052849685.1. Classification (NCBI taxonomy): domain Eukaryota; kingdom Viridiplantae; phylum Streptophyta; class Magnoliopsida; order Asterales; family Asteraceae; genus Lactuca; species Lactuca virosa. The sequence continues at coordinate 57,660,740 of NC_136431.1, forward strand.
GACCAGGGGTTGAATAGTCGGTTTATGGAGTACCTTGTGAGGTTAAGGACTTATGAGTACTTTCGTACTATGGTGATAGGTGGTGGAGTCTTTGGCAAGTGATCCGAGAGTTGGGACTTATCTACCGAGTCGACATCTGCGAGGTGAGTTATCCTCACTATATCGATAGGGTCTAAGGCACCAAGGCCGGCTCTTTATAGTTGTTATCATGATGGTATGCTACATGTGGATATGATCTGTTAGATCGGAATCAGGATAGACAGTATGTTATGCTCGTATGATTCGTAGGGATTAATATGGCAGTGACCTGCTAAGAAAAAGTGCTATAGTTATGAGTGAATGCTATGTTGGTGATCAGTGAGATAGATATGTTTGATGATTGTATATGCCAGTATATGTTAGTTATGCGCACATGATTAATTGCTTGTTGCTTGGTTTGAGGCGGTCCTGCTCTGTGCTGAAGGCCAACACACCCTATGAGCGGTCTGGGGAGATTGTAGGCCCACATGGCGGTCCAGTCATGTCGAAGGCTCGGTATAGATTCAGTGGGACTGTAGGCCCTGTAGGGCGGTCCAGTTAGGCCGATGGCCCAGTATGCATGTTAATTGAATGATTGATACGGATTTGGTATTATCAGTATGGTATTGGTATTTTGGGGATAACTCACTAAGCCCTCGGGCTTACAGTTTTCAGTTTGTTGTTTCAGGTACTTCAGGAGATCGAGGCAAGGCGAAGGTGTGACCGTACCGCTCGTCATCCTTATGATCTGGCTTTTGGGGACACTCTGATTGAATAATGAATTGAAAACGCTTTTGTAAATAATTACTATTTGGTTTTATTTATGCTTGAAAAGTTTAAATTGGGCGTAAAATTTTAGATGTTACAAGTTGGTATCAGAGCCTTGGTTTGAGTGAATTGGAGGAATACTCGTGTGAATCCAGTCTCAAATCAAGGATGTTTTCGGAAAGTAAAAATTTTAAAATGGTTTCAAAATAAAGGATGGAGGATGCAGAGGGTACGATCAGCCGGAGCCTGTAAGTAAACCCCAAAATACCATACACTTATTTGATATTTTTATATGTTTGAAGAACATGCTAGTGCTAGGCTAGGGATCTTCAGGAATCGCATGATAGGCTTGCCTGATTATATGATACCCATTAGCTTAGGGTTTCTTGTATGTGGAATTGACATCATAACTATAGATGTTTAGTGTATGCATCACGGTTGTGCATAATAAAGACCTCATAGCCTGAGAATGTTGATTCGGTCTTCGGGCAGGATGGGAAATTCGAAAATCTATTGGGTCCAGCGTCATGTGCAGTTAGCACACACTAGTGCTGCAGGGGATGATGAAAGTTTCATGGATGTGTGAGTTGTGAGAAGCGGTAAGACCAGTTGCGAGATAGTTGTTATTCCTCTAGGGATGAGGGTTGTGCGCATTCTATGTTGATGCTAGTGTTAGAGTGTTGTGGTGATACTTGAGACAAATATGGGTAGGTGTGGAAGGTAGTATGGGCCCGTACTACTGAAAGCACAGGACCCATATGCATAGCAAGGAAGTCACAACCCCTAGGGTTTGTGGGTTTTGGTCTCCTGATATTATGTATTTATCTGATGATTGAGTATATCTTTCAGTATGGTGGTGACGAGACGTTTTGCTGCGGGGCCCAGATCAGGATCAGGGTCTGGATCGGGGTCAGGGTCGGGAGACGGAGGGTCGGAGGTGCCGGTAGCACCTGAGCCCGTGGTACAGATAGGGACCAAGAAGTTGGATGCCAGGATCCGGGAGATTATGCACGACGAGATTGCTGCAGCGTTCCGAGCACAGCTGCCAGAGATGTTTGGGTCGATTAAGACCGCGATGGTCGAGTACTTTGATGAGCGATATGCAGCTCTAGCAGAGACAGCTGCCGCTGCAGCCACTTCGGCTGTAACTGCGGCAGGGGTTAGAGGAGGAGCCAGCAGGGCTTTCCAGTACCGGGACTTCGATAATACGAAGCCCCCGACATTTGATGGTACACAGGATGCGATCAGAGCTATGAGGTGGATATCAGATGTGGAGGGATGTTTCTGTTGGGTTTTGAGCATTCTAACACTCCTATGGTGTACATGCAACCCTATAAACCTTGGATCTATGTTTTCTCTATTATACATGCAAATATTAACTATTCCAAGGTTTTATCCTAACTAGCATATTATGAAGCACCTATACTACAAAGTTCTAGTTAGATGACATACCTTTTGATGTAGCTTGATGTCTTCAAGCTTTAAGAGCTCAGCCCCAATAGTGTGGAAGCCTCAAATGGAATCACAAATCACCAAAACACCTTGGAAGAACTTGAGAGAATATGTATGCACACTAAAATCGGCCCACTCTTATTTTCACACACTTGTGCCAATTTTGTGAGCCAAGGACCCCTTTATATATTATGGAGGATTAGGGTTACATCCATGTAAACCCTAATACCCATGACCTTTCATTTACATAGGATCCATGGGTTAAAAGCTCCATGGACCATCCATGAAAGCTTAGCCCAACCTAAATGAACTTGGCCCATTCCATATATATAAGAGTCCATATTTAATTAGTTCTTTTTGATCACTTAATTAATTCTTGATCAATACTAATTAAATAATATGATTCCATATTAATATATTAGAACTTATAATATATTAATATAAATCATAAATATACTATTCTCAAAAGACTATCCATATAAATTGTGCCGGTGAAGTGCAACCCAAATGGACCATGCCGGGTCGGGTCAAGTACATATCAAATATAGTTATGGACTTAGACATTAATCCAACAGTCTCCCACTTGGATAAGTCTAAAACTATTATTGAGTATGACTTCAAAACCTAACTGGCAATCGTAGCTCTTAAAGCCGCTGTCGAACTCTGACCTTGTCAATGACTTGTCCATTAGATAAGGGATAATATATTCCTCCATTCTAGATATCATATGGACTGAGACATGGATTATAATCATTATCTCTGTCCATTTGTTGTTTCCCGATTTTCGATTTATGATGACTGACTGATTGAACAAATCAAATCAGTCCTGGCTTGGCCAAGCACTCACATATGTCATCACTAAATCATCGAGGGGCCCACAGATATCGCTTTTATCCCGAAGGTAAAAGGAATGGATAAACTTCGACTCATATGGCTTGTTCTACTACTTGTTGAATCATACACAAAGGCACGTTTTATAACATCGAGTTACCAAATGCATTTTCATGCAATCAATGTATAACCAACTCATAGTAACAACTCATATCTCTAGGTTTGAAGAATATAAGATATTATCGTCTCATGATCACTCGTGATAAAATCCATGAAGTGATTCAAATGAGCGCGGGTTGAATCCAATACTCAGAACTTATGAGCACTCATGAGTGTTGTAGCACCACTCTGTCCACCAACTTGGACCTCTACAAACCAACCCATGATAGTCTTGATTCATATCCACTTCCAACATATGACCGACTGTGGATGGTTTAAATAACTTAATCATTCAGCAAGAGCGACTTAGTTATTCTGGAAGTCAAAACATGCAAAGTGAAACACAAGAATAAATGAATCAAATATTGTATCAAACCTTATGAATATAAATAAACACTTTTATTTATCACCATACTGATTACTCATTATTCATTGTTTCAGTTTTATCAACTTTATACTTGAATTGAAAACACTAGTTGTCCCATGCTCCAAGCATGTACACTATGTTTTTCTTAAACAATAGCTTTGCCATACACCAAGTATGCACTCTATGTTTGTCTATGATCCTTACTTTGTGAAATAAACCAATTGAACATAATTTCAATGATTCTAATTTCACACTCCTAAATCCTTATCGAAAAATGTGAGAATTTCAAATTCCTATCATTTATCGAAATCTGTTTAGATTTTAAACTTATATGCACTGACCCTCCTGTAATGAATATGTATAAAGTCACAAAGACTTGTCAACAGTCATTATAAGGTATTCCAATGGAGATCAACTCCATGGAAACTAAGTCTCATATTCAAAGTACATTGCTTTAAACATGCTTCTTGCATTAAGTTTTCTAATCTTACACAGATAACTTCCACCTATGGAGACAACTCCATATTCTCATTTTGACTATCACTTCTGAATAAGAGATGCCTCTTTTCAGAATATGTCAATATGGTCCTTCCAAAATTAGCACTATACTTCCAACTGTCCCTGAGCAACCAATCTTTGGTAAACCTTAGATTGTCCTCGACAATTGCTTAATCATTTTAGTCATATCCAATTCTAGACCTTTTCCCTTCTTAATGCCTCTGGGCATTTGGAAAAATTTAAAAATGACAAATATTATAGCACATGCAATCGATCCTGTACCCAAAGCAAATGGTACACGATTCATGATCTCTCACATAAAGACATGATTCTAGACCAGTCTTTTGCTACAATATTTTTATTTGCCATGTTTTCAAAATTTGACTATGAAGAGGGATGCCGTAATCATAATCGAATTTTGAGAACGCGATATATAGAATTTCCTTAAGTTGAACCAATCCAACATGAAATTCATATATATATATATATATATATATATATATATATATATATATATATATATATATATATTCTTGACTAAAGATGATTAAGGTCTCAATCTAAGCCTTTAGAACTGAAATGAAGTATATCCTCTCCCTTAATTATAGCAAAACAACTTTTTCAATCCCTGCAGCCTCACGAATTGAAACTTTTGTTTTCTATAATTAACATTGCTAACTTGCAACACTAACAATAATTATCATGCTCCCACTAACATGATGATTATTAGCATAACACTTATGCTCCCACTAGCTTTGACATGTACTCAGAAATCAGCTGGACTTCTAGAAATCAATACTTTATTGACTTTCTTACCAAAGTTCAGATTTCTGATACGAGATGCTTTGATAAAACTTTATCAAAATCATACACCTTTCCTTAGATAACATGCATGTGTGTCTAAACAGTTTCAGAACTATGAAAACGGATGTCGTAATCATAGTCTCAATTGTTTAGACCTTTTGCCATCTGCTTCAAATCTACTTGGTGGAAGTGTTTCCTCACCATCATTTTCATGAATCGGAGAGTAACATTATGACCCTTAGATTTTATGGTGTATGTGTTCTTATCCATGTGAATCGTCAAAACCATAGTCACAAGACAAGGATAATGACAAATCCAAACTCATATGGACTGAACTTATGCAATCTTAACTTCTTGCCACCTGGCAGTACAGGGCCTGCCATTGCTTCCAAGTTGTTATGCAACCAATTGAGAACTTTCAGAACTCCTATGCAAAGCCAACTTTAACTGGAATGGGCACAGAATATGTCAACACGATAGGTTATAAACCTCAAGTCGTGTGCTAGTGAAGAACCTCAGGTTTTATTCTTGATTAGTTCTTGAAATTCTTTTTAGGATCTTTAAGACTCCCACTATCCTCTTGACATATAAGACTATCTTGCCAAATATTCAAGAGATAGTGCGGATTCTTTATCAAGACAAACACTTCACACAATTGGCCTTAGTTGGTCTTTCTTTTATCCAAAACATCACAACTTACCAATTTCAAATGTACAAGAGTAGGACACTTTTACTCTTACATTTGACAAGTGTTTTAAACCTTTCTTTAAGGTATGTCACTCAAGTTACAATCTTGTAGTATGACTAAGAATTGTTTTGGAACGAAGTATGACTCATCTTCCTAATCTAACCATTTCAACAATTCATGACTCCTCTTCTTAGTCATAAGAATGCACTAAGATGACCTTTAGAGGACTAATTATGATATGATTTCTAAATCATTAAGATGATCACAAACATGATACTAAAGTACTCTCCCATCTTTTCAGATTTGAGAAACTTTTATCTTTCTGCCTAATTTGATTATTCCCATTCGTTCCGCCATACATTGAGACTTTTCCAATGTTTCAGAATTATACTTAAACTTGTAAGTATAACCATATTTACTAAACTTTAGTAAATCAAATAGTCTTAACGAGCTTTGTGGTGGACATGACCAGTGCACAAGAATGTGTACTCGATCCCTTTAGTCCTTCACTTGACCCACACATCCATGTGAACAAGTAATTAGTCTTGATTTTCCAATGCTTGAAAGTTCTCATTCATCATACTATTTAACTTGCATGATTCCAAGTTTCGGTCGAATTGAAACTTGGGCGATGAGGAACCTTCCTGATTTGGTAAATTTAGACACTACCACAAATGAAAGAATCAAATCCATTTTCCAATATTGCTGTCAGTGGAATCATATAAGCAACAATTTTCCACAAATGCCATTGTAAGGATACTTCAAATAAATAAAATTAAACAATTTTCTTTTATTTTAAAACTTTGCGGAAAAACTTATCCTTACAATCCACATGGAAAATTATTGTTATCTATTCCTTAGTAATATATCATAACTTCTTAAGCAACTGCTCAAAATTCTGATGCGATCGAAATCCACCTTCGCGATCAGAATCAGCATATACTTCCTTTAAGATTTCTCTCTATTCTTTGATTCTTAAAACATCAACATGTGACCCAGTCACATCATGTAATGAGGATCTCAGAATAGAACTTAACAGAGTTAGATAATGGGCTCTACCTGATGTAGAGTCAAACTTATTGACTTTAACATCCTTAGGTAAATTTGGCAGCTTTGCAATCAACGCCCCTTCCTTTGGCAAAATAAACATATGGACCCTTTGGTAATGGGACTATCTCAGACTTAGCATTTCTCTTTACCATTTGGTCAACCGGGTTGACTATGGCCAATCCCTTTCCATTGGGAAGAGATTGCTTTTTATGGATTTCCAGTGTCACCATTGTCACTGTCCATAAAGTTTTTGGGAAGTTGATCTTCTAATCAAATTTGCTTTACTATCGTTCCAAATCATTGCTGATTCAGCAGCACCAAGCAAATAGATATGATCATTAAGGTTCATGTCATAGTCTGTTTCATAGTAGTCCCAAAGGAACTCAGTATGTGACTTAGAAACTGATTGAACATCCAACTTTCTCAACACTTTGACACCCAACTCTCCCGGCTTTTCAATATGTGACTTCATCTCTAAGATGTGATCACACATAGACCTTGCTTGCCATTAGGGCTTGAGTGACCTTGAACTTGTGGGTTAAGGAGAATAATTGGAGGAGGTGGAGGAAGAGAAGTATGACTTCCATGAGCCAAACTCGGGAAGTCATATTCATTAGGAAAGCTTGGTTTGGGAAGATCATTGTTGTCTAAACCAGACATCAACAATGGGAGAAATTCACGTAGAGTTGATTTAAGTCCTTAATATAACACCCAATATGATATATTAAGGCTAGGACCCAACAAACTATTTTATAACTTGGAAGAGGGATGCCGTAATCCAAGCTATAAAATATTTGAAGGTAGGTGAATGACGATTCACCAATTTCCACCAAGATAAACGAAATGTATTATTAGGTTTTAATTGGTTTTCAAACTCCTAGATTCTTTTGAGATTCATTGAACTTTTCAATGGCATGTTTCAATCTCGAGTGTGCCCTTCAGGTTTTGTGACTGGGATGCCGAGGATCACAAAACAAGGTGTGAAGTAACCATGCAAATATACTTGGTACCCTTAATATTTACCCCTCAATCGATGTGCCGGTTAACCACACACGCTCCAACGATACTATGATAAACATTAAGTTACCCTTTGCCTACCTTGTTAGGTCCAGGTTAGTGTGCCGGTTAACCACACACGCTCCACTAACAGCTTAAACAAAGTGCAAAGTGTAATTTCATGGATTAGCACCTTATTCACATTTTTCTAAGTAACTAAGATTGGGAATTTATAAGTGTTTAGTTACTTAGTATTTATCATTATACTTATAATGAAGGGAGAATTATAGTCCTTGTCCTACCTGTTCGGCTAACGACCCTCCACCGGTCAAGGAAGCGGTGAGTGAGAGTGGACACCCATTAAACTGCCATTTTATAGGCAGTAACCTTATACCCCCCTTATAGACCGGCTTCGTGAATGAGGCCTACTAATGGTAAGACGACTTGCTCTTATACATATAATATATTAAACTTTTAATATTATAATAGTATAAGGGTGTATTTTAGACATTTAAAATACTTGGTTGTTTAATCTATTAATTAAACTAGACTTTTAATTTAATTAAACTCAAACCATATATTTATGGATTAATAATACTCTTTTAATTAAACGCTTTAATTAACTATTAATAAAGTCCATAAGAGTTAATTTGAACTATTCAACAAAACATCATAATTCCAATTATTAAACTCAAAATTAAAACCATTTAATTAATTGTTTAAGTTATGAACCCAAGAGTTTTAGAATTCAATTCTTTTTTTCATAAAAAACTTTTCTCAAATTCCAAAACTTGAGGGCAAGTTTTGTATTCTTGAAAACCTTTGGATTCCATAACTTATGGAATTAATGGTGTTTTATGATGAAACTTTCCATGTTCCATAACTTAAGAACAAGTTATGGAATTCTTTAAAACATTAACACCAAATTTTGTAACTCCATAAAAACTTTGAATCAAATTTTTTTTTAAAAAAAAAAACTTTCATATCCATAACTTATGGAAGTTTCAAAAACCCTTAAGATCACAACTTTAAAAAAAAAACTTTTGAGCTCCAAAATTTTATGACAAAATATGTAACTCCTTAAAACATTTAGATCAAACTTTTAAAACTAATAAAATAATCATATTATTTTATCTTTTACTAAATTTGACGTAATTCAACTCATATAACAAATGATTCAAATTTTACAAATAATTCGTTTTTCACAAACCAAGTAATTATCTTAAAATTTGACAAACGTCATGTTTTTTTCCCTTTTTTTTCAACTTGAAAATAAAACATTTGCATCAATATAACAGAAAACAACCTGTCTCTGATACCACTATTGGGTTTTGAGCATTCTAACACTCCTATGGTGTACATGCAACCCTATAAACCTTGGATCTATGTTTTCTCTATTATACATGCAAATATTAACTATTCCAAGGTTTCATCCTAACTAGCATATGATGAAGCACCTATACTACAAAGTTCTAGTTAGATGACATACCTTTTGATGTAGTTTGATGTCTTCAAGCTTTAAGAGCTTAGCCCCAATAGTGTAGAAGCCTCAAATGGAATCAAAAATCACCAAAACACCTTGGAAGAACTTGAGAGAATATGTATGCACACTAAAATCGGCCCACTCTTATTTTCACACACTTGTGCCAATTTTGTGAGCCAAGGACCCCTTTATATATTATGGAGGATTAGGGTTACATCCATGTAAACCCTAATACCCATGACCTTTCATCTACATAGGATCCATGGGTTAAAAGCTCCATGGACCATCCATGAAAGCTTAGCCCAACCTAAATGAACTTGGCCCATTCCATATATATAAGAGTCCATATTTAATTAGTTCTTTTTGATCACTTAATTAATTCTAAATTAATTCTTGATCAATACTAATTAAATAATATGATTTCATATTAATATATTAGAACTTATAATATATTAATATAAATCATAAATATACTATTCTCAAAAGACTATCCATATAAATTGTGCCGGTGAAGTGCAACCCAAATGGACCATGTCGGGTCGGGTCAAGTACATACCAAATATAGTTATGGACTTAGACATTTATCCAACAGTTTCTTCACGTGTTCATGTCCTGCTGACCAAAAGGTCAGGTGTGCCCTAAACCTGCTGAGGCTTGGGGTGAAGGACTGGTGGAGATTGACGACAGGGTCGTACACGGATGAGCAGCGAGCTGCTGTTACTTGGGAGCAGTTCCGGGATATGTTCCGCACCCGCTACGTTCCACGTGTTGAGCGGGAGCGGCTTGCTCAGGAGTTTTTGACATTGAGACATGATGGGGAGTCAGTGATGGAGATTACCCGTATGTTCATGGAGAGGGCTATGTTTTGCCCGGAGTTTGCTTCAGAGCAGTCTCAGATGACTCGTTATCTGAGTATGCTCAAGACTGATATTCGACAGTTTGTGTCTACACAGCGATGTGATACCCTTCTGGATCTTCAGGAAGCCGCGAGGCGGCGTGAGTTGGAGATAGAGCTGCAGTTGAAGGAGCAGCGCCAGGCACCGACACAGTCTCAGCCGGCGCCTAAGCGGTCTAAGACCGCTGATACTCGGACTGGGAGTCAGCAGAGCCGTACTTGTGGAAAGTGTGGCAGGGGTCATTCGGGGGTTTGTCGAGCAGGAGGTGGATGCCACAAATATGGCAATGAGGGGCACTATGTCAGGGACTGTCGTCAGTCCGCCCCTCCAGCAGATATGAGGATTTGCTACCATTGTCATCAGGTTGGTCACGTGAAGACCAATTGTCCGCAGCTCGCCGCCAAGCCGGCGCAGGGTCCCGCGTCAGCTACTATGAGGATTGGAGATGGGAGGCCAGTCAAGGTGGAGCCTCCGAAGGCTCAGGGTCGCGCCTTCCAGCTCACGGCCGAGGAGGCCAAGGCAGCACCGGATGTGGTTGCTGGTACGTTTCTTTTCTCTGTCTCAGTTATTGTATTTGTGTTATGCTTATTGGTTGTACCTGTGAATAGATACGTTTTTAGTGAATTCTTTGCCTGCTTTGGTTTTATTTGACTCGGGGGCGAGTCGGTCGTTCGTATCTCAGACTTTCAGTAGAGGGTTTAGCGTGCCGGTAGATGAGCTTGAGTGTCCGTTGCAAGTTTCGATCGCCAACGAAAAACACGAGATTTCTACTTCTTCGGTCTACCGGGGATGTGAGTTGGAGATTTTCAGGGTGCCCTTCCCGATAGATTTGATTCCTATTCCCATGGGGGAAGTGTGCGTGATCGTAGGGATGGATTGGCTCAGTCGATTTGGCGCCATGATCGACTGTGAGGGACAGCGAGTGGTAGTTCGAACCCCAAGTGGGGGAGAACTGGTGGTATATGGCGAGGGCACCAGGATGGGATCAGGGTTTTGTTCGGCGGCCAGGAATCGACAGTATATTCAGCATGGGTGTGCCGGTTATTTGGCGTATGTGGTAGATACGCGGGTTAGGGATCAGCCCTCGGTTTCGGAGGTCCCAGTAGTTAGAGAGTTTGCTAACGTGTTTCCGGAGGAGTTACCCGGAGTGCCTCCGGAGAGGCAGGTTGAGTTTAGGATTGATCTAGTGCCGGGTGCGGCCCCTATCGCTAAGGCGCCGTACCGGCTGGCACCGCTAGAGATGCAGGAGTTGTCATCTCAGTTGCAGGAGCTGCTAGGTAAGCAGTTTATTCGTCCGAGTAGTTCCCCATGGGGAGCACCGATCCTTTTTGTCAGGAAGAAGGACGGTCCGCACAGGATGTGCATTGACTATAAGGAGTTGAATAAGTTAACGGTGAAGAACCGTTATCCACTCCCGAGGATAGATGACCTTTTTGATCAATTGCAGGGTGAATCTTGGTTTTCCAAGATCGATTTGAGGTCCGGATATCACCAGGTCAGGGTGAGGGAGGAAGACGTGGAGAAGACCACGTTTCGGACTCGTTATGGTCATTATGAGTTCGTAGTGATGTCGTTTGGGCTCACCAACGCGCCGACAGTGTTCATGGATTTGATGAACCGAGTCTGCAAACCGATGCTCGATCGCTCGGTCATTGTGTTCATAGACGATATATTTGTGTATTCCAAGACACGAGAGCAGCACGAGGAGCACCTCAGGGAGCTACTGGAGGTTCTGCGACGAGAACGGCTGTATGCCAAGTTCTCAAAGTGTGAGTTATGGTTACGAGAGGTCCAGTTCCTCGGGCATCTCGTTAACCAGGAGGGGATTTTGGTCGACCCGGCCAAAGTCGAGGCCGTTATGCAGTGGGAGATTCCGAAATCTCCCTCCGACATGAGGAGTTTCTTGGGATTAGCAGGGTACTACCGGTGATTTATTCGAGATTTTTCCAAGATTTCAGTACCCCTCACTCGTCTAACGAGGAAGGGGGTGGATTTCCGATGGGGCCCTGAGCAGCAGAGGGCGTTTGAGACCCTCCGGCAATGTTTGTGCGAGGCGCCAGTGTTGACGCTCCCCGAGGGAGTCGAGGATTTTGTGGTATTTTGTGATGCATCCATCACAGGTCTGGGGGCGGTCCTCATGCAGAGGGGACGGGTGATAGCCTATGCATCGCGGCAGCTGCAGCCGCATGAGACGAGATACCCTACGCACGATCTTGAGTTGGGAGCGGTGGTTTTCGCTCTCAAGATTTTGAGGCATTATCTATACGGGGTCCGATGTACTATATACACGGATCACAAGAGTTTGAGGCACATCATGGATCAGCCGAACCTGAACATGAGGCAACGCAGGTGGCTGGATGTAGTCAAGGACTATGATTGTGAGATCCTTTACCATCCTGGTAAAGCGAATGTGGTTGCGGACGCTTTGAGCCGCAAGTCAGCTGGGTCTTCAACCCCGGCAAGATGTATGAGGATAACGGTGGATTCCCCGCTTGTGAGCTTGATTAGGGATGCTCAGGTCGAGGGCATGAGACCAGGGAACTGGAAGATGGAGCGGATTAAGGGCGAGAACGCCCAGTTTGTTCAGGATAGTAGCGGGTTATTGACCCGACACGGTCGGGTTTGGGTTCCGATGACCGGAGGAATCCGACAGATAGTGATGGAGGAGGCTCATAAGTCTCACTTTTCTATACACCCAGGGGCCACCAAGATGTACCGGGATCTGAGTTTGAGCTACTGGTGGCCGTGCATGAAGCGAGAAATCGTTGGGTATGTTGAGAGGTGCTTGACCTGTAGGATGGTCAAGGTCGAGCATCAGAGGCCGCATGGCAAGCTGCAGCCTCTGGAGATTCCCATGTGGAAATGGGAGCAGATCACGATGGATTTCATTACAAAGTTGTCGAGGACGGCGAAGGGGTTTGATGCTATATGGGTCATCGTAGATTGGTTGACCAAGAGTGCCCATTTATTGGCCATGCGGGAGAGTTCGTCGGCTGAGAAATTGGCCGACATGTATGTCAGCGAGATTGTCTCTCGCCATGGGGTTCCAGTTTCCATCGTTTCCGATAGGGATGTCAGGTTTACTTCCCGTTTTTGGCAGAAGTTCCATGAGGAACTGGGTACGCGACTGCATTTTAGTACAACTTTCCATCCGCAGACAGATGGGCAGAGTGAGCGGACCATCCAAACCATCGAGGATATGTTGAGGGCTTGCGTTAATGACTTTGGTGGGAGTTGGGATTCTCACCTACCGCTTGCAGAGTTCGCCTACAACAACATCTATCATTCCAGTATTGGCGCCCCGCCTTTCGAGTTGTTGTATGGTCGGAAGTGTAGAACCCCAGTCAGCTGGGGTGAGATTGGGCACAGGGTTATGGGGCGGACAGAGGTAGTTCTTCAGACTACCGAAAAGATACAGCAGGTTAGACAGCGTTTGCACACCGCTCAGAGTCGGCAGAAGAGCTATGCCGACAGACGCCGATCTGAGTTGGAATTTCAGGTGGGTGACATGGTACTCCTGAAAGTCTCACCCTGGAAGGGTGTGATCCGTTTCAGGAAGAGGGGAAAACTGGGTCCCCGTTTTATTGGGCCATTCAGGATCATTGCCAGGGTTGGCAAGGTGGCGTATAGGCTGGAGCTTCCGGAAGAGCTTAGCCGGATTCATAGCACGTTCCATGTTTCGCAATTGCGGAAGTGTATCATGGACCAGGAGGCAGTAGTATCACTGGACGACATTCAGGTCGATGAGCGCCTGAATTATGTGGAGAGGCCGGTGGCCATTTTGGAAAGGAAGAAGAAGATCCTTCGGAACAAGGAAATACCTTTGGTGAAGGTGCAGTGGGAACATCGGAGGGGATCCGAGTGGACATGGGAGCCGGAGGTGGAGATCCGTGAGCATTACCCGACATTGTTTATCCCAAGGGACTTCGAGGGCGAAGTCTAGTTCAAGTGGGGGAGAATTGTAACGCCCCGATTCTCAGGTATGGATTTAAATAAAAGGTTATTCGGTTTTAAGTTCTACTCGACGAATTGGTTGCCCTACTCGTCGAGTAGCAGCGGGGTGGGATCGCATGTTTAGTGACCTCTCACCGACTCCATGAAGGGACTCGACGAGTAGGAGCTGGTACATGAAACCCTAAATCTCGGGGTCTTGCACCCTATTTAAAGGAGCCTCAGCCTCCTTTGGTCTCTTTACAGTTCTGGAGAGTTCCTAAGAAAACCCTAATTCGTGTGGTGCCTATTTGTGTGTGTGTTAAGCTTGGAAAGAAGATTCTTGGAAGAAGAAAGGCTTGGAAGGCAAGGAAATTGGAGCAAGGAAGTGTGGGAATATGGTCATACCTCAGTTAGCATCTTCTTGAGGTATCCATTTGCCTTCTACTTCTTTCCCTTTTAGATCTCTTTATGGTTGAGTTTTGGGGGCTTTTTATGGACCTTGAGTTGATAAGAAGGGCTATGGACTAGATCTGAAGTTGTAACTTCAGATCTGGACCCTTCCCAAGTTCTAGAATCGTAAAGTTTCTGTTTTGGTCGAGGATGAGGCCCTCCTTGTGCATGAATCCCCATTAAGAGCTTAGTTTTGGCGTTAAGAGCCTTATTAGTCATGCATGCACGTAAAGTTTGCAACTTTACGTGAAAAGCATGCCCTAGAAGCTTGGATCTGTAATTTGGAGCCATTGCATGGCTTAAATGAGTCTGTATGGCTTAAGGACTGAAGGGACTCGGCGAGTCACAAGGTTGACTTGGCGAGTCGTATGAAGATGGCCTTGAGCTCGACGAGTTGGATGAGCAACTCGGCGAGTCCGATAAAGATTGCCATAGACTCGACGAGTTGTATGAACAACTCGGCAAGTCGGATGAGTTTTCCCCAAGTTATAAATGTGTGTGTATCCGTCGTGTTGCAAGAAGGAAACTCGACGGGTGGCCTTAGGGTTTCGATTGAAAATCGTAGGAACTCGACGAGTCACCCCGGTGACTCGGCGAGTAGCTGAGGGTACTCGGCGAGTTAAGGTCAACATGGACTGTTGACCTTGACTGAGGACTTTGTCTTTGACCAGGGGTTGACTAGTCGGTTTATGGAGTACCTTGTCAGGTTAAGGACTTATGAGTACTTTCGTACTATGGTGATAGGTGGTGGAGTCTTTGGCAAATGATCCGAGAGTTGGGACTTATCTACCGAGTCGACATCTGCGAGGTGAGTTATCCTCACTATATCGATAAGGTCTAAGGCACCAAGGTCGGCCCTTTATAGTTGTTATCGTGATGGTATGCTACATGTGGATATGATCTGTTAGATCGGAATCAGGATAGACAGTATGTTATGCTCGTATGATTCGTAGGGATTAATATGGCAGTGACCTGCTAGGTCAGTGCTATAGTTATGAGTGAATGCTATGTTGGTGATCAGTGAGATAGATATGTTTGATGATTGTATATGCCAGTATATGTTAGTTATGTGCACATGATTAATTGCTTGTTGCTTGGGTTGAGGCGGTCCTGCTCTGTGCTGAAGGCCAACACACCCTATGAGCGGTCCGGGGAGACTGTAGGCCCACGTGGCGGTCCAGTCATGCCGAAGGCTCGGTATAGATTCAGTGGGACTGTAGGCCCTATAGGGCGGTCCAGTCAGACCGATGGCCCAGTATGCATGTTGATTGAATGATTGATACGGATTTGGTATTATCAGTATGGTATTGGTATTTTGGGGATAGCTCACTAAGCCCTCGGGCTTACAGTTTTCAGTTTGTTGTTTCAGGTACTTCAGGAGATCGAGGCAAGACGAAGGCGTGACTGTACCGCTCCTCATCCTTATGATCTGGCTTTTGGGGACACTCTGATTGAATAATGAATTGAAAACGCTTTTGTAAATAATTACTATTTGGTTTTATTTATGCTTGAAAAGTTTAAATTGGACGTAAAATTTTGGATGTTACATTATTCATATATGAATAACAAATTAACTGTAACAAAAATTTGATAAATGTTTTATTCATATATGAAATAAAAAATATGACGACAATTAATAGAGGTTTTATTCATATATAAATATAATATATAACGAAAGATGATGTAAAAAATATATTTTAAGTAAGAAAACTTTGTTACGTGTCATATTCATATATGAACGATACTTAAATTATAAAAAAAAATGTAAACATACGTTTTATTCATAAGTGAATAACGAATGTACCGTAATAAAAATATGATAGATTTTTATTTATTTATGAATAACGAGAGCTGAAACTCTAAAAAAAATAAAATTTTTATTTTATTTTAAAACTATATCGATATGGATGTCTATTTATAGAGAATAAAAAATTATGAATTTTGATATATTTAAAATTATTTTTCGATAAAAACGGTTTTCTAAAAATAAAAATAAAAAAAAGTATGTTTTTGTATATATTAAGGTAAGAATTAACATAGTTTAATGAAATGAAACATTTTTTGTTGGAATACAAATTTATACGTTATCCATTTCCGACGGTACGCCTAAGTGTTTTGCGGTAAAATAAATATGTGGCTGAGAATGATTCCCCATATATATATATATATATATATATATATATATATATATATATATATATATATATATATATATATATATATATATATATATCCTTGATGGGCCTTGTTTCCTTCTTCTTAGTTTTCTTAATTTGGATTTAAATTAAAAGGTTTTGTACGTGTAGATAGCTTTATTTTAGTTTGGAACTGATGGGCCTTACATAACATCATTTCTCAACGCAATTTACGTATATCCTTTCAAATGAAATTTTATTTTGGTTTGGATATAAATTAAAATATTATATTGAACCAAGTAAAAAGCAAAACTACACTCAACTTGATCAAAAGTTTGTGCAATATATAACTAGTTTTACAATAACGTTTCAAACATTTACCATAACTGAAGGTTTTGTCGTTTTGCTACGTTTGCTTGCTTTCGTTCAACTTTATCAAAATGGATTTCAGTCAATTTCACCCGGACAAGGAACAAAACAAATTTTATCAAAATTTATTTTAATTTATTTTTAACTGGACAATGACCATGGGTTTCACAAAATAAAACTATATACTTGATATTTTTTATATACGTTTTTGAAAATAATAAAACATTAACTATAAAATAATAACTCTCACACTAAGTTGATGTATAAATTTGTAATTATTTTGAACCACATTATAAAATATACATCTATTAGAATCATATCATTCAATAATATTTACCCGTGGTTTGCGTTTAAATAAATCCGTATTACAATTTAACGTCATGATTGATTAATTTAGAAATTACTTCTCTATTGATTTTTTTAAAATTTCGACTATGATAGTTAATTGATACATAAATCATCGTTTGTAAGTAAACACAATGTGATTTTTTCTATTAATTTTTTAAAAATCATTTATTTGAAAAAAAAAATTTGATTTATAATCGTAAATTGTTTTTTTGATATTTCTTTAATTTAATTTGACTTGTCGCGCTACATTTATAATATTTAAATACTTTTAACTATGTTGAAAAAAATAGTATTTGAATATATTTTTTTATGTTTATTTTATATTTTGGTTTAGGTTTTGGATTTAACATAATATTTATATTAATAAATAAATATATTATAATAATAAATTTAAAAGTATACCAATAATAAGATAATATTTTATATTTAATAACATTTTAAATTAATAGATTAATTAGGGTTAAATGGTTAGACCATAGGAATGTTGTTTACTTTTGACAAATAAGTTAATTAAATACTGTCTCCATCCAAAATTATTGTCCACGATTGACTTTTTAAGTCTTTCCATGTCAATTTTGACCATATATAACTTTATTTGTGTTATATAATTTTTGATGAAACTTATAACAATGAAAATACATTTAAAAAACAATCTATTCATATATCTTGCATAAAAAATTATATAACAAAAAGTAAAATATTTAAGCTCAAAGTTGAACAAAAGAGACTCAAAAAGTCAAATGTGGACAATAATTTTGGGACGGAGGGAGTATCACATTAAGCAATTGTTTGTGTTATTATTCAAAGAATTCAAAGATTAATTGAGTATTATTTACACAATGAAGTTTTTAGTATAATAGGCATAAGTTTTTGTACTTCTATCCATAGATGATAATAATATTTATGAACTCTAGTATAAAATTTAGGACTCCATAATATTCAGTCGTTGCTCTAGTCAAAATAATACCGATAATTAAATTAGATGTATATATGACGTATTATTTTAGTGTTAATAGTAGATAAACTGACATGCTTTATTTTTATCTCATTCAATCACTTTACTATCTTATTTGCATACATTGAATAATATTTCCCTTTTAACATCTAATATCTAGGGGTTGAATTGGTACGGTATCAGATATTTTTTTTCCCGAACCGTGTACCGTACCAATTATAATTGGTATGTAATTTTAGTTACCACTACCGTACGAAGTACAGTTGGTACCAACTTAATTGGTTACCAGTAAGTTCGGTTGGTACATGTTGGTAATGGTATATACCAACATGTAAGACTGTTTTACGAATTAAGATTTATATGATATTGTGCACTTAAAAGATACATGTGAGTTTTGTAAATAAGAGTTTTCTGAATGGTTGGATTGGAAATTTGATACAAAAAAGATTTTATAATTTTATACCATGAGTTTAAACTAAAAAATAGAGTAAATGGGATATGTTAATATGAGTTTAAACTTTAAAAGTTACTAGACCGTAAATGCTAATATCAAAGCACTTGAACTTGTAACATCCCGAAATTCAGGTACATCTCTTATACCCTTCTTCTTTTCCAAGTTGTCAAGTTTGCCCCCTTAAAGGAAATATTAGGCAAATGAGTACGCTGGGTGTACGTTGGGCGTACCCAAGGTTACGTCGGGCGTAACCGGCCCAGATGCAAAACCTAAAGTGTGGCTTGTGCACTATAAAAGGAATGTTAAGGCCTTATTCTCAGCCACCATTTCAGAGAGTGAAACCCTAATAGAGAGATACCCTTCGTTCCTAGCTTGCGTGTGTGTGTTCTAAGCTTCAAAGTGCCATTTCTAGGTGGTGAAGGAGAATGGGGGGCCATTGTAGGAGCTAGAAGTTGGTGGACAAGAGTAGATCTGAGTTCTTTAGAGGTTGGAGCTTCCTTCTGAGGTAAAAAGCTCAAAGCTTTCCTTGTCATTTGTGATTTGTGCTTCTTGGACCAATTTTTAAGGTTTTTGGTCCCAAGGTGGAGACTTTATGAGCAAGTGGTCTCCATAAGCCTAGATCTGCCATATTTCAAAGTAAAATGAGTTGTAGGTTCATAAAAATCCAATCTTTGACGTGAATATTGAGCCATGCATGAGATCTAGACTTTATGAGGAAGAAGGAAAGGTGTTAAAGTGATTAGGGACCTTTACAACAATGCAAAGGCTTAAAGGTCTCGACTTTATGGATTAAGTGGTCTTAGAGAAGTCAGATCTGGAGTTTGAGTTTATGTCTTAACCGTTTAAGACCAAAATCCATGAATGCATGAAACTGAGACTTACGATGGGCGTAAATCTCAGTACACGCAGCGTAAGGGTCTGAGACCCCGATTCTGGATCGCCGGGGTACACCCCGCGTACAAGAGTTGGTACGCGCCGCGTACTGCCCCTGTTGACTTTCGTTGACTTTTAGGGTTTTGGTCAACATTTGGACTTTTGGGTCAGGGAGGGGTAAAAATGGTCTTTTAACCTTCTGTGGGATTGTAGGAAGGGATGTAATCTAGTCTTTGAGATCCATTATTTATTCGAGAATACTATTTATGTGTTTAGGCGGGGACTAGATCAGTGTTTCCGTGTGTGAGATTATCCGAGTTACCCGATGTGAGTCTTCTCACTATACTGTACCTGGAAAGGTACCTATGTGTGACCGGAAGGTCTTGTATGCTATGATGTGTATGTACTGTATGCTGTTATGTGATATGATGTGGGCCGGAAGGTCAAGAGGATATGGACCGGAAGGTCAGACTGATATGGACCGGAAGGTCATTACAGGTAGGGCCGGAAGGTCTACCAGAGTTATGGGACGAAAGTCCCCTGAGACACAGAGACCGAAAGGTCTTATAGCCTTGAGTGGCGTACGTGCATATGTTGTATTTTGGGGAACTCACTAAGCATTTATGCTTACCATGTTGTGTGTTATGTGTTTCAGGTACCAGTGAGGATCGCGGGAAGGCGCCGGCATGACCGTACACACAGATGGAGTTTTATTTTCTTTGAGATCGTGGGAGTTGTATTTTTCTAGATGACATTGGATACATTATATTTTGATATTGTTTATGATTAAAAGTATGATTTAAAAATGAAAATTTGTTTTGGAAATTTATGTTGTTACAAGTTGGTATCAGAGCCTTGGTTTGAGGGATTCGGATGCACCTTCGGGTGTATCTGAACTCAAACTGAGGGTTTGAGGAAGTTTTTCACAAAATAAACAATTTTTCTAAGGAAGTAAAAGGATTTGAGAAAAGCAGAAGGAAGCAGTGTGTACGATCAGCCAGCGCCCGAACGGTGATTTCCCAAAATACCCTTACATTATGTGTTATGAGATATGTATGATATGTTATGCATGCTAGAGTAGGCTAGGTACTCATATTAGGACAAGAGTGGCCTGATTTGAGATGCCTTAGCCTAAGAAGGTTTCTGCTGCTATGAGATGCTTGAGAGTGAGTAGGTAGCAGTGAGGAGATTATGAGAGGTCTACCGAAGGGTAGCCTATGCTAGCGAGATGTAGAGTACTTGTGATCTGGGATCAAAGGAGGAGGACTTGGGGTGAATGCTGATGCGGTGTGGACGGTAGTATAGGGCCCGTACTACTGTAGACACCGGATCGGTGCGCAGCCCAAGTAAGAATCCTTAGGGTACTAAAGAACAAGTAGGGTTGAGTATCGAGTGCGAGTATACTCGAGCGAATCTTTGATTTCTTTTTATGTTATATTTTAGAGACATCATGGTTGGGACACGCCACAGACCAGAGACGAGCAGTGTGAGTGACGAGGAGCTTCGTCAGATGATCCACGACGAGGTGGCTGCGGCGATCCGGGCCGAGATTCCGGAGATGTTTGGGTCTATCAAGACCACATTGATTGAGACCTTTGATGAGCGGTACGCAGCGGTTACTGAGGCTGCGGCTACTGCAGCTACTGCAGCTGTGGCTGCTGCTAGACCTCAGGGGGGTGACTCGTTGCTGTACCGAGAGTTCAGCAACACGAAGCCACCAGAGTTTGATGGGACGCAGGATCCGATTGCTGCGACGAGATGGATTTCTCATATTGAGGGATGCTTCTACACCTGCTCGTGTCCGGAGCATCTGAGGGTTCGGTTTGCACTGAACCAGCTTCGCTCGGGGGCGAAGGACTGGTGGAAGTTTGTGACGACGGATTTCTCTACGGCAGAGCTTACCGCGGTGACCTGGGAGAGGTTCACCGTGATGTTTCGAGATGAGTATGTTCCCCCTGTGGAGAGGGAACGTTTAGCCCAGGAGTTCTTGTCCCTCAAGCAGGGAACTGAGTCTGTGACGGTGATTACGAGGATGTTTCATGAGAGGGCGATGTTTTGCCCTGAGCACGTGTCGTCTGAGCAGGCACGCATGAGTCAGTACTTGAGCATTTTGAGGAGGAATATCAGGGAGTTCGTGTCGAACTCATCATACTGGACGTTTGCTGAGCTCCAGGCAAATGCCCAGAAGAGGGAGATTGAGCTGGAGACTCAGGCCAGGGAGGAGGCCGAGTCTCAGAGTAGGGACAGGCGACCGGTGCAGGCGCAGCCGGCTGCCATGCGGACAAAGTCCGCTGATACGAGATCTGGAGGCCATAAGGGCCGCACTTGTGGGAAGTGCGGCAAGGGACATGATGGGGTCTGTCGATCAGGTGCTTGCTACAAATGTGGTAAGGAGGGGCATATCGCCAAGGATTGCCCCAAGGGATTTATGGTATGCTTTCATTGCAACCAGACTGGCCATCGGAAGGCCGAGTGCTCATCATACTGGACGTTTGCTGAGCTCCAGGCAAATGCCCAGAAGAGGGAGATTGAGCTGGAGACTCAGGCCAGGGAGGAGGCCGAGTCTCAGAGTAGGGACAGGCGACCGGTGCAGGCGCAGCCGGCTGCCATGCGGACAAAGTCCGCTGATACGAGATCTGGAGGCCATAAGGGCCGCACTTGTGGGAAGTGCGGCAAGGGACATGATGGGGTCTGTCGATCAGGTGCTTGCTACAAATGTGGTAAGGAGGGGCATATCGCCAAGGATTGCCCCAAGGGATTTATGGTATGCTTTCATTGCAACCAGACTGGCCATCGAAAGGCCGAGTGCTCGCAGTTACATCAGGGATTAGCACAAGGATCTGCACCTGCTACTAGGGCTACCGAGGTTCGGCCAGTGAAGGTCGCGGCACCGAAGGCTCGTGGGAGAGCTTTCCAGTTGATAGCGGAGGAGGTCCGCGCAGCGCCCGATGTTGTGGCAGGTATGTATTCTTTATTTATTTATGCTGAGCTGAGATCTTGTGCTTATATTATGATATGCGTAGGTACTTTTTTTGTGAGTTATGTACCTGCTTTGGTGTTATTTGACTCGGGTGCGAGTCGGTCATTTGTGTCTTTAGCGTTTAGTCAGCACATCAGTATCCAGCGGGAGGCGTTGAGTCGACCGCTACGGGTTTCCATAGCTGACGAACGAGCGGTATATGCTACGGACGTGATTCGAGGTTGTGTACTCGAGATCTTCGGTGTTGAGTTCCCGATAGATCTGGTTCCTATAGCGATGGGGGACGTGTGTGTCATAGTGGGCATGGATTGGTTGAGCCGGTTTGGGGCTGTTATAGACTGCGAGCGACAGTTGGTGACGATACGAGACCCTAGTGGGGGAGTACTTACGGTATACGGCGAGAGTACCCGTTCTGGGTCAGCATTTGGTTCAGCTGCTAGAGCAAGGCGGAGTCTACAGCAGGGCTGTAGCGGGTCTGTGGCATATGTGATGGATTTACGAGTGGCCGCCAAGGGGGCAAGATCGATTGATGATGTGCCGATAGTGCGTGAGTTCCCGAATGTGTTTCCCGAGGAGTTGCCGGGTGTGCCTCCCGAGAGGTAGGTGGAGTTCCGCATTGATTTGATTCCGGGGGCAGCGCCTATCGCCAAGGCGCCTTATCGCCTTGCGTCGCCAGAGATGCAGGAGTTATCCTCGCAGCTTTAGGAGCTGCTGGGGAAGGGGTTTATTCGACCGAGTAGCTCGCCTTGGGGAGCGCCGATCCTTTTTGTCAAGAAAAAGGATGGTTCACACCGGATGTGTATTGATTACCGAGAGTTGAACAAGTTGACGGTCAAGAACCATTACCCCTTACCGAGGATCGACGACCTGTTCGATCAGTTGCAGGGAGCGTCTTGGTTCTCCAAGATTGACTTGAGGTCTGGATATCATTAGATGAGGGTGCGTGATGAGGATATCCAGAAGACGGCGTTCAGAAGTCGTTATGGGCATTACGAGTTTGTGCTGATGCCTTTTGGGCTCACCAATGCACCGGCAGCGTTCATGGATCTCATGAACAGGGTGTGCAGACCGATGTTGGACCGATCGGTAATCGTGTTCATTGATGATATTCTGGTGTATTCGAGGTCCCGGGAGCAGCACGAGGAGCATTTGAGGGAAATCCTTGGAGTTTTGAGATCGGAGAGGCTGTACGCCAAATTCTCCAAATGTGATTTCTGGTTGCGAGAGGTCCAGTTCTTAGGGCATCTCGTCAATCAGAAGGGGATATTGGTCGATCCAGCCAAGATTGAGGCGGTGATGAGTTGGGAGGTGCCGAGATCTCCCATCGAGATCAGGAGTTTTCTGGGGTTGGCCGGCTACTATCGAAGATTTATCAAGGATTTCTCCAAGATCGTTGTGCCTCTCACCAGGATGACCCGGAAGGGCGTTTCTTTTTCGTGGGGTCAGGAGCAGCATACCTCGTTCGAGACTCTTCGCCAGAGGTTGTACGAAGCCCCGGTGTTATCCCTTTCGGAGGGAATGGAGGACTTTGTGGTGTACTGCGATGCATCGATATCAGGGTTGGGTGCGGTGCTTATGCAGAGGGGGCACATGATAGTGTATGCATCGAGGCAGCTGAAGCCTCATGAGACGAGGTATCCCACCCACGATCTGGAGTTGGGGGCAGTGGTGTTCGCCCTCAAGATCTGGCGCCATTATCTGTATGGGGTTCGGTGTACCATATACACGGACCACAAGAGTTTGAAGTATCTGATGGATCAGCCCAACCTGAATATGCGCCAGAGGAGATGGTTGGATGTGGTAAAGGATTATGATTGTGAGATCCTATACCACCCGGGCAAAGCTAATGTTGTGGCTGATGCTCTGAGCCGTAGGGCAGGGAGTGCCCCGATTCGAGACTTTTGTATGCGATTGACGGTGATGACTTTGGTGTTGGACACCATTCGGGAGGCCCAGGCAGAGGCCGTGATGCCAGAGAACCGCAAAAGGGAGCGGGTGATCGGGCAGGTGTCCGAGTTCGTTACCGATAGCCGAGGGTTGATGACCTTTCAAGGTCGGATTTGGGTGTCGTATGTAGGCGGGGCACGTACCATTCTGATGGAGGAGGCGCACCGATCGAGGTTCTCGATCCATCCCGGGCCACTAAGATGTATTTGGACCTGAAGAGAGAGTATTGGTGGCCTTGCATGAAGAGGGATGTCGCGTGGTTTGTTGAGAGGTGCTTGACCTGTCGCAGGGTTAAGGCCGAGCACCAACGTCCGCATGGCAAGTTGCAGCCACTTGAGGTTCCCCAGTGGAAGTGGGAACAGATTTCTATGGATTTTATCACCAAATTGCCAAGGACCGCGAGGGGCGTCGATGCAATTTGGGTGATAGTTGACCGGCTGACAAAGAGCGCCCACTTCCTTGATATCAGTGAGAGCTCTTCCGCAGAGAGGCTGGCCGAATTGTATGTGAGAGAGGTGGTATCGCGTCACGGAGTACCGATCTCGATTGTATCAGATCGGGATGTGCGCTTCACTTCCAGGTTCTGGAAGAAGTTCCATGAGGAGTTGGGTACGAGGTTGCATTTCAGTACCGCCTACCACCCACAGACGGAAGGGCAGAGTGAGCGGATGATTCAGACGCTCGAGGACATGCTTCGAGCATGTGTGTTGGACTTCGGAGGAAGTTGGGACACGTACTTGCCGGTGGCTGAGTTTTCCAATAACAACAGCCACCATTCGAGTATCGGTATGCCTCCTTTTGAGTTGTT
Organism: Lactuca virosa; assembly: GCF_052849685.1. Lineage (NCBI taxonomy): Eukaryota > Viridiplantae > Streptophyta > Magnoliopsida > Asterales > Asteraceae > Lactuca > Lactuca virosa. Next base: position 57,686,002 of record NC_136431.1, read on the forward strand.
GTATGGGAGGAGGTGTCGGACTCCCATATGTTGAGGAGAGGTAGGGCAACGAGTGATGGGCAGCACTGAGATAGTGCTCCAGACGACAGAGTAGATACAGCAGGTCAGACAGAGATTGTTAACAGCTCAGAGTCGCCAGAAGAGTTATGCGGATAGGCGACGATCCGAGCTTGAGTTTTAGGTGGGAGACTTCGTACTCCTGAAGGTGTCTCCTTGGAAAGGAGTGATCCGATTCAGGAAGAGGGGCAAGCTGGGGCCCCGGTACATTGGTCCGTTTAGGGTGACCGTGAGGGTGGGCAGGGTAGCGTATCGTTTGGAGCTACCTGCGGAGTTGAGTCAGATTCATGATACCTTCCACGTGTCTCAGTTGAGGAAGTGTATTGCCGACGAGACGGCAGTGGTACCGCTAGAGGACATTCAGGTGGATGCGAGCCTGAATTATGTTGAGAGGCCAATCGCGATTGTGGATCGAAAGATCAAGGTTCTGAGGAACAAGGAGGTGCCCCTGGTTCAGGTCCAGTGGCAACATTGGAGAGGGTCCGAGCTGACTTGGGAGCCGGAGTCGCAGATGCGGGAGCAGCATCCGGAGTTGTTTACGGCATGAGACTTCGAGGACGAAGTCTGGTTCTAGTGGGGGAGAATTGTAACATCCCGAAATTTAGGTACATCTCTTATACCCTTCTTCTTTTCCAAGTTGTCAAGTTTGCCCCCTTAAAGGAAATATTAGGCAAATGAGTACGCTGGGCGTACTGAAGAGTACGCTGCGCGTACTCATACGCTTAAGTTGGACGCGGACTCGCCTTGGTACGCTGGGCGTACCCAAGGTTACGCCGGGCGCAACCGGCCCAGATGCAAACCCTAAATTGTGGCTTGTGCACTATAAAAGGAATGTTAAGGCCTTATTCTCAACCACCATTTCAGAGAGTGAAACCCTAATAGAGAGATACCCTTCATTCCTAGCTTTTGTGTGTGTTCTAAGCTTCAAAATGCCATTTCTAGGTGGTGAAGGAGAAGGGGAGGCCATTGTAGGAGCTAGAAGTTGGTGGACAAGAGTAGATATGAGTTCTTCAGAGGTTGGAGCTTCCTTCTGAGGTAAAAAGCTCAAATCTTTCCTTGTCATTTGTGATTTGTGCTTCTTGGACCAAATTTTAGGGTTTTTGGTCCCAAGGTGGAGACTTTATGAGCAAGTGGTCTCCATAAGCCTAGATCTGCCATATTTCAGAGTAAAATGAGTTGTAGGTTCATAAAAATCCAATCTTGGACGTGAATATTGAGCCATGCATGAGATTTAGACTTTATGAGGAAGAAGGAAAGGTGTTAAAGTGATTAGGGACCTTTACAGCCATGCAAAGGCTTAAAGGTCTCGACTTTATGGATTAAGTGGTCTTAGAGAAGTCAGATCTGGAGTTTGAGTTTATGTCTTAACCGTTTAAGACCAAAATCCATGAATGCATGAAACTGAGACTTACGATGGGCGTAAATCTCAGTTCGCGCAGCGTAAGGGTCTGAGACCCTGATTCTGGATCGTCGGGGTACGCCCCGCGTACAAGAGTTGGTACGCGCCGCGTACTGCCCCTGTTGACTTACGTTGACTTTTAGGGTTTTGGTCAGCATTTGGACTTTTGGGTCAGGGAGGGGTAAAATGGTCTTTTAACCTTCTGTGGGATTGTAGGAAGGGATGTAATCTAGTCTTTGAGAGCCATTATTTATTCGAGAATACTGTTTATGTGTTTAGGCGGGAACTAGATCAGTGTTTCCGTGTGCGAGATTATCCGAGTTACCCGAGGTGAGTCTTCTCACTATACTGTACCTGGAAAGGTACCTATGTGTGACCGGAAGGTCTTGTATGCTATGATGTGTATGTACTGTATGCTGTTATGTGATATGATGTGGGCCGGAAGGTCAAGAGGATATGGACCGGAAGGTCAGAGTGATATGGACCGGAAGGTCATTACAGGTAGGGCCGGAAGGTCTACCAGAGTTATGGCACGGAAGTCCCCTGAGACACAGAGACCGGAAGGTCTTATAGCCTTGAGTGGCGTACGTGCGTATGTGGTATTTTGGGGAACTCACTAAGCATTTATGCTTACCATGTTGTGTGTTATGTGTTTCAGGTACCAGTGAGGATCGCGGGAAGGCGCCGGCATGACCGTACACACAGATGAAGTTTTATTTTCATTGAGATCTTGGGAGTTGTATTTTTCGAGATGACATTGGATACATTATATTTTGATATTGTTTATGATTAAAAGTATGATTTAAAAATGAAAAATTGTTTTGGAAATTTACGTTGTTACAGAACTCTTAACCGTGAAATACATTTAAAGTTAAAATATACAATATTTATTTATATGAAAAATAAATGGGTTGGTACGTTAATACCGTGGCATTTAAAACTTTGTACCATTACCGTACCATTATTAATTAATTGGTACGGTACTACCAGCCAAACATGTTGGCTACCAAACATATTGGCTACCAATATAATTGGTTCGGTTGGTACACATGTTGGTTGGTTTTCCATGGTACATATTTGCCACCCCTACTAATATCTACCTAAGTTATGTGATTGACACATTGACTCGAACTAACTTCACAACATGGATATATTCTTTGAAACTGAAGCTAGGAGAAATAGAACTACATCATGCATTGTGTTATGATCCTCTCGAAGTTGTTAATAAAAAAGAACTATAAATAAAAACAATTATATCGTCTGTAGAATAGGAAAAACATAGAACAGGAAAAACCGCATGTCACTCTTGATCATAAAAGAATTTAATTTCAATTGCTATTTGGTGAAGCGATATGTGATTCCATAAGTTAAACAACACGACCCATTGCAAGTTCTATCATATAGAAAGGTGATACTCAACCGGATTACCCAAAACTTAAATAGTAGCTAAATAAGAAAGATAACATCAACACTTTCATGATTTGTGAGTCCTTAAACATAAATATCTCTTGTAATCTCTAGTGGATTGACTCTTGTTTCATGGTACATGTATCCAATCCATTATGGATATACCATATAACTAGAAGTTGGAAACAAGGAAAAAAAACATTAAGGTTATGAACAAAGAATACTTAAACATGGAAGTTGTTGGATTGCTTTCTTTGTTTTTTGGAAAGCTGTTTTAGTTTATTTCTCAATAATACTTTTTATGTATCGGGTATTACCCAAAACTTAATATCACTATCTAAGGTTGCAAAAGATGGCTTTACTCTTACTTTTAGATATAATGATGTTGTTGTTACATATGGTTCCTCGATTGTTGATCATTGTTGTCTAGACAAAAAATTTATATAGACTGTGTTTGGACGACCACTTTATGGAATCTTTATTATAGTTTAATATTAACGAGAACTTAAGTAAAAAAACAAGAATTGAAAAACTCATCCATTATGTAGCATCAACAATTAGTCTGTAGCACCTGGTTCTTGGTACGTATTCTTTTTAGTAGTTCTTTAAATATTTTGCATTTTTGGCCTTGGACTCGGCGAGTTGAAGGACCAACTCGCCGGGTAGAAGCGAGAGGGGACGCGAGACTTAAGCGATGGACTCGGTGAGTCGGGTCCCGGACTCGGCGAGTAGACCCTGTCTGGACAAAAACCCTAATCCGAGGGTTTGCACCCTATTTAAACACTTTAACTCGGCCTCCTTCGTCCCATTTGCTCCAAGAAGACCCCCATAGCAAACCCTATCCGTTATTGAAGCAATCTAAGGCATTTGGAGTGACTTTGGTGCTTTTATGATCCAAGGAGGGAAGGAAAATCTTGAAGGAACAAGGAGGCTAAAGGGATCCGAGTTTGTGCACCATTTTCAGCTCATTGAAGGTAAAAAGTCTGTACCTTGCTCTTCCTTTTGATAGATCCCATTTTGTGAAATTTTAGGGCTTTTCTAAGCCATTTTGGTCACCAACCATGATTGCAAGCATGGTTAGGGGTTGAAGTTTCAGATCTAGGTCCTTGGAGGGGTTACAATGCAGAAAGGAGTGGCTTTTGGCACTCAAGGAAGGCCCCATGCATTGTAGGAGCCATTTTAGGGCCTTTAGGCTCAAAAGTCCCATGCATGCACGTAAAGTTCGTAACTTTACGTGCTAGAACGGTCCTAGGAGCCTAGATCTACCTTTTGGGCAAGTGTTGTACACCAGAAATCGAGAAAATGAGACTTGGACATACTCGACTCGGCGAGTCGTTCTTGGGACTCGGCGAGTCCGAGGCTTGACTCCCTTTCCTGTTTTGGGTCAAGGACCCAGTTGAGTGTGGAAAGGTTTCAGGGAGGTCCCGGGGAGTGACCCAACGTTCTGGACTAAGCCATGGTTCTGGAATTCATGGGACTCGGCGAGTGCAAGAACAGACTCGGCGAGTCCAAGGCAATCTTCTTAAGATTGAAGACAAACTCGACGAGTTGTTCATACAACTCGGCGAGTCAAGGACAGGACCTGTTCATCAGTTGAAGATGAACTCGACGAGTTGTTCATACAACTCGGCGAGTCGGATGAAGATTCAGTAGATGTTCAATTAGAAGGAAAACTCGTCGAGTCATCGCCTAACTCGACGAGTAGAGACGAGTATAAGGTCAAATAGAAGGATAGGGACTCGGCGAGTTGGCGAACCAACTCGGCGAGTCAGGTCAACTGGAAGTTGACTTTGACTTGTCAGGGGTAAAATGGTCATTTTACCCTAAAAGCAGTTGGCAGTGTATAACTAAGTGTTTTGTGGGAATTATAGCTGGAGGATTTCCGGAGCAGCAACAGTAGCAGTCAGAGGATTTTCCCGCACAGATCAGCAGCTACTACGAGGTGAGTTACCTTCCAGTAGCGGTGGGTCTACGGCCACAATGCCGGCCCACCAGTAGGAGTTGTATGTTAGGTGATTGTCTTTGTGATATCATCTAGTTTTGCTACTACCTGATATGTTATATGCTGGCATGATATGTTATAAGTGATAGTAGTAGAGTTCGGTTGTTAGGACCGAAGGGTAGATCAGACACCCCAGATATGTCTGACAGCATGTGATGATATGTTTATATGCTGGCATGCTATGTTATATGTGATAGTGGTAGTAGGAGGGGAATAGCCCCAAGTTTGGTTGTTAGGACCAACGGGTAGGTCAGCACCCCAGAATGGCTTGACATGGGTAGGTCAGCACCCCAGAATGGCTTGACATGGGTAGGTCAGCACCCCAGAATGGCTTGACACGGGTAGGTCGGCACCCCAGAATGGCCGTATCGGGTAGGTCGGGTACCCCAGAATTGCCCGACAGTATGTATGCTATGTGTTTGTATGGTATGTGGTACAATGAGGGAACTCACTAAGCTTCGTGCTTACAGTTACAGTTTTGTTTTCAGGTACCTCCTCATCGAAGGGGAAGGAGCTGGCGCGGTAACGGCACATCATACACGCACAATGTTTTCCGCACCTTGAGTTATTCTGGGATTTTGTACTCTGACATTATGGTTGTTTTTATGTTTTGGTTTCAGACACGAAATATGTTTATGAAATGATATGATCAAACGATGTTTATTCACAAATGTTTTCCAAAGTATTGATTTAAAAATGAAATTTTTGGACGTGAAATTTGGGATGTTACATAGTCCATATTTCATAAGAAAGAATGTTAAGATTCGTACAAGATGAAGTTTACAAATCTTAACTTCTCGGATTTAACAAGTGTATTAAGTGTATGTAAAGAAAAATGTCAAAGACAAATGAGAAAGAATCCACAAGAAGTTTATGATTAATTAAATTTATTCATACTAACATTTATGGAACTTTCCCCATGATAATAAGTGGACATAAAATACTTATAACTTTCATTGATGATTACTTCCATTACATAAATTTGTAAATGATAAATGAAAAATCTAAATCTTTGGAAATGTTTAGAATTTTTATGGGCGGAGTTGAAAAATCAACCTAATCAAAAAATAAAAGTAGTGAGATGATTCATGGTTAGTGCATATGATGGTAAGCAAACAAACATTAATCAAGCACCAAGTCTTTCCTTGAAAATTGCAAAGATCACACAATAATCAACCAATACACCATGGCTTGTACTCCTCGACAAAATAGTGTTGTCAATAGGAGGAATAGAACCTTAATGGACTTGGTGTGTAGTATGCTTGCAAACAATAAATTAGCCTAGTTTCTTTGGATTGAGGCATCAAAAACAACATTCCACATCTTGAATATATTTCCTTTGAACTTTGCTCCTAAAATTCCATTTGATATCAGATTAGAAGGAACCAAGCATATGGTATTTAAAGGTGTGGGGATGTCCAACCGAAACAAAACTATACAATACTCAATAAAAAAAATTGCCATGAACATCATAAGTTGATTCTTCATCGGGTCTCCTAAAAGTTCTAAAAGTTACCAAAATTTCCAAAACCATTGATTACAAGTTTCCAAAATAGTTCAGTGTCAAAATATCCTAGAATCAAATTATAAACAACAGGAGGTGTACGATCATGCCTTTGCCTTCCCGCAATCATCAGAAGTACCTGAAACAAAGTCAACAACTGTAAGCCCGAAGCTTAGTGAGTTCCCCCAAAATACCCATACCTACATCAACATACATATAACCCAAACAACATACTATGGATCCAATCAACCATCGGGTTGGAATGCCAATCATCCTATAGGTCCAGTCATCCTCGGGATGGAATACCCCAGGCCCACAACCATCGGGTTTGAATACCCTCATACTACAAGTCCAATCATCCTCGGGATGGAATACTCACGGCCCGCAACCATCGGTTTGGAATGCCCAGGTCTGTTGGCTCTCGCACAAAGCAGATGAGCCTCAACCACCATTCAAACATGTGCACATATAACAGATAATCACATAACAGTCTATAGACATACAAACCAATCTAACAGATCATAACAACATAATAACATCCTATCTACCAGGATACTGATCTAACAGATCATAATAGCATAATACCATCCTATCTACCAGGATACTGATCTGAAAAATCATACTAGCATAACATATCAGGATAACAATCCAAAAGGGTCTGCCTTAGTGCCTTAGACCCTTGGGTATAGTGGGGAAAAATCACCTCACAACTGTCGAACTGAAGTGATAAGCTCAAACTCTCGAACCACAGCCGAGAACTCCACCACCTATATTTACCATAAGACCATTTCCATAAATTTCCAAGTTACCAAAATACCCCCAGAAGTCAACTAGTCAACCCTTGGTTAAAGTCAAGATCACCGTCAAGGTCAACAATCCATGTTGACCCAACTCGTCGAGTGCAGATCACTGACTCGTCGAGTCCTTCCAGAACTCGAGAAGTCGTGAAACCTCCCAGTTGACTCGTCGAGTTTCATGGCAACTCGTCGAGTCCATGTGTGTTCACAGTCGAGGAAACCCTAACTAGCTCGTCGAGTCATCCTGCTGACTCGTCGAGGTCATGCAGAAAACCTCAAGGCTAATCTTCATCGGACTCGCCGAGTTGGCCATGCAACTCGTCGAGTCCCTTCAGTCCTTTCTCCATTCAGATGCTTATAAGCCACCCCAAAGCTCCATATTGCAGATCTGAGTTCCTAGAGCATACTTCCTACGTAAAGTTGCAAACTTTACGTACATGCAAGCTGCTAATGGCCAAAATCAAGCTAGAGAAGAGGTTCTAAGTGAGGATAAGGCATTATCTTGCTAAAGGATGAAACTTTATGACCATAAGAACCAAGATGAGCCTAGATCTGAAGTTTCAACTTCAGATCATGTTCAATACCCAAAATGAAACACCAATCAAGCTAAAATGGCCCTAATCTCAAGCATGAAGAGATCTAGATAGAAGGAAGCTCAAGGTAACGACTTGTTACCTTCAAGTGATGTTAAAATGGATTAGAGTACTGATCCTCAACTGTTCCTTGCTCAAAGCTTCTTGATCTTCAAGCTCCTCTCACCAAGATCCACCTTCCAAGCTTAAAAACACACAAATATGGAGAGAAAACGCGATTTAGGGTTTCTGAGGTCAAAGGGGGTTGTAAGGGAGGCTAATGACCCTTTAAATAGGGGGCAAAACCCTGGAAATTAGGGTTTCATCCTCCAGCTCCAACTCCTCGAGTCGGTCCTCCCACTCTTCGAGTTGGTCACTTAAAACGCGCGACCAAATCCATGCCTAATCGACGAGTCAGGGCATCCAACTCGTCGAGTCGTCCTTTAAAATGGAAATATAAGACTGAAAAGTTTATAACTGAGAGTCGAGGTGTTAGAATTCTCCCCCACTTGAACTAGACTTCGTCCTCCTAGTCTGCTACGGTGAACAACTCTGGGTAATGCTCCCGCATCTCAGCCTCCGGCTCCCAAGTCCACTCAGATCCCCTCCGGTGCTCCCATTGTACCTTCACCAAAGGTACTTCCTTGTTCCGTAGAACCTTCACTTTCCTCTCCAGAATGGCTACCGGCTTCACTACATAATTCAGGCGCTCATTGACCTAAATATCATCTAACGACACTACCGCCTCCTCGTTCAGAATGCACTTTTGCAACTAGCTCGAGTCTATATGCCACCTTGCCAACCCTGGCAATGATCCGGAACGGTCCAATGTATCGGGGACCCAATTTCCCCCCTCTTCCTGAAGCGGATCACACCCTTTCCAGGGTGATACCTTCAGGAGTACCATGTCACCGACCTGAAACTCCAACTCAGATCGGTGCCGGTCGGTGTAGCTCTTCTGCCGACTTTGTGCGGTCTACAGCCGTTGTCTAATCTGTTGAATCATCTCGGTAGTCTGCAGGACTACCTCGGTCCGACCCATCACCCTGTGACCCACCTCGCCCCAATAGACTAGGGTGCGGTATCTCCTTCTATACAACAGCTCATAAGGTGGAGCACCAATGCTGGAGTGAAAGTTGTTGTCGTAGGAGAACTCTGCAAGCGGTAGGTAGGAGTCCCAACTCCCACCGAAGTCAATAACGCAGGCTCTTAACATATACTCGAGAGTCTGTATGGTCCACTCACTCTGGTCGTCCGTCTGTGGAAGATAGGTTGTACTGGAGTGTAGCCGTTTTCCCAGTTCCTCATGGAACTTCTGCCAAAATCGGGAGGTAAACCGAACATCACGGTCTGAGACGATAGAGACTGGAACCCCATGACGAGTGACAATCTCGCGTATATACACATCGGCCAGCTTCTCGGCCGACGAGCTCTCCCGAATGGGCAGAAAATGAGCACTCTTGGTCTATCGATCCACAATGACCCAAATAGCGTCGAACCCCTTCGTCGTTCTCAGAAGCTTGGTGATGAAGTCAATCATGATTTGTTCCCATTTCCACATGGGAATCTCTAGGGGCTGCACCTTGCCATGCAGCCTCTGGTGCTCGGTCTTGACCATCCTACAGGTTAAGCACCTCTCAACATACCAAGAGATCTCTCGCTTCATGCACGACCACCAGTAACTCAGTCACAAGTCCCGGTACAACTAGGTGGCCCCGGGTGAATAGAGAAGCAAGACTTATGAGCCTCCTCCAATATAGTATGTTTGACCCCACCAGACATCGGAACCCATACCCGACCGCAACGGGTCAATAATCCCCAGCTATCCTGCACAAACCGGGTGTTCTCACCCTAATCCTATCAAGCTTCCAGTTCTCCTGACGCATGCCCTCAACTTGGGCTTCCCTGATCAAGCCCACAAGTGGTGAATCCACTGAAATCCTCATGCATGTCATTGGAGTGGGTGATCCAGCTGACTTGCGGCTCAGAGCGTCCACAACCACATTCGCTTTACCTGGGTGGTAAAGGATCTCACATTCATAGTCCTTGACTACATCTAGCCATCTGCGCTGTCTCATGTTCAGGTTCGGCTGATCCATGATGTATCTCAGGCTCTTGTGGTCTGTGGAGATGGTACAGCGGACCCCATAGAGGTTATGTCTCCAAATCTTGAGAGTGAATACCACCGCTCCCAACTCCATATCATGAGTAGGATATCTCGTCTCATACGACTTCAAGTGTCGCGATGCGTAGGCTATCACCTATCCTATCTGCATGAGGACTGCTCCCAGTCCCGTGATGGATGCATCACAAAAACTCCCTCTGGGAGAGTCAAGACTAGAGCCTCGCATAGTCGCTGTCGGAGGGTCTCAAACGCTCTCTGATGCTCGGGCCCCACCGGAAATCCACCCCCTTCCTCGTCAGACGAGTGAGGGGTACTGTAATTTTGGAGAAATCCTGTATGAATCTCTGGTAGTACCCTGCCAACCCCAGAAAGCTACTGATGTCTGCGGGAAATTTCAGAACCTCCCACTGCATAACCACCTCGATTTTGGCCGGATCGACCAAAATCCCCTCCTGGTTAACGAGATGTCTAAGGAACTGAACCTCTCGTAACCAAAACTCGCACTTCAAGAACTTGGCATAAAGCCGTTCTCACCTCATAACTCCCAATAACTCTCGTCAATGCTCCTCATGCTGCTCTCGGGTCTTGGAGTACACCAAGATATCGTCTATGAACACTATGACCGAGTGATCGAGCATCGGCCTGCAGACCCGATTCATCGAGTCCATAAATACTGCTGGCGCGTTGGTGAGCCCAAACGGCATCACCACGAACTCGTAATGTCCATAACGAGTTCGAAACGCGGTCTTCTCCACGTCCTCCTCCCTAACTCTGACCTGATGGTATCCAGACCTCAAGTCTATCTTGGAGAACCAAGATGCTCCCTGCAACTGATCGAAAAGATCATCTATCCTTGGAAGTGGATAACGGTTCATCACCGTCAACTTGTTCAACTCCCGGTAGTCAATGCACATACGGTGTGAACCATCCTTCTTCCTGATGAAGAGAATCGGTGCTCCCCATGGAGAACTGCTCGGACGAATGAACTGCTTGCCCATCAGTTCCTACAGTTGTGATGACAGATTTTGCATCTCTGGTGATGCCAACCTGTACGATGCCTTGGCGATAGGGGCCGCACCTGGCACTAGGTCAATCCTAAACTCGACCTGCCTTTCTGGAGGCACTCCTGGTAACTCCTAAGGGAAAACGTCAGCAAACTCCCTGACCACCGGAACCTTTGAAACTGAAACCTGGTCCCTGACCTGCGTATCCACCACACACGTTAGATAACCCGCACACCTGTGCTGAATGTACTGCCGGGCCCTGGCAGTCGAGCAAAACCCTGATCCCAATCCGCTACCCTCGCCATAGACAATCAGTTCCACCCTACTTGGGGTTCGAACCACCACTCGCTGACCCTGGCAATCGATCATAGCTCCGAAGCGACTAAGCCAATCCATACCCACGATCACACACACATCCCCCATGGGAATCGGAATCAAGTCTATCAGGAAAGACACTTCGAAGATATCCAATACGCAACCCCGATAGACCAAGGAAGCGGAAACCCCGTGTTCGTTGGTGATGGAGACTCGCAACGAACACTCTAACTCTCCCAGTGGCAACCCGAACTCCCTACTGAAAGACTAAGAAACAAACGACTGACTCGCCCCCGAGTCAAATAATACAAAAGCAGATAAGGAGTTCACTAAAAACGTACCTAATCACAGGTACAAACATGTAAGCATAAACATATATAATCAGTAAGAGAAGGGATAGAAACATACCAATGACCACATCTGGTGCTGCCCTGGCCTCATCTGTTGTAAGCTGGAAGGCACGTCCCTGAGCCCTTGGGGGCGCTACTCGTCCATGACTCCCGTCAGTAATCCTCAGTGTAGCCGGCGTAGGGGCCTGCGCCGGCTTGGCGGCTATTAGAGGACACTGGGCCTTCATATGTCCCATCTGCTCACAATGATAACATAATATGACCCCAGGAGATGGATTCTACTGCCTACAATCCCTAACAATGTGGCCCTGCTTTCCATATTTGTGGCACCCGCTCCCCGATCGACAAACCCCCGAATGTGCCTTCCCGCACTTTCCACAAGTGCGGACTGACTGTCCTCCAGTCCTAGTATCAGCGGTCTTGGACCGCTTCGGTATCGGCTGTGACTGTGTCGGGGCCTGCCGCTGCTCCCTCAACTGCAGCTCAATCTCCAACTCACGCCGCCTAGCGGCCTCCTGTAGATCCAGAAACGTATCACAACGTTGGGTCCCCAAAAACTGTCGAATTTCGTTCTTGAGCATGCTCATATAACGTGTCATTTGAGCCTGCTTAGAAGCAAACTCCGGGTAGAACATCACCCTCTCAGTAAACATGCGGGTGATTTCTGCCATAGTTTTACCATCCTGTCTCAAGTCCAGAAACTCCTGAGCTAGCCGCTCCCGCTCCACCCATGGGATGTAGCGAGCACAGAACATATCACTGATCTGCTCCCAAGTAATCGCAGATCTCTGGTCATCCGAATAAGACCCAGTCATAAGTCTCCACCAGTCCTTTGCCCCGGACCTCAACAGGTTCCGGGCACATCTGACCTTCTGGTCAGTAGGACATGAGCACGTGAAGAAATAGCCCTCCACGTCAGACAGCCACCTCATGGCTCTGATCGGATCATGAGTACCATCAAATGTCGGGGGCTTCGTGTTATCGAAGTCCCGGTACTAAAAATCTCGCCCAGCTCCTCCCCATGCCGTTGTTACTGCCGATGTAGCAGTTGCAGCAGCCGTCTCAGGAAGGGCTGCGTATATGTCATCAAAATACTCCATCATAGCGGTCTTAATAGACCCAAATATCTCTGGAATCTGACCCCGGAAAATTTCGACCACCTCCTCATGTATGATCTCCCTGACACGATCCTCTGTCAACACTAGCCCAACCTGGCCGATAATCTCGGGCGCTGTCGGGGCCTCCTGATCGCCCTGCCCTGATCCCAATCCGGATCCAATCACAAAATGCCTCGTAACCACCATACTAAAAATATACCAGGAAGATATCAGATAATCCGCATAAATAACAGGGAACCAACTCCCAACTAAACCCCAGGGGTTGTGACTTCCTTGCTACGCGTATGGGTCATGTGCTTTCAGTAGTACGAGCACATACTACCTTCCACACCTACCCATATTTGTCTCAAGTATCATCACAAAACCCTAACAATATACATATGCATGGTGATTTCTCAATCCTCTCTCTCCTAGAGGGAAGCTAACTATCTCATAACTGGTCTACCGACCTCGCACGATTCAACCATCCATGAACATCCACCAACCCTGCAGCACTAGTGTATGCTAGTCATACATAATGTTGGACCCTATAAACTTTCCAATACCTGATCCTACCCTAACCCTTCATCAAACAAGAACAAGAAATAAGGCCAAACTAAACATTCTTAGGCTGTAAGATCTTAATTACGTACAGACATGATGCATACACTAAGCAACTATAGTAATGATGTTAATTTTATATAACGAAAACCCTAGGCTATCAGGCATCATACAATCAGACAATTCTTTCATGCAATTCCTAAAGATCCCTAGCCTAGTACTAGCATGTTGTTCTAACATATCACATAATCAAATAACTGCATGGTATTTTGGAGTCTACTTACTGGCTCCGACTGATCGTACACTTGCATCCTCCTTTTCTTATTTTGAAAACCATTTAAAATCATTTTCAAAATATTTTCCTTAGTTTGAGACTGGATTCACTCAAACCAAGGCTCTGATACCAACTTATGACATCCATAAACCCTAGGCTATCAGGCATCATACAATCATACAATTCTTTCAAGCAATTCCTGAAGATCCCTAGCGTAGTACTAGCATGTTGTTCTAACATATCACATAATCAAATAACTGCATGGTATTTTCGAGTCTACTTACTGGCTCCGGCTGATCATACACTTGCATCCTCCTTTTCTTATTTTGAAAACCATTTAAAATCATTTTCCAAATATTTTCCTTAGTTTGAGACTGGATTCACTCAAACCATTGGTTATTACAAAACTTGTTTCAAAAATAGTTCAGTGTCAAAATATCCCAGAATCAAATCATAAACAACAGGAGGTGTACGATCATGCCTTCGCCTTCCCATGATCATCAGAAGTACCTGAAACAAAATCAACAACTATAATCCCGAAGCTTAGTGAGTTCCCCCAAAATACCCATACGCACATCAACATACATATAACCAAAACAACATACTATGGGTCCAATCAACCATCAGGTTGGAATACCCCAGGCCCTCAACCATCGGGTTGGAATACCAATCATATTATAGGTCCAGTCATCCTCGGGATGGAATACCCCAGGCCCACAACCATCGGCTTGGAATGCCCTCATACTACGAGTCCAATCATCCTCAGGATGGAATACTCACGGACCGCAACCATCGGGTTGGAATGCCCAGGTCTGTTGGCTCTTGCACAAAGCAGATGACCCTCAACCACCATTCAAACATGTGCACATATAATAGCTAATTACATAACAGTCTATAGACAAACAAACCGATCTAACGGATCATAACAACATAATAACATCCTATCTACCAGGATACTGATATAACAGATCATAATAGCATAATACCATCCTATCTACTAGGATACTGATCTAACAGATCATACTAGCATAACATATCAGGATAACAGTCCAAAAGGGTCGGCCTTGGTGCCTTAGACCCTTGGGTATAGTGAGGAAAACTCACCTCACAACTGTCGAACTGAAGTGATAAGCTCAAACTCTCGAACCACAGCCGAGAACTCCACCACCTATATTTACCATAAGACCATTTCCATAAATTTCCAAGTTACCAAAATACCCCTAGAAGTCAACTAGTCAACCCTTGGTTAAAGTCAAGATCAATGGTCAAGGTCAACAGTCCATGTTGACCCAACTCGTCGAGTGCAGATCACTGACTCGTCGAGTCCTTCCAGAACTCGAGAAGTCGTGAAACCTCCCAGTTGACTCGTCGAGTTTCAAGGCAACTCGTCGAGTCCATGTGTGTTCACAGTCGAGGAAACCCTAACTAGCTCGTCGAGTAATCCTGCTGACTCGTCGAGTTCATGTAGAAAACCTCAAGGCTAATCTTCATCGGACTCGCCGAGTTGGCCATGCAACTCGTCGAGTCTCTTCAGTCCTCTCTCCATTCAGATGCTTATAAGCCACCCCAAAGCTCCATATTGCATATCTAAGTTCCTAGAGCATACTTCCTACGTAAAGTTGCAAACTTTACGTACATGCAAGCTGCTATGGCCAAAATCAAGCTAGAGAAGAGGTTCTAAGTGAGGATAAGGCATTATCTTGCTAAAGGCTGAAACTTTATGACCATAAGAACCAAGATGAGCCTAGATCTGAAGTTTCAACTTCAGATCATGTTCAATACCAGAAATGAAACACCAATCAAGCTAAAATGGCCCTAATCTCAAGCATGAAGAGATCTAGATAGAAGGAAGCTCAAGGTAACGACTTGTTACCTTCAAGCGATGCTAAAATGGAGTAGAGTTAAGATCCTCAAATGTTCCTTGCTCAAAGCTTCTTGATCTTCAAGCTCCTCTCACCAAGATCCACCTTCCAAGCTTAAAAATACACAAATATGGAGAGAAAACGCGATTTAGGGTTTCTGGGCTCAAAGGGGGTTGTAAGGGAGGCTAAGGGAGGCTAATACCCCTTTAAATAGGGTGGAAAACCCCGGAAATTAGGGTTTCATCCTCCAGATCCAACTCGTTGAGTCGGTCCTCCCACTCGTCGAGTTGGTCACTTAAAATGCGCCACCAAATTCGTGCCTACTCAACGATTCAGGGCATCCAACTCGTCGAGTCGACCTTTAAAATGGAAATATAAGACTGAAAAGTTTATACCTGAGAGTCGGGGTGTTACAAATTTTATGTTCCATCACATAGTCCCTGAATTATAAAAAATGTAACACCCCGAAATAAGGTATGTATCGATAACCCTTACTTTTATTGAATTTTCAAAACTAGCCCTTAATTGACAAAAGGGTGGCAAATAAGTACGCGGGGCATACGTGTATGTACGCTCAACGTACTCATGTGTGTATTATGGACGCGGAGGCCATCTAGTACGCGGGGCGTACTAGGCTCAGGGTGAAAACCCTAATTGTGTTGTGTGTCCCTATTTAAGGAACATGATGGCCTCATTTCCAGCCACCATTTCCAGGCTTCAACTTCCCTGAAACCCTAAATTCCGTTCTTATAGCTTGTGTGAGCATTTGAGGCTTATTGTGTGATCTTGTGGGATTCTTTTGTGAAGAAGGAGCTTTCAAGGAAGAAGAGTTGGTGTCCAAGCTTTTGGATCTGAGTTTCCCTGTGGTTGATACTGTTGGATTAGTGTCTAAGCCCATAACTATATTTGGTAAGTATTTGACCCGGTTGTGCATGGTCCTTTTGGGTTGCCTTCACCGAAGCAACATGATAGGATGATTTATGAATACGGAGGTTATTATGATTTATTAATATGTTATATGGATAATATATTAAAGGAGAAATCATATAGTTAATTAATATTGGACAAGAATTAATTATGTGGCTAAAAGAGATTAACTAAATAAAGGGACTGGAACTGTCAATTGTGTGATAGTTGATTTGCGCTGAGAATCCTTATGGAATTAAGGGGTGGACGAAATTAGAGTGGGAGCCCATCTAAATTTCGTCCAAGTCCTTTATTCTGGAAGTTTCTGTGGACTGCTTAAGGCCTAAGTGTGAGAACAAGATCTTTGCGCAGGGACAAGGTTTAAGAACTCAAACCTTGAGTGAATGCTTGAGGTCAATGTCTGCTTAATAATGGATGTTCAAGTTGAGACTGGAAAGACCAGTCAAGTCTTAGATAATCAATTCAACAAATGATCAAGACATTAATTTAGAACAAGTAAATAGTGATCAAGGTAAAGTTAATAAATGAGGAACAAGAAGAATGTTTTAAATGTGATAAGAGCAAATGCCAAAAGTGAGAGAAAGATCTGTTGTTGACTTGTATTGAATGCTCCTATATAAAGGAGAGAATGTTACAGCGAATTAACCCAAGTGTTTACATAGGACCGGACAAAAGATATAAGTCTGACATTCTAATTGTCCTAAATCAACTTTAGACTAAGTCCTATGAAACGTTACATCAAAATACAAGACAAAAGTAATAAATGCATAAGAGATAAAATAACTTCATGCCAGACAAGTGATGTTCCGAAGATGAAAGTTTGGTCCAGATCAGCATGCATTTCGGACTTCAGGATCAGCTCCGAAATGCGTTCCTTTTCAAAATATTTCACTCTTTTTCTTCAGCTCCGGACAGGTTCCGGATCACATCTTCCTTCGGAACAGCCTTCGGAATATGTACTTAGGATTGCTAGAGGTTCACTTTCAGGTTCCAACAATCTCCCCCTTAGTGAACTTAGCAATCCATCAAGCTTAGTTCATTTCTTCCTTGATGAAGGTGTATGCTCGGAACAACCATTCTCGCACTGCAATATACCAAGTCAGTTGACTTATAAACTTTGCCTTAACCTGTTCCGGAGCATCAGACTTAGACGCCCGGGATATGAATTTCTGCAGGGCTTTGGTAGGAACCAGGTGTTTGTCAAGGACTCGGAAGAAGTCCTTTTTGTTTGTTCTTCTGATGGTGTAGATAAACCCTAGAACCGGTTCTTCGATCGGACCATCTGCAAGAATTTCGGCTTCCGGAAGAACATAGTCGATCTTTGCAACAAATTGTTCGGTTCCGTAGAGGTGAGCAAGTTCATAATCACATCTGCAAAACTCAGCAACATAGTCTTTGAGAAAGCTGAGAGCTGCGTGATAGGCACCCATACTGATGTCATCCTTTTGATTTTCTC
Organism: Lactuca virosa; assembly: GCF_052849685.1. NCBI lineage: Eukaryota > Viridiplantae > Streptophyta > Magnoliopsida > Asterales > Asteraceae > Lactuca > Lactuca virosa. The sequence continues at coordinate 57,703,711 of NC_136431.1, forward strand.
TGAAGTACGCAGCAAGAGTAAGGATGTCGTTCGGATTCATAGAAGGAAAATCCGCATCAGTAACAGTCTTTGGAGTTGGTTTGTTCCGGAGAAGATGGAAACGGAACAGATGACAGTTCAGCTTAAATTTTACCAAGATTTTTCTTCTGAAGCCATGAACCTTAGTGATCCTCTTTCTTGTCCATACCTCCTTGAAGGGTACAACATTCTTGGCGTAAAAGGTTTTGAGCCTTTCACGTTCGGTCCGAATGATCACTTTCGGATTGTCGTTTGGGTGGAGCGGAGCAAACTTTGTGTAGAACTTGCTGAAAGGAGAGAGAGGAAGATCCAGTTGATCAGTGTCTTGTGAGGGAAGGTCATAGTAGAGAGCTGGGATGATATCCTTGGCTTGAAGGATGCCTTCTCGACACAGAGGAGAAATGCCACGCATCGGATCGGGATGATCTTTCAATGCTTGAATCAAGATGCTATCCTCCAATGACTTGTGAATTTCTTCCTCAGACCATCTAACTTTTTGTTTAGGGGGAGGTCCGGAGTGAAAGGCTTGTTGTTCGGAAGTCCTCGGTTTCTTCCCTTTGTCTCTCTGAAGAGCATCAATAACCATCTTCATGTTTTCGTCAATGACGAATTCCGGAGTAGGAATTGGAAGTGGTTCTTCCGGAATTTCATCTGGAGTACGGAGAGGAGAGCCTTGATCAATTGGGGCTATTTTTGGTTCATGAATGGGAGCAGGAGGTATCATGGAGGGAGTGGCTCGGAATGCTTGAGCAGTAAGGAAGGATTTTGCCTTAGCCATTTTCACGGCCATTTCAAAAGCATCCGGATGAGAGGATGGCCATGAGACGGCGGACCAGATCCTCTTCTGTTCTTCTGATAATACTTTCGGAGCAGTCAGCTTTGGGGCTTGAAGATCGAGAATCCATTTGGGAGCTTCATCCGGGATGTAAATATCATAGTCTTCATCTTCTTCGTTTCCTTCAGTAATACCCAGGATTCCGGAGACAAATTGGACATCTTCTTCGGAATCGAGGTCCTCATCCCGGAGTGAGAATTCCGAGGCTAGCTTCCATCTCCTTCTTGGGCCTTCTCCCCCTCTTGCATTGGTGACCCTGGAAACCGGTGCAAGCGATAAGTCCTCCTTGATGTCATCAAGTTTGGAGAACACCTTCTAAAGACCGGTGGAGAGTTGAAGAGTCAGTGTGTCATAGGCTTCAGAAGTGGGCGCTTGTTCGGATAGATGCTTGAAGGTGATGCTAAGGATGGCAATCATCTCATCAAAATTCCTGTTCGGAACATCCACAATGTTCCAAGTTGAGCGTAGGAGTTTGATGAGAACTTGTTGGATGATCAGATTCATCTCATCCTTCTTCCAGATCTCCTTCTCCAACCGTTGAATTTGTTTCTCATGACGAACATGAGTCTGCTTGATTAGATCGTTGGTAACAAACACAAGATCGTCATGAACCTTGAGCATGGAAGAGATGGTGTTGAGGTAGTTGTCGACAAGAGCATCGTACTTGGAATCAATCTGCTCAACGGTGTGTTTTAGCTGGATGGAGACCAGCTGGTCAAGATGGGCTTCTCTCTCTGCAATGGATGGTCCGGATTGGTGGGAAAGATACTGAAGGATGGCATCAAGTTTTGAATCAAGTCCGAAGACTTTTTGATCCAGTTTCGAATTCAGCTCTGTTACAGAAGTCTCTACAGATAATACTTTAGCCATAGTGTCAGAGACATTGGTGCGGATCTCCAGTAGGGCGAATGGGTCAACATGATCACCAGCGGAGGATTTGGAATCGGAGTCTGAGTGTTGCGGAGGAGGCTGGTGAGCATCCGGATTGGAGGAGGGACCTGGTTTGGCAGCATCATCGTGTTCTTGAAGTTGTGAGTTGGAGCCGTCGTCCGGAGTGGAAGTGGAGGAGGTTCCGAAGTCAAAGGCAGACTTGGATTCAAATGCTTTGGATAGGAAGTTAACGGAGGTCATGAGATGGGCATTCGGAACAGTTCTTGCCTCTTCTTCAAACATGACTTCCTCAGATATCTCTTCTTCCGGATCAGTGTGGAAGATACTTTGAGGAATGATGATTGGGGGCAGTTCCGAAGTGAGTTCCTTGATGGCGTCATCGTCTGAGGGAAGGACATAGGGCATGTTGCTTTGGATAGCCCGATTCCTCATGGAGATGAGAGTGGATTCAACTTGATCACGAGTCAGGTCCGGACGCCTTGATGCAGCTCTATTTACATAATCTTCCCATAAAGGATCATTAGAACCTGGTCGTCCTGTACGCCTTCCAGGTATCAGACCAGTTGGGGCATCGGAAGTTGGAGAGACTGCTCCTCCTTCCGGATGCTTGGGTTCCGGAACAACGGTTCCGGAGTGTGTGCGTGTGGAAGAAATAATGGGATTATCAAAAGTGACACGTGGGTGTGTTCCAGGGGGCTGCAAGGAACTTTGTTCAACACCGACATCACCCTTTTGAGAGGGTGGAATATGTGTAGACTCCCCGTGAGTGTGTGCTTGTGATGATGAAACATTGAGGGTACCTCAGATGAGTGGGCAGGAGGGGTGTGCGGACGGCCAGAATCAGCCTGAATGTCATGGGTGCCCTCCTGTTGAAAGGGGGCACTGACTTTGGTTTTCTTTTTGGCCTTGGGTTTGGTGGGTGAGGCCTTTCGTTTGGCCGGTTGCTTAACCTTCGGTCCGGACTTAGTATGAGTGATTTCTTCCGGAATAGGCTCAACTGAGACCGGGGAAGGTTGTGTTGGGTCGAACACAACCGAGGTCTCAAGATGGTGTTTCAGGAAGGGAGATCCTGAAGGAATGAGGGCCAACATATTGTCCGGAAGTCGTCTGACCGGACCAAAAGATGATTGGTCCGGAATTCTGTAAGACTTAACGAGTTTGAAAGATACACATACCTCCGGAGGAATGGTGCTCACCGGAATGGGGACGTTAAGTTCCTTGAAGATCTGTTCAATCGTCAGGGCCCAAAATCTAGGGCTCGAAATCTCGTTCGGTTTCCTCTTGATGGCAAACTTGCAAAAGTCTTTCCATAACACTTCCGGAAGGTCGACAACATTGTTGCGTCCGGAATAGATGTTGAATACAACATTCAGCCAGTCCTTGCTGAGGGTATCAGTGCCGCCGTGCTTGCCCGATAATCCACGGATGATAAAGTGCATAAGGACGGTCCAGAGCCCTGAAACTGCAGTCTTCTTAAAATCCTTTGCCCGATAGTCTTGATTGTACCCGATGAAGTTAAGAAACATCTGGAACTCTTCAGCAGTTGGTTCAACAACTTTGAAACCAGCAGGGTTGGGTGAAATTCCAATGGCCTTGAGAAAGGTCGCTTTGTAAAAGGGAATGGTGCGATCATCGATGATGGAGGCTAACAGAACATCATCTTCAAGTTTGATGCTAGTGAATGCACGATGAAGATGAGAAAGAGGAAGGGGAGGATCTGGAATTTTGGTAAGTGGAATGGAAAGAGGATGATGAACAAGGAACTCAATCATGATCTTGATTGATTCGTCGTAGTCAAGGGGGTTTAAGGAAAACAGTTGGGTAGTGTCCCTAAGAAAGGGTTCTTGATCTGCCGACGATGATGATCCCTTCGATCCTTTCGATGATTTCTTCCTGGCAATGGATTTCTTTGGAGTTTGAGCAGTAGAGGCCTGGTTCTTGGAGGACTCCATTGTTGAAGATGATGAAGGCTTGAAGAACACGAAGAACCGTGAGGGTTTTAGAGAGGTTTGAGAGTTAAGAGATCGTAAAGTGGTAAAGGTATATGTGAAAAGGTATTTATAGGTAGGAAAAGTCGGGTTGGGTCGAAAAAGGTAATGATGAGGATCCGAGATCCATCGGGTCACATTTAATGTGGGGAAAATGAGATTAGACAAGTGAAGTGAAAGGGCAAGGCAATTGGTCTAAAAGAAGGGAATGTAACCGTCAATTCGTTTTCCATTTTAGAGGGCGTGCAATCGTGTCATGCAAATCGAGGAAGATTGGATAAGGATCTTCCTAAAAAGTAACCGTTGAGAAAAATCGTTTCACCTTATTGCCTCTTGGTATTCCGGATGAATTGTTCCGGACAGCGCATGATCCGGAAGATAAAAGAAATGTTCCGGAATATATATTATAAAAAGGGGTTTTCGGAGTAATTTTGAAAATTCCTGAGCAAATTTTGAAAATTCGGAGCAGATTTTGAAAATTCCGGAGCAAGTTGAAATTCCGGAGCAAGTTTAAAATTCCGGAGCAAATTTTGAAATTCCGGAGCAGATTTTGAAATTCCGGAGCAGATTTTGAAATTCCGGAGCAGATTTTGAAAATTCCGGAGCAAGTTGAAATTCCGGAGCAAGTTTAAAATTCCGGAGCAAATTTTGAAATTCCGGAGCAGATTTTAAATTTCCGGAGCAGATTTGAAATTCCGGAGCAAATTTTGAAATTCCGGAGCAGATTTTAATTTTCCGGAGCAGATTTGAAATTCCGGAGCAAATTTGAAAATTCTGGAGCAAGTTGAAATTCCGAAATGGTGATCCAGATGATGGTCGATCTAGATCGTCGTGAAGAAAAGAATAAACTGTACAGCTTAAGAAACTCAAGGGATAATTAGTAAAAAAGACAGGTAAAAGGATCCTATGTATTTAGAGGGAAAATAGTTCCGAAGCAAAAATAAATGAGTTCGGAGCATATTTTTCTTCTGAATACTTCTATCAAAGAGAACATGTCTCCTGAAAGAATTGAGGATCAGGCATCATCATACCCATTTTGTTCAGAAAACCATTAAATTTGGTTTCGTCTAATGCCTTAGTAAAGACATCAGCAATTTCATCGTCAGATGGAACAAAAACAAGTTCGATGTTACCATTTAGAATATGATCTTTAATAAAGTGGTACCGAATGTCAATGTGCTTCGTCATGGAGTGCTGAATTGGATTGTGTGAGATTGCAATGGCACTTTGAGAATCACAGTAGATAGGAATGCGTTGAAATCGGTAACCATAATCCAAGAGTTGAGATTTCATCCAGAGAACTTGAAAGGTACAGCTGGCAGCAGCAATGTATTCAGCTTCGGCTGTAGAGAGAGCGATGCAGTTCTGTTTCTTGGATGACCAGCTGACTAAACGACCACCTAGGAATTGACATCCTCCTGATGTACTTTTCCTATCGAGTTGAAGACCACCATAGTTCGAATCAGAGTAAGCTTGCAGAAGGAAACTTTCATTTGCTGGATACCAGATTCCGAGGTTCTTTGTACCTTTGAGGTACCGGAATATTTGTTTCACAGCCAAAAGATGAGACATCTTCGGATTGACTTGAAATCTGACACATAAGCATGTTGAGAACATTATGTCCGGACGACTTGCAGTGAGATAGAGTAAGGATCCAATCATTCCACGGTACTTCTTTTCATCTACTGAAACACCCGAAGGGTCGGCAAAGATTTTGTGACCGAAGCCCATAAGTACCTTGGCTGAGGCACAGGTGTCCATAGAGTATTTCTTGAGAAGATCAGAAATGTACTTTTCTTGGTGAATAAAAATACCTTTGTTAGTCTGTTTGACTTGAAGGACAAGAAAGAAGCTTAATTCTCGATTCATTCTCATTTGAAAATGACTGACCATCAGTTTAGCAAAATCAGCAACCATAGATGAATCCGTGGATCCAAATATGATGTCGTCCACATAAATTTGTACCAGCATGAGATGTTTTCCATTTGATCTTCGAAACAAAGTGGGATCCAGTATACCTCTTTGAAAACCTAAGCGCTTGAGAAAATCAGTGAGTGTCTCGTACCAAGCCCGAGGAGCTTGCTTGAGTCCGTAGATAGCCTTTCGGAGTTTATAACAGTAGTTCGGAAAGGAAAGGTTAATAAATCCGGGGGCTGTTGAAGGTATACTTCAGTGTCAAGTTCACCATTAAGAAAAGCACTCTTAACATCCATTTGATAAACTTTGAAATCTTTGTGGGCTGCATAAGCAAGAAAGATTCTGATAGCTTTAAGTCGTGCAACAGGAGCAAATGTCTCGTCGTAGTCAAGACCTTCAATTTGAGTGAAACCTTTAGCTACCAATCTTGCCTTATTTTGGATGATAACTCCTGCATCGTCTAGCTTGTTGCAAAATACCCATCTTGTACCAATAATGGGGTGATGTTGAGGAGGAGGTACAAGAGTCCATACTTCATTTCGGTCAAATTCTGCTAGTTCTTCTTGCATAGCTGTAATCCAATTAGCATGCTCTAATGCTTCCTTAATGGATTTGGGTTCAACCATGGATATGAATGCTGAAAAATGGCATTCATTTTGAATGTTGGTAGCTAAGCGATTTTGTACACCAACATTCGGATTGCCTATCACTTGGTTTGGAGGATGATCCTTCGTCCAAACATGCAATCGAGGGAGTTCTTGTGCAGCGGAGGATCCTACATCAACAGTAGAATTGATTTGCTCCCCCTGAATGATTTGAATATTGGGATGATGCTCCCCCTGAACTTCTGAACCGGAGAGGTTGACATCATCATCAGAAGGAAACTCAAAGAAATTTTCATTTTCATCAATGTTAAGAGGATTTGAGTCATCGAAATCAGCAGCTGCATCTTGGAAGTCATCCACATTTGATTCAAGAGAGGGATTGGCATTATTCTCCCCCTCAACCTGAGAAGGTTGAAACGGTTCGGAATCAAATGGATGTAGGCTTGGAAGAGGACCGGAGAGGTTGTGAGAAACTGGGGCTTCCGAAGAAGGAATGGGAATCAGAGATGGTCGTGATCGAGATTCGGAATCAAGAGCTGTTTCGGAAGGACCAAAGAGGGTTTCAAATTCAACCTCGAGAATGGTTTGAGGGTTCGGACATCCTAGCGGAGGAGCATCAGACTCCATGATGTGAGTGGGGCCAGAATTCCGAACAAAGTTGTCATCAAAGGTAATATCGAAGCTTTCTTCCAGAACACGAGTTCTTCGGTTGAGAACTCTGTAAGCTTTGGATTTGGAAGAGTACCCTAGAAAGATCGCTTCATTAGCTTTAGGTTGGAACTTTGTAAGCTGATCACGGTTGTTTTTGATGAAGCATCTGCATTCGAAGACATGTAGAAATGAGATTGTTGGCTTTCGACCATTCATTGCTTCGTATGGTGTCATGTTGAGCCGTCGATTGATAATACTTCGGTTTTGAGTGAAGCAAGCAGTGGATACAGCTTCAGCCCAAAGATAGAGTGGAAGGTTTGCATAGTTCAGCATGGATCGAGCAGCTTCGACGAGTGTTCTATTACGTCTTTCAACTACACCATTTTGTTGTGGAGTGTATGGAGCTGAGAAGTTGTGATCGATTCCTTTTTCTGTGAGGAACTTCTCAATGGTGGAATTAACAAATTCCGAACCATTATCACTTCGGATTCTTCTGACTGGGAGTTTGATAAGAACTTCTATTCCTCTGAATTTAGACTTTGGGACGTAGGCATGGACTTTGGACTTTGATTGTGACTTTGGAACAACTATGTGTTTCTTGGTGAGATTACTTGAGTTCTTTGGAAACAGACAGAATGCTGAAGTCTTTTCATCTATCCAGTAGTCATATTCAACTACTTGTAGGTTCGGAGCTAACTTCTTCGGAACGGTGGTATACGAAGGATTGACACTTTTTGTTATATCCGAGTCAGTTGTTTTGTTAACAGATGATTTGATTTTCCACACAAGATTTTTGTTTGAAGATTTTGAAACAGTGGTTTTTGAACTTGTGGATTTATTTGATGACACATTGTTCTTAGAAAGTTTTTGTTTAAAAATTATACCATCAGATTTTGCAATAAAGACAGATGAAACATTTCGAGGAGCTGGTGAAGTGTTTCGGATGGTTTTGACATTAACATGAGCTTGAGGAGATTTGGAGCTAAGGACTTCCTTTGGTTCCAAACGAACAGGAGGTTCGGAAGATCTCTTTAGGATTCTTGTCGGAACAAACGAATTTTGACTATGGTTTTGACATAAGGACTTCCTTGTGTTGTTTCGAGATGAGTTTGGTTTAGAGTTAGCAATGAACCTGGAATTTTGTCTAGTCTTAACTTCCTTTTTGTAAGCATTTCTACCTTCTACCTTGGGATCTACAACATCTTTTCTATTCAACATTGGTTTTCTCTTAGGATGAGGAGAGGATCCAGAGGTTTGTCCTTTGGATGGATTTGAAAACTTAGGAGTAATGGGAACCAATTTGGTTTTTGAAAGAACTACGGAGTCCGATTCACATGAATCAGAGGACACATTGCTTGAGACTTCAACTTTATCATCTAGAGATGCCCATACAAATTCCGAGGCATTGACTTCAGTTGTTTCCGGAATAATTTCTTCAATCACACAGTTGTTGACGTGATTGCTTTTAGGAACATAGTCTACACAATTTGGAAGACTATAATGATATTCCGTGGTCCGATTCAGGTCCAGGTTTATCAGAGGCGGAAGAGGCGTGGAATCAGGACATTTGACAACTATTGGTTGGAACTCAGGAATTAGTGACTCAAAAGATCTTTTAGTCTCCGAAAGGGGTGACAATGGAGAAACAGGAGTGTCCGAATGTTTAATGTTCAGAACCTCTCCCATGAATGTCAGATTTTGCAAATCCTTCAGGGGACTAACAATTGGTTTCGAAAACTCGCTTCCGAGACCAAGAGCTTTGGACCATGGATGACGAAAATTATGAATCATCTGAATGTCAGCTTCAAGCATGTCAACAGAGTTATGCAAAGCATCTATTTTGGCATTGAGACGTTTGTTATCAGAAATCAAAATATTTCGTTCGGAATAAGTGATTTCACATTTATCTTTCAAAATGATACATTCATCTTTTGACATTACAAGTTCATGCTCTAAAGACTCGATTTTCAATTTCTTATCCTCAAAACGTAATCTAAGACGACTTAGTTCACAGTCTTTCTTCTCACTGGCTTCTATGGCGGACTCATAGGCTTTATAGATGGTGTTCATATCTGTTTGGATCTGGGTCAGATAAGGTTCACATAAAGTCAAATCAAAATTATTATCAGAGATCATGGATTTTACCTGTTGAACAATGCTTCGTCCTGGTGGGTCGTTAGTGGCCATGTAGCAGTAGTGAGGTTCAGCAACATCATCTTCATCTTCGGACCCAGAAGACCAATAACCTTCATCACATTCAACCGTTTGTCTTGCCATTAAACACATATTTCTTCCAGACACCAAATCTTCATCATCTCCGGATGACCAATATCCTTCGACATCTCTTGAAACTGTAGTGACAAATGCCTTCTCACATTCAGCCATTTCTTGTGCTCTTCGGACATAATAAGCTGAGTCTTTGACTTTTGGTTTTTGTGGAGCATCAGCTAGACAGTCTTTGGCAAAATGGTTTGCATGACCACATTTATGACACAAGATCTTTGGTTTTTCTGAGTTGGAATTTTGAGAAGATTCTGGAGCTGAGTTTGGTTTAGTGAGGTTAGGCTTGTATGCAGGAGGTTTTTCGGAGGGGTGTTTTGGTTCCGAAGCAGAATATGGTTGAGGATGGTTTTGGTGAGGAGCGCTGAATCTGTTTTGGTATGGTTTGTAAGAAGGATTGAAGGGCCGTTTGTATTTCATGGAGAGTAAGGCAAACTCTTGTTGGAAACGGAGTTCAGAATCCAAGTTTTCGGAATCATCGTCAGGATAGATGTGTGTGGGTAAAGAAGTTAAGGATGACTGAGTTAATGGAACAGTGGGTTTGTAAGGTTCAGGAGCAGGTGGATTCGGAATGGTTGATTCAAAAGAACTGACTAGAGCAAGTGGTCCTCCGGAAAGTTCTCTTATGGTTTGAGCAACATTTGATTCATGTCCTTGAAGCTCATCAAAAAGTTGATAGAGTTTTAATTTTTTGAAGGAACCATTACTTTGAAGACAAGACTTTACATTTCCCCATCCTTTACCAAGACTGTTAATGAACTTGAGATTGTATTCGAGAGGAGTTCGAACAATCCCATGAGCACTCATGTTGTTGACAACGATTCGATATCGGTTGGAAGCTGAGGCTACAGATTCACCTGGAGTAGTAGTGAAGGTGTCAAAGTCATTGACAACCGAGGTGAGGCGTTTGTCCTTCATATTTTCGGAACCTTCAATCAGATCCTGAATAGTGTCCCAAATTTCTTTGGCTGATTTGCATGGCTTGATGTGCTCAAAGAGTGATGGAGGAACACCAAACACCATTTCAGAGAAGGCGACTTGATCATCATGCAGTTTCTCAATATCATCAGCAGTTAGAGGGGCTGGACGAACTTCATCTTCTCGCATGAGTTGAGCAGCTGCATCTCTTACAACTATTCTTACAGGAACATGAGGGCCTTCTTTGACGGATCTCCAGATTTGTTCACCTTTCTCTTTGGCTAGTAAAAACCTTTCCATTCTAACTTTCCAATGATCATATTCTTCCACAACTAGCAATGGGGCACGTGTAGGGCCACCCACGCTATTTGCGATTTGCATTGAAATCATTTGTTGAGGATTTGAAGCAGCCATTGAAGTCAAGATATCTTCAAGATTAAGTGGTATATAGAATAACTTTTATCCTTAACACAGAAATGGTTGAAATACCAAGGTAAATTCTAACCAACTATAATCTGATCTTATGGATTCAAAGGACAACCACTCGAGCTCTGATACCAATTGTGAGAACAAGATCTTTGCGCAGGGACAAGGTTTAAGAACTCAAACCTTGAGTGAATGCTTGAGATCAATGTCTGCTTAATAATGTATGTTCAAGTCGAGACTGGAAAGACCAGTCAAGTCTTAGATAATCAATTCAACAAATGATCAAGACATTAATTTAGAACAAGTAAATAGTGATCAAGGTAAAGTTAATAAATGAGGAACAAGAAGAATGTTTTAAATGTGATAAGAGCAAATGCCAAAAGTGAGAGAAAGATCCGTTGTTGACTTGTATTGAATGCTCATATATAAAGGAGAGAATGTTACAGCAAATTTACCCAAGTGTTTACATAGGACCGGACAAAAGATATAAGTCTGACATTCTGATTGTCCTAAATCAACTTTAGACTAAGTCCTATGAAACGTTACATCAAAATACAAGACAAAAGTAATAAATGCATAAGAGACAAAATAAATTCATTCCGGACAAGTGATGTTCCGGAGATGAAAGTTTGGTCCGGATCAGCATGCATTCCGGACTTCAGGATCAGCTCCGGAATGCGTTCCTCTTCAAAATACTTCACTCCTTTTCTTCAGCTCCGGACAGGTTCCGGATCACATCTTCCTTCGGAACAGCCTTCGGAATATGTACTTAGGATTGCTAGAGGTTCACTTTCAGGTTCCAACACTAAGCTATCCAATTAGGGTTTTGACTGAAACCCTAGCAGCACAAGTATAAATAGACCCCTTAAGCTTCAGAAATCGGTGAACCCTATTCCTAAGAGTACTAGAGCCGAATTCTATAGCCTCCAACCTCTCTCCAAGATCATCCTCTTGCTTGTGGTGTTTGTAAGCCATTAGAGGAGTGACATTTGTGACTCTAAGCTCCAAGTACAAGAAGATTCAAGCTTTGAAGAAAAGGTAATCATCTAGATCTATTTTTTATTTTAATTTCGAAATATATACACTAGATCTAGGGTTTGTACGTCTTGGATGAATTACATATACAATAGAGAAACCTAGATCCAAGCATTAGGGTTTGCATGAGCACATAGGATGTTCTTTTGGCTCAAACCCATCAGTGGTATCAGAGCTTTGTTTGGTTTCTATTGTATTGATGCATTGTATGTTCATTCATGCTTTAAAATCGTTTTTTGGGCTTTCTGTCTGATGAACTCGACGAGTTCCATTGAGAACTCGACGATTTGGATGAACTCGATGAGTTCCAATGAGAACTCGATGAGTTCCAATGAGAACTCGACGAGTTTAGCTGTCAGACAGAGAGATTTTCAGGATTTCTTGTTGTTTTTCTTAAGGATACCTAAATCGTTTTTTACTAATAAAATCCGAATTTTATTACTGTTTTATGATTATCCTTACCAAATCAAAAGATAATTACCAATTGTTTGAATAATAAATTCATTATTTGATAATATTTGATTATTTAAATTAGTTGTTGAATTATCTTGTAAATAAAATTGACTAGGTCAAATTTAGATAATCATTAAATTAAATATTTAATTTAAATTATTTGCTATTTGATCCTTTGTGTTTTGAAAAGTTCAAAACTTGCCCTCAAGTGTTGAAATTTAAATTTTTTATTAAAAGTTTAATTTAAACTATTTAAATTCCAAACCCTAGAATTTTACAAGTTTAAAATTCAACCTTATACTTTATAATATTATAAGATTAATATATATATATATATATATATATATATATATATATATATATATATGTGTGTGTGTGTGTGTGTGTATAACTTAAATGCTAGTCTTACCCTTAGTAGGTCTCATTCACGAAGCCGATCTATAAGGGGGGTATAAGGTTATGGCCTATAAAATGGTCGTTTAATGGGTGTCCACTCTCACCCACCGCTTCCTTGATTGGTGGTGGGTCGTTAGCCGAACGGGTAGCATAGGGCAACCCTTTCCTCATTAAAAGTATAATGAATCTATATAAAGTAACTAAACGTTTTTCAAAATTCCCAATCTTAGTTAGTTTAGGCAGAAGTGAATTCATGCAATTCCATGAAATTACACTTTGTACCCTTGCTAAGACGTTAGTGGAGCGTGTGTGGTTAACCGGCACACTAATTGGGTTTTAAGCAAATGTGGCAAAGGGTGACTCATTTTTTGTCATAGTTCGATGGAGGGTGTGTGGTTAACCGGCACGTCGAATAGGTGACTGTAACAATGAGGGCACCATGTATATTTGCATGGTTATTCACACCCGCTTTGTGATCCTCGACATCCCAGTCACAAGCTTGAGGGGCATATCGAGATTTAAACATGTCATTGAAAAGTTCAATGAATCTCAAAAGATATAGGAGTTTTCAATACATTTCAAACTTAGCTTTAATTTTTCTTTCATGGTGGAAATTAGTGAATCGTCATTCACTTACCTTCAAATTATTTACTTGTTAGATTACGGCATCCCTTTTCTAATTTGTAAATAATGTTGTTGGATCCTAGTCGTAATTTCTCATTTGGGTGTTTAATTGGTGATTCATTTCTAATCAAACTTTGTTCTTTCTCCTTTTCAGATGTCGAACGTCAACAACAACGTTTCTGGTCCAACTTCCTCTGGCTCGTTCTCACTCATGAACTTGTGTGGGAGAGTGATCTTTGACGGGTCCAAATTCAATGATTGGATCCGCAACATTCGAATGGTCACTCATTACAAGGACAAAGAGTATGTCCTCGATGAGGAGCTAAAGGAAATCAACATCAACACTGCCTTTTCTAAAGAGATCGCCGCCTTTGAGGCCCATGAGCGTGATGCCACAAAAGTACATTGCATCATGCTGGCGACTATGACTGCAGAACTCTAGAAGTCCTATGAGGACATGTACCCCTAAGAAATGCATCAGGATCTGTTGGACCGGTACCACCAAAGCACTAGGCAAGAAAGGTACGAGATCATCACTTTGATGATCACCTCCAAAATGGGTAATGGAGAGTCCCTTACTGCTCATCTACAAAAGATGCAGAGATATGTCGATCGCCTGTTAAAGCTAAATGTTAACTTTGATGAAGAGCTGGCAATTGACATCATCATTCATTCCTTGCCTCCCTACTATAGCCAGTTCCGCATGACCTACCACATGAACAAGGAGGAGGTCACCTTGAGCAAGCTTCAAGGACTGTTGAGGACTGCTGAGAGAAACCTCAAAGATAAATCTGTTGCATCATCTCCAAATCCTACTGCTGCCCTAGTCTTGACAATTGGACAATTGGGTAAGAAAAGGAAGGCTCCCTCAAAGAGCCACCATAAGGGAAAGTCCCAAAATGGCTCCTCTTCTAATGGAACCAAGGTTGGTTCTGCTAAACCCAACTTGAAACCCAAGGAGGTAGAGTGCCACCACTGCCATGAAATAGGGCATTGGAAACGAAGTAGCCCGAAATATCTGCAAGATATCAAGGATGGAAAGATCAAGCCGTCCTACGCAGGTATTTACACTATTAAATTTAATGATTCGTCACATGCTATTTCTTGGGTTCTTGATATAGGATGTGGTTTTCACATTTGTTCTAATTTGCAGGGCCTAAGAAGAAATAGGGATGTGGAGCATGAGAAGATAAATTTGATCATGGGGAACAGAAGATCGTCTCCTGTCACCAAGATTAGAATTTATTGTTTAATGCTCAGTAGTGGATAAGGATTAGATTTAAATAATTGTTGCTATTCACCAGATATGGCAAGAAACATCATTTCATTTCATGGTTTGTATAGGCAGGGTTTTAGATATTCATTTGATAATGAAAAGGGTTCTATTAATGCTTATCTTAATTGTGTTTTCTATTTTGAAGCATTGCCTTGTAATGGACTATATCAAACTGTGTTGGTTGTAGACAATTTAGGAAATGATGTGTTGTGTATTGACTCTTCCAATGATTTGGATAAAGCATGCTTGTGGCATTGTCGTCTTGGACATGTCAACAAGAAACGCATAGCCCAACTCCAAAAGGATGGAGTATTGGAGTCATTCGACCTTAGGGACGATGACGTGTGTGAGTCTTGTTTACTTGGAAAGATGACCAAGTCACCATTCACTTGCACTTGTGCGAGGGGTGAGGGTTTATTGGAACTCATACATACAGATGTATGTGGACCCTTTAGATCCACCACAAGGGATGCGAGCCGCTTCTATGTGACTTTCACTGATGATTATAGCAGATATGGGTATATCTACTTAATCAAGCATAAGTCAGAAACCTCTGAAAAGTTCAAAGAGTTCAAGCAAGAAGTGGAGAATCAGTTGGGCAGGAAAATCAAGATGCTTCGATCTGATCGAGGTGGAGAGTACCTAAGTCTTGAATTCCATGACTACCTCAAGGAATGCTGAATTGTTTCACAATTGACGCCACCTAGGACACCACAGTTGAATGGTGTGGCTGAGAGGCGTAATCGAACCTTCCTAGACACGGTTCAGTCCATGATGAGTCGTGCTTCGCTACCTATCTCATTCTGGGGGTATGCCTTAGATACTACCGCCCATATCCTTAACTTAGTCCCTACGAAGAAGGTTGCCAAAACACCTCATGAGATGTGGACAGGGAAAGCTCCCTCGTTGGCACACATCAAGATTTGGGGTTGCGAGGCTTTCGTAAGACGAGAGACTCACGACAAGCTCGAACCTCGTAGTGAGTGATATATTTTCATCAGCTACCCGCAAAATTCCTTTGGATATCTCTTCTATAGACCAAGTGACAATGTTGTCTTCGTTGCGAGGAGAGGGATTTTCTGAGAGCGAGAACTCATAAGCCAAGGGGACAGTGGGAGGCAAATCAATCTTGAAGAACTTCAAGAGTCGAGCGATGAAGGAACCTTTAACACTGGCGCTCAACCCGAGGAGGAAACTCCGGTTGAACCGATTGACGAGTCCTTACCTCTTAGACGTTCCAGTAGAGTTAGTGTTCCGCCCATGTTGTATGGTTTTCATATAACGAGTGAGGGTGATACGTTTATTAGTGATAGTACACTAGTGAATTTGGACGAACCTAACAGCTACAAGGAAGCCATTGCAGGCCCGGAGTCTGCAAAATGGAAAGAGGCTATGGACAGTGAGATTCAGTCCTTGTATGACAACCAAGTTTGGAATTTGGTTGACAATGTGCCAGGTCGTAAGACGGTCGGGTGCAAGTGGATCTTCAAGAAGAAGACCGAAATGGATGGGAATGTGCACACTTATAAGGCGCGATTGGTTGCGAAGGGTTTCACTCAAACTCCTGGAGTTGATTATGATGAAACCTTCTCACCAGTTGCGAAGATAAAGTCTATCAGGGTGATGCTGGCCATTGTTGCACTTCATGACTATGAAATATGGCAGATAGATGTCAAAACCGCTTTCCTTAACGGGAAGTTGGCTGAGGTTGTTTACATGCCTCAGCCAGAGGGTTTTGTAAATGCGAAGCATCCCAATAGAGTGTGTAAGCTTGAGAAGTACATCTATGGACTAAAAGAAGCATCTCGCAGATGGAATCTTTGTTTCGATGAGAAAGTCAAAGAGTTTGGTTTTCTGCAAAGCGAGGATGAATCGTGTGTATATGTCAAAGCCAGTGGGAGTATAGTAAGCTTCCTCGTATTGTATGTCAATGACATACTACTCATAGGAAACGACATCCCAACCCTGAAGGAAGTTAAATCTTGGCTTGGGAAGTGGTTCGCTATGAAGGACCTCGGAGAGGCTGCTTATATTTTGGGAATAAGGATAGTGAGAAACAGAAGTAAGAGACTGATAGGACTTAGTCAGAATACTTACTTGGACAAGGTATTAAAACGTTTTAGTATGGAGAATTCAAAGAAGGGAGAGTTACCAATACAAAGTAATGCCCAATTGAGTAAGACTCAAAGCCCGAGTACCGAAGTCGAGATAGCAGAAATGAGCCGAGTACCATACGCTTTTGCAGTTGGCTCGATTATGTATGCTATGACTTGTACTCGCCCTGCTGTGGCCTTCGCTTTGAGCATGGTCAGTAGATATCAAGGGAAACCTGGCAAAGCACATTGGACCGTAGTCAAAAATATTCTTAAGTACCTTCGAAGGACCAAGGAATGGTTTCTAGTCCTCGGTGGGAGTGATGACTTAAGGGTACGAGGGTATAGTGACGCCAGTTTCCAGACCGACAGGGACAACTACCGTTCGCAGTTGGGCTGGGTCTTTACCCTAAATGGAGGAGCAGTGACTTGGAAAAGTTCCAAGGAGGAGACCGTAGCTGATTCAACATACGAATCAGAGTATAAAGCGTCGAGCGAAGCGTCAAAGGAGGCAATATGGTCGAAAAACTTCATCGGAGACCTTGGAGTTGTGCCAGCCACAAAGGAGCCCATGGAAATTTTCTGTGATAATGAAGGAGCGGTTGCCTTAACCAAGGAACTGAGGGATCATGGCAGATCTCGACATATCGACATAAAATATCACTTTATTCGACATCGGGTGGAAGAAGGACTCCTCGTAGTGAAGAGGGTATCGTCGGAGGATAACCCAGCAGATCCCCTTACGAAAGGACTGAGTAGGGTTAAGCACTTGCAGCACGCTAGGAGCATCGGACTAAAGGACGATATTAGTTTAGATTAGATAGTTTAGAAACATGTAATAGATAAATGTAATTGACATTTGATGATTAAATAAAAGAGTATTATTTATAAGTAATGTTACTGTCTTATGTTGATTATTTACCTATTGTTTCATTTTGCATGTTTTGACTTCTTGAATAATAAGATTATTCAAAAGTTCCACAATTGCTCATACTTTGGGAGTAGGTATGAAAGAAGATTGTCATGAATTGGTGTGTAGATTGTCTAAAGTGTATTAGACATAGCAAAGGTTTGTTGCAACGTTCATGAGTGCTTATGAGTTTGATTTAAGCATTGGATTAGACTCGCGCTTGCTGGAATCACTTCATGGAATTTATCACGAGTGATCGCAAGACAATAATATCATATGGTCTTAAAACCTAGATATATGGTTTGTTGTTTACTAATTGGTTGTACATTGATAATGCGTAAACGCATCAGTAACTTGATGTTATAAAACGCATTGGTGTGTATGATTTGATTAGTGAATAGTAAATGCATATAAGTCGAAGTTTATCTGTTCCTTTTATCCTAAGAGGGTAAAAGCGATATCAGGGCCCCTCGATGATTTTGTTTTGACTTATGTGCCGGGCCTGGTTAGGACTGAATTGATGTGTTCAATTAAGTTCTATGTCAGACGAATCAAAGATCGAGAAACAAACTGTTGGATAATAAGTATGACTATGTTCCATGTAATTGTCCACACGATATCTAGAACAGAGGATTATACGATCCCTTATCTAAAGGACAGGTTGCTGATAAAATCAGATTTCGACAGCGTCTTTGAAAGCTACGATTGCTAATCGGATTGTATTTACATTTGTAGTTACTAGACTTATCCAAGCGGGAGACTGTTGGATTAGTGTCTAAGCCCGTAACTGTATGTGCTAAGTATTTGACCCGGTTGTACATGGTCCTTTTGGGTTGCCTTCACCGAAGGAACATGATAGGATGATTTATGAATAAGGAGGTTATTATGATTTATTAATATGTTATATGAATAATATATTAAAGGAGAAATCATATAGTTAATTAATATTGGACAAGAATTAATTAAGAATTAATTATGTGGCTAAAAGAGATTAATTAAATAAAGGGACTGGAACTGTCAATTGTGTGCTAGTTGATTTGGGCTGAGAATCCTTATGGAATTAAGGGGTGGACGAAATTAGAGTGGGAGCCCATCTAAATTTCGTCCAAGTCCTTTATTATGGAAGGTTATGTGGACTGCTTAAGGCCTAAGCTATCCAATTAGGGTTTTGACTGAAACCCTAGCAGCACAAGTACAAATAGACCCCTTAGGCTTCAGAAATCGGTGAACCCTATTCCTAAGAGTACTAGAGCCGAATTCTATAGCCTCCAACCTCTCTCCAAGATCATCCTCTTGCTTGTGGTGTTTGTAAGCCATTAGAGGAGTGACATTTGTGACTCTAAGCTCCAAGTACAAGAAGATTCAAGCTTTGAAGAAAAGGTAATCATCTAGATCTATTTTTTATTTTAATTTCGAAATATATACACTAGATCTAGGGTTTGTACGTCTTGGATGAATTACATATACAATAGAGAAACCTAGATCCAAGCATTAGGGTTTGCATGAGCACATAGGATGTTCTTTTGGCTCAAACCCATCAGTGGTATCAGAGCTTTGTTTGGTTTCTATTGTATTGATGCATTGTATGTTCATTCATGCTTTAAAATCGTTTTTTGGGCTTTCTGTCTGATGAACTCGACGAGTTCCATTGAGAACTCGACGATTTGGATGAACTCGATGAGTTCCAATGAGAACTCGATGAGTTCCAATGAGAACTCGACGAGTTTAGCTGTCAGACAGAGAGATTTTCAGGATTTCTTGTTGTTTTTCTTAAGGATACCTAAATCGTTTTTTACTAATAAAATCCGAATTTTATTACTGTTTTATGATTATCCTTACCAAATCAAAAGATAATTACCAATTGTTTGAATAATATATTCATTATTTGATAATATTTGATTATTTAAATTAGTTGTTGAATTATCTTGTAAATAAAATTGACTAGGTCAAATTTAGATAATCATTAAATTAAATATTTAATTTAAATTATTTGCTATTTGATCTTTTGTGTTTTGAAAAGTTCAAAACTTGCCCTCAAGTGTTGAAATTTAAATTTTTTATTAAAAGTTTAATTTAAACTATTTAAATTCCAAACCCTAGAATTTTACAAGTTTAAAATTCAACCTTATACTTTATAATATTATAAGATTAATATATATATATATATATATATATATATATATATATATATATATATATATATATATATGTGTGTGTGTGTGTGTGTGTGTGTGTGTATAACTTAAATGCTAGTCTTACCCTTAGTAGGCCTCATTCACGAAGCCGATCTATAAGGGGGGTATAAGGTTATGGCCTATAAAATGGTCGTTTAATGGGTGTCCACTCTCACCCACCGCTTCCTTGATTGGTGGAGGGTCGTTAGCCGAACGGGTAGCATAGGGCAACCCTTTCCTCATTAAAAGTATAATGAATCTATATAAAGTAACTAAACGTTTTTCAAAATTCCCAATCTTAGTTAGTTTAGGCAGAAGTGAATTCATGCAATTCCATGAAATTACACTTTGTACCCTTGCTAAGACGTTAGTGGAGCGTGTGTGGTTAACCGGCACACTAATTGGGTTTTAAGCAAAGGTGGCAAAGGGTGACTCATTTTTTGTCATAGTTCGATGGAGCGTGTGTGGTTAACCGGCACGTCGAATAGGTGACTGTAACAATGAGGTCACCATGTATATTTGCATGGTTATTCACACCCGCTTTGTGATCCTCGACATCCCAGTCACAAACTTGAGGGGCATATCGAGATTTAAACATGTCCTTGAAAAGTTCAATGAATCTCAAAAGATATAGGAGTTTTCAATACATTTCAAACTTAGCTTTAATTTGTCTTTCATGGTGGAAATTAGTGAATCGTCATTCACTTACCTTCAAATTATTTACTTGTTAGATTACGGCATCCCTTTTCTAATTTGTAAATAATGTTGTTGGATCCTAGTCGTAATTTCTCATTTGGGTGTTTAATTGGTGATTCATTTCTAATCAAACTTTGTCCATTCTCCTTTTCAGATGTCGAACGTCAACAACAACGTTTCTGGTCCAACTTCCTCTGGCTCGTTCTCACTCATGAACTTGTGTGGGAGAGTGATCTTTGACGGGTCCAAATTCAATGATTGGATCCGCAACATTCGAATGGTCACTCATTACAAGGACAAAGAGTATGTCCTCGATGAGGAGCTAAAGGAAATCAACATCAACACTGCCTTTTCTAAAGAGATCGCCGCCTTTGAGGCCCATGAGCGTGATGCCACAAAAGTACATTGCATCATGCTGGCGACTATGACTGCAGAACTCTAGAAGTCCTATGAGGACATGTACCCCTAAGAAATGCATCAGGATCTGTTGGACCGGTACCACCAAAGCACTAGGCAAGAAAGGTACGAGATCATCACTTTGATGATCACCTCCAAAATGGGTAATGGAGAGTCCCTTACTGCTCATCTACAAAAGATGCAGAGATATGTCGATCGCCTGTTAAAGCTAAATGTTAACTTTGATGAAGAGCTGGCAATTGACATCATCATTCATTCCTTGCCTCCCTACTATAGCCAGTTCCGCATGACCTACCACATGAACAAGGAGGAGGTCACCTTGAGCAAGCTTCAAGGACTGTTGAGGACTGCTGAGAGAAACCTCAAAGATAAATCTGTTGCATCATCTCCAAATCCTACTGCTGCCCTAGTCTTGACAATTGGACAATTGGGTAAGAAAAGGAAGGCTCCCTCAAAGAGCCACCATAAGGGAAAGTCCCAAAATGGCTCCTCTTCTAATGGAACCAAGGTTGGTTCTGCTAAACCCAACTTGAAACCCAAGGAGGTAGAGTGCCACCACTGCCATGAAATAGGGCATTGGAAACGAAGTAGCCCGAAATATCTGCAAGATATCAAGGATGGAAAGATCAAGCCGTCCTACGCAGGTATTTACACTATTAAATTTAATGATTCGTCACATGCTATTTCTTGGGTTCTTGATATAGGATGTGGTTTTCACATTTGTTCTAATTTGCAGGGCCTAAGAAGAAATAGGGATGTGGAGCATGAGAAGATAAATTTGATCATGGGGAACAGAAGATCGTCTCCTGTCACCAAGATTAGAATTTATTGTTTAATGCTCAGTAGTGGATAAGGATTAGATTTAAATAATTGTTGCTATTCACCAGATATGGCAAGAAACATCATTTCATTTCATGGTTTGTATAGGCAGGGTTTTAGATATTCATTTGATAATGAAAAGGGTTCTATTAATGCTTATCTTAATTGTGTTTTCTATTTTGAAGCATTGCCTTGTAATGGACTATATCAAACTGTGTTGGTTGTAGACAATTTAGGAAATGATGTGTTGTGTATTGACTCTTCCAATGATTTGGATAAAGCATGCTTGTGGCATTGTCGTCTTGGACATGTCAACAAGAAACGCATAGCCCAACTCCAAAAGGATGGAGTATTGGAGTCATTCGACCTTAGGGACGATGACGTGTGTGAGTCTTGTTTACTTGGAAAGATGACCAGGTCACCATTCACTGGCACTTGTGCGAGGGGTGAGGGTTTATTGGAACTCATACATACAGATGTATGTGGACCCTTTAGATCCACCACAAGGGATGCGAGCCGCTTCTATGTGACTTTCACTGATGATTATAGCAGATATGGGTATATCTACTTAATCAAGCATAAGTCAGAAACCTCTGAAAAGTTCAAAGAGTTCAAGAAAGAAGTGGAGAATCAGTTGGGCAGGAAAATCAAGATGCTTCGATCTGATCGAGGTGGAGAGTACCTAAGTCTTGAATTCCATGACTACCTCAAGGAATGCTGAATTGTTTCACAATTGACGCCACCTAGGACACCACAGTTGAATGGTGTGGCTGAGAGGCGTAATCAAACCTTGCTAGACATGGTTCATTCCATGATGAGTCGTGCTTCGCTACCTATCTCATTCTGGGGGTATGCCTTAGATACTACCGCCCATATCCTTAACTTAGTCCCTACGAAGAAGGTTGCCAAAACACCTCACGAGATGTGGACAGGGAAAGCTCCCTCGTTGGCACACATCAAGGTTTGGGGTTGCGAGGCTTTCGTAAGACGAGAGACTCACGATAAGCTCGAACCTCGTAGTGAGTGATATATTTTCATCGGCTACCCGCAAAATTCCTTTGGATATCTCTTCTATAGACCAAGTGACAATGTTGTCTTCGTTGCGAGGAGAGGGATTTTCTGAGAGCGAGAACTCATAAGCCAAGGGGACAGTGGGAGGCAAATCAATCTTGAAGAACTTCAAGAGTCGAGCGATGAAGGAACCTTTAACACTGGCGCTCAACCCGAGGAGGAAACTCCGGTTGAACCGATTGACGAGTCCTTACCTCTTAGACGTTCCAGTAGAGTTAGTGTTCCGCCCGTGTTGTATGGTTTTCATATAACGAGTGAGGGTGATACGTTTATTAGTGATAGTACACTAGTGAATTTGGACGAACCTAACAGCTACAAGGAAGCCATGGCAGGCCCGGAGTCTGCAAAATGGAAAGAGGCTATGGACAGTGAGATTCAGTCCTTGTATGACAACCAAGTTTGGAATTTGGTTGACAATGTGCCAGGTCGTAAGACGGTCGGGTGCAAGTGGATCTTCAAGAAGAAGACCGAAATGGATGGGAATGTGCACACTTATAGGGCGCGATTGGTTGCGAAGGGTTTCACTCAAACTCCTGGAGTTGATTATGATGAAACCTTCTCACCAGTTGCGAAGATAAAGTCTATCAGGGTGATGCTGGCCATTGTTGCACTTCATGACTATGAAATATGGCAGATAGATGTCAAAACCGCTTTCCTTAACGGGAAGTTGGCTGAGGTTGTTTACATGCCTCAGCCAGAGGGTTTTGTAAATGCGAAGCATCCCAATAGAGTGTGTAAGCTTGAGAAGTCCATCTATGGACTAAAAGAAGCATCTCGCAGATGGAATCTTTGTTTCGATGAGAAAGTCAAAGAGTTTGGTTTTCTGCAAAGCGAGGATGAATCGTGTGTATATGTCAAAGCCAGTGGGAGTATAGTAAGCTTCCTCGTATTGTATGTCAATGACATACTACTCATAGGAAACGACATCCCAACCCTGAAGGAAGTTAAATCTTGGCTTGGGAAGCGCTTCGCTATGAAGGACCTCGGAGAGGCTGCTTATATTTTGGGAATAAGGATAGTGAGAAACAGAAGTAAGAGACTAATAGGACTTAGTCAGAATACTTACTTGGACAAGGTATTAAAACGTTTTAGTATGGAGAATTCAAAGAAGGGAGAGTTACCAATACAAAGTAATGCCCAATTGAGTAAGACTCAAAGCCCGAGTACCGAAGTCGAGATAGCAGAAATGAGCCGAGTACCATACGCTTTTGCAGTTAGCTCGATTATGTATGCTATGACTTGTACTCGCCCTGCTGTGGCCTTCGCTTTGAGCATGGTCAGTAGATATCAAGGGAACCCTGGCAAAGCACATTGGACCGTAGTCAATAATATTCTTAAGTACCTTCGGAGGACCAAGGAATGGTTTCTAGTCCTCGGTGGGAGTGATGACTTAAGGGTACGAGGGTATAGTGACGCCAGTTTCCAGACCGACAGGGACAACTACCGTTCGCAGTCGGGCTGGGTCTTTACCCTAAATGGAGGAGCAGTGACTTGGAAAAGTTCCAAGCAGGAGACCGTAGCTGATTCAACATACGAATCAGAGTATAAAGCGTCGAGCGAAGCGTCAAAGGAGGCAATATGGTCGAAAAACTTCATCGGAGACCTTGGAGTTGTGCCAGCCACAAAGGAGCCCATGGAAATTTTCTGTGATAATGAAGGAGCGGTTGCCTTAACCAAGGAACCGAGGGATCATGGCAGATCTCGACATATCGACATAAAATATCACTTTATTCGACATCGGGTGGAAGAAGGACTCCTCGTAGTGAAGAGGGTATCGTCGGAGGATAACCCAGCAGATCCCCTTACGAAAGGACTGAGTAGGGTTAAGCACTTGCAGCACGCTAGGAGCATCGGACTAAAGGACGATATTAGTTTAGATTAGATAGTTTAGAAACATGTAATAGATAAATGTAATTGACATTTGATGATTAAATAAAAGAGTATTATTTATAAGTAATGTTACTGTCTTATGTTGATTATTTACCTATTGTTTCATTTTGCATGTTTTGACTTCTTGAATAATAAGATTATTCAAAAGTTCCACAATTGCTCATACTTTGGGAGTAGGTATGAAAGAAGATTGTCATGAATTGGTGTGTAGATTGTCTAAAGTGTATTAGACATAGCAAAGGTTTGTTGCAACGTTCATGAGTGCTTATGAGTTTGATTTAAGCATTGGATTAGACTCGTGCTTGTTGGAATCACTTCATGGAATTTATCACGAGTGATCGCAAGACAATAATATCATATGGTCTTAAAACCTAGATATATGGTTTATTGTTTACTAATTGGTTGTACATTGATAATGCGTAAACGCATCAGTAACTTGATGTTATAAAACGCATTGGTGTGTATGATTTGATTAGTGAATAGTAAATGCATATAAGTCGAAGTTTATCTGTTCCTTTTATCCTAAGAGGGTAAAAGCGATATCAGGGCCCCTCGATGATTTTGTTTTGACTTATGTGTCGGGCTTGGTTAGGACTGAATTGATGTGTTCAATTAAGTTCTATGTCAGACGAATCAAAGATCGAGAAACAAACTGTTGGATAATAAGTATGACTATGTTCCATGTAATTGTCCACACGATATGTAGAACAGAGGATTATACGATCCCTTATCTAAAGGACAGGTTGCTGATAAAATCAGATTTCGACAGCGTCTTTGAGAGCTACGATTGCTAATCGGATTGTATTTACATTTGTAGTTACTAGACTTATCCAAGCGGGAGACTGTTGGATTAGTGTCTAAGCCCGTAACTATATGTGGTAAGTATTTGACCCGGTTGTACATGGTCCTTTTGGGTTGCCTTCACCGAAGCAACATGATAGGATGATTTATGAATAAGGAGGTTATTATGATTTATTAATATGTTATATGAATAATATATTAAAGGATAAATCATATAGTTAATTAATATTGGACAAGAATTAATTAAGAATTAATTATGTGGCTAAAAGAGATTAATTAAATAAAGGGACTGGAACTGTCAATTGTGTGATAGTTGATTTGGGCTGAGAATCCTTATGGAATTAAGGGGTGGACGAAATTAGAGTGGGAGCCCATCTAAATTTCGTCCAAGTCCTTTATTATGGAAGGTTATGTGGACTGCTTAAGGCCTAAGCTATCCAATTAGGGTTTTGACTGAAACCCTAGCAGCACAAGTACAAATAGACCCCTTAGGCTTCAGAAATCGGTGAACCCTATTCCTAAGAGTACTAGAGCCGAATTCTATAGCCTCCAACCTCTCTCCAAGATCATCCTCTTGCTTGTGGTGTTTGTAAGCCATTAGAGGAGTGACATTTATGACTCTAAGCTCCAAGTACAAGAAGATTTAAGCTTTGAAGAAAAGGTAATCATCTAGATCTATTTTTTTATTTTAATTTCGAAATATATACACTAGATCTAGGGTTTGTATGTCTTGGATGAATTACATATACAATAGAGAAACCTAGATCCAAGCATTAGGGTTTGCATGAGCACATAGGATGTTCTTTTGGCTCAAACCCATCAGATATATCATTCAAAGGTATCAAGCTCAAAGCTTTCTCATTGTTTGATTAGTTCATGTTTTGGTCCATTTTAAGGGTTTTATGTCCCAAGCTTGAAGCTTTATTAGTTTGGCGAACTCCAGAGCATAATACATGTCCATTTAGGTGTTTCTAGTTGTTTGGACTCATAAAAATGAGATCTTGGTCATCAATATCTCTCCATGCATGAGATATGAGGACCTTTGTGAGTAAAGGATGAGACTTTATGAGATTTAGACTTGTCCATCCATGCTAAGGCATAAAGTCACCAATTTTACGAAGTAATGGACCTTATCTAGCCCGGATCTGAAGTAGTAGAAATGGTCTTAATGGATTAAGACTAAAAGAGTGAAAAAAGGAAACCTAGGGAGTATGTCGTGCGTACTCCCAGCTATGCTCAACGTAGAGGTGAGCCATGCTTAGCTGACTGAACGCCCAGTGTAAAGGGACGTACGCCCAGCGTACGCGTTGGGTGTTGACTTCTGTTGACTTTTAGGGTTTTGGTCAAGTTGTGGACTTTGGAGGCCATGGAGAGGTAAAATGGTCTTTTACCCTTCTGAGATTTAGTAGAGAACTTAGCCTAACATCTTTTGGGGGTTGTTAATATCAATTATTAATTAGAGAAATACATGATATATGTTAGGCGGAGTCTAGACCAGCAGTTTGGGTACGTGATATATTGCTTTACTTTACAAGGTGAGTCTTCTCACTATACTTACCTTAGTGGTAATTACAGTGTGACCGGAGGGTCTTATTTGTGTTACTGACCGGAGGGTCTTATTTTCTTATATTGAGATATGTGATATTATGCATTATGTCTTTGTGATTATTGTTGTATATTACTCTGTGCATTATTGAGCTATGACCGGAGGGTCTTCACTAAGACATAGGACCGGAGGGTCCATACCGAGCCGTGAGACCGGAGGGTCATCACTGATACACATGACCGGAGGGTCCTTATCGAGATATAGCCATGAGAGGCTAATTATTTGTGTATCTGGTATTTTGGGGAAATCACTAAGCTTCGTGCTTACAATGTTTGTGTAAAATGTGTTTCAGGTACATCTCAGGATCGCAGGAAGGCGCCGACATGATTGTACACACCAGCTTGTTGATTTGTGTTATGAGGATTCTGGGATATTTGATAACAAACTTTGATGTTTTGTGATTGAGAAAAATGATAATTTGGCATGAGAATTGTTAAACTATGTTTTATGTGAACTTTTAAAAATGAAAATTTTTGTTTGAAAATTTTGAGCGTTACAAGTTGGTATCAGAGCCTTGGTTTGAGTGATCTGGATGTACCCTCGGGTATGTATGGACTCAAACTGAGGATTTGAGAAATTTTTCAAAAAGAAATGGTTTTCTAAATAAGCAAACAGATTTCAAGAGAAAACGAGACGAAGTCGTGTACAATCAGCCAGAGCCCGAGCAGTGATTTCCCAAAATACCCTTACTTGAGTATATTATGAGATGAGTTACTATTTAGCTATTAGTACTGCATGCTAGATTATAGGCTAGGTTATTTCAGGAATTTTGAGTTAGAGTTTCCTGATTCATGATGCCTTAGCCTAGGAGGTCGTTATTGAACGACATTATTCGTGCCATTTGCTCTATATGTTGTTTAGTTGTACATGACAGAGATCTGTACGAGATGGATTAGAGTTGAGGAGAGATCTAGGAGGAGTATCTAGATGTTTAGCTTGAGGAGTCTACTGAGAGAGTAGTTAGATACCGATAAGGGGTAGAGTACCTGTGAGTTAAGATCCTAAGAGAAGGACTTGAGGCGAATGCGGGTTGGTGTGGAAGGTAGTATTGGGCCCGTACTACTGAAAGTACCGGATCCGTACGCGACTCAAGTAAGAATCTCGGGATACTAATGAGCATGTAGGGATGTGTATATACGTGTGTACTTTAGCCTGTCCCTGATGGTTTTCGTGTTTATGTTTCAGAGAGAGATTATGGTGGCTACCCGAGTTTCAGGCTCTGGCAACCCCGAGAGGGCGAGTACCAGTGATGAGGAGATCCGCAGGATCATTGCGAGTGAGGTTGCCGCAACTATAAGGGAGTCCATTCCGGAGATGTTCGGGTCTATTAAGACCACGTTGATTGAAACTTTTGACGAGCGATATGCTGCCATCACCGAGGTTGTCGCTGTCGTAGCCACCGCAACCCTCGCAGCAGCTAGGCCACAAGGGAGTGACTCGTTGATGTTCCAAGAGTTCAGAAACACAAAGCCACCAGAGTTTGACGAGACCCAGGACCCAATTGCTACGATGCGATGGATCTCCGATATCGAGGGATGCTTTTATACTTGTTCATGCCCGGAGAACCTAAAGGTTCGATTCGTTCTGAACCAACTTCGCTTGGGAGCGAAGGACTGGTGGAAGTTTGCGACGACTGACTATTCTCTTGCAGACCATGATGCAGTGACTTGGGAGAGATTTACCTAGCTATTCCGAGATGAGTTCGTTCCCCATGTGGAGAGGGAACGATTAGCCCAGGAGTTTCTGTCTCTCAGACAGAAGACAGAGACAGTGACCGAGATTACGAGGATGTTTCATGAGAGGGCATTATTTTTCCCTGAGCATGTATCTACTGAGCAGGCATGTGTGAGTCGGTATTTGAGCATTTTGAGGAGCGATATTTGGGATTTCGTGGCGAACTCGTCATATAGGACATTGGCTGAGCTACAAACCAATGCCAGAAGGAAGGAGATCGAGCTGGAGACTCAGACTAGGGATGAGGGAGAGTCTCAGGGGAGAGATAGGAGACTAATGCAGTCGCAGCCGACAACCAAGCGGGCTAGGCCCGCTGATACTAGAGCAGGAGGCCAGAAAGGTCGCACTTATGGCATATGGTGAAGGATTGCCCCAAGGGATTTTCGGTCTACTTTCATTGCAACCAGATTGGCCATCGGAAGGCCGAGTGTCCTCAGCTCACTCAGGGGTCAGCCCAGGCCCCTACTCCTGCTACCCTGTGTGTCACTGATGGTCGGACCGGGAAGGCCGAGGCTCCAAGAGCTCATGGGAGAACTTTCCAGTTGATTGCGGAGGAGGTCTGCACAGCACCTAACATTGTTGTTGGTACGTATCTTATTATTCATATTGTTGTTATAACTTGTTTGTACTTATATTGTGTTTAATATAGGTACTTTTCTTGTGAATTATGTGCCTGCTTTGGTGCTATTTGACTCGGGTGCGAGTCTATCTTTCATGTCTTTATCCTTTAGTCGACGCATGAGTGTTAGACGCGAGGCTTTGAGTCGACCATTGAGAGTTTCTATAACCGACGAGCATGCGGTTTTTGCTACTGATGTATTACGGGGTGGTGTTTTGGATATTTTCAGTGTTGAGTTCCCGGTAGATCTGGTGCCAATAGCGATAGGAGATGTCTGCGTCATAGTGGGCATGGATTGGTTGAGCCGATTTGGAGCTGTGATTGATTGCGAGCGTCAGATGGTGATGATACAAGACCCTAGTGGGGGAGTACTTACTGTTTATGGAAAAGGAACTAGATCGGGATCAGCTTTCTGCTCTGCCGCTAGGGCGAGACAGAGTCTGTTGTAGGGATGTATGGGTTTCTTAGTTTATGTAGCGGATACTCAGGTTGCCAAGGAGAGATTGGTTTCTGTTTCCGATGTTCCAGTGGTATGTGATTTCCCAGATGTTTACCCTGGGGATTTACTGGGTGTGCCTCCTGAGAGACAGGTGGCGTTCCGGATCGATCTGATTCTGGGGGCGGCGCCTATTGTCAAGGCACCATATCGCCTTGCACCGCCAGAGATTCAGGAATTATCCTCGCAACTCAAGGAGCTGTTGGGGAAGGGTTTCATTAGACCGAGTAGCTCATCGTGGGGAGCGCCAATCCTTTTTGTCAAGAAAAGGGATGGCTCACACCGGATGTGCATCGACTACTGGGAGTTGAACAAGTTGACGGTCAAGAACCATTATCCACTACCAAGGATCAACGACTTGTTTGATCAGTTGCAGGGAGCATCTTGGTTTTCGAAGATTGATTTGAGATCTGGGTATCATCAGATGAGGTTATGCGAGGAGTATATCCAGAAGACGACCTTCCAGACTCGTTATGGGCATTACGAGTTTGTGGTGATGTTTTTCGGGCTCACCAATACACTAACAACGTTCATGGACCACATGAACCGGGTGTGTAGGTCCATGTTGGATCGGTCGGTGATCGTGTTCATTGATGATATTTTGGTGTACTCGAGGTCTAGGAAACAACACGAGGAGCATCTTCGGGAGATTCTTGGGGTGTTGAGGATAGAGAGGCTTTATGCCAAATTCTCCAAGCGTGACATCTGGTTACGAGAGGTCCAGTTTTTGGGACACCTCGTTAAACAGAATAGGATTTTGGTCGACCCGACCAAGATTGAGGTAGTTATGCAGTGGGAGGTGTCGAGGTCCCCAACCGAGATCAGGAGTTTTCTGGGCATGGCAGGCTACTATCAGAGGTTTATCAGAGATTTCTCCAAGATTGTTGTTCCTCTCACCAAATTGACCAGGAATGGTGTTATCTTTGCTTGGGGGCATGAGCAGCAGGCATCATTTGAGACTCTTCGCCAAAGAATTTGCGAAGCTCCAGTGTTAGCCGTTTCGGAAAGAGTGGAGGACTTCGTAGTCTGCTGTGATGCATCCATAGCGGATTGGGTGTTGTGTTGATGCAGAGGTGGCACGTGATAGAATATGCGTCGAGGCAGCTAAAGCCTCACGAGACTAGATATCCCACCCATGATTTGGAGTTGGAGGCGGTGGTATTCGCCCTCAAGATTTGGCGCCAATATCTCTATGGTGTCTGATGTACCATATACACGGACCATAAGAGTCTAAAGTACCTTATGGATCAGCCCAACCTGAATATGAGACAGAGGATGTGGTTGGATGTGGTAAAGGACTACGACTGTGGGATTTTGTATCATCTTGGCAAGGCTAATGTGGTAGCCGATGCCCTGAGTCGTAAAGCAGTGAGTGCTCCGATCCGAGACGTGTGTATTGATGCGACATTGGTTCCGACCACCTGCCCTGAGAGTTCGCTTCTACACCGGAGACGAATCTGCGAGGTCACAACAGAGAGATACGTTAGAGCCGCCCCAGGGACTGTGCCACAGGGGCGAGCTCCGGCGGTCAAGTTAGATCATCTGGTAGATCTGAGATGATTCTCTTTAGCTAGAGAGAACCATCTTGGTGGTGGTGGTGGTGTATGGTGGTTGACGGCGGCTGGTGGCGGCTGAGCCACCCGATCGGAGTATAGTGTAGCGGCTGAGCCATGGGGGAAGTGTAGTGGCGGCTGAGCCACTTGGGGAAGAGTCCCCCTTCATGGAGGAGGCACTATTCTATTTATAGTGGACAATTAGGTCAAGGGGAAATAGGTCAGGCCTTGGGCCAGCCCAATTCAGGCCCACATAGCAAGGAGTTGGGCAAGGCCGCCCGGTGGCACCGGGCGGGGCTGGCGAGCGTGCCCCAGGCTAGGCTGGCAGGCGCGCACCAGGAAAGGCTGGCAAAGGGACACCAGGTCAGGCCAACAGGAGAGTCCCCAGCAAGGCTAGCAAGGGAGTCCCCAGGCCGGGCCAACAGGAGAGTCCCCAGCAAGGCTGGCAAGGGAGTCCCCAGCAAGGCTGACGAGGGAGCGCCAGGCGAGGCTGGCGTACCAGAGCCGTCTAGGCCATGCTAATGGACCATATATCAACAAGTCCCCCAGTCCGATGTTATTGGTATGCGGTCAATGACATTCGACTGGACTCAGTCATATAAACCATGTGTCATCAGGTTGGCAAGGGAGCGTCAGGCCGGGCCAGCAGGAGAGTCCCCACCAAGGCTGGCGAGGGAGCGCCAGGCGAGGCTGGCGCGCCAGAGCTGTCTAGGCCATGCTAATGGACCATATATCAACAAGTACCCCCATTCCGATGTTATTGGTACGCTTCCAATGACATTGGACTGGACTTATTCTAATAAACTATGCGTCGTCAAGTCCTCCTAGTCCGATGTAATTGAATTGCTAACAATTGGATCGGACTAGACAAAGCATCAATACATTAAAGAATAAAAAGAATGACCAAACCTTACCCATGGGAGTCGTGGTATTGCGCAATGAACCAAACATGGGTTGGCTGAATGATCTTTCCTTGTTAAGAATACGACCGGTCTGTGAGATGCAACGTAGTTGTTGCTGAGATCATGCAGGGTGAGGCTGTTAATAATGTTATGCGGAGCGAAGCTGCTATGCGGCGATGATTTCGATAAGAAGTCGGGCCAAGGTAGCTAAGAAATTTAATCTCGCCATTCAGTACCTGAGACTGTTATCCGTCACAGTTGTTGTTGTAGGCACACGCATATGGGATATCACCGGTGACCATGTACATAATCTGCTTTGCACGAGCATTAACAACCGTCCTAAAGGTGTCTCCAAAGTACGCTATACCTAACTGGATTCCCCCAGTCTTATGTGGGTAGCGTAGGTATCCATATCAGACTATGACGAAGAAGGCAAGGTTGCTATATCAATACACGAAGAAGTTGTCGGCATAAAAAGTAGCAAAAACTCTTTGTCCGAGATGGATGTTGTCACACCGATGAGTTGTATGGTTGTTAACTGAAATATAAGTAGCAGGGATTATAGGTAGGGGATGCGCAGTGAGACTATTGTCGAGAGTTAGGCAAAAGAGATGCTGAGGGATACAGGGCGAGTCTATAGGTAGGGGTTGTGCAGCAAGACCGTTTCCGAAAGCCATGCAATGGAGATGATGAGGGTTATAGGTAAAAGGGCCGCTGTCGTGATAACCTTCTTGCTGAAGAGTAACCTCACTATAGCAGAATGTAATGTGGAAAACGCTTTGTCGATCGTCTGAGCACAAGAGAACTATGATGACTGTGAGAGAGGAAACACTGAGAGCATGGTGATAGGCGTGGAATAAGCTTGTAATGTGCGACTTACGGTGCACGACGATGCGCGACTTATGTTGCGCGACTTAGAAGAATAGCGTGGGCTTAGCAGTTAGTGATCATGGAGATGTCACAGGAGAGCATCGCATGGGATAGATCGAACTTAGCTGCCAACGATCGTAAATACGTCATGCGGGAGAGCACCGCGTGGAATGGATCGAGCTTGACTACCTGCAAACGTAGATACATCACGCGAGGGAACATCGCGTGGAATGGATTGGGCTTGGCTGCCAGCGATCGTAGATACATCCCACGGGATAACATCGCGTGGAGTGGATCGGGCTTGGCTACCAGTGATCGTAAATACATCACGTGGGACAACATCGCATGGAGTGGATCGGGCTTGGCTGCCTGCGATCATAAATACATCACGCGGGAGAACATCGCATAGAGTGGATCGGGCATAGCTGCCAGCGATCGTAAATACATCACGGGGGAAAGAATCGCGTGGAGTAGATTGGGATTGGCTTCCAACGATCATCAATACATCACACCGGAGAACATCGTGTGGAGTGGATCGGGATTGGCTGCCAGCGATCGTAAATACATCATGCAGGAAAGCATCGCGTGGAACGGATCGAAATTGGCTGCCAGCGATGGTAGATACATCACGCAGGAGAGCATCACGTTGAATCATGTAGGCAAAGGTTGCAAACCTTCGAGCCTCGTTGGTGGAGCATGCCGCTAGAATGGAGTCGAGTTGACAAGTCGAGCGATTCGAGGAAAGGGTGCTAAACCTCACATGAGGAGCTTGCCGCTATAATGGAGTCGGGCTGAGAAATCAGGCGACTCGAGGCGAGGGTGCTGAACCTCGCATGCAGAGCTTGCCGCTATAATGGAGTCGGGCTGAGGAGCCAGGCGAGGGTGCTGAACCTCGCATGCGGAGCTTGCGTCTATAATGGAGTCGGGCTAAGAAGCCAGACGAGGGTGCTGAACCTCGTATGCGGAGCTTGCCTCTATAATGGAGTCGGACTGAGAAGTCAGGCGACTCAAGGCGAGGGTGGTGGACCTCGCATGAAGAGCTTGCTGCCATAATGGAGTCGGGCTGAGAAGCCAGGCGAGGGTACTAAACCTCGCATGAGGAGCTTGCCTCTATAATGGAGTTGGACTCAGAAGTCAGGCGACTCAAGGTGAGGGTGCCGATCCTCGCATGCGGAGCTTGCCGCTATAATGGCGTCGGGATGAGAAGCCAGGCAACTCAAGGCAAGGATGTCGAGCCTTGCATGATCATGCAATATTTTGTGTCTAGACTGGGTGACCAGTCCGGGTTGAAGTGTAATGGAACCTGATGCTTTGCTGCATCTTTAGTTGTAGTGACGATTGGTGCCTCGCTGTTTTGGCTGTCTGCCGAGGGCAATGCGGCGATGCTATTTAGAGTTGGATAATGTAGCTGCTGTCAAGTGGTGCATAGCGAGGCTGTTGTCGAGAGCTGGTCACCAGGGCCGCTGAGAACCGAGCATCGAGCTGCTAGCGACAGATGAGCAGCACGACCACTGAGAGCTGGGCAACGAGACTACCAAGGGTTGAACCACGAGGCTACTCTTTCGATCCAGAATATTAATGTCACCCCGGGAGTGCACTATCATGCATAACATTAGCTCTTCATGTACTTTAACTCTGCCCCTTCAGAATAAAAATCACTTTTGCATAGTATCGTACAAACCCTACCCCCCCCCCCTTCTTAGAGGAGGCGAGGAATGGAAACGATGGATGTATAGTTGATGGAAATGGGGCGACACAACTATTGAAAAAGCTAGGCGACACAAGTGCTGACAAAATTTGGGTAACGCGGCCGGCGCGATTGCTGGGAGTCAGACAACGTAGCTACTGATGACCGAGCTTCACGGCTGCTGAGCTGGGTCGCATCGCTATTGAGGATCAGGTTGTGCGACTGTTGAGATCCAAGTAGTGCGTCTGCTGAGAGCTGAGCAGTGAGATTATGAGGAGCCAGTTAACGCGAATGGTGAGGGTGGTGGCTGAGCCACTCGATCGGAATATAGTGTGGCGGCTGAGCCATGGGGGAAGTGTAGTGGCGGCTGAGCCACTTGGGGAAGAGTCCCCCTTCATGGAGGAGGCACTATTCTATTTATAGTGGACAATTAGGTCAAGGGGAAATAGGTCAGGCCTTGGGCCAGTCCAATTCAGGCCCAACTAGCAAGGAGTTGGGCAAGGCCGCCCGGAGGCACTGGGCGGGGCTGGCGAGCGCGCCCCATGCTAGGCTGGCAGGCGCGCACCAGGAAAGGCTGGCAAAGGGACGCCAGTCCAGGCCAGCAGGAGAGTCCCCAGCAAGGCTAGCAAGGGAGTCCCCAGGCCGGGCCAACAGGAGAGTCCCCAGCAAGGCTGGCAAGGGAGTCCCCAGCAAGGCTGATGAGGGAGCGCCAGGCGAGGCTGGCGTACCAGAGCTGTCTAGGCCATGCTAATGGACCATATATCAACAAGTCCCCCAGTCCGATGTTATTGGTATGCGGCCAATGACATTCGACTGGACTCAGTCATATAAACCATGTGTCATCAGGCTGGCAATGGAGCGTCAGGCCGGGCCAGCAGGAGAGTCCCCACCAACGCTGGCGAGGGAGCGCCAGGCGAGGCTGGCGCGCCAGAGCTGTCTAGGCCATGCTAATGGACCATATATCAACAAGTACCCCCATTCCGATGTTATTGGTACGCTTCCAATGACATTGGACTGGACTTAGTCAAATAAACTATGCGTCGTCAAGTCCCCCTAGTCCGATGTAATTGAATTGCTAACAATCGGATCAGACTAGACAAAGCACCAATACATTAAAGAATAAAAAGAATGACCAAACCTTACCCATGGGAGTCGTGGTATTGCGCAATGAACCAAACATGGGTTGGCTGAATGATCTTTCCTTGTTAAGAATACGACCGGTCTGTGAGATGCAACGTAGTTGTTGCTGAGATCATGCAGGGTGAGGCTGTTGATAATGTTATGTGGAGCAAAGCTGCTATGCGGCGATGATTTCGATAAGAAGTCGGGCCAAGGTAGCAAAGAAATTTAATCTCGCCATTCAGTACCTGAGACTGTTATCCGTCACAGTTGTTGTTGTAGTCACATGCATATGGGATATCACCGGTGACCATGTACATAATCTGCTTTGCACGAGCATTAACAACCGTCCTGAAGGTGTCTCCAAAGTACGCTATACCTAACTGGATTCCCCCAGTCTTATGTGGGTAGCGTAGGTATCCATATCAGACTATGACGAAGAAGGCAAGGTTGCTATATCAATACACGAAGAAGTTGTCGGCATAAAAAGTAGCAAAAACTCTTTGTCCGAGATGGATGTTGTCACACCGATGAGTTGTATGGTTGTTAACTGAAATATAAGTAGCAGGGGTTGTAGGTAGGGGCTGTGCAGTGAGACTATTGTCGAGAGTTAGGCAAAAGAGATGCTGAGGGATACAGGGCGAGACTATAGGTAGGGGTTGTGCAGCAAGACCGTTTCCGAAAGCCATGCAATGGAGATGATGAGGGTTATAGGTAGCAGGGCCGCTGTCGTGATAACCTTCTTGCTGAAGAGTAACCTCACTATAGCAGGATGTAATGTGGAAAACGCTTTGTCGATCGTCTGAGCACAAGAGAACTATGATGACTGTGAGAGAGGAAACACTGAGAGCATGGTGATAGGCATGGAATAAGCTTGTAATGCGCGACTTATGGTGCACGACGATGCGCGACTTATGTTGCGCGACTTAGAAGAATAGCTTGGGCTTAGCAGTTAGTGATCATGGAGATGTCACAGGAGAGCATCGCATGGGATAGATCAAACTTAGCTGCCAACGATCGTAAATACGTCATGCGGGAGAGCACCGCGTGGAATGGATCGAGCTTGACTACCTGCGAACGGAGATACATCACGCGAGGGAACATCGCGTGGAATGGATCGGGCTTGGCTGCCAGCGATCGTAGATACATCCTGCGGGATAACATCGCGTGGAGTGGATCGGGCTTGGCTACCAGTGATGCTTTGCTGCATCTTTAGTTGTAGTGACGATTGGTGCCTCATTGTTTTGGCTGTCTGCCGAAGGCAATGCGGCGATGCTATTTAGAGTTGGATAATGTAGCTGCTGTCAAGTGGTGCGTAGCGAGGCTGTTGTCTAGAGCTGGTCACCAGGGCCGCTGAGAACCGAGCATCGAGCTGCTAGCGACAGATGAGCAGCACGACCACTGAGAGCTGGGTAACGAGACTACCAAGGGTTGAACCACGAGGCTACTCTTTCGATCCAGAATATTAATGTCACCCCGGGAGTGCACTATCATGCATAACATTAGCTCTTCATGTACTTTAACTCTGCCCCTTCAGAATAAAAATCACTTTTGCATAGTATCGTACAAACCCTACCCCCCCCCCTTCTTAGAGGAGGCGAGGAATGGAAACGATGGATGTATAGTTGCTGGAAATTGG
This sequence comes from Lactuca virosa, assembly GCF_052849685.1. Classification (NCBI taxonomy): domain Eukaryota; kingdom Viridiplantae; phylum Streptophyta; class Magnoliopsida; order Asterales; family Asteraceae; genus Lactuca; species Lactuca virosa. The sequence continues at coordinate 57,741,120 of NC_136431.1, forward strand.
GCGACACAACTATTGAAAAAGCTAGGCGACACAAGTGCTGACAAAAGTTGGGTAGCGCGGCCGGCGCGATTGCTGGGAGTCAGACAACGTAGCTGCTGATGACTGAGCTTTGCGGCTGCTGAGCTGGGTGGCATTGCTATTGAAGATCAGGTTGTGCGACTGTTGAGATCCAAGTAGTACGTCTGCTGAGAGCTGAGCAGTGAGATTACGAGAGCCAGTTAACGCGAATGGTGAGGGCTTCCTGAAGTCGGTCGACACGACTGCTAATAGCCATGTAGTGTGGTTACCGAGGGCTAGGCAAAGAGACTACCAAGGGCTGGTCAGCATAACTGTTGGGATCCAGGAAGCGCAGCCGCTGAGGAGTAGGCTTTACAAATGCTCTTTCATTCATAACACTAATGTCTTCCTGGGAATGCGTGACCATATACCATGTCCGCTTGTTATGTAGTTCAACTCTTTTCTTGGAATAACACTTCTGTAGTGTTGTGCTAGCCTTAGATACCATCCGAGAGGCCCAATCGGTGGCCATGAGACCAGAGAACCGTAAGAGAAAGAGGGTGATCGGGAGGATTTTTTAGTTTGAGACTGATAGTCGGGGACTTATGACTTTTCATGGGCGGATATGGGTGCCATATACGGGGGGAGTCCGACAGACTTTGATGGAGGAGGCCCATAAGTTGAGATTTTCAATCCCCCCTGGGGCCACCAAGATGTATTTGGACTTGAAAAAGGATTATTGGTGGCCCTGTATGAAGAGAGATGTGGCATGGGTAGTCGAGAGATGTTTGACCTGTCGTCAGGTCAAGGCAGAGTACCAGCGTCCCCATGGCCAGTTGCAGCCTTTGGAGATTCCCCTGTGGAAGTGGGAACAGATCTCCATGGATTTTATTACCAAATTACCGAGCACTTCAAGGGGTGTCGACGCGATACGGGTGATTGTAGATCGGTTGACAAAGAGTGCTCACTTTCTGGTTATAATTGAGAACTCTTCTGCAGAGAAACTAGCCAAGGTCTACATTCGAGAGGTGGTGGCACGACCCGGAGTGCCAACATCGATAGTTTCATATCGTGATGTGCGTTTTACTTCCAAGTTATGGAAGAAATTTCATGAGGAGTTGGGTACCCGGCTACATTTCAGCACCGCATACCACCCGCAGACAGAGGGGCAAAGCGAGCAGACGATTTAGACGCTCGAGGACATGCTACGCGCATGTGTTATGGATTTTAGTGGGAGTTAGGACTCCTACCTGCCCTTGGATGAGTTTTCATACAACAACAGGCATCACTCCAGTATTGGGATGCCTCCCTTTAAGCTTTTATATGGGAGGAGGTGCCGGACTCCCATCTGTTGGAGAGAGGTCGGGCAGAGAGTGATGAGGAGCACTGAGATAGTGCTCAAGACGAAAGAGCAGATCTAGCAGGTTAGACAGAGGTTGCTGATAGCCCAGAGTCATCAGAAGAGTTACACAGATCGGATACGTTCCGAACTAGAGTTCTAGGTCGGTGATTTTTTCCTCCTGAAGGTATCCCCATGGAAAAGGGTGCTTCAATTCAGGAAACGGGGAAAGTTGGGCCCTAGATACATTGGTCATTTCAGAGTGATTGATCGAGTAGGTAAGGTAGCTTTATCGGTTAGATCTGCCTGCAGAGTTGAGCCAGATTCATGACACCTTCCATGTATCCCAGCTGAGGAAGTGTGTAGCCGACGAGACGGCAGTTGTCCCTTTGGAGGACATTCAGGTTGATGATCGTTTGAACTACATTAAGAAGCCGGTGGTGATTTTAGATAAGAAGGTGAAGATCTTGAGAAATAAGGAGGTTCCATTGGTTAAGGTTCAGTGGCAGCATCGTAGAGGTTCGGAATGGACTTGGGAGTCGGAGTCCGAGATGCGCGAGCAGTACCCAGAGCCATTTCCATAGGATGACTTCGAGGGCGAAGTCTAATCCTAGTGGGGGAGAATTGTAACACCCCGAAATAAGGTATGTATTGACAACCCTTACTTTTATTGAATTGTCAAAACTAGCCCTTGATTGACAAAAAGGTGGCAAATGAGTACGTGAGACGTACGCGTGTGTACGCTCAGCATACTCATGTGTGTATTATGGACGTTGAGGCCACCTAGTACGTTGGGTGTACCAGAGGGTACGTTGGGCGTACTAGGCTCATGATGAAAACCCTAATTGTGTTGTGTGTCCCTATTTAAGGAACATGATGGCCTCATTTCCGGCTACTATTTCCAGCCTTCAACTTCCCTCAAACCCTAAATTCCGTTCTTATAGCTTGTGTGAGCATTTGAGGCTTATTGTGTGATCTTGTGGGATTCTTTTGTGAAGAAGGAGCTTTGAAGGAAGAAGAGTTGGTGTCCAAGCTTTTGGATCTGAGTTTCCCCGTGGTTGATACATCATTCAGAGGTATCAAGCACAAAGCTTTCTCATTGTTTGATTAGTTCATGTTTTTGTCCATTTTTAGGGTTTTATGTCCCAAGCTTGAAGCTTTGGGAGTTTGGTGAACTCCAAAGCATAATACATGTCCATTTCGGTGTTTCTAGTTGTTTGGACTCATAAAAATGAGATCTTGGTCGTCAAGATCTCTCCATACATGAGATATAAGGACCTTTGTGAGTAAAGGATGAGACTTTATGAGATTTAGACTTGTCCAGCCATGCTAAGGCTTAAAGTCACCAACTTTATGAAGTAATGGACCTTATCTAGCCCAGATCTGAAGTAGTAGCAATGGTCTTAACGGATTAAGACTAAAAGAGTGAAAAGAGGAAACCTAGGGAGTACGCCGTGCGTACTCCCAGCTACGTGCAACGTAGAGCTGAGCCACCCTGATGCATGCTTAGCTGACTGAACGACCAGCGTAGAGGGACGTACGCCCAATGTACGCGATGGGTGTTGATTTCTGTTGACTTTTAGGGTTTTGGTCAAGTTGTGGACTTTGGAGGCCATGGAGGAATAAAATGGTCTTTTACCCTTCTAAGATTTAGTAAAGGAACTTAGCCTAACATCTTTTAGGGGTTGTTAATATCAATTATTAATTAGAGAAATATGTGATATATGTTAGGCGGAGTCTAGACCGGCAGTTTGGGTACGGGATATACTGCTTTACTTTACAAAGTGAGTCTTCATACTATACTTACCTGAGTGGTAATTACTGTGCGACCGGAGGGTCTTATCTGTGTTACTGACTGGAGGGTCTTATTTGCTTATATTGAGATATATGATATTTTGCATTTTATTTCCGAAGTTTGATAACATCTGGTGTGTAAACTAAAGAATTAAATACATGTGTTGAAACAAGTTGTGCATCAATAGTATCTAAAGTACAATGAAGTCCAACAAAAAACTTCATCAAGACCCAAGTATATCAATATATATACACCTCAAGACGAGTGTGAGGAGTTTTATTATATTTTTCAGTTACATATATGACATTCTATTGACAAATAATAATATTTATTTGTTGCATGAATGAAAACATTTATTATTGCACTATTTCGATATGAAAGATCTCCGTGAGACTCCAGAATTTACCAAAAAGTCATATATTGAACATAAACTTAGTCAATATAAACAATGCTCCCCATTGATACTAGGGGGTGTTCACGGTCCGGTTTTTTCGGTTTTTAGCTCAAACCGAAACCAAACCGTTAGTTACGGTTTTTCAAAGCGAAAACCGAATCCGAACCGTTTAAAAAATAAAAGCAAACAAAACCAAACCGTTACTAACGGTTTGGTTCCGGTTTGGTTTCACGGTTTGGGCTTTTAGGCCCATTTTAGTCAAGTCTATTAGATTGTTAAAAAAAAACTGGTATATTGTTACAACAACAAAAAATCTGCCAAATATTGTTAAAAACATCAATATTGAAGCTGTCAAAACTGCCAAAAATTGTTTAAAAAAAACTAAAATATTAAAGTAGAAACAACGAGTGAGAAAGACGACTTCGATTTGCTTTGCGATTGCCAATTAGGTTTCGTCGTTTGAACGTTAGTCACGTTACTGACTTGCTTCCCATTGGATTGGACACTTCTTTTTTTTTCAATTGAGTTTTATATTCATTTACCAGTTATAAATTAGGATTGGGCTGGAGTGGGTTTTAATTTTATTATCAATATATATATATATATATATATATATATATATATATATATATATATATATATATATATATATATATATATATATAATATAACAAAATACAATTATTAATTATATATGAAAAAATTAATTTATATATATATATATATATATATATATATATATATATATATATATATATATATATATATATATATATATATATATATATATATATAAACTCTACGGTCTGGTCCGGTTTTTATACGGTTTGAAATCTTAAAAACCGTAAGCCAAACCGTTAACTAGGGTTTGAAAAATTCAAAACCGCAAGTCAATCCGTAAAGAAAAATATAAACCGTAAAACGAAACCGATGACCGGTTTCACGGTTTCAAACCGAACCGCGATCACCTCTAATTGATACCTATGTAGTTAAGGCGACATTTTTGGTCCGTCTCAATACCCGAATACATAGGTAAAACAAGATCAAATGAAGTTAATCCCTTACGATTTGAAAGTTGAAAGATTAATGTATACCCATGTAACGTCTGTATCCTAGTATGTATTTAATTTACTATTTATTCAAATTATAAAAGCAACTCGACAAGTTGGAAGCCCCAAACTCGTCGAGTAGAGATTATAAGGGCCGCATAAATAAGTGACCTACTCGACGAGTTAAGAGGCATCAACTCGACGAGTAGACTGGCTGGGATGAAACCCTAATTTCTAGGGTTTTGCACCCTATTTAAAGGACATAATCTTCCCTCACCAGCCCCTCATCAGCCTCCCTAAACCCTAAATCGTATTGTGAGCTCCTTGTTGAGAAACTAGAGGTTTTGAGTGGATTTTGTGTGTTCTTGTGCATGGTGAAGGACTTGGAAGAACTAGAAGGTCATTGAGCTTGAGGGTAAGCACTAGATCTGGGATCTCGTTCGTCTTTGGCAACTTTCTAAGGTAAAAAGTCTCAAACTTGATGGTTAATGGCTTAGATCTCTCTTAGTCTTGTTTTATGGATCTTTTTGACCCCATTGTTGGAGCATGATAAACCTTCATAGTCATGATGCTAAAAACTTCCATTCTCAGTGTTATTTGGTCCTTAGATTCATAAAAGGGTCCTAAACCCATTCATGCCTAAGAAAACACCATATCCATAGAAGTAGATTGTTATATCTCGAGATTGGGTCCATTTGAGGCATGCAAAGCCATCAAGTTGTCAACTTTATAGATGTATGCTATGGAAACAATGTAGATCTATATTCTGGAACCTTGGATCTGAGGAAAGGGCTTAATAGACTAGAACTATGAGGAACTCGGCAAGTTCATAGAGGAACTAGACAAGTTGGGTCAAACAGTCTGGATTCTATGATAGGGAAGCACTTGGCGAGTTCATGGAAGAACTCGACGAGTTGGCTCGTTAAATCACAATTTTGTGATTCATGGGAACTCGGCGAGTTAAAGGACAAATTCGACGAGTTGAGTCAACTGGGATATTTGACTTCGACTTTGACCTGGACTTGAATTTGACCATAGTTGACCCTAAGGGGTTATGGGTATGAAATGGTATCTAAGGGGTTGTTTTGATTCAGAGAGTGAGTAGAGCTGATTCCGGAGCAGATACGCTTCAGCTAGCATCTGACATTTGAGGTGAGTTTCCTCCTGTATGAACGGGTCGAAGGCACCAATGTAGGCCCGTATATGTATGCTAGTATGTTCCGAGCTAAGGTCCGATGTCGGGCAATGCCCGATGTAGGTTTATATGTTTCCGGGTTTTGATCCCATGTCGGGTGGTGCCCGAGGAATGTTTGTATACTTGATGTCTTCATGATTCTTGCATGTTTCTGTGTTGTATGTTTCCGGACTACGGTCCGATGCCGGGGAATGCCTGAGGAATGTTTGTATGCTTCCGTATTTCGGTCTGATGTTGGACGGGGCCCCAGGAATGTTTATATGTTTACGTTATGTGATTATTTATGTGTAATTGTTTATATGTTTATATGTATACCGAGCTTTGCACGATGTCGGCCACGGCCCAATGCCGTAATTGTCCGATGCCAGGAATGGCCCGATGCCGGGAGGGGCCCGATGCCGAACAATGTCCGATGTCAGGTGGGGCCAGATTCCGGACATTGTCCGATGCCGGGCGGGGCCCATTGTTATATTATTATGTGATTATGTCTTTGTGTGTATGGTATGTGGTAGTTTGGGGAGACTCACTAAGCTTCATGCTTACAGTTTTCAGTTTTGGTTTCAGGTACTTCCAGTAGCAAGGGGAAGAGCTCGGGATGACTGCATTGCACACACCATGATGTTTTTAGCCTGGGATGTTACTCTGATATATTTAACAGATGTTTTGATATGAGATACTATTACTTATGTTTTGATGAGATGATTTTGATAACTATGGTTCTATTTAATAATTAAAAATGAATTTTTTGGTCATGATTTTTGGGGTGTTTCAAGTTGGTATAAGAGCCTTGGTTTGAGGGATTCAGGCACACTCTCGGGTGTGTCTGAACTCAAACTGAGGACTTGGTATAAAAAAATTTCAATAGAAAATCATTTTTATAAAAAGGATTTTGAAAAAGAGAAAAGGGTGTGGTGCATGCAAGCAGTCGAGCTCAAGTAAATTCTCCCAAATTACCCATACACATTTATGTTATGATAGGAATTGTGAATATGTGAACTGCATGCTAGATTAGGGCTAAGGATCTAGGAAGGATGCCTTGTATGCTTACTGTATGAGCTTATAGAACTGCATGCTAGTATTGATTAGTCAGTGATATGATGGCCTGAATAGGATATGCTTGATTATGGTTACTTAATGCTCGAATGCTGCTTGCTTTGTGCTTTTAGGAGTTATAGCTATCTTTAACTGACTAGTAAACGAATACACTAAAGTACATATTACGAGTAGGGAGAGACCTCTTGTTTGAGTCCAACCGTTGTAGGGAGAGACCTCTCATTCTAAGAATTATCTATTCTTGGAAATATGTAATGGTATTCGCGAGCTATTTAGGGAAAGGTGGCAGGGACTTCTTAAGCAGCTGATGGCGGAGAGTAGGTCGGAGATTACCCTAGAGCAATTGTAGAATGAGATTAGTACACAGAGCAGTAGTAGTGAAAGGGCTTGGTGGAGTCAAGACAGTTCTTAAGGAAAGTACGGATAGATGTGGAAGCTAGTATGTGTAACACCCATAAAATTCAAGCCAATTTAAAACTTTTAAAACATTTCCAAAACCATTAACCATTACAAAACTTGTTTTCAAAATGTATCATATCAGAGTATCCCAGAAACATAGTCATAAAAAGTGAGGAGTTGTACGATCACGCCTTCACCTTGCCGCGATCCCCTGATGTACCTGAAACAATAAACTGAAACTGTAAGCCCGAAAGCTTAGTGAGTTCCCCCAAAATACTCATACCCACAACAATACACATAATAATCATAAACAACATACTATGGATCCAGTCAACCATCGGGTTGGAATACCCCAGGCCCTCAACCATCTGGTTGGAATGCCAACATACTATGGGTCCAATCATCCTCGGGATGGAATACCCCAGGCCCACAACCAACAGGTTGGAATGCCCACATACTACGAGTCCAATCATCCTCGGGATGGAATACTCACGGCCCACAACCTACAGGTTGGAATGCCCAGGTCTATTGGCCTCCGCACAAAGCAGATAAACCTCAACCGCTAAACGAACATGTGCACATATAACAGATAATCACATAACAGTCTATAGACAATACTTGGTCTAACGGATCATACCACATAGCATATGACACCATCCTATCTACCAGGATGCCGATCTAACATATCATACCACATACCATATAATATTATCCTACCCTCTAGGATACCGGTCTAACAAGTCATACCACATACCATATAATATTATCCTACCCTCTAGGATACCGATCTTAACAGATCATACTAGCATAACATAACCAGATAATAATCCAAAGGGTAGGCCTTGGTGCCTTAGACCCTTGAGTATAGTGAGGATAACTCACCTCGCAAGCAGCTCGGAAGGTAGTGTCAAACTCTTCCAGATGTAGCTCCAACTCCAACACCTATATTCACCAATGTCCTTTGCTATCAATATTCAATTTACCAAAATACCCTCAGAAGTCAACTAGTCAACCCTTGGTCAAATTCAAAGTCCACTGTCACGGTCAACAGTCCATGTTGACCTCAACTCATCGAGTACTCTTATCTACTCGCCGAGTTCCTTGCATAACTTTCCTACTCGCCGAGTCGCTCGTCTGACACGTCGAGCCCAAGGCAATCTTCATCAGACTTGCCGAGTCACCTTACTGACTCGCCGAGTCTACGAAAATCTTCATCGGACTCGCCGAGTCGTTCATACAACTCGCCGAGTCCCTTCAGTCCTTCATCCATACAGATGCTTTTTAAGCCATGCTAAGGCTCCATACTGCAGATCCAAGCTCCTAGGGCATGTTTATCACGTAAAGTTACAAACTTTACGTGTTCTAGGAAAAAGAGCTTCACCAACATGCTAAAGACTGAAACTTTATGATGGTAAGAGCCAAGATGAACCTAGATCTGAAGTTGCAACTTCAGATCTTGGTTCATCACTCGAAATGCAACACCAAATGCCCAAAATGGTCCCAAAACTCAAATATAAAAGGGATCTAGCTAGAAGAAGCTCAAAGTGATGACTTGATACCTTTAAATGATGATGAACTAAGGTAGACTTCAGATCCCCAACTGTTCCTTGCTCAAAGCTTCTTTATCTTCAAGCCTTTCCTCACCAAGATCCACCTTTCAAGCTTAAACACACAAGTATGGAGAGAAAATGGAGATTTAGGGTTTCTGGACTCACAGGGGCTGTAAGGGAAGGATAAGGGGGCAAAGGATCCTTTAAATAGGGTGTAAAACCCCAGAAATTAGGGTTTCACCCTCCAGCTCCAACTCGTCGAGTCACTCTTCCGACTCGGCGAGTTGCTCACTTAAACATGTGGCCCTAAACCCGCTGCTACTCGACGAGTCAGGAATCCAACTCGTCGAGTAGACCTTGAAACTTGAAAATTAAAGCCATAATATTAATACCTGAGAATCGGGGCGTTACAGTATGGGCCCGTACTACTAAAAGCAGAGGATCCGTACTCGAATGAAGGAAGGTTGAGATGAACCCAGGGGACTTGTAGTGTGTGAGATCACTCGAGTTATGATGAGTATTCTGATGATTTTTATGGTGTATTTTCAGTATGGTAACACTACTCACTGGACCAGTTGGCAGTTCTAGCGCAGGCGAGGGATCAAACTCGGGCTCTGGAGCCGGGCAGCACGATGATTAGATGAGAGAGTTCATTTCATCTGAGATCATGCGCAGTATCATTGACTAGACTCCTGTTATCTTTGGTACGGTCAAGGAGAGCACTTTGGAGATTCTTGAAGAGAGGCTGGGTGCATTTCGTACCGATATGGCGGCCATGTTAGGGGCGCGCACGACGACATTCAGGGAGTTCCGGGTATGCGGAGCTCCAGACTACCATGGGGCTAGGGTCCCCATTTCTAGCAGCATGTGGTTGGTGGATGTCGCCAATGCATTTCGCACCAGCCGTTGTCCCGAGGGGACAAGGTCCGACTTGCTTCCGACCTCCTGAAGGACAGGTCATGGTATTGGTGGGAGGAGGTTGGACGAGCTATTGGGGATGATGATTCGATGACCTGGACTGATTTCTCGACCAGGTTCAGGTCCGAGTTCGCACCTGTGATAGAGGTGCAGCAGCTTGCGAGGGAGTTCCAGGATCTCCAGCAGATGACTGAGACAGTGACCGAGATCACCACCATGTTTAGGGAGAGGGCCCTTCTTGTTCCGCAGTATGTGGCAGACGAGGAGATGAAAAAGGCCCGATACCATGAGATGTTGAGGAGCGATATTCGGAAGTTTGTGAGCCGATCCAGCTGCAAGACGCTGGAGGATATGAAAGCGAGAGCTCATGAGAGGGAGCTGGATTTAGAGATGGAGAGGAAGAGGAAACCAAATGGGGTTCAGACAGGGAGTTCAGGCAAAAAGTCCAAGGTATCAGATCATAGATCGAGGAACCAACAGGGCCGCAGCCACTGTGGCAAGTACGGCAAGATGCACGAGGGGACGTGCAGGGCGGGTAGTTCGGGCTGCTTTAAGTGCGGCTGAACTGGTCATGGCAGCAGGGATTATACTGCTACCACCACCACCACCATAGTATCATATCTGATTTGCTTCCAGTACAATCAAAGGGGACACAAGTGGTCCCAGTGCCCGAGTTTAGCAGCAACAAGACAGGTGGCGGCACCCACTCCTACTATACTGAGGATTACGATGGCCGCCAGGGACAGACGGAGGCACCTGCCGCAAAGAGCAGGTCCTTTCATTTGACAGCAGAGGAGGCACATGCAGCTCCCGATGGTGTGACGGGTATGTATCTTCTCCTTATCTCTTTAATTTACATTGATTATTGCTTATGTTTATGTGTTTTATTATAGGATCGTTCCTTGTGAACAGTATATCTGCTCTGGTATTATTTGATTCGGGTGCTACCCTATCTTTTGTATCGCTCGCGTTGAGCAAACGATTTGTTGGAGCTCCAGGAAAGCTAGACTGTCCTCTTGATGTAGAGATCGTAGATGATAGGACAGTGTAAGTTGCGAGGGTTCAACGGGGATGTATACTACAGTTGTTTGATGAGCAGTATTACGTAGATTTAGTCCATATTCCCCTGCGAGGGAATAAAGTTATCGTGGGTATGGACTGGTTGAGACCCAATGGGACATTGATCGACTGCGAGCAATAGCTTGTGCGAGTTCAGACACCAAGTGGGGGAGGTTTGGTGATTCAGGGCGAGAGGGCACTGTGTGGACCGACTTTGTGCTCAGCAACGAGGGTGAGACGCTAACTACAGAAGGGTTGCGCAGGCTATGTCGCCTATGTCATGGATACCCGTGATAAGGGTAAGGCGACAGTGGATGATGTACCGATTGTACAGGAGTACCCGGACGTATTTTTGGAGGATTTTCCTGGGATACCTCCGGAGAGGCAGGTAGAGTTCAGGATTGACCTAGTTCCTGGTGCGGCTCCGATAGCCAAGGCACCATATCGGTTGGATCCTCCCGAGATGCAGGAGTTGTCTACATAGTTGCAGGAGCTGTTAGAATAGGGATTTATCAGGTCGAGCAATTCGCCATGGGGAGCCCCGATCCTGTTTGTGAAGAAGAAGGACGGGTCACATCGGATGTGTATAGATTACCAGGAGCTGAATAAGGTAACAGTGAAGAACCGTTATCCCCTCCCGAGGATTGATTACTTATTTGACCAACTTCAGGGTGCATCTTGGTTCTCCAATATTGATCTGCGATCAGATTATCACCAGATGCGAGTCAGGGACGACGATGTGCAGAAGACCACCTTTCGGACTCGCTATGGTCACTATTAGTTCGTGGTGATGTCGTTTGGGCTCACCAATGCTCCTTCCGCGTTCATGGACCTCATGAACCGCATGTGCAGACCGATGTTGGATCGGTCTGTGATAGTTTTTATAGATGACATCTTGGTTTATTCCAAGACTCGGGAACAGCATGAGGAACACCTGAGGGAGCTGCTGGAGACACTGAGGATGGAGAGACTTTTCGCAAACTTCTCCAAGTCTGAGTTCTGGTTGTGCGGGGTGTAGTTTCTGGGGCACCTTGTCAACCAGAATGGTATTCTGCTCGATCCAGCCAAGATAGAGGTCGTGATACAGTGGGAGGTTCTGAGGTCTCCATCTGAGATTCGGAGTTTTCTTGGTCTGGCGGGTTATTATCGGAGATTCATCCAGGATTTCTCCAAGATTGTTGTTCCCTTGATCCGACTGACCAAGAAGTTGGTGACATTCCGTTGGGGGACTAAGCAGCAGGCAGCTTTCGAGACACTCAGACAACGGTTGTGCGAGGCACCGATTCTGACTTTGTCGGAGGGTGTCGATGATTTCGTGGTTTACTATGATGCTTCAATCACGGGTATGGGTGCAGTGCTGATACAGCAGGGTCACGTGATAGCATACGCTTCAAGGAAGTTGAAGCCTCGTGACGCGAATTATCCAACGCACAATTTGGAGCCGGGGGCTGTGGTTTTAACCCTCAAGATTTGGCTACACTACCTCTCCGAGGTTCGTTGTACCATTTACACAGACCACAAGAGCTTGAGGTACCTGATGGATCAGCCGAATCTGGGCATGAGGCGGCGCCGTTGGTTGGACGTGGTAAAGGATTATGATTGTGAGATCCTTTATCACCCGGGGAAGGCCAATGTGGTGGCCGATGCTCTTATCCGCAAGGCATTGGCGGCTCCGATTCGAGACATATCTCTGAGGATGATAGTGATTACTCCATTGCTGGAACGGATCAGGGAGGCACAAGTCGAGGCTATAAAGGAGGAGCGTCGAAAGTGTGAGCGGATCATAGGCCAAGTGGCTTCATTCAATTATGACAGACGTGGGTTGTTGACCCTGCATCCGAGGGTCTGGATTCCTTACTAGGGTGGAGTGTGCCAGGTTTTTATGAAGGAGGCGCACAAGTCGAGATTCTCCATTCATACCGGGGCGACGAAGATGTATCGGGATCTTCGCCCTGATTATTGGTGGCCTGCATGAAGTGGGACATAGCATGGTATCTGGAGCGGTGCTTGACTTGCATGAAAGTCAAGGCCGAACACCAGCAACCTCACGGCAAGATGCAGCCGTTGGATATTCCCGTGTGGAAATAGGAAGATATCACTATGTATTTCATCACGAAGCTTCCCAGGACCACACGTGGAGTGGATTCGATTTGGGTCATCGTGGATCGGTTGACCAAGAGTACTCATTTCATCCCTATCCATGAGAGTATATCAGCTGAGAAGCTAGCCAAGATCTATGTACGCGAGGTGGTGGCACGTCATGGAGTGCCGGTGTCGGTTGTGTCAGACTGAGATGTTCGTTTCACTTCCAGGTTTTTGAAGCGGTTTCATGACGAAATGGGTACTTGTCTTCACTCCAGCACAACTTTTCACCCTCAGACTGATGGGCAGAGTGAGAGGGCGATCCAGACTCTCGAGGACATGTTGCGTGCATGTGTATTGGATTTCGACGGTAGCTGGGATACGTATCTTCCGTTAGCAGAAATTTCGTATAACAAAAACTAGCACGCCAGCATAGATCGACCTCCCTTTGAGATGCTATACGAGAGAAAGTTTAGGACCCCAATCTGTTGGGGTGAGGTCAGTCAGAGAGTCATGGGGAGTACTGAGGTGGTACTCAAGACCACGGAGAAGATCCAGTAGGTCCGGAGCAGGCTCCAGACTACTCAGAGTCGGCAGAAAAGCTATGCCAACAAGCGTCATTCAGACCTAGAGTTTCAGGTAGGGGATATGGTCCTTCTGAAGGTGTCACCTTGGAAAGGTGTCATTTGGTTCAGGAAGCGGGGCAAGCTAGGCCCCAGGTACATTAGTTTGTTCAGGGTTTTGGCTCGGGTGGGCCGCATTGCTTATCGATTGGATCTGCCAACTGAGCTTAGCCAGATCCACAACACTTTTCATGTCTCTGAGCTGCAGAGGTGCTTGGTAGATGACTCCGCAGTTTTGACTTTAGATGATATCCAGGTGGATGACAGCCTGAACTACATCGAGAGACTAGTATCCATTCTCGAAAGGAAGATGAAGGAGCTGAGGAATAAGAGGGTAGAGTTAGTGAAGGTGCAGTGGCAGTACCGTAAGGGCTCGGAGTGGACTTGGGAGCCAGAGGAAGAGATGAGGGAACATTACCCAGAGTTATTTGAGGTAGCAGACTTTGAGGACGAAGTCTGAGTAAAGTGGGGGAGAATTGTAATGCACGTATCCTGGTATGTATTTAATTTACTATTTATTCAAATTATAAAAGAAACTTGACGAATTGGAATCCCCAAACTCGTCGAGTAGAGATTATAAAGGTTGCGTAAATAAGTGACTTACTAGACGAGTTGAGAGGCCTCAACTCGACGAGTAGACCGGTTGGGATGAAACCCTAATTTCCAGGGTTTTGCACCCTATTTAAAGGATTTAATCTTCCCTCATCAGCCTCCCTAAACCCTAAATCGTATTGTGAGCTCCTTGTTGAGAAACTAGAGGTTTTGAGAGAATTTTTGTGTGTTCTTGTGCTTGGTGAAGGACTTGGAAGAACTAGAAGGTCATTGAGCTTGAGGGGAAGCACTAGATCTGGGATCTTGTCCGTCTTTGGCAACTTTCTGAGGTAAAAAGTCTCAAACTTGATGCTTAATGGCTTAGATATCTCTTAGTCTTGTTTTATGGATCTTTTTGACCCCATTGTTGGAGCATGATAAACCTTCATAATCCTGATGCTAAAAACTTCCATTCTTAGTGTTATTTGGTCCTTATATTCATAAAAGGGTCCTAAACTCATTCATGCCCAAGAAAAGACCATATCCACAGAAGTAGGTTGTTATATCTCGAGGTTGGGTCCATTTGAGGCATGCAAAGCCATCAAGTTGTTGACTTTATAGATGTATGTTATGGAAACAATGTAGATCTATATTCTGGAACCTTGAATCTGAGGAAAGGGCTTAATAGACTAGAACTATGAGGAACTCGGCGAGTTCATAGAGTAACTCGACGAGTTGGATCGAACAGTCCCGATTCTATGCTAAGGAAGAACTCGGCGAGTTCATTGAAGAAGTCGACGAATTGGCTCACGAAATCACAATTTTGTGATTCATGGGAACTCGGCGAGTTGAAGTGAAAACTCGACGAGTTGAGTCAACTGGGAGCGTTGACTTTGACTTTGACCATAGTTGACCCTAAGGGGTTATGGGTATGAAATGGTATCTAAGGGGTTGTTTTGATTCAGAGAGTGAGTAGAGCTGATTCCGGAGTAGAGAGGTTTCAGCTAGCATCCGACATTTGAGGTGAGTTTCCTCCTGTATGAATGGGTCGAAGGCACCAATGCCAGCCCGTATATGTATGATAGTATGTTCCGGGCTAAGGTCCGATGTCGGGCAATGCCCGATGTAGGTTTATATGTTTCCGGGTTTCGATCCGATGTTGGGCGGTGCCCGAGGAATGTTTGTATGCTTGATGTCTTCGTGATTCTTGCATGTGTCTGTGTTGTATGTTTCCGGATTACGGTCCGATGTCGGGCAATGCCTGAGGAATGTTTGTATGCTTCCGGATTTCGGTCCAATGCCGGGTGGGGCCCGAGGAATGTTTATATGTTTATGTTATGTGATTATTTATGTGTAATTGTTGATATGTTTATATGTATACCGAGATTTGCTCGATGCTGGACACTGTCCGATGTCGGGCGGGGCCCATGATATGTTATTATGTGATTATGTGATTATGTGTTTATGTGTATGGTATGTGGTAGTTTGGAGAGACTCACTAAGCTTCGTGCTTAGAGTTTTCAGTTTTGTTTTCAGGTACTTCCGGTAGCAAGGGGAAGAGCTCGGGATGACTGCATTGTAGACACCATGATGTTTTTAGCCTGGGATGTTACTCTGATATATTTGACAGATGTTTTGATATGAGATACTATTACTTATGATTTGATGAGATGATTTTGGTAACTATGGTTCTATTTAGTAATTAAAAATGAAATTTTTTGTCATGATTTTTGGGGTGTTTCAACCCAACTCTATACTCGTCCTGACATTGCTTATGTTACTAGCATGCTAGGTCGTTATCAATAAAACCCCAACTTAGATCATTGAAAAGCTCCCAAAAAAGTCTTGTGATATTTACAAAGGTACAAAGGATCAAAAAATGTTAACAAAAGATGTGATAATTTAGAAGTGGTAGGTTATTCATACTTTGAATTTTCAAAATGCAAATACAACAAAAAGTCAACTTTAGGATACATATTTAGTTTTCAGTAGGACTAATATCTTGGAAGAATTACACGTAAAAGTTAACGATAACCTCAAAATGATGGCAAAGTATGTTATCGTTTATAATGCAACATGTCATGTCATATTGTTGAGGAATTTGATAAAAGAACTCATGATTAAATTATGTAGAGTGGCTAATAAAAATCTATTATGATAACTCATTTTTTTGTAAGCTTTTCAAACAATAATAGTTTAAGTAGGGTTGATGTAACGCCCCGTGGGAGGGTCTGGGTACCGTACTGGGGCGGAGTACGATAGCCGAGGATTGCTGACCCTGCATGGGAGGGTCTGGGTACTGTACTGGGGCGGAGTACGACAGGTGTTGATGGATGAGGCTCACAAGTCTCGGTTCTCCATCCATACAGGGGCGACGAAGATGTACAGAGATCTTCGACTCGATTACTGGTGACCCTCCATGAAGCAGGACGTAGCTTGGTATATGGAGAGATGCCTGATCTGCAGGAAGGTCAAGGCAGAGCACCAGAGGCCCCACGGCAAGATGCAGCCATTAGATATACTTGTGTGGAAATGGGAGGACATCACTATGGACTTCATTACGAAGCTTCCCAGGACCACACATGGGGTGGATGCGATATGGGTTATCGTGGATCGGTTGACCAAGAGCGCCCATTTTATACCAATCCAGGAGAGCATCTCGGCCGAGAAGTTGGCCGAGATTTATGTGCGAGAGGTAGTGGCACGGCATGGAGTGCCTGTCTCGGTGGTGTCAGACCGAGATGTCCGGTTTACTTTCAGGTTTTGGAAGCGGTTTCACGACGAGATGGGTACTCGTCTCCATTTCAGCACCGTTTTCCACCCTCAGACGGACGGTCAGAGCGAGAGGACAATTCAGACTCTCGAGGACATGCTATGCGCATGCACGTTAGATTTCGGTGGCAGCTGGGACACGTATCTTCCGTTAGCGGAATTTTCGTATAACAACAGTTACCATGCCAGCATAGACCGACCTCCCTTTGAGATGCTCTATGGGAGGAAGTGTAGGACCCCAATTTGTTGGGGTGAGGTTGGTCAGAGGGTCATGGGGAGTACGGAGGTAGTACTCCAGACCACAGAGCGAATTCAGCAAGTCTGGAGCAGGCTCCAGACTACTCAGAGTCGACAGAAGTGTTACGCCGACAAGCAGCGTTCAGATTTAGAGTTTCAGGTGGGCGATATGGTCCTTCTGAAAGTGCCACCCTGGAAGGGTGTTATCAGATTTCGAAAGCGGGGCAAGCTGGGCCCCAGTTTCATTGGTCCGTTTAGGGTTTTGGATCGGGTAGGACGAGTTGCTTACCGGTTAGATCTTCCAGCAGAGCTCAGCCAAATCCACAACACCTTCCATGTTTCTCAGTTACGGAAGTGCTTGGCGGATGAGTCAGCAGTTGTACCTTTGGAGGATATTCAGGTTGATGGTAGCCTAAATTACATCGAGAGACCCATTGCGGTTTTGGATCGGAAGACGAAGACCTTGAGGAACAAGGTGGTCCAACTAGTGAAGGTGCAGTGGTAGCACCGAAAAGGTTCGGAGTGGACATGGGAACCCGAGGAGGAGATGAGGGAGCACTACCCAGAGATGTTTACTGAGGCAGCAGACTTCGAGGACGATTTCTAAGATAAGTGGGGGAGAATTGTAATGCCCCGTTCCTGGTACGCATTTTTTTACTATTATACTTCTTGTTTTAGAAGCTACTCGACGATTCAGTAGCCCTAACTCGTCGAGTAGCAGCGGGTATGCACGTGGATTTAGCATGGCGACTCGACGAGTCTGTTATTCCCGACTCGGCGAGTCCGCCAGTCTGGATGAAACCCTAATTCTAAGGGTTTGTACCCTATTTAAACGTCTTTATAGCCCTTATCCAAGCCCCCAGCACCTCTAGAACGTTCCCCCTCGAAACCCTAACCCTCCATTGATGAGTTTGAGTGATTCCATCCTATTTTGAGTGATTTGTGTGCTTTCTTGAAGTGGTAGAGAAGAAGGAAAGAGACAAGGTTCAAAGGAGAAGAAGTAGATCCAGAAGCTAGCCCTATTTTGCTACACTTTCTGGTAATCAAGCTTAACACTTGACTTATAGTTCTATAGATCTTCTTTTTGTCCTTTCTATGGAGTTTTGGGTCCAACAAGCTTAATCCTTAAGACCTGGTCGTCCCAAGTCGATTCACCTTCAGATCTAGGTTCTGGAATCGAGTACATGGCATGAGGATGCAAGCTTTATGGCCATGATAGCCCATGCACCTCTTTAGACCTCATTTTTGGGTCCTTTAAGCATATACTTCCATGCATGCACGTAAAGTTCGTAACTTTACATGCTAGATCGGTCTTAGAAGCCCAGATCTACCTTTTGGATGAGTGTGGTACGTCAGGAATCGAGATATAAGACATGGACAATATCGACTCGGCGAGTCGTTCTTGGGACTCGGTGAGTCCAGAGTTTGAGTCCCCTTTCTTTTGTGGTTCAAAGGAACCCCAGTCGAGTATTAACAAGGTCGGACAGGTCCAGAGGAGTGATTCGATGTATTAAGATATAGCCATAATCTAGGAATCATGGGACTCGACGAGTGCAAGAACACACTCGGCGAGTCCAAGACAATCGCCTTACCCGCAAGAACAGACTCTACGAGTTGTTCATACAACTCGGCGAGTCGTAGACTGGACGTGTTCATATTATGAAGGAGAACTCGACGAGTTGTTCATACAACTCGGCGAGTCAGATGAAGGATGACTCGATGTTATTATAGAAGGAGAACTTGTCGAGTCTTTGCTAAACTCGACGAGTAGAGTCGGGTTGAGGAATAGAAGAAATGATAGGGACTCGGCGAGTTGGTGGCCCAACTCGGCGAGTCAGGTCAACTGGAAGTTGACTTTGACCAGGATGTTGACTTTGGCCAGGGGTAAAATAGTCATTTTACCCTACGAATAGTTATCAGTGTTTTGACTAAGTGTCTTTATGGGAATTGTAGTCGGGGAGTTACCGGAGCAGCAGTCAGACATTTCCCGCTCAGTACTTCAGCAGTCAGCTTTACGAGGTGAGTTTCCTTCCAGTAGGAACGGGTCTACGGCCACAATGCCGACCTGTATAGATATCGGTAGTTCCAGACTGCGGTTCGATGTCGGGGTGGTCCCGAGAAGTAGTTCAGTATGCTTGATGTCTTTGTTATTCAGGCATGTTGATGTGTTATGTGTTTCGGACTGCGGCCCGATGCAGTATGCAGTATATGTGTTATTGTTATATGTTATGATTATGCTATGCTATGTCTAGTTAGTTCCGGACTTCGATCTGATGCAGTAGGCAAGGCCCTAGTTAGTTCCGGACTTCGGTCTGATGCAGTGGGCAAGGCCCTAGTCAGTTCCGGACTTCGGTCTGATGCACTGGGCAAGGCCCTAGTCAGTTCCGGACTTCGGTCTAATGCAGAGGGAAAGGCCCTAGTCAGTTCCGGACTTCGGTCCGATGCAGAGGGCAAGGCCCTAGTTAGTTCTGGACTTCGGTCTGATGCAGTGGGCAAGGCCCAGTATGTGCTTTATATGTTATTGTATGGTATGTGGTAGTTTGGGGGAGCTCACTAAGCTTCGTGCTTACGGTTTTCAGTTTTGGTTTCAGGTACTTCCACTAGCAAGGGGAAGGGCTCGGGATGATCGCATGGCACACACCACAGTTTCAGCCTGGGAGTTTCACTCTGATATTTTGTTATGTGTTTTATATATGAGACAGATTTTGTGAGGTGTTATGATACATGACTTATGATTTTACTTATGATACTGGATGGTTTATGATTTTTATTATGATTGAAAAACGAAATTTTTGGGCCGTATTTTTGGGATGTTTCAGTTGATCTATACCTTGATACAAAATGCATGTTCATTTGAGAACGAGTGAATGATAATGACATGTTAGTAGATCCAATGAAGAAATGTTTACCACCCAAAGTATTCCAACAACATGTCGTCAACATGGATTTAATGCTGACCTAGTATGATGTAATTCTAGCATAGTGTTTTACTGAAACTTTTAAACTTTAATTATGAGGTATTGAATTATTACACATTTTTTGTATGTGATTTGTCTATATTAACAAATTATGCATACTTACTGTCTATATAGAAAAATATGTTGCATTACCACTTAAAATCAAAAGTCACTTGGCTTAAATTAATCATAACATTCATATGAAATACCAAAGTATTATTACGAGGTAGAGATGCACATTGGTTGTCCCAGATCAGCCTTGGGTCAGTCTCGAAACTGTCCGATCTTTATAGATAAGTCTCAAAATGATCCGATATTTTTTTAAGTCTGTCTTTTTAGCTTGGTCTAGCGTTCTTTTTTGCATTATTTTTATTCGATTTGGGGTTTTCAGTTTGTTTTTGATACTTTTCAATTTTTTGGTTTTGGTTTCGAGTGTTTCATTTGAAAAATCTGTAATCAACACCAAAATGATACGTGAAGATTTACTAAAAATTATACGGTAAAATTTAATAAAAGAAAAAGGAAATTAGTTAGGTAATATGTTATTAAAAATATACAATTAACAAAAAATGATATGTACATAAACTTTGGCTTTAGGTCTTTTTTGAGAACGGTATTGGGTCAGTCTTGGACCGGAATTGTGTTAGTTTCGGAATGATCCAATCTTTTTGGGAGTGGTATGTTCTTTTTTTAACCGGTCTCATTTTTAATCGGTTTGGTCTTGATATTTTTTTTTGGACCAGTTTGAGACTAGTCTCTTTATTCGTGTCTAGGTTGGGGTGCCATATCAAAAAGACCAAAAGGATGTGCCTAGCTATACTTTTATGCTTTTGGTATTAGTATGAAACATGATGAGCTTAACTTGGCTAAAAATAATAAAACATGTTTTAAATTCTCACTCAACCAAGTAGGAGAATGTTGGAAAATAACTTGTTAGTATGGCCTTAGGACTATTTTTTAATGCTTATTAGATGTTTAGTCTTCAGACTTAAATTTTTGTAGTATGATTTATATGACATTGGTCTACAACATATAAGACTGATTTGGTTTGGTTCTAATTCTTTCCCCTAATGTGTAACTGATGTATTTATCACCTAATAGCTGCAATATCAAAATGATCTTTCTCAGGTTCATCGCCCTCTATAAATACCATTATCATGAGAGTGAAAAGTGATACAATCTCTCCATAAAAAAATCACTAAAACATCATTACGAGAAGAAGGGAACCAGAACATAACATTGTCTTCTTTAAAGTTTTCACTTCCATGTAAGTACATTCATTCATGATGAAACTATGTATGAAACTGATCTTGATTATGTATATAAATTTAATAGTCATTGTTTAGATTCTTAACACTAACGTTATAATCGTCATGGGTGTAGGTAAACTAAAAAACATGTACTAAATATGTCTGAAAATTGTCTTCCAAAATGAGCAACAACATCATTATATATCGACAATGATAAGCAAGATGGTTCTATTATTTGAAAGAAAAGTCAGAGAACATTATTAACTTTACACCCCTAAGGGTATATTAAAAAAGTAGGCTCCATATTAGAAACCTGTGAGGTATATACACAATATTACGTGACGTAGATAACCTTCTATGCACTGCGTAGAGGGAGAAACTTCGAGCGGGGTTTAAATGAACTATGAATGGCATAGATCCTAGTATGCAACACGTACTTGCCCAGAGCCCAAACCCTAATTTCGGGGTTTTGAGCCCTATTTAAGGGCTCTAACTCTCTTGAGGCCTTCCATTCTCAGCCCCCATTCCCCAAAATGTCCCTATTTGAAACCCTAATTCCCTTTTGGTGTATTTTTTGGATTAAGGTGTCTAAGCCAATAACTAAATTTGTATATTCTTGAATTAGAAGCAAAGTCCTTTTTGGGTTGCCCTCAAAACTATTAACTAATTAGAATGACAGTTGGAGATAGAGGATAATTTGTTAGTTTATTATATGAGTAATAAACTAATTGGAAATTGAAATATATGATTTATTAATATATTATATGATTAATATATTAATTGGAAATATTTATGATTAATTGGTTAATTAGAATTGATTTGGATTTAATTCAAAGATTAATTAGACCTAATCATTCAAAGGACTCTTTGGTTTCCATGGGAGTTTCCTTATGCAAGTATAAATAGGACACCATGAATGCCATATTTTCCACACACCTTTACTTGCTTTCATAGAGCCGAATTCATGCTCTAGTATCCTCTCTCCTCAAGTATTCTTGCTACTAGAGTTTTGGGTACAAGCCATTAGAGGCATCCATTACTTTGGTGCTAGCTTTCCAAGATCTAGAAGAATGATTCTACTTTGATTATTTACAATAATAATCAAAAGGTATGTAACCCTAGTTTTATGTATGAATTTCTATTACATAGCCTCTCTCTTAGGGTTTTCTTGATATTCATAGTTAGTTGCTATCAATAGAGAAAACATAGATTCTTTTTAGGTTGCATGTGAACTTAAGGGTTTAAGTGTTTTTCTGCCACATGTAATTTTTGTTTATAACCTAGAAAATCCATCAGTATTTAAGAGCTTAAGAGTTTGTTTGTGTGCTTTTAAAAAAAAGAAGAAGGTGGTGGACTTTCTTAGAAGCTCAGATCAGCCTTGGATCCAGAAGTTCCATTTCCTCATCCATCTCCAGGAAATATAAAGTTCTTATCTTGATGTGTTTTTATGCTAGATCTAGCTTTGTTTAGGTTTTCATGCTTTTTGTCCCCATAACCACGGTGTATATGAGTATTAGGTACTCCAAACCATTGGAGTGTCATTTCCTGACGTTTTTAGGCTTGATATGCTATAAAAATGAGAACGTGGTCATTATCATTCATCCATGCATGAGTTATGGAGATTTAGTGACTTTTGGACTTTGATTATGATCTTGTGCCTTTGGTATGCATGCAAATGGATAAATTCTTAGACTTTATCCATTAGTACATTTCGGAAAATAGAGATCTGGAAGTTGGAATGGACATTGGTCTGAATTAATGACTTAATGATTAAGTTGAAGTTTCTGGGAGTACGCAGGGTGTAAATTCCCCTTACGCGAGGCATAGAGCGATATTTCCCCATAATTGCCATCTTAGGATCTACGCTAGGCGTACTCGGGCTGGATGTTGACTTTGACTTTTGACCATTGACCGTTGACCGTTGACTTTGAGAAAGTTTGACCTTAGGTCATTTGGGGTATTTTAAGTTGTAGATTGAGGCTTGGTCCCTATTTGTTGTATAGGTGACCAATAGAGCCGATATTTGGATCAATGAGCAGTTTAGCTATCTTCTAGACTCTAAGGTGAGTTTTATTCACTGTACTCGTGGGTCGAAGGCACCAATTCCAACGTAGTAGGATTGTGTTATGTATCCTGGTATATTGGATGTTGTTATGTTGTAGTGACCTTTTAGATTGGTAGAGAGCCAGAAATAGTGTCTTTTGATCAGTGATGAGCATTAGATCAAATGATATAGATTCATGGTTATGTTTAGGTCGAGGGTTGCATTAGGACCCCTCTGTTTGTTCTTGTCTGATGAAGGCCTTAGGGTCTGAAGCACGACCCGAACACCTGATAGAGTCCGGTAGGCAGGGTTTTGGCTCGCAATTTTTTTTGGTTAGTGTGTGGTTGTGGATGTGATGTAAGACTGCAGAGCAGTTGTAGCATTCACCAGGTTAGTGTGTGGTTGTGGATGTGATGTAAGACTGCGGAGCAGCCGTAGCATTCACCCGGTTAGTGTATGGTTGTGGATGTGATGTAAGACTGCGGAGCAGCCACATCATTCACCAGGTTAGTGTGCTATTGTTGAAGTGTTATAAGACTGTGAAGCAGTCGTATCATTCACTAGGTTTGTAGCCATCATTGGGGTTAAGCGGACTTGGTGATCTTTGGAGCATTGGTTGGTTGAGTTGTCCTCATTGGGAGTGAATGAATGATGGAGTTGTGTTGGCGGATAGACATGGACCACCTGTACCTGTTCAGCTTTTGAGTCTGGAGCTGACTTTGTATTCGATGAGGATTTTTCGGTACAGGTAACTGGTCGGGGCGTATATGTCTTATTGGGTTAAGAAGTGATAACATCTTTAATTTTTAACATATTATACTTAAATTATTAGTTTGGATACGTTGTTGTATGTGAACAATTGTCATTTTTTTAATATAATATATTTGATGGGTTTTGAGCAATTCTAACACTCCTAAGTGTACATGCAACCCTAGAAAACCTTGGATCTATGTTTGTCTAAAATACATGCAAAATACTTTTTCCAAGGTTCATAAACCTATCTAGCATGCATGGGGAACATTAATCATAAAAGATAGCTAGAATTACATACCATGTAGTTGTTATGATTCCTTGAAAACCTTGAGAGCCTAGCACCCCAACTGTGATGCCTCAAATGTTTCACACAACACCAAATGCCTTGGAATAAACTTTGAGAATGTATAACACTTATATAAAATCGGCTTGCCCTCTCTTGCTCTTAGTGTAGCCGATTTTGGTGAGTATAGTGTTCATTATATAGTGTGTCACATCTAGGGTTACACCATGTAAACCCTAATATGACATGACTCTTCATTTCCATGACCCATGGGTTTGTAACTCCCATGGAGCCTCCATGGAGCATCCAATGAGTTTAACCCAACTTGATAATCCATGGAGCCTTTTAGCCCACTATACAAGTTATGGATGATTTACATAATCAACCCATATATTTAATTATTCATCTTTTGATCACTTAATTAATCCTAGATTAATTCTTGATCAATACTAATTAAATAATATTATTAATATATTAGAACTTATAATATATTAATATACCACAAGTTTTATTTCTCTCATGTAGTCTATCCAAATGCATGATGCCATGTAACCCAAATGGACCATGCCAGGTCGGATCAAGTACATACCAGAAATAGTTATGGACTTAGACACCTTATCCAACAGTCTCCTACTTGGATAAGTCTAATAACTATAACTGCAAGTATGACTTCAGGAACCGATCAGCAATCGTAGCTCTTTTCAAGGTTTCTTGGAACTGAGAAGATGATGATATGCCATTTAAGATAAGTGATCATATAATCCTCTGTTCTAGATATCAGCCGGACAATTACATGGAACAATGTCTTACTTTTGTCCAGCAATTTGTTTCCCGATTTCCGATTTGTTTGACATAGAACTTAATTAAACATATCAACTTCGTTCTGACCGGGCCCGGTACATGGGTCAAAACAAAATCATCGAGGGGCCCAGATATCGCTTCTAATCCAAGAAGGAACAGATAAACTTCGACTCATATGCTTGTTCTACTACTTGTTAAATCACACACAAAAGCACGTTTTATAACATCGAGTTACCAATGCGTTTTCGCACGATCAATGTATAACCAACTCATAGACAACAAGTCATATCTCTAGGTTTGAAGACTTATATGATATTACCATCTCACGATCACTCGAGATGAATTCCATGAAGTGATACCAGCGAGCGTGGGTTGAATCCAATACTCAGAACTTATGAGCACTCATGAGTGTTGAGGCCATGTCCAACATCTTAGACCTCTACAACCAACTCATGACAGTCTTACTTCATATCTACTTCCAACATATGATCGACTGTGGATAATTTGAATAATATGTAAACACAACATAAATATTCTGGAAGTCAAAACATGCAAAAGAAATAATAGTAAACGATTGACAAAAGATAGCAACACTTTACTCATAAATAAACACAACTTTTATTCATCATCAAATGTCAATTACACTTTACAAATTTCAAAATTATCTAACTACTAAAACTAATATCATCCTTCAGCCCTATGCTCATTGCATGCTAGAGATGCTTAACCCTGCCCAGTCCCTTCGTGAGGGGATCTGTCGGGTTCTCATCTGATGATACTCTCTTTGCCACGAGGAGTCCTTCTTCTATATGATGTCTGATGAAATTGTATTTTCTGTCAATGTGTCTGGATCTCCCGTGATCCCTTGGTTCCTTTGCTAAGGCAACTGCACTTTCACTATCACAAAAAATCTCTATGGGCTCCTTTATAGCTGGTACAACTCCAAGGTCTCCAATGAAGTTCTTTAGCCATATAGCCTCCTTTGCTGCCTCGCTTGCCGCTATATACTCTGATTCGCAAGTTGAATCAGCCACTGTCTCCTGCTTGGAACTTTTCCAAGAGATTGCTCCTCCGTTTAAGGTAAAGACCCAGCCCGACTGAGAGCGGAAATTATCCCTATCAGTCTGGAAACTAGCATCACTATACCCTACAACTCTCAAGTCATCACTCCCACCGAGAGTAAGGACCCAGTCCTTAGTCCTCCGCAGGTACTTGAGGATATTCTTTACCACTGTCCAGTGAGCCTTACCAGGATTCCCCTGATACCTGCTAACCATGCTTAAAGCAAAGGCTACATCAGGTCGAGTGCAGGTCATAGCATACATGATCGAGCCTACTGCAGAAGCATAAGGTACTCGACTCATTTCTGCTATCTCAACCTCTGTACTCGAGCTCTGAGTCTTACTCAGTCTAGCGTTACTCTGGATGGGTAACTCTCCTTTCTTGGAATCTTGCATGCTGAACCTCTTCAGCACCTTCTCCAAGTATGTACTTTGACTAAGCCCAATTAGTCTTTCACTCCGATCTCTCAGAATCCTTATCCCTAAGATATAGGCAGCTTCTCCAAGGTCCTTCATAGCAAAACACTTCCCAAGCCAGGACTTAACTTCCTGCAAGGTTGGGATGTCATTTCCTATGAGTAGTATGTCATCCACATACAATACCAAGAAGCTAACTATACTCCCACTAGCCTTGACATATACACAAGATTCATCTTCACTCCTCGAAAAGCCAAACTCTTTGACTTTCTCATCAAAGCAAAGATTCCATCTGCGAGGTGTTTGCTTTAATCCATAGATGCGTTTCTCAAGCTTACACACTCTATTAGGGTACTCTGTGCTGACAAAACCCTCTGGCTGATTCATGTAAACATCCTCAGCCAACTTTCCATTGAGGAAAGCAGTTTTGACATCCATTTGCCATATTTCATAGTCATGAAATGTAGTTATGGCTAACAATACCCTAATAGACTTAATCTTAGCTACTGGTGAAAAGGTCTCATCATAATCAACTCCCGGAGTTTGAGAAAAGCCCTTTGCAACCAGTCGAGCCTTATAAGTGTGTACATTACCATCCATGTCGGTCTTCTTATTGAAGATCCATTTGCACCCAACTGTCTTGCGACCTGGTACATTGTCAACCAAGTCCCAGACCTGATTGTCATACATGGACTGTATCTCGCTGTCCATTGCCTATTTCCATTTAGCAGACTCGAGGCCTGCCATGGCTTCCGCATAGCTGTTAGGTTCATCTAGACTTACCAGTGTCTCATCATTGATAAGTGTCTCACCTTCCGCAGTAATATGGAAAACATAGTAGTGCTGAGGTGCATTCCTAACCCTTGTGGAACGCCTCAGAGGTACAGATTCGTCAATTGGATCAACAGGAGTTTCCTCCTCAGGTTGACTGCTAGGGTTTGAGGTTCCTTCACCACTTGACTCTTGAATTTCTTCAAGGTCAATTTGCCTCCCACTGTTTCCTTGGCTTATGAACTCTCTCTCTCGAAAGACACCCCTCCTTGCTACAAAGACCACATTCTCACTAGGTCTGTAGAAGAGGTAACCAAAGGATTTTTGTGGGTAGCCGATGAAAATACACCTCTCACTTTGAGGTTCGAGCTTGTCATGAGTCTCGCATCTCACGAAAGCCTCGCAACCCCAAATCTTGATGTGGGCTAGACTAGGAACTTTTCCAGTCCACATCTCATGAGGTGTTTTGGCAACCTTCTTTGTAGGGACCAGATTCAGGATATGGGCGGCAGTCTCTAAGGCATACCCCCAGAATGAGATTGGTAGCGAAGCTCGACTTATCATGGAACGAACCATGTCTAACAAGGTTCGATTACGCCTCTCAGCTACACCATTCAACTGTGGTGTCCTGGGAAGTGTCAATTGTGAGACAACCCCACATTCCCTCAGATAGTCGAGGAACTTAGTACTAAGATACTCACCACCGCGATCGGATCGAAGCATCTTAATGTTCCTGCCCAATTGATTCTTGACTTCCTGTTTAAACTCTTTAAACCTTTCGAAAGTCTCTGACTTATGCTTGATTAAGTAGACATATCCATATCTACTATAATCATATGTAAAAGTCACATAATAATGATTAGCGTCTCTTGTGGCAGTTTTGAAGGGTCCACACACATCCGTGTGTACTAGATCCAACAAACCTTCACCCCTAGCACAGGAACCTGTGAAGGGTGACTTTGTCATTTTTCCAAGTAAGCATGATTCACAACTATCATCTGAATTTAGGTCAAATGATTCCAAAACTCCATCCTTTTGGAGTTGGCCTATGCGTTTCTTGCTTACATGTCCAAGACGACAATGCCATAATGATGCTTTATACAAGCTATTATCATTAGTAGAATCAATACACAACACATTATTCCCTAAATTATCTACAACAGAAACAGCTTCATACACACCATCACAAGGTAATGCTTTAAAATAAAACACATTATTAAAGAAAGCATTTATTCCACCAATTTCATTATCAAAAGAAAAGGTAAACCCTTGTTTGTACAAAGCATGAAAGGAAATAACATTTCTTGCCATTTTAGGCGAATAACAACATTTATTCAAATCTAAAGTAAACCCACTACTTAGCAACAAAGTATAAACTCCAATCTTGGTGACAGGTGAAACTTTCCTATTCCCCATGATCAAGTTTATCTTCCCATGCTCCACATTCTCACTTCTTCTTAGTCCCTGCAAATCAGAACAAATATGAATACCACAACCGGTATCAAGGACCCAAGAGTTAGAATAGGGTGAGTTATTAGATAATATAGTGTAAATACCTGCATGGTTAGGTTTCACTTTCCCATCCTTCAAATCTTGCTGGTACTTTGGGCAGTTCCGCTTCCGGTGCGCCTTTTCGTGGCAATAGAAGCATTCAGCCTCTTTGGGATCAGAAGAAGGTGTAACGAAACCTTTATTGGTTCCGCTTGAAGAGGATCCATCAAGGGTCTTACCCTTGGTACCCTTCGAAGGGTTCTTCCTCTTCTTCCCTCTACCTTTCCCGATTGCCAGGACAGGTGTTGAGTTTGGAGTAGTAGTAGGAGTGGTCACAACCGACTTACCTTTGAGACCTGATTCTGTGGTCTTTAGGAGTCCTTGAAGTTTGCTGAGAGTGACTTCTTCCTTGTTCATGTGATATGTTATGCGGAATTGATCATAACACGATGGTAAGGAGTGCAAAATAATATCTATTGCTAACTCCTCTGGGAAGTTCACATTCAGCTTCATCAAACGGTCCACATACCTTTGCATTTTCTGCATGTGGCTTGTGATGGGTTCACCATCTTTCATTCGGGTTGTTATCATGGAGGAGATGATTTCATATCGCTCTTGACGAGCACTCTGATGGTAGCGGTTCATCAAATCCTGGTGCATCTCAAAAGCATAGTAGTCCTCATAGGACTTCTGGAGCTCGGTTGTCATAGTGGCCATCATGATGCATGCCACTTTGGTAGCATCCCTTTCATGTGCCTCATAGTCAACAAACTCCTCAGGAGTAGCAGTTGGCTCGGGTACCTTAAGCTCCTTGTCGAGAACATATTCTTTGTTCTCATACCGAGTGACCATCCTGATGTTTCTGATCCAATCAGTAAAGTTGGATCCATCAAAGATGACTCTCCCACAAAGGTTCATGAGAGAGAAGGAACCAGTAGGGTTTGAGCCAGGAGTAGCATTGTTGGTAGACATCTAAAAAGAAGAACAGACAAGTTTAGTTTAGATATAAAGATAGTCCTTAATAAAACACCCAAATGTAATATTAAGGCTAGGATCCAATCACAATATATTATAACTTAGAAGAGGGATGCCGTAATCTAAGCTAAAACATATTTGAAAGGTAGGTGAATGACGATTCACCGATTTCCACCATAAAAACAAAATATATAAGTTATTAGGTTTTATTTGGTTTTTAAGAAACACCTAGATTCTTTTGAGATTCATTGAACTTTTCAATGGCATGTTTCAATCTCGAGTGTGCCCTTCATGTTTTGTGACTGGGATACCGAGGATCACAAAACAAGGTGTGAAGTAACCATGCAAATTACTTGGTACCCTTAACGTTTTTCACTTAATCGATGTGTCGGTTAACCACACGCGCTCCACCGACCTATGAAAAACCTTAAGTCACCCTTTTCCTACCTTGTTAAGTCCAAGTTAGTGTACCGGTTAACCACACACGCTCCACCAACGACTTAATCAAAGTGCAAAGTGTAATTTCATGGGTTAGCACCTTATTCACATTTTTTCTAAATTAACTAAGATTGGGAATTTATAAAACATTTAGTTACTTTATAATAATCATTATACTTTTTAATGAGAATTTTAAGTCACTGTCCTACCCGTTCGGCTAACGACCCTCCACCAGTCAAGGAAGCGGTGGGTGAGAGTGGACACTCATTAAGCTGCCATTTTATAGGCAACAACCTTATACCCCCCTTATAGACCGACTTCGTGAATGAGGCCTACTAACGGTAAAATGACTTGATCTTATACATATATATATATATATATATATATATATTATTAAACTTATAATATTATAAAGTATAAGGGTTGAATTTTAACTTTTAAAATTCTAGGGGTTGGAACTAAAGTTTATTAGATGACTTTACATGTTCCAAAACTTGAGGGCAAGTTTTGTAACTTTACAAAACCTTTCAATTCATAACTTATGAGTTATTAAAAATGAAGACTCTTCATTTTTGTAACTTATATGTTCTTTTAATGGTTTTAAAACAAAGAGGCTTTTGGTTATCCATAACTTGAGGACAAGTTATGGACTCCATTAAAACACATAAAAATCATGAATTCAGCAACAAACAAGTAATTCATATGATCTATCAAGAACTCATAAGAACATGAATGATCATATCAAAATTTCAAGAACATATAATCATGCAATTTTGATATTAGTCATTGTAAATGGATTAGAACAACCATTACACCATCTAAAATAAGTTTTATAACACCAAAACAGTTTAGGGTAATGTTTCTAGTCCATTTCCAACAGCAAAAATCGAAAATCTGCACTCTGCATGGCCAACTCGTCGAGTGCACGAACTGACTCGCCGAGTTGGTTGCATTTTCACTTGGACTCGTCGAGTCCCCCCATGGACTCGGCGAGTGCCCTATGCAGACAGCAAGAAAATCGATTTTTTCCACTATTTTGCATCAAGTATCAACAAACAAGTCTAGGCTCTGATACCACTGATGGGTTTTGAGCAATTCTAACACTCCTAAGTGTACATGCAACCCTAGAAAACCTTGGATCTATGTTTGTCTAAAATACATGCAAAATACTTTTTCCAAGGTTCATAAACCTATCTAGCATGCATGGGGAACATTAATCATAAAAGATAGCTAGAATTACATACCTTGTAGTTGTTATGATTCCTTGAAAACCTTGAGAGCCTAGCACCCCAAGTGTGATGCCTCAAATGTTTCACACAACACCAAATGCCTTGGAATAAACTTTGAGAATGTATAACACTTGTATAAAATCGGCTTGCCCTCTCTTGCTCTTAGTGTAGCCGATTTTGGTGAGTATAGTGTTCATTATATAGTGTGTCACATCTAGGGTTACACCATGTAAACCCTAATGTGACATGACTCTTCATTTCCATGACCCATGGGTTTGTAACTCCCATGGAGCCTCCATGGAGCATCCAATGAGTTTAACCCAACTTGATAATCCATGGAGCCTTTTAGCCCACTATACAAGTTATGGATGATTTACATAATCAACCCATATATTTAATTATTCATCTTTTGATCACTTAATTAATCCTA
Source organism: Lactuca virosa (assembly GCF_052849685.1). Taxonomy (NCBI): domain Eukaryota; kingdom Viridiplantae; phylum Streptophyta; class Magnoliopsida; order Asterales; family Asteraceae; genus Lactuca; species Lactuca virosa. The sequence goes on from NC_136431.1 coordinate 57,773,013, forward strand.
GATTAATTCTTGATCAATACTAATTAAATAATATTATTAATATATTAGAACTTACAATATATTAATATACCACAAGTGTTATTTCTCTCATTTAGTCTATCCAAATGCATGATGCCATGCAACCCAAATGGACCATGCCGGGTCGGGTCAAGTACATACCAGAAATAGTTATGGACTTAGACACCTTATCCAACAATATTTGCATCAAGTTGTTGTTGGACTAATTAGGATTAAATCTAGGACTAATTAAGTACATAAATGAAGAACGTGTAGCTCTCATCCACCTTAACACGAGGGTAGCGCGGGCCCGATTTTTCGGAGCTTCATTCGTGTCTGCAGGTCGCGCCCATGCACAAGTTCGGTGTTTTTGGTCTACGAAATCCAAGATTTGCACCCCCCCCCCCTCCCTCTGCACGCGGGTAGGAATTATAGTAAAACCATAGATACAAGCTTGTAAGCCTTTCATGCATTCAAGCTTATAAACTTTGTTGAGTTTGGTCTTTCTACCAATGTGGGACTCATTCCCACATTCATTTTTTTTGCTAAATTTATTCTCAAATATCCACCTTTGAGTATCGATATCTCATTTACCTATACTCCATTTTAGACATATAATATATCATTTCGAAGTTCTCACGGAGGAGAACACAAACCCACTTAGAGTTAATTATATATACAACATGTGTATATATTTATATATGTCCAAAGTTAGTAAAAATATAGATATTTATACTAAATTTTCCAACAATTAGATAGTAAATTACGTAATGTGTATTAATTTTTTGAAATTTGCCAATACATGACACGTCAAACTATAATTAACTATTTATAATCAGTTTTTCTAGAAAACAATGCAATTTTAACCAATAAAAATATTTCAAATTTAATGAGGATGTTTATATGGTAAAATGTAGTGTCTTTTTAGTCAACCCCTAAATTAAACTTTTATAGTTATTTTGGAATCAATAAACATTCTTCCTAGAAATCTTGAGCACTTTTATGTTTTGTACTTCGGTTTTGCTTCGGTATGTATTGAAAGACACAAAGGATGAGTTTTAATTCGTTTTCTTTCTACCTATTTTAATTTTATCCCTTAATCCGTTATAAATAAAACACCATCTTTATGTACCCATTCATCTCGGATCACGAGTTTTGTTTACTGGAAGACACTATTGTTCATATAAGTTTCTTGTTTGGTAGATAAAAATAGAAAAAAGAGAGCGACTTGGGACCTTCATAAATGGCTAAACACACGAGACCAGGAAAAGGTATACCCCCACACAACCTTCTTTCACAAAAACACTGCACATTCTTTTCTGTTTCACCCTCCATTCATTCTAACATGTCCACGTAATTCACACAGCTTTATTTATTTATTTAAATTTAAATTCAAATACAAACAAATCTTGAACCTGTTGTCACTGATGTAGCCGTCATAACTAATGCTAGTTGGGCCAATACTCAGACACGTTCCGATGGAGGTAACTTTTAAGACCTTCAGTTTGCCTATGACTTCTAATTATGTATGTTTTTTGGCCATTTGTAATTATATGTATGTAACTATAAAATTGAGTATCTTTTACGACAGTTTGGTGTGTATGGACCTATTTCTTGAGCGGAAAAGATTAAATAAAAGAGTTATTATTCAATAAATAAGATTAATTGGTCAAGTGACCAGAGGTTGTTTCGCTAGTCTTGTCTGTAACTTTGAGTATGGAACATTATAGAATGAATGATTTGCTATTTAATATGAGTCTTTCTTAATGAAAGTCTAATGGTTGAATGGAATGAAACAATGAAGACTGAAGAATAAATGGAATTGAAAGGATTATGGAATAACTAACTATTGCATTCGAGGACAATGTTTAGTTGTCATGTAGGAATGTTATAGTTTCTATATTTTGATGCAATGTATAATTTTAACTACCCTATATAAATACTTTTAATTATAATTAATGAAATTTTATTAATAAAATTAAAAAACTTATTATAACCCAAATTGGTTATGCTAAAAATAATACATGTTTAGTTATTTAAAACAATTAAAATTGTAGTTTAATAAGATAATCTGAATATAAAAATGTTCCATTAAATTCCCATAAATAAGAATAGTTTATAACGTAAAATTTCATTTCATTTTATAATGAAATGAAAAAACAACCCGACATAAAAGTTAATAAAATTTGAAGGACACTATTTGAGGATTTGTAATAGAAGCAAAAACATGTAGTTTAATCTGGGATCGTTGGTTTTTTAATCTCAATTTAGCTACCTTGTAATTTTTTCGAGCTCCTTAGTAGAGTTTTTAATATATTCCATCGCTACAAGAAGTATAGAAATAAAATAAGTTTTTGTTGGAGATAATATGGTAGAGGACTTAAGTCAATGTTAGGTTCACTTTGAACTTATTCTATGTTACTTTTTTATGCCAATTTTAGTTTCTAAATCCTTAAGTTATGTGCTAGATCTTTTTTGGGAGGCTGAGAATCGAAAAACATCTTGGATTAAATGGGACATGGTTTTGGTTACAAAAGATAAAGGTGGGCTTACTGTAGTTTGTAATCTCTTAATCTTGCTTTGATCCAAAAATGGTCATTAACTATTGGTAATATTTTTAATAATAACAAGGTCATTTTGGGTTGCCCTCAAGACTCAAATTGAATAGAATAAATAAAAGAGAAACTGGTTTATTAATTATTATGCTTAATAATTAACTAGAAACTAATTGGAAATATATTTTGAGAATTAATTAACAGTTTAATTAATTAAATGGTTGAATATTCATTAATTAATAATTGGTTAATCGGGAATGTTCCAGAACCGTTATGGAATTAGGGTTGGATGAAAATCACTCCATTATATATGGGAAGGAGTACTAAACCTAGGAAGGGATCTAAGGCTATAAATAGGGTCTTATGGATTTCATTCTTCTTTGCATCTTGGTTTGAAGTTTCTTCAACCCTTATTCTTCCCTCATATAGATGATTTCTAACCCTCTTAGGGTTTGTGAAATTGACCATTCTCTCAGTTATTTTTATTCTACTCTTTGGTGTCATTGGGTGTGATACCATTAGAGGGGTTCTGGTTTGGGTCCTCTCATCCAAACAACTTCGTGGAGGACAAGATCAAGATATGAAGCATGGAGATTAAGGGCTACATAAGATGTATGTTTTTCTTCCTTATGTTTTTATGTTTTTGTAAGGTAGTTGTAATTAGTATGAAGTTATAGATCCTAGGGTGCATGTACACTTAGGTATATCATAGTTTGATTTTTCTTCTACCTAGTTTAAATGTATTTGATGCATAGGAAACTCAAAAGTGGTATCAGAGCCATCGGTTCATAATTACTAGCACCCTTGATCCATATTTTCTGAAAATGCTTGTTTGAAATTGAATGAAGAAAAATTTGAAACTAAGAAACTTTTGTCGCAGCTCACGACATGAAAGCCTTATGCTCACGATGTGAGCAGCCTAGATTAGGGTTTCTTATTATTATTTATTTATATATTTCCAATTTGAAGATTTATGATATGGATAATTACCAAATTTAAAATGTTTTAAATCTGGAAAATAATAAATATTATTTAAATATGATTATTTGAATTTGAATATTTATTAATTATTTAAATAGTGAATTTAAATATTTAATATTATTTATAATAGAGTTTTATAAATTTTTAATATTAACCCCTCATGATTTACTAATTGTTACATTGCGTCATCGCAATTAATTAGAATTAATAATAGAAAACTAAATTTAAAGAGTTTTAAATTTACCTCTTATATATATATATATATATATATATATATATATATATATATATATATATATATATTAGAATTGTGTCTTTTATATATATAAGAAAAATACAACATGTGTCCTCGTATGTTTTAAATATTGACATTATCAGTCTTATTATGACTAGGCTTACCTATTATGGTGTAAGGATTTAAGGAGGTCTTTATGATTCCTAATGATGTCGGTTTTTAATATGCTTCGCGCTTACCGCCCTCAACGCCCTATTGCATTTTGAGAGTGGAGTTACCCAAAGGGTTTGATAGTGATAATGGTCAATCTAAAAGTATTCTAAATACAAGTATAAAACAAAATCTCATTTTATTAATAAAATGTGAATCATATATTATCCATGAAAATTGCATATTCTCTTTATATTCTATTGGTGGAGCTCGTGTGGTTAACCGGCACATCAGTCTAGAGCATAGTGGAGAATGAAATCGAAATCACCAATCTCAAGCATAACTTGAGTCGGGGACCATGCGATTTTGGCATGGCTAATTCACAATCTCTTTAAAGTGAATCTTATGTTATCTATATAATTTGCACGTTCTCTTTATATGTAACATCCATAAAAATCATGCCAAATTTAAACTTTTTAAAACATTTCAAAACCAATGATTATGACAAAACTTGTTTTCAAATAGTATCATGTCAGAGTATCCCCAGAATCAAATCATAAAAACATAGGGAGGTGTACGATCATGCCTTCACCTTCCCGCGATCATCAGAAGTACTTGAAACAAAATCAGCAATTGTAAGCCCGAAGCTTAGTGAGTTCCCCCAAAATACCAACGCCATACAGATATCACCATATCGTATAAACAAACACAACATGCATAATGAGCCATCAGTCTGACTGGACTGCCTCACAGACCATCAGTCTATATGGACCGCTCTCCGAGCCATCGGCACGTCTGGACCGCCTCTCAGGGCCTTCAGCCTATCCAGACCGCTCGTCGGGCCTTCTGCCTGACTAGTATGCCCTAACCGGGTTTGCAGTCTATCTGGTCCGCCTTGGGTATCTTGGCCTACAGCACAAAGTAGGACCTGCCTCAACCCAATCCCCCAAACCAACAACCATGTGCACATAAATATCATATGCTAGCTAGCATGTAAAGATAGTCATATAGATCTAACAGATCACTAACATGGCAACCATCCTATAACCAGTATATCGATCTAACCGATCACTAACATAGCAACCATCCTATAACCAGGATACCAATCTAACAGATCACTAGCATAGCAACTATCCTATAACCAGGATACCGATCTAACAGATCACTAACATAGCAACCATCCTATAACCAGTATACAAATCATAAAGGGTCGGCCTTGGTGCCTTAGACCCTGTTGATATAGTGAGAATAACTCACCTCACAATGTCGAACTGTAGTGATAAGATCAAACTCCCGAATCACCGTCACGAACTTAACCACCTATAATCACCATGGACCAAGTCCATCAAAATCCCAAATTACCAAAATACCCTCACAAGTCCAACTGGTCATCCCTTGGTCAAATTCAAAGTCAACGGTCAAAGTCAACAGTCCATGTTGACCCAACTCTTCGAGTGCAGTTAGCAACTCGTCGAGTTCCTTAAGAACTCAGGAAGTCATAAAACCCTAATTGACTCGCCGAGTTTCCAACCAACTCGTCGAGTCCATGCGTGTCTAAATATCGGGGAAAACCCTAACTGACTCGTCGATTCCTCTTACTAACTCACCGAGTTCATGCAGAATCAAATACGGGAAATCTTCATCTGACTCGCCGATTCGTCTATGCGACTCGTCGAGTTCATGCAGTCCGTTTCTTATTCAGACGTTTTTAAGCCACCCCAAAGCTCCATATTGCAGATCTAACCTCCTAGGGCATGGTTTCCACGTAAAGTTTGCAAACTTTACGTACATGCATGGTCCTAAATGCCAAAACCAAGCTAAGGGAAAGGTTTAACCCAAAGAGAAAGGCTCAAGCTTGCTAAATCATAAAACTTTATGGCTATAGGGACTTAGAGAAGTCCATGTCTGAAGTTACAATTTCAGATCATGACCAATACCTGAAATGGCTCACATATATGCTAAAATGGACCTAAACTTAAGGAAGGAGAGGTCTAGCTATAGGGAAGTCAAGGTAACGACTTGTTACCTTCAAAATGATGCCAAGAAGAAGTAGAGTCGGATCCACAAGCTTTCCTTTGCTCCAAGCTCCTTAGACTTCAAGTCTTCTTCACAAAAACCACTGTGCAGGCTTCTTCACACACACACAAATGGAGGGTATTCGAGATTAGGGTTTTCTGGACTCATGGGGACGATAAGGGAGGTTGAGGGAGGATAATGACCCTTTAAATAGGGTGCAAAACCCCAGAAATTAGGGTTTCATTTTCCATCTCCTACTCCTCGAGTCAGGGTCCGCCGACTTGCCGAGTAGGTCCAATAATTCACGCGGGCTAATCCGCCTCTACACAACGAGTTGGCAACCAACTCGTCGAGTAAGTCCATAAACATGTATATAAGGTTTTAAAACTTATACTTGGGATTCGGGGTGTTACAATTCTCCCCCACTTGAACTAGACTTCGTCCTCGAAGTCTGCTGCGGTGAAATAACCCGTACACCCATGCTGAATGTACTGTCGAGTTCATGCAGAATCAAATACGGGCAATCTTCATCCGACTCGCCTAGTCAACTATGCGACTCTTCGAGTTCATGCAATTTATTTCTTATTCAGATGTTTTTAAGCCACCCCAAAGCTCCATATTGCAGATCTAACCTCTTAGGGCATGGTTTCCACGTAAAGTTTGCAAACTTTACGTACATGCATGGTCTTAAATGCCAAAACCAAGCTAAGGGAAAGGTTTAACCCAAAGGGAAAGGCTCAAGCTTGCTAAAGCAGATAACTTTATGGCTATAAGGACTTACAGAAGTCCAGATCTGAAGTTACAACTTCAGATCATGACCAATACCCGAAATAGTTCACATATATGCTAAAATGGCCTTAAACTTAAGCACGGAAAGATCTAGCTAGAGGGGAGTCAAGGTAACGACTTGTTACCTTCAAAATGATGCCAAGAAGAAGTAGAGTCGGATCCACAAGCTTTCCTTTGCTCCAAGCTCCTTAGACTTCAAGTCTTCTTCACAAAAACCACTTTCCAAGCTTCTTCACACACACAAATGGAAAGTATTCGAGATTAGGGTTTTCTGGACTCAAGGGGGACGGTAAGGGAGGTTGAGGGAGGCTAATGACCCTTTAAATAGGTGGCAAAACCCCGAAAATTAGGTTTTCATTTTCCAGCTCCTATTCGTCAAGTCAGGGTCCTCCGACTCGCCAAGTAGGTCCAATAATTCACGCGAGCTAACCCGCCTCTACACGACGAGTTGGGGAAACCAACTCGTCTATTAGGTCCATAAACATGTATATAAGGTTTTAAAGCTTATACCTGGGAGTCGGGGTGTTACATTATAACTTGTTGATGGAGCTCGCATGGTTAAACAGTACATCAATTTTAGAGTATAAGTAGAGAATGATGTGAAACTCGTGAATCTCAAGCGTAACTTGAGTTGGGGACCATGCGATTTTGTATGGATGATTCACCATCTGTTCAGTGATCCATGACGGCCCCGTCATTGAATTTGATATGAACATAATTCGAGATTAACATGTCATTGATAGTCAATGAATCTTAAAGATCTAGGAATTTCATGCTGATCAAAATTAGTAAAGGGATTTTCCTACATAAATAACTTTATGGTGTGTTTATGGCATCCCTTTATATATCATGAAGCCAAATATAGATCCTAGCCTTCTTAAATAATTTTATTTAGAGTGATTATTTTCTAAGGATAAGTAAAACAAACTATAATGGAATTGATATTGACTGGTGTCCATAACCTTATCCACTAAAATCTACTGCTATAAAACCTTTGAAAGGATTAAATATGAGGATGTTCAATCTTGTCCGAATTCATAGTTTGGGAATAGTTCTCATAAATGAAAAGAAATATCATGCCTTTGATAAAGCTCTTCCTACCTACCACTACATTCTAATCTTTGAGAAAGAGCAATTATCAAGTGTATGCTGTAAAGTGACATACTGAAGTAAAATGAAATTTCATTGAGTTAGGACTTGACTAGGGTTAGTCAACTAGCTAATATGTACATATGATCATGTAGGAGTTTTGTAGCATGTTGAGGTTTCCTTTTGGAACTAACATGTCAAACAATTGAAAACCAAACTTCAAATACTCCCACATATGTAATATCCTAAATAGAATTGTCAAGATGAAGAAACCCAATTGCCAAAGGGTTAAAAGACGATTAGTGTTGGTGAACCTAACCTAGGCCTAAATACCTATGACAAATGAAGGCTTATTCTGAGATATGTTCTGATAGCTATTTGTTTCCATAACAAGAAAAGGAGTAAGAAATCATACATGCCCCATATATATCTGAATTGAAAAGTCTAAAACATGAAGAAGTTAAATTTGATAATGGATTATGAGCCCATGCTACTATCCATAGGATCAAAAGACAACTAGTTCTCCCATATTTGGTTTTCAATCAGATATATGAATTAATAGCACCATTTAAAATCACTTCTAATCCTTTGAGCGTTTTCCTAAGGATTATGTGTTCTATGTGTAAGTAAGTGATCTGTATAATCGTAGAGTAATATGTATGCTCACTAAGTGTTCGCTTACCCATTGTTATTTAACATTTTTCAGGATCATCGGGTACTGATAGGGGAAAGAAATCGGACTGACTACAGGCGACATTCTATTGAATACTTTTATGAAAATTACTATGTTATGTTTTTAAACCTAGGATGTTTTCTGTTTCCCCAATGTTTTTAGAAATATTATTTTATAAAAGTGGTTGAAGGTTTTTGAAAACTTTATTTATATTTTTAAAAGGCTAATGAATGGCTTTATTTTGTTTTTTAAAAAATGGGTCGTTACAAGTTGGTATCAGAGCATGGTTTGAGGTATTTAGACATACACTTGTGTGTTTAAACTTAATGGGTTGAGTAAATTGAGCCCTAACCCAAATTTTATATAATTATCATTCTGAAAATTCCACTGCTCTACCCCTGTCTTGTAAAAATAATAGAAAACGCAGGGAGCATCATTTTTAGTCGAGACCAGTGTAGAAAGTTTGGCTTTTGAATCTAGTTTATCCGAAATTTGAATCCCTTTTCCTAATTCCAAATCCTTGAAGGTTAAAATGGTCAAGCTTCTCAAACTGGTCTGTGTCGTCACAGATTTCATGCATTGTATTTTAAAAATCATAATAAATTCATTATGACTCCAATTTCCAAAGTTCAAAAAACTAAAGTTAGAAATGGATGTCTAGTCTCTTCCATATCTAGGGCTTTATTTAATTCCTTGTATATTTGTACAGTTTATTCAATGAGTGTAGAGTGGTCCGGTAAGTGAGTAAAATTATACATCTACTTATGACATACATAATTAAATCTACAAAACTCCAATTAATGAAATGTCAGAGGATATGGTTAAGGTATAATGTCTAGTATACCATGAATGTTTTCTAAGATTTAGCTTTAAATCTTACTACGGTAAAAGCTACCACCTTTACAAGTGGTCCAGAAAGTAACAACTCAAAGTTGTTAACTTGTAAAATTAATATAAAATTTACCAAAAATAGTTAGAATGAGATAATTATAATACCAAAAAGGTAAGAGAGGGTACTATATGAATATAATTTTTTCTAGAACCTAATTTTGACACTAAAGTTAAGAAACATATCCCGAACAGAACACTACTATCAAAGAGAAAATAAGGAAATGTGTACATAAGCTTTATAAGAGTAATACATCAAAGCACAAGCTAAATAATGTTATAATTGTTGTATAGGTTCTCGGAAAGGAAAGGATCCATTTAGCTGCCGCTAGATAAGTTTCGAGTTCAAGGAGGTGAGTTACACTAACTCTTCTATTATGTAGGCATTACTTGTTTCATGAATTTGTTCACGGGTACCCTAATCCGGTAGAGTGAACAAGGTAAGGAAAAATGTGGTTTGTCCTCTAGTGAGGAAAGTTGCACTATTATCTCTTATTCCCTATTTAGGGAGTAAGGCGGTTAGATCCCAGAAGGGGGAACAATGTTATGGTTAGTACCAACAATATGTGCTAGGAATGTTTATGTTTTATGTGAAATCTTTTATGTGTGCTATATGTAAGTAAGTGATATGTATAATTGGAGAGTAATAGGTATGCTCACTAAGCGTTCTATTACCCGTTGTTATTTAACATTTTTTAGGATCATCAGGTACTAATAGGAAAAAGAGACAGGCGTGACTGCAGGCGACGTTCTCTTGAAGACTTTTATGAAAATTACTATGTTATGTTTTTAAACCTGGGATGTTTTCTGGTTCCACAATGATTTTAGAAACATTATTTTATAAAAGTGGTTAAAGGTTTTTGAAAACTTTATTTATATTTTTAAAAGGCTAACAAATGACATAATTTTGTTTTATTAAAAAAATGGGTCGTCACATTACATATACTCCACATCACTTCCATCCTTCTTAAAACCAATATGCACATAGTTCTTAGGAGTGGTACTCATATTAGTGATCGTACTGCTTATTGACAGTTGGTTGGTTTATTAGTGTATCTCATATGCCATAGCTTAATATGTAGTTCACATGGTTAGTTAGTTAATGGTATATCCTTACTTTGATCACTATGTATTATTCCTTTGAGTTATTTGCAAACTTTAAGGGTACCATGCTTTATACGGTTCACTTCTCGTATACCTTATCTCTAATCCATAAATCCATTTTGATTGCAAAATAGAATGGTACTTATGGTCCATTATTAGTTATTGGTTCTCCTACAAAAATTCTATCATATCCCATAGGAGTAAGAAATGGTACGTTATAGCTTGCTCGCGGGTATGTAAGATGAATATCAACTTCTATACGAATACAACTCAGGAACTAGTTTGGCTTTGTTTGATTTTGGCCAATTTTAGGGATCCTGATATTCTTTCTATATCACTATAATGTGACAACAACAACATTATTCTAATATCTTGCAATGATATATTTCATGATCATACAAAACATATTGAGATCGACTGTCACTTTTTTCGTTAACACGTTGTTCTCAATGTTTTTGTCTTCATATAGGTGTAACACTCAATTTCAGGTATGAAATAATTGTATGCATATTTGAAGTTTTTATTTGACCTTTAGGAGTTTTTCATTCTTGTGGCGTGGTGGTTGGATTACCATGTCATGGTGTTGCCACGTGACCATGACGCGTTGGTCATTTAAATACCACGGAACGACACCGTAATATGCACAAAACCCTTAGTTATGGGTTTGGACCTATATAAACATCATTAAATTCTAGGGTTCAAGAGAATCTCAGCCTCCATCTTTAGTTCTCAAAACCCTAGCTTGCATGAGCCTTGCATTAGGAGTTTTAAGCTTTTAGTGACCCAAGGAGCTCATAAGTGCTCATCTTTGTGATTAGCCTTCATTTCCAACAAAAGAAACCACCTCCAACTCTTAGTTTATGCATTGTAAGTCTCTTGGACATTGTTTCATCATTGTTTATGCATAGATCTAGAATCTTTCTTGAGTTCTTAACCTCTTGGGGGGAAAGAACATCATGTTTTTTGAGTTTGAGAAACTCTAGAATTTTGACTTGCAAATGAGCAAGTCTCTTACTCTCTAGACATAGAAAAATATTTTTGTTTGTGTTATTGACCAACCATGCTAATGATATTGAGCCTTTTTAGACAAATATATTTGGAATCAGACCTGAAAATATAAGCCTTAATCTATAAAGATTAAGTGCTTAATGAGAGAAGTAATCTGCCAGATGAACTGCGACGTGGTCAAGGACTGACCATGACGCGGTGGACGAGGGAGAACCACGACTGTTTTTTTGTGACTAGACCATGACGTAGCCAAGAGTTTTTCACGATGTGGTGGACTATTGACCGTTGACCATTGACTTTTTGACCAGTTTAACATTGTCCATTTTTAGTAAAGGTATGTTTTAGATTGTTGACTAAGGGAAAATGGTCTACTGATCTAAGATGAGGATTAGAAAGAGAAAGACTCGTTTAAAGATGAACGTTAGGTATTATGCCTTAATTATTAAATTAGGGTTATTATTATGTAGTGGTTCGAGGCAATATCGGTGCCGCTTAGCTCACTATGTGGATTATCTTATAAGTCATTCAGGTGAGCTCTCATGAACTTGCTTATTATATATACTATGTATTTCATGTTTTCCAACTAAATATAGATCTCCCAGAGGGAATGTAGTTAAATCAGAAGGATATAAGGCCATAATAGAACTCTCGGAGGGAGGTGATTAATATTAAGTCAACAAGAAATAGACCTCTCAGAGATAATCTAGTCAACTAGGGTTAGTTATGCTAGCATGCTATTATACATTTGAATATAAGGTTATATGTGATCATTATTGGATGTTTCATGAGAGATTTTATGAATCCATATGATTTGTATAATGCATACGTGTTATGATTACTAATATCGCCATATTTAGTCATACTTTTTAGGATATATCTTAGTATTTTTAGCTGCATTTCTTTCGTTAATATAGATAAATGGTACTTATTTTGTTTATATTTCGCTTGGAAGCACCAAAGACACTCTCGGTAGAAAAGGAGCAAAAATGTTAAGCTGGAAGCCTGAGTATCGAAAGCAATTACAAAAGACAGAAAACCGATATAAAGAAGACCACCAGGGTGTGGTCAATTACATGCCATGCCAAAGTGACATGTCAAGTCATAAAAGTTTCCAAGATGAAGTGCATAGATTGCTTGAAGGCTACGTAAAGGAATGTCCTCCATGGCGTGGTGAGACATATACCGGAACACAGTGGCACGATTTATGGAAACACTATAAATTTGATTCAATTCATTATGGAGAGAGATCCTGCAATTTTCTATGACTAATTATGAAAAAAGAACCCTTAGAAACCCTAAGGAGGCCAAAGAACGACCTTACAGCGAGATTCGAAGAGATCAAGAGACAAAGAACATGTTAATCATTCAGTTTGCTTCACCTAATCATGTTTAGTGAGGTTTACTATGTTTTTATCTTGTTTTTGTACTCTAGTTATGGGCTAATAATCCTTTACTTTTGTTTGGTGTAGACAAAACTCAAAACTATGTGTTCATTTCAATGATTTTGGATTTTATTAGCTTGGTTATTAATTGTGTTAATTGATCGTTTACCTTGCATATTAAAATCATGATTTTTATTACCTATTACTAACTTTTGTGTAGTTATGAGGATCAATCTAATTACATAAAATTGAATCTTAATAGTTTTATGATCATTAAACTGTTAGGACTAGAGATAGATCAAATCCTAGGGTTAGGTAATATTAATCATTAGTTTTGACTGAGTTAGAGAAGCACTAGATATTCATGTTATGCGCTTAATTGATTGTCATTATCATTGATAAGAAATCATTAGATTATATATTCATATTAAGAAATCAAAGAATTCATTAGATCATATCTTCATTTTAGGAAATCAGACGATACTTATAAAGAATCAGAACAAATTTGATGCCACTTTGCAAAGTTTTGATGACCCTTGTTAAGAAGTAATGCAGATAATAAGCAAAACCAAATGCACACAAGAAATAGTATTTACGTGGTTCAGTCAAGGTGACCTACGTCCACAGGCAGGAGGGGAGTTTCCTTTATTTCAGAGTTCTTAAAGAGAGGTTACAGGTAGAATTCACTGGAGATTCGTCCTACTAATTAAGTATACAAAAGACACAAAATGGCCTAGCATACATCCCTATTTATACTTGAGGGATCAAACCTAAAACCCTAATGGGTCATGCTCATTGGCTCATAGGCCCATAAAAGGTGACAACCAATCATATTCTGCCATGCAACATCTTCTGGAACATTCATCCATGTCATACAACCCATGAGCATCAACAACATACATGATGGAGCACCTTCAGCCATAGTGGCACAACATGAACAATAGTGGCCCAACATCCATCATGGTGGCACAACATGGTGTATTTCTTGAGCATCACCAATTCCTGGGGCATCATATAGGACTTCATAGCATACGTGGCTCATCAGAAATATCATGTGTAATCAAGAAACCAAGATGGTGCATCTTTCACCAAGATAGCACAACATGTATGATATTGGACCATCTTGTGTAAGGATGGCGCAACATCCTTCATGCTTGGATCGACATCTCCCAAAGGGGGCATAACTTCTCCTTGGTAGCTTAACTTCTCCATGTTGGTCCAAAATCTTCACTTGGCTCAACATCTTCACTTAGCTTAACATCTTCATGGCACAACATGTTGGACCATGTTGCTCTATGTTGCTCCAATTTGCTCCATGTTGCCCCAAGTTGCTCCAAGCCACTCCAAGTTGCTCCAAACCCCCTTTCATATGATCCGTTCCTTTGGCACTTGATCCATTCCTTTTTTAGATGATCCAAATCCATCTCAGATGATTCGTTCTTTTATCACATGCTCCATGAACCTCAAGTGCTCCATTTAGTTCTAAGTGCTCCAAAATGCTCCATGAGAATGATCTAAATGCTAGAGTCACATCTAACAATCTACACCTTGACTTGAGCATCCTATGAAGTCCACCTTAAACAAGAACTTCCTCTCCCCTCCTGCCATCAAGCCCCGAAGGGGCTTACTTCCTGCGAACATCAACCCAATCCAAGGAAAGCTTAAACTTCTCTCTAGGTAATGACCTTGTCACCATGTCTTCCGGATTCTCCTTCACACCAGACTTTTGAATGCATAACCTTTCATATAACATGATAGGTTTCTCCACCTTCAAAAGAAGACTCTAAACAAGACCAACTGCCGATGATCTTCTTATCTCTAGATCACTTTCGTGGTCCAAATCTATCAATCAAACCAAGTCCGTATGTCGTTAATTTGCACCATATACAAGAAAAACATCAAGCGTTACATTCAAGTGTCGCAAGATCCTCTTGACCACTTCCAGATGAGCTTTTCCCCAATTTCCTTGAACCGCCAAAGAATTACCAACATGTTTGGATTGATCACGATAGAACGATAACAATACTTTCTCAAAGTAGTGAGAAATGTATAACCATCCTACTCTTCTATCACTTTGAATCTCCATCATTGTTATCTTTTTTTCAGCTCCTAAATCTTTCATCACAAGCTCTTTCTCCAGAAGCTTCTACAAGTTGTATTTCTTGGCATCAACATCACCATACACTTCTTCCATGGGTTGTTCAAGGTATTCCTTATGTCTATGATGTTCCATGCCACCCTGTTTGTTCTTCATTTTTTTCAAAACTATGTGTGATTTCTATTTCAAACTCCACCTTCTGGCTAGCACCCTGATCGTTCCCCACAACTAGGGGTGTAAACGAGTCGAGCCGAGCCCGAGCCTCACCAAGCTCGAGCTCGGCTCATTTAAGTTTGAGGAAGCTCGAGCTCGAGCTCGATTCGAGCCTTAAAATGAAGCTCGAGCTCGGCTCGTGAACAATTTAGTGGGCTCGCGAGCCTAATTGAGCCTAAACGAGCCTCTATGTATAAGTGTGTGTGTGTGTATATATATATATATATATATATATATATATATATATATATATATATATATATATATGTATGTATGTATGTATGTATGTATGTATGTGTGTGTATATATAGATATATATATATATAGGCTCGTTTAAGCTCGTTTAGGCTCGCGAGCCCACTAATTGAAGCTTGGCTCGAGTTCGTTTAATAAACGAGCCTCATATTTAGGCTCGAGCTCGGCTCAGGCTCGTTTAATTCGATCTCGAGTCGAGCTTTTAACGAGTTGATCCCGAGTAGCTCACGAGTAGCTCGGGGTGTCATCACTAAATCATCGAGGGGCCCACAGATATCGCTTTTATCCCTTTAAGGGTAAAAGGAATGGATAAACTTCGACTAATATGCTTGTTCTACTACTTGTTGAATCATACACAAAGGCACGTTTTATAACACCGAGTTACCAAATGCGTTTTCATGCAATCAATGTATAACCAACTCATAGGCAACAAGTCATATCTCTAGGTTTGAAGAATATAAGATATTATCATCTCATGATCACTCGTGATAAAATCCATGAAGTGATTCCAATGAGCGTGGGTTGAATCCAATACTCAGAACTTATGAGTACTCATGAATGTTGTAGCACCACTTGCTATGTCCTATACCTTGGACATCTACAATCCAGCTTCATGACAGTCTTGATTCATATCTACTTCCAACATATGACCGACTGTGGATAGTTTGAATAAATTAGTCATTCAGGAAGAACGACCTAGTTATTCTGGAAGTCAAAGCATGCAAAGTGAAACACAAGAATAATTGAATCCAATATGGTCTCAGAACTTATGAATATAAATAAAAACACTTTTTATTTATCACCATATTGATTACACATTATTCATTGTATCCTGTTTCAAACTATCAACTTTATACTTGAATTAAAAACAATAGTTGTCCCATGCTCCAAGCATGTACACTATGTTTTCTAAACATTAGTCATGCCATACACCAAGTATGCACACTATGTTTTTCCAAACATTAGTTATGCCATACACCAAGTATGCACACTAAGTTTGTCTCTGATCTTTTACTTTGTGAAATAGATCGATTGAACATAATTCCAATGATACTCATTTCACAATCCCAAATCCTTACCGCAAATGCAAGAATTCCAAATTCCTGCCATTTACCTAAATCTGTTAGATTCTAAACTTATATGTATTGATCCTCTTGTAATAATTATGCACAAAGTCACAAAGACTTGTCAACAGGCATTATAGAGTATTCCAATGGAGATCATTCCATGGAAACGAAGTCACAAATTCAAGTACATTGCTTTGAACATCCTTCTTGCATTAAGTTTCCTAATCTTACACAAATTGAATAACTTCTACCTATGGGAACATTTCCATATTCCCATTTTGACTATCACTTCTGAACAAGAGTTGCCACTTTTCAGAATATGTCAATATGGTCCTTCCAAAATTAACACTATACTTCCAACTGTCCCTGAGCAACCAATCTTTGGTAAACCTTAGATTGTCCTCGACAATTGTTTAATCATTTTAGTCATATCCAATTCTAGACATTTTCACTTCTTAATGCCCCAGGCATTTGGAAAATTTTAGAAAGGATGAATATTATAGCACATGCAATCAATCCTATATCTGAAGCATATGGGACACGATTCATGATGTCTCACATAAAGGCATGATACTAGACCAGTCCTTTTGCTACAATATTTCTATTTGTCAAGTTCTCATAATTCAGATTATGAAAAGGGATGTCGTAATCATAATCGAATTTTAGAACGCAAATAATGGACCCATATATAGAATTTCCTTATGTTGAGCCATTCCAACACAAAATTCATATATATCTTTGACTAAAGATGATTAAAACTTCAATCTAAGCTTTTAGAATTGAAATGAAGTATAATTTCCTCTCCCTTAATTATAGCAAAACAACTTTTCAACCCCTGTAACTTCACGAATTGAAACTTTTGTTTTCTATAATTAACATTGCTATCTTGCAATACTAATAATAATTATCATGCTCCCACTAACATGATGATTATTAGCATAACACTTATGCTCCCACTAGCTTTGACATGTACTTAGAAATCTGTTGGACTTCTAGAAATCAATACTTTATTGACCTTCTTACCAAAGTTCATATTTCTGACACAAGATGCTTTGATAAAACTTTATCAAAATCATACACCTTTCCTTAGATAGCTCACATGTGTGTCTAAACAATTTTTAGAACTATGAAAAGGGATGTCGTAATCATAGTCTCAATTGTTTAGACCTTTGCCATTTCTCACAAGTCCATGTTAGTGTGTCGGTTAACCACACACGCTTCACTAACGACTTTGAGAATGCAAATATCACAACTGTTATCTACTTAAAATCTACTTAGTGAAAGTGTTTCCTCACCATCATTTTCATGAATCGGAGAGAAACCTTATGACACTTAGATTTTATGGTGTATGTGTTTTTATCCATGTGAATTTGTCAAAACCATAATCACCAGACAAGGTTAGTGACAAATCCAAACTCATATGGATTGAACTTGTGCAGTCTCAACTTTTTGCCACCTGGCAGCACAAGGGCCTGCCATTGCTTCCAAGTTGTTATGCAACCGATTGAGAACTCTCAAAACTCATATGCAAAGCCAACTTTAACTGGAATGGGAACATAAATAGGAATATTTCAACACGATAGGTTATAAACCTCTAGTCGTGTGCTAGTGATAAACTACAGGTTTTATTCTTGATTAGATCTTGAAATACTTTCAGGATCTTTAAGACTCCCACTGTCCTCTTGACATATAAGACTATCTTGTCAAATATTCAAGAGATAGTGAGGATTCTTTATCAAGACAAACACTTCACACAATTGGCCTTAGTTGGTCTTTGTTTTATCCAAAACATCACAACTTACCAATTTCAAATGTACAAGAGTAGAAAACATTTTACTCTTACATTTAACAAGTATTATAAACCTTCTTTAAGATGTATCACTCAAGTTACAATCTTGGAGTATGACTCTAAGACTTGTTTTGGAACGAAGTATGACTCATCTTCTTGATTTAACCATTTCAGCAATTCTTGATTCCTCTTCTTAGCCATAAGAATGCACTAAGATGTCCTTACAAGACCAATTGTGATATGGTTCTTTAATCATTAAGATGATCACAAAACATGATACTAAAGTACTCTCCCATCTTTTCAGATTTGAGAAACTTTTATCTTTCTGCCTAATTTGATTCTTCTCATTCGTTCTGCCTTACATTGAAACTTTTCCAATGTTTCAGAATTATACTTAAACTTGTAAGTATAACCATATTTACTAAACTTTAGTAGATCATAACGAATAGTCTTATCGATCTTTTTATGGTGGACTTGACCAGTGCACACGAATGTGTACTCGATCCCTTAGTCCTTCACTTGACTCACATATAAATGTGAACAAGGAATTAGTCTTAATTTTCCAAAGGTGAAAATTCTCATTCATCATACTATACAACTTGCATGATTTCTAAGTTTCTATCCAACTGAAACCTTGGGTGATGAGAATCTTTCCTTATTTGGTAAATTTAGACACTACCATAAATGTAAGAATCAAACTCATATTTCCATTATTGCTAGAAATATACAAACACCAATTTTCCATAAGTGCCATTGCAAGGACATATAAAATAAAACAAAATTTTATTTATTTATCAAATGCGGAAAAACTTTCCTTACAATGCAACTTTAAATGGAAACTATGTTATTACATATTTCCTAGCAATCTATCATAACTCTCTAAGTAGTAGCTCAAGAATCCGATCTTCGAACCATACGATTGAAATCCATCTTCGCGATCAGATTCAGCATACTCTTTCTCTAAGTTCCCTTCCCTTTTCTTGATCCTGCCATACATCAAAATGTATTAAGAATCTTCAAATAGGAACTTAAGAGAATTAAATAGTGGACTTACCTGAAGCAGAGTCAAACTTTTGACTAGATCTTCTCTCAGATCTTTTAGGTAGTTAGGGCAGCTTTGCAACCAATACCCCTTCCTTTGGCAATAGACACATATGGATCCTTTGGGAATGGTGCACAGGACTATCTCAGACCTAGCCTTTCTCTTTACCATTAGGTCAACCGAGTTGACTATGGCCGATCCCTTTCCATTGGGAAGAGAAAGCTTTTCTGGATATCCAATGTTACCAATTGTCAATGTCCATTATAGTTTGGGAAATTGATATTCTAATCAAATTTGCTTTACCAGTGCTCCAAATCATTGTTGTTTCAGCAGCACCAAGCAAATAGATAAGATCATTAAGGGTCATGTCACATTCTGTTTCATAGTAGTCCCAAGGAAACTCACTATGTGACTTAGAAAGTGATTAAACATACAACTTTTTTAAGACTTTGACACCCAACTCTCCCGGCTTGTCAATATGTGACTTCATCTCCAAGATACAAACACACATAGACCTTGCTTGCCAATAGGGCTTGAGTGACCTTGAACTTGTGGGTTAGGGAGAATAATTGGAGGAAGTGGAGGAAGTGAAGTTCATAGAGATTTGGGAAGATCATAGATGTCTGAACTAGACATCTTTTGGGAGATATTCAAGATAGTTGCTCTAAAGTCCTTAATATAACACCCAATATGAAATATTAAGGCTAGGACCCAACACAATACTTTTATAACTTGGAAGAGGGATGCCGTAATCCAAGCTATAAAATATTTGAAGGTAGGCGAATCACGATTCACCAATTTCCACCATGAAAACGAAATAATTTAATTAGGTTTTACTTGGATTTGAAACTCCTAGATCTTTTGAGATTCATTGAACTGTTCAATGGCATGTTTCAATCTCTATTGTGCCCTCTCAAATTTTATGACTGGGATGCCGAGGATCGCAAAACAAGGTGTGAATAACCATGTAAATATACTTGGTACCCTTAATATTTACCCCTCAATCGATGTGCCAGTTAACCACACACGCTCCACTGACACTATGATAAAAATTAAGTTACCCTTTGCCTACCTTGTTAAATCTAGGTTAGTGTGCCGGTTAACCACACGCGCTCCACTAACGACTTAAGCAAAGTGCAAAGTGTAATTTCATGGGTTAGCACCAAATTCACATTTTCCTAAGTAACTAAGATTGGGAATTTATAAAAGTTTAGTTAATTAGTATTTATCATTAATACTTTTAATGAAGGGAGAATTATAGTTTGGATCTATGTTTTCTCTATTATACATGCATATATGAATATTCCAAGGTATTATCCTAACTAGCATACAAAACATTGATTCATATGGAATAATACAAGTTAGAAGACATACCTTTTGATGTAGCTTGATTCCATGGAGCTTAAGAGCCTAGTGCCTCAAGTGTGACACCTCAAATGGTTCACACAACATCAAATTCACTTGGAATAACTTAGATAGAAATGAACACTTCATGAAATCGGCTAGCCCTCACCATTCATTCATAGTGTCCGATTTTTTGGGAAGAATAAGATGCTTATATAGTGTGTCACAATTAGGGTTACACGATGTAAACCCTAATTGCCATGGCCTTTCATTTCCATGATCCATGGGTACAAAAAACACCATGGAGCATCCATGGAGTATCCTATGGGTTTTAGCCCAACTTGATAATCCATGGAGCATTAGCCAACTATACAAGTATGGATGATTTACACAATCAACCCATATATTTAATTAGTCTCCTTTTGATCACTTAATTAATTCCAAATTAATTCTTGATCAATACTAATTAAATAATCTTATTAATATTTAGAACTTATAATATATTAATAAACCTTAAGTGTTATTTCTCTCATTTTAGTCTATCCAAATGCATGATGCCATGCAACCCAAATGGACCATGCCAATCGGGTCACGTACATACCAATTATAGTTATGGACTTAGACACTAATCCAACAGGTATTCCATTCCTTGACCCTCCTAAACAATTCATCTTGGTCATTTTTCTTTAAAAAGTACACCCATGCATTCCTTGAGTAATCACTAGTAAAATTCATAAAGTATTGATATCCACCATAAGACTTCACAGGAAAGGGACCCCATAGATTTGAGTGAACACACTCGAGGATCTGCTTGCTTGAGTGTTGAACTGAAATGAACTTCATATTGAGTTGTATCTCTTGAACACAAGCTTCATCAGGTTTAGCATTTCCAGTTACATATCCACTAAACAACCCCTTCTTTCTCACATGTCCCAACTTATGATGCCACAACTTTCTTTCATCATCATATTGATCCAAGGATTGGGATATATTCATTGTTCCCCTAATCGTCCTGCCTTACAAGATATAAATCCCATGATTCATCTTCCCCTTCATAGCTACAACCAATATCCATTTCTAGAATACTTTAATCCATCCTTCACCAAAGTGCCAAAAGAAATCAGATTTTTTTGAAGCTTTAGGATGAACCAACAATCTAATTTCCTAACCATACCATCGTGCATCTTGATTTGCACCGTGCCACTGACCTTGATACTGATCACCCAATCATCACCCATCTTGAATGTGCCATTCCATTCTTTGAAGGAGTTTAACCAGTCACGATTGCATGCCATATGATAGGATGCCACATAGTACAAGACCCAAGTATCAGTAGAACTAGATTAACATACTGTCAAAACTTCACCATCATCCCCTTCATAAGAATTTCCTTGAACCACAACAACATTGTTGTTGCTTGGTCCAACACCATATTCCCTTTCTTCAGTAATTGACAATCTCTTCTGAAGTGCCCATTTTTCTTAAAGTTATAACATGTGATGTTGGCTTTATATTAGGAACTTGTCTTCTCTTTGTTACCTCCACCTCTATTTGATGTTCTGTAACGCCCGCATTTCTGGCTAAGCATTATTATAATGATGTAATAGTTAGGGTCAACAATTGTAATCTATTTTCAAGTAATGAAGAAGAATTATTTGAATATTGTGATTTATGTGATTTATGTGATTTAAGTGCAATATACGTGCTTATAACGATATAATAAAATAATAATAAAAATATGCGTAAAAAATGGAATGAAAATTAGACCTGATATCTTTAAATAAAGCTGAAGCAATTGTAACAACGATTCCGGAGACACAAAAAACGCTGAAATTTGACTTATAACGAAAGAGTTATGACTCGTCGAAGTTTTACGACTAAACCGGCACGGCGCCGCATATCACAAAAAGTGAACTTTTGATAAGCTACTTTTTAGCCTTAGAGATCTAAATGAAAGTCGTAGTATACGTTAAACCGAGAGCATGCATATAGAGAACGTCCAAATCTGACTTCGTTTGAGGAAGTTCTTAATTTTTCTAAGATTTTGCATAGCAGTATACAGCCCGAAAATCAAATTTTAGATCAATCAACTTTTAGCCGACACAACCTAAACGATAATCGAAGATCTCATTAATAGGAGCTCAACAATATAAAGACAGTCGAAAACGGACGTCGGATGACAAAGTTATGAATTTTTAACGGACTTTAACGGTCTAATCCTATTAAAATATAACTCTTAAAATCAAGTCAAAAATAGCCGACGGAGTCTAAACTAAAGTTGTAGATAACGGCGCTACCTACGCGTGGATATAAATAACGTCAAAAACGGATCTCATATACGAAAGTTACGAATTTTAGAAGATAATTAATTTTCGACTAAACGTGCGAGTGACACGTGGCACAATCTGAGCTGCACCTTCTTCCCCACGTCTTGGAACGAGATGGAGACACGTGTCATGCTAACGCCCCGCATTTAGCACTTGAACGCCCACATTTGTGGGCTCCTCCAGCCAATAAATAGGATGCGTTTCTCACTCAAAAACTCACACCTTCTCAACCATTTCTCTCTCAAACACCCCCAAACCCTCTATTCTTTCCCCTATCACCTCCTAGGTGTTAGAAGCGAGTCCCGGAGTGCTAGAAGGCCCCGAGAAGAGGAGCTTTCGGCTCAGAAGTTCTGCCCACGCAGAGCCCGGTTCCTCACTAAACTCCCTTGCAAGTGAGTTATGCTTACCCTACTTTAAGTATAACTTATGTTTAAGTTCATTATCATTATTATGAACCTATAAACAATATTTATTAGTGATTCAAAGTCGTTATACTAATTGATCTACTTACAGGGATGATGTTTAGGCTGTGATTTAGTGAGGTGTTTAAAGTGGGGTTTCCAAATAGTATACTTCATATACCAAACGGACCCTACCTCCGATATGATCCTACCTGGTTGCTCCTTATTTGATAGATAATGAAAGTAGACTTTGAGTTAATGATGAATCTATACTAATAATTAGTTGCAATAAATATTAGACTAAAACTTAGTGATAATAATATTAGGTTTCGTCAAAGGACAAGACGATTGTTAGAAGCGAAGCGCTGCCCGAATTTCGAGTCTTCACTTTGAGAAGTGAGTGCATAGTTACTTTCATCTTTACACATAGATATGAAGTATTTAATATAAGTTACTTGCTATATGTGCCTATTGTCTATGTTCCTTATATATGTGCTAGATGAACGATTTATACATGTTTTACTCGATTTAAACTGTATATGTATTTTATACCTATAATTTTGTTGGGTAAATATGGGTAGATGATATAGATGATGAAAGATGAAATAAATGATGAGAGGCCTCGATGTTAAAGCTAATCCAGTCATCTAGCGGTGTATAGATGATGACCACAGACTATTCTAGACAATCTAGTGGAACACTGGCAGACTCGCAACCTGTAGGTGTTTTTGAACTACGTGTTCACCAGGTGTACTCCATCCTCCTCATGGTTGTCTAACTGACATATATTGGTGAGGAAACCCTAAGCAGTATTTTCTATCCCGATGATGATCCTTAGGATAGGTCCCTTAAATTAGATACTTTAGGGACATAAAGTGAGGATAACGGTAACGGGTAATCGGGTTGAATGATTTGATGAAAATAAAGAATTTAATTATTGTGCGTTGAAAACCCTATGTGCTCACCAGGCTCAGTTTCTTGTATTACAGGTAGTGACACAAGAGCACCAGTGTGATGAACAGATGAGAGAATTATGGATTATAGGCCAGTATAATAATAGATGTTGTAAGGCCTATGTTATTTTCCGTTTATGCTTATGTACTGTATTGATGATGACATCCCAACGTTTTTAATATAATTAAAATACATTTCTTCGGAAATGATTTGATAATATCTTTATCACATTTTGGGAACAAATTCTGCAATATTATTCTTGAAAAGGATACTCTGGTTTTAAATAAAGCATAAACAAGTCGGTCTTTTCTAGCCGTGAAATTGGGGATTTCACAGTTGGTATCAGAGCATTAGTTTAAGCGAACTAGGAATTTGTAGGATTTCTAGACTTAAACTTAGAATGTTAAGCGATGATTGTGAGATGAGTGTTTCCAATATTTAGGAAATATGCCTAAATAGACACGAGCACTAGCTTATTTTAGGAAAGATGCCTAAATTGCTTTTATGTGATAAATGATTTATGATACTTTATATATGTTATTATTTGATCAGATCTATGGTCTATTATCGGTCGGATCTAGAAACTTTATGTGTTCAGATTTCTAAACGTTCGACTATGATATTAGAACTAGCATGCAACTTTTCGGAGTGACAAGGAGAATTTGAACGTCTATCGTAAATAAAGATCTAAATTCGCCTGCTTTGGTGTATAGATCGACATGCCAAGAACCCAAAGCGGATTCAGAAACGCTAATGGAAATGCTAATGGTAATCAGCAACCTGTGATTGAGCGTGAGCCAAAGGTAGTCGTTGTACCTGAGCCAATCACGATGGTAGGAGTACAATCAATGATACAAATGATGTTGGATCGTCTGATGGAAGAAACAAGGCATCTAATTTAACAGAATAGGGATGAACCTATTGTGCCTGTTGTGCAGCCTAAACTGAACATTGAACAGTCAGAGGAAGGTAACTATAGTCAGACTATTAGTGAAGTTGAGCCACGAGTGGTTAGAAGAAACCAACCCAACAGAGGAAATGATGGATGTGGATGTAAATACAAGGATTTCATGGCATCCAAACCACCAAATCTTTCTGGACGCCCAACACCGGTGGAAGTCATGGATTTGGATCTCCGAGATGGAGATGATGTTTGAAAGTTGTCACTGCAGCAACAAACAGAGGACCGCTTTCGCGGTTACACTGTTGAAGACTGGGGTATTAAGGTGGTGGAAGCTACTAGCTGATACCATGCCCAAGGGAAAAGCTAGCAAGATGTCTAGGAAAAACCTTTTAGTGCAACTAAAAATAAAGTACTGCTCTGCGCAGGATCTTCTGGAGATCAATAACGAGTTTCAGAATCTGAAGAAGGGAAGGATGAGTGTCATCGAGTATGCTGCAAGTTTTATGGAGAAAATGAAGCTTGTTCCCTATTTAGTTCCAACTAAACTCTCCAAGGTCAACAAGTTTTCCAATGCATTACTAGCAGACTTTGGTCCAATGGTCAAACAAGCAACCACCTTGAAAGCCATCATCTGGGCAGCTAAGAATGTTGAGACCCAGTTAAGGGAGAAGGGTCTAGAGAGAGCTGAGGCTGGAGAGAAAAGGAAGTTTGATGGATCTTCAAGGTCCAACAAAAAAATCAAGTTCTCAAATTCTAGTTCTAAGAAGTTTAGAAGAGGAGGAGGTGAAGCAAGATGGTGTGAGAAGTGCAAAAAGAAACACCTTGGAAAATGTGGCGAGGAGGTGACTTGTTTTAAGTGCAGGAAAACTAGGCTTTACGCCAGTGAGTGTACATTCAACAAGAAGGTGTGTTACGGGTGTAATGAATAAGGGCATATTTCTAGGTACTGCCCGAAGAAGAAAGAGGCAGCAAAGCCTAACGTTCCATCGAGGCCAAAGGCAAGAGCATTTAGATGACCCTGGAAGCAGCAAGAGATGAAGCAGATGTCGCTTTAGGTACCTTTATTGTAAATGGATTGTCTGCCAATATATTGTTTGATTCTGGAGAAAATTACTCCTTTATATCGCATAAATTTGGTGGAAGACTAGCATTGCCTGTAGATAAACTTGATAATGATCTAGTTGTAGAAGTTGCCAGTGTCAAATGCATACCTATTAGCGATTGCATTAAAAACATCGTCATTGAATTGAATGGAAATAAATTCCACGAGGAGCTGTTACCCATTAAATTGAGCAGATTCGACATAGTACTTGGAATGGATTGGCTTAGTGCAAACGATGAGATACTATGTAGGAAGAATATGGTGAGAGTAAACCCACCTGGAAAAGAGTCATTTATGGTGAATGGGGACAAACGTAGAATAAAATCTGGAATCGTTTCCCTGATGAAATCTAGAAAGTGTATATCCAAAGGATGTACATCATACTTGGCATTTGTGATCGATGCAAATAAGTATAAGAAAGAAATGCAAAGAATACCAGTGGTGTGTGACTATCCGGAAGTCTTTCCCGAAGATTTTCCTGGATTGCCCCCTGATAGACACGTAGAGTTTCGAATAGACTTGTTACCAGGATCAATGCCAATAGCGAAAGCACCATACCGATTAGCACCAACAGAGATGAAGGAGATTATGATGCAACTTCAGGAGTTTTTGGACAATGGTTTCATTAGACCTAGTTCATCACCCTGGGGAGCTCCGGTGTTATTCGTGAAGAAGAAAGATGGAAGCATGAGGATGTGCATAGACTATAGAGAGCTGAACAAGGCAATGGGGAAAAACAAGTATCCACTACCAAGGATTGATGACATGTTCGATCAGCTTCAAGGTTCAAGCTATTTCTCAAAGATCGATCTTAGGTCAGGATATCATCAGTTGAAGGTGAGAGAGCAAGATATCAAGAACACCGCATTCAGAATGAGATACGGACACTATGAGTTCTTGGTTATCTCGTTTGGACTAACCAATGCTCCAGCGTCATTTATGGATTTGATGAACAGGGTTTGTAAACCATTGCTCGATAAATCTATAATATTGTTCATAGATGACATTCTGATTTACTCAAAGAGCCATCAGGAGCATGGCAAGCACCTGCGAGAAGTATTAGAAGTTTTGGAGAAAGAGAAGCTATATGAAAAGTTCTCCAAATGTGATTTTTGGATTCGAGAAGTCCAATTCTTGGGTCATGTGGTTAACCAAGAAGGGATAATGGTTTATCCAGCAAAGATTGAAATTGTGATGAAATGGGAATGACCAAAAAGTCCCACTGAGATTCGAAGCTTTCTAGGATTAGTTGGATATTACCGAGGGTTTATCCAATGTTTTTCATCGATAGCTGCTCCAATAACAGCTTTGACCCATAAAGGAGCTACATATACATGGAGTGAGAAACATGAAGAAGCATTCGATAAATTAAAGAAGAAGTTGTGTGAAGCACCAATTCTTTCTTTACCTGACAGAGTTGAAGACTTCGCAGTCTATAGCGATGCATATGGAGTTGGGTTAGGTTGTGTTCTGACCTAGAGAGATAAAGTGATAGCATATATATCTCGAAAATTGAAAGAGCACGAGAAGAACTACCCCACTCATGATTTGGAGTTAGGAGTGATAGTATTTTCATTAAAGATATGGAGGCATTATCTCTATGGAACAAAGTGCGAACTCTTCGTTGATCATAAAAGTCTCCAATATCTCTTTGATCAAAAAGAATTGAATATGAGACAACAACATTGGCTAGAGTTACTCAAGGATTACGATTGTGAGATACTTTACCACCCTGGTAAAGCAAATGTCATAGCTGATACTCTAAGCCGAAAAGTAAACCTGGGAAGAAAGAAGCCAAGAGCGTTAAGAATAGAAGTTGTCTCAACGATTTCAGAAAGCATTAAGAAAGCTCAGGAAGACGCTTTGGAGAAAAATGACTGAAAGGAAGAACGTTTAGGAAAAACATTGGTATTCGGTACAAATAATCAAGGATTGAAGGTATTCCAAGATAGGATTTGGGTGCCTAAGATGGGAGGAATAAGAGATCTTCTGATGGAAGAATCTCACAAGACCATGTACTCGATTCATCCTAGCAGAAGTAAGATGTATAGGGCTCTGAAACCTTACTACTGGTGGCCGACGATGAAGCTCGATGTTGCAAAGTATGTGGCAGAGTGTGTAACATGTACAATAGTTAAAGTTGAACATCAGAAACCGTATGGGTGTTTAGAACCTTTACCTGTACCCATGGGTAAATGGGAAGACATCACCATGGATTTTATGACTAAATTACCCAGGACGAAGAACGGTCACGACATGATTTGGGTAGTCATGGATCAGTTCACAAAGAGTGCACACTTCATAGCAACCAATGAGATATGGTCTATGGATAAGCTTGCAAATGCCTACGTGAAGGAGATAGTAAGACTTCATGGTGTTCCCTTAACGATTGTATCGGATCGTGACATTTATTTCACATCAAGATTTTGTAAGAGTCTACAAGTGGAAATGGGTACGAAGTTGTGTTTAAGTACAACCTACCATCCGCAAACTGATGGTTAGAGTGAAAGGACAATTCAAACACTAGAAGATATATTAATAGCATGTACCCTAGAATTTAAAGGTAACTGGGATGAACATTTACCCCAGGTAGAGTTTTCCTACAACAATAGTTACCATTCAAGCATTAAGATGGCACCTTATCAAGCCTTGTACGGACATAAGTATCGTACGCCATCTTGTTGGCTTGAGGCAGGAGAAAAAGCAGTTTATGGGTCCTGACATAGATAATCAGACTGCTGAAAAGCTAAAGGTGATTAGAGAAAGGATGTTAGCAGCTCAGGATCACCAAAAGAGCTATGTTGACAGGAAGCGACGACCAATGACATTCCAAGTTGGAGATTCGGTGTTGCTGAAAGTCTTACTGTGGAAGGGACTTATAAGATTTAGAAAGAGAGGAAAGTTGAGTCCAAGATTTATTGGGTCATTCAAGGTTATTCAGAGGATTGGGAACCAAGCTTACAAGCTGGAATTACCGGAAGAACTTGATGGTATTCATAACACTTTCCATGTGTGTTATTTGAGGAAGTTCATGGGAGAAGTTCCCCATATGATTCCACTTTTAGAGTTAAGGATTGATGAAGATAAGAGGTTAATCGAAGAGCCTAAAGCAATTGTTGACCGTAAGACGAAGAAGTTACGACACAATATAGTCAAATTAGTGCTAGTGCGATGGAAACATTCGAATGGGGCGAACCTCAAATGGGAGACAGAGAGTGACATGATGAGTCGCTATCCACATATGTTTGCTGATACATGATTCCGGGATGAAATCATCCTAATAGGGAGAGAATTTTAACGCTCGTGTTTCTGGCTAAGCATTATTATAATGATGTAATAGTTAGGGTCAACAACTGTAACCCATTTTGAAGTAATGAAGAAGAATTATTTGAGTATTATGTGATTTAAGTGCAATATACGTGCTTATAACGATATAATAAAATAATAATAAAAATATGCTTCAAAAAATGGAATGAAAATTAGACCCGATATCTTTAAAGAAAGTTGAAGCAGTCGTAACAAGGATTCCGGAGACATAAAAAACGCTGAAATTTGACTTATAACGAAAAAGTTATGACTCGTCGAAGTTTTACGATTAAACCGGCACGGCACCGCGTATCGCAAAAAGTGAATTTTTTATAAGCTACTTTTTAGCCTTAGAAATCTAAACGAAAGTCATAGTATACATTAAACCGAGAGCATGCATATAGAGAACGTCCAAATCTAACTTTGTTTGAGGAAGTTATGATTTTTCTAACATTTTGCATAGCAGTATACAGTCCGGAAATTGAATTTTAGATTGATCGATTTTTAGCTGGCACAACATAAACGAGAATCAAAGATCTCGTTAATAGGAGCTCAATGATATAAATACAATCAAAAACGGACATCGGATGACAAAGTTATGAATTTTTAACGGACTTTAATTGTCTAAGCATGTTAAAATATAACTTTAAAAATAAAGTCAAAATTAGCCAACGGAGTCTAAACAAAAGTTGTAAATCACGTCGCTACCTACGCGTGGATATAAATAACATCAAAAACAGATCTCGTATGCGAAAGTTACGAATTTTAGAAGATAATTAATTTTCAGCTAAACCTGCGAGTGACACGTGGCACAATCTGAGCCGTGCCTTATCCCCACGGCTTGGAACGAGATGGAGACACATGGCATGCAAACACCCCGCATTCAGCACTTGAACGCCCACGTTTGTGGGCTCCTCTAGCCTATAAATAGGACGCGTTTCTCACTCAAAAACTCACACCTTCTCAACCATTTCTCTCTCAAACACCCCCAAACCCTCTATTCTTTCCCCTAGCACCTCCTAGGTGTTAGAAGCGTGTCCCGGAGTGCTAGAAGGCCCCGAGAAGAGGAGCTTTCGGCTCAGAAGTTCTGCCCACGCAGAGCCAGGTTCCTCACTAAACTCCCTTGTAAGTGAGTTATGCTTACCCTACTTTAAGTATAACTTATGTTTAAGTTCATTATCATTATTATGAACCTATAAACAAGATTTATCAGTGATTCAAAGTTGTTATACTAATTGATCTACTTACAGGGATGATGTTTAGGCTGTGATTTAGTGAGGTGTTTAAAGTGGGGTTTCCAAATAGTATACTTCATATACCAAACGGACCCTACCTCCGATATGATCCTACCTGGTTGTTCCTTATTTGATAGATCATGAAAGTAGACTTTGAGTTAATGATGAATCTATACTAATAATTAGTTGCAATAAATATTAGACTAAAACTTAGTGATAATAATATTAGGTTTCGTCAAAGGAAAAGACGATTGTTAGAAGCGAAGCGCTGCCCGAATTTCGAGTCGTCACTTTAAGAAGTGAGTGCATAGTTACTTTCATCTTACACATAGATATGAAGTATTTAATATAAATTACTTGCTATATGTGCCTATTGTTTTTGTTCCTGATATCTGTGTTCGATGAACGATTTATACATGTTTTACTCGATTTAAACTGTATATGTATTTTATACCTATAATTTTGTTGGGTAAATATGGGTAGATGATATAGATGATATAGATGATGAAAGATGAAATAAATGATGAGAGGCCTCGATGTTAAAGCTAATCCAGTCATCTAGCGGTGTATAGATGACGCCCATAGACTATTCTAGACAGTCCAGTGGAACACTGGCAGACTCGCAACTTGTAGGTGTTTTTGAACTACGTGTTCACCAGGTGTACTCCATCCCCCTCATGGTTGCCTTACTGACGATACTTAGGATAGGTCCCTTAAATTAGATACTTTAGGGACATAAAGTGAGGATAACGGGAACGGGTAATCGGGTTGAATGATTTGATGAAAATAAAGAATTTAATTATTGTGCGTTGAAAACCCTATGTATTCACCAGGCTCCAAAGCCCGGCTCACTTAGTTTCTTGTATTACAGGTAGTGGCACAAGAGCACCGGTGTGATGAACAGATGAGAGAATTATGGATTATAGGCCAGTAGAATAATAGATGTTGTAAGGCCTATGTTATTTTCCGTTTGTGCTTATGTAATGTATTGACGATGACATCCCAACGTTTTTAATATAATTAAAATACATTTCTTCGGAAATGCTTTGATAATATCTTTATCGCATTTTGGGAACAAATTCCGCAATATTATTCTTGAAAAGGATACTCTGATTTAAAAAAAAAACATAAACAAATCAGTCTTTTCTAGCCGTGAAATTGGGGATGTTACATGTTCTTCCTCTTCCTAAGAACAAACTGGAAGTGGAAACTTCTTTTCCAACTGAAACTTTTCTTTTTAGTTCCTTGTATATCAAAGAATCCTTCAGATCATTCACATTGATCTTTGTCCTACCATACATCATGGTATTAACGAAATTCTCAATATAATTTGGCAGTGAACATAAGAAGATAAGTGCTTGATCTTTATTTCCAATCTTTACATTCACACCTTGTAAATCCAATATGATCCTTCACTTGGGTGCTTTCTGATATCCTAAGAGTATATTAACGTTGCTTCTGAGACAGCCTGTTCGTCAAAGAATTGTTTTGATACTTGTCACACAATTTCTCCCACAACCTATATGCACTCGTTTGATCCACGAACTCTCTCAGTAGAATAGCGCTATGCGCTCTTGAAAGAATATTCACCTTTCTTTCAATATCCTTTGGCAGTTTTGCTTCTCCTTCTAGTGTCGCTGCACATCCTTGTTGAACCAAAAGAGCTCTCGTCTTCACCTTCCACAAAGTGAAGTCGTTTGAACAATTAAACTTCTCCAAATAAAACTTGTAAGTAAACATCTTCAATCATAGGAACACAAACTGTATATCTGATACCACTTGTTAGGAAATCAGACGATACTTATCAAGACTCAGAATAAATCTGATGCCACTTGCAAACTTCTAATGACCCTTGTTAGGAAGTAATATGGATAAGAAACAAAACCAAAAGCACACAAGACATAGTATTTATATGGTTCGGTCAAGCTGACCAACGTCCACATACAGGATGGGAGTATTCTTTATTTCAGAGTCCTTAAACTGAGGTTACAAGTACAATTCACCACAGATTCGGCCTACTCGCTAAGGATACAAAAGATACAAAATAAATTAGCATGCATCCTTATTTATACTTGAGGGATCAGACCTAAAACCCTAATGGGCCAAGCCCATTGGACTATAGGCCCATGAAAAGCAATTGGTGGTGTAGGAGCAAGGATAATCATATAAGGAGTACCTAAGAAGTTAGTTGTAGCTGGTAGGAGAAGTGGGTGTTAGCACACCTAGGAGTGGTCTAGTATAGTGACTTAGGACCTTGGGATGAATTCTGAATCAACAACGGATAGGTATAGAAGGTAGTATGGGACCGTACTACTGAAATCATAGGATCCGTATGAGATTCATGAGGAATTTCAAGGCTACTAAGGAACTAATAGGAGTAGGGCCTGGTGTATTGAGAATTTTGTTGTGATCTCTGATCTTTCCTTGGTATATATTCAATATGGAGGCTATTGAAGGTTCAAGATTAGGAGTTGGCAGAAGTAGGAGAGCAGGTCTGACTGAGGAGGAGATCTTTGGTATCATTGCTACAGGAGTGGCCGAGGAAATTAAGGAGGCGACTCCAGACTTGTTCGGGATGGTCAAGACTACCATGATTGAGCTATTCAATGTCACTATACTGCACTTTCTGAGGTTTCTGTTGTTGTAGCTACCGTTGTTCTTGTTGTCGTTGGGGTTCGAGGAGAGAGAGATTTTAGTACCATGAATTCGACAATACAAAGCCTCCGGAGTTTGAAGGGGTCGGGGAACCGATTGTAGCGATGAGATGGTTGTCTAATGTGGAAGGTTTTTTCTTCACATGCTCTTGCCCTGCTGAACAGAAGGTCAAGTACGCCCTGAACCTTCTCAGGTTGAGAGCGAATGATTGGTGGAGATTGGTGACAAGTGCTTACACTTCTTAAGAGTGAGAGTGTTGGGACTCCATAAAGTTGACAACTTTATGGGTCATTAGGGTCCCTTGATGCTTATATGTTATGGATATGAAGTTTGGAGGATGTTTGAGTCCATGCATGAGAAATTAATTCCTTTTCTTCATAAATGACCTCGCTTGAGCTCATGTCTTTTATTGGACATAGAAGACCTTAAAGCATCGATTTTTATGATCCTTGGAGTGTTAGAAAGCCTACTAGAATAGATAGATTAGTGGCTTAATGGATTAAGAAGTTTTTGGAGAAATATGGCATTCAGACTGATCTCACGACGTGAGGAGATGCATGTCACGTCGTGAGGGTGGTGAGACCCTACTATTTTGTCCTGAAGTGGCTCACGATGTGAGCCATAAATAGTCACATTGTGAGGGTCTGTTAACTGTTGAATTTCGTTGATCGTTGACCGTTGACTTTTTGAACAAGTTTGACTTTTGGTCAAACTTGAGGATTTTGGGCTATTAATTGAGATTCTATCTGGTTCTGGTGTTAGTGGATTCGCGGGAGTAAGAAGTGCTGAAAAGGGGTCGTATCGCAGTGTTCAGAGTTCTTCGATTCAGGTGAGTTTCGCCTCACTGTACCGTGGGTCGAAGACACCAATGTCAGCCCACTAGTTTTGGTTATCTGTTAGTAGATGGATGCCTTAGGGACCGTATATAATCATGTAGGACTGACTGAGGACTCTTGATTTAGGCTCTTTTACCTGGTCCTCGTTTGGTTATGGTTCTAGAGTTGGATCACCTGTCTGGGTGACTATCTCACCTCTGAGTATATACGGTTATGCATTCCTTGGATTGTTGGTAATTAGTATGTTGCTATGTTGTAGTGACCTGTTAGGTTTTTATCCTAGTAGTTGGTATATTCTTATGTCGTAGTGGCCTGTTAGATATGTATCCTGGTAAATGGTATGTTGTTATGTTGTAGTGATATGTTAGATATGTATCCTGGTAGCTGGTATGTTGTTATGCTGTAGTGATATGTTAGATCTATATCCTGGTAATTGGTATGTTGTTATGTTGTAGTGATCTGTTAGATATGTATCATGGTAATTGGTATGTTGTTATGTTGTAGTGATCTGTTAGATCTGTATCCTGGTATTTAGGATGTTGCTAGGCGGTAGTGATCTGTAGATCTGTATGCCTATCTGTACTTGTTGGTTATCATCTAGTGGAGTGCCCTAAGGACTGTCTGTGGTTATGTAGGATAGCATGAGAACTCTTGATCTAGGCTTTCTTGTCTGTTTCTCGTTTAGTTGTGGCTCTAGAGTAGGATTGTCTGTTCGGGTTTCTATCTCACCTATGGTCATGGTTACGCACTCTATGGAGGTTAGCTGGTAGCATGATTGTATGCTGTGAGAGGACTAGTAGGCGGTAGTGAGTTGTATGATTGATGTTTGCATGTATTATGTGCCTACTTGATCCTTGATTGTTTATATGTCGACATATGGTAGTAGTGGGTTGAGGCGGTCGTGCTTTGTGTTGTAGACCAAAATACCCAGTGCAGGCCGGCTATAAGCCGTAGGCACGGAGGCTCTAGTATAGCGGTTGGGTTGAGGCGGTAGGCCAACAAACCTTGTGTATTCCAGCCCGATGGCTGAGTGGACCCGATGTATGCTTGTATGTTTATCGTATGGGGTATTTTAGGGGAAACTCACTAAACTTTGTGCTTACCCAGTTGTTTATTTTTTCAGGTATCATCGGTCATCATGGGAAGACGAAGACGTGATTGTACACATTCATCAGCAACAATGAAGATTTTCGCGCTTTAATATTACTCTGATTTTTATAAATGTATTTGGAATAAACGGTTTTCTCCATAACGGAATTAATACTGGGAAGATTTACTTAATTAAAACGAAAAATTTTTGTTGTGAAAATAGAACGTTACATACATGAATATAAAAAAAATATATGACAATCCATTAAATTTATAAAGTTAATTATATGAGAAATGTCCTTAGATATTATGGCCATGGCATACATCCATCACACTTTTTTACTCAAACGCCATATAATAAAGTTCAACAAATATGCCCATGATTAATACCACTTAGAAACAATACGTATTGTCCCCGAATTATAGCCCTTTTATATGACATGATTATTGTCTAAGTAAACAATGTCTTTAACACAAAGCATGAACAATCAAGAGTAAAAGGAAAGCTAAAAGGGTATAATATATTAAAAAAAGTGTAATAAGTTATGTTTTCCCCTACTTTTTTTTCCCTTTTTCTTAATTTCTCATAGTGAATTTGGTTGTTGGGAGTGGGGTTAGTTCCAATTAGGTGAGGAGTCCAATTGAAGGGTTGTCTTGGTTTCCTGGCACAAAACTACTTATACAATACATATCTTTATAATAGCTTGTAATTTAAGCATTAAAATTTGTAAGCCTATGTCGATTTAGGATTTCGATTTCGTAAAAAATAGGTAGAATTCAACAATTTGTTTGTATTCTTATATAGGGTATTAATTAATTTAGGGTTTACATGATGACATCATTATTGGTACCCTTTTTACATGTACAAGGCATACTTATATGTCATAAATCTTTCTTCCTCAAGTATTCCTCCTAAAACAATTGCGGGCACTCTCGAAAAAAAGGGTAACTTAGACAATGCAACATCCTAAGCCAAGGTATGAACTTCCATATATCTTCGTTTATATTACCTCAAGAAGTGGTCAACATACACATTTTTCATTGTAAAATTACGCTCTTTTTATCGAATCTAGTCCTTTAAAACGTGAGTATCCAAAAGACCATCGCCTTATCTTTTCAACCAAAAGTAAATCTGTCAAAAAGATTCATTTACCATGGTTCTAAGTCTCAAAATGTGTTGTTATTGCATGATTTACATGGTAAAAGTAGGGGTAGAACTACAGGAACTACCGGAAAACTTGTAAAGAGTACATCTGGAGCAAATCGGGACAGCCTTTCCTCCCAAAGTTCCTCAACTAACCGATCACCACGCACTCCAGCATCCGAGGTATGATACAGTTATTCGTATTAAACAGTATTAATCATGTAAGATACGTAATTTGGATGCCTCAAATACTGTAGAAATAAATGGTGTTTAATCATATAAGCGATATATTATATAGACCTTAAATGTTGTGCAGAAAAAACGTGTTGGCAGAGTATCTGAATTGGAAACCCAAGTTGCACAGCTTCAAGAAGAACTCAAGAAGACAAAGGATCATTTGAGTGAATCGGAGTTATGTCAGAAGCGAGCTCATCGGGAGGCCGAAGATGCCAAGAAGCAACTTGCAGCTACGTTAGCGAAGCTCGAGGAGTCACAACAACAGCTCGACGAGATATGGGCTTGTGAAGAATCTAGAATTCAGGAACTTAGGAAAATCTCACAGGATCGAGATCGAGCATGGGAGTCTGAACTGAAAGCTGTACAGAAACACCATGAGATGGACTCAGCTGTTTTAGCCGCTACCATGAATGAAAACCAGAAACTCAAGATCCAGCTTCAAAAGGTGGTGGAATCTGAAGCGACACGGGCTAAGGATATCGAGTCTGCTCATGGTCATGAGGTACATATGTTACGGTTAGAGCTTTCGGAAGCTCTTGATCTTGTTGAAGAACTCAAGGATCGATTGAATGAGTCAAAAGAATCGGAAGCTCGAGCTTTGGAGCTCGTTAGTCAAACTCGAGAGCAACTGGAAATGGTAAAGCCGGGTATGGAGAAAGATGTGGTGGAGTTGACAGAAGATGGGGATGGAAGTGATGAAGCGGCACGGGTGGTGGAGTTGGGATCCGCTCTGGCGGCGAATGCAGAGATGGAAAACGAGCTACGGAGGCTGAAAGTTCAAACGGAGCAGTGGAGGAAGGCGGC
This sequence comes from Lactuca virosa, assembly GCF_052849685.1. NCBI lineage: Eukaryota > Viridiplantae > Streptophyta > Magnoliopsida > Asterales > Asteraceae > Lactuca > Lactuca virosa. Next base: position 57,810,682 of record NC_136431.1, read on the forward strand.
GGAGATGGCTGCGGCCATGGTTTTGGGTGATGGTGATGGGAAGTTTGTTGAGCAGTCGTCGGAGTCGTTTGAGTTTCATGCTCCTGGTGAAAAGTCGAATTCGCCATATTCTGAAGATACAGAAGAGGACTCAACGAACAAAAAGACCAACAGCATGTTGAAGAAAATCGGAGTATTGTTGAAGAAAGGCCAGAAGCAGTTCGAAACATCTACCAAGTAATTAGCATTTAAACTGTTATTAATTTACGTGTTTTTGACAAAATTACATATAATTGTAATGCTTTTTTTTTAATTGTATAGATCTTATTATTTTCCATTGTATTTAAAAAATTATTTTTAATGGTAGATTTTGCTGGTGGTAGAGTATCATCTTTCCATGAGCAGAAGTTAGTCGGAAAGAAAAAAAAAATACATGTGGTGTGTTGATGATAGTGATGGATTTGACAAGAGGAGACCAACATCCTTTGAGAAAAAAAAAATTGTTAATAAAGTTAGTCGGAAAGAAAATTACAAATCAAGCTTTTTTTTAATGATTTTATAAAAAATAGTCAAAAATTAATCATTAGCCAAAACTATCATCGAAATCAAGACGATACTAACTTGCTTCTTGTTTTGTGCCTCATCTGTAGTTTCATTGCAGTCTATAAAATGATTTTTTTTTCTATTTGTTTCAATAAAACTGCAGATAGCTTAGGTCATGTGTGGTTTTCTTTGGTTTCAAATTCTATTTCATCCTTTCTTTGTTTCTGTGATCCCGAAGAAATAACCACAAATAGTTTGGTCTCGCCTGCTGTTTCGTCTCTCACCTACTATTTCGTTCATACAATTCGCCTGCTATTTCGTTTAAAGGATCGAATCAAGCCAAATAGCATATAAAGTACTTAAAAATAATTAATGGATAACACTTAACAACTTACAAAGAAAAATTAAATTAGAAAAATATGAAAAAAAAAATAATAAGAACGCTATTTTGCTTGCTTAACAACTTAACAACATTCTTATTTTTTCAATTTAGTTTTGTTTGTATGTTGTTAAGTGATATCCATTGATTATGTTGTAGTATTTGTATGATATTTGGCTTGATTCGGCTATTTGATAGAAATAGTTGGCAAATTGCATGAACAAAATAGCAGGTGGGGGAAGAAACAGCATGTGCGGCCAAGCTATATGCGGTTTCGTTCTTCATAATCATAGGAACAAAAAACGATGAAATAGCAGTTGAGATGAGAGGAAATTGCAAATGGCCTAAGTCGTCTATGGTTTCGTGGGAGGAAAAAAACTGGAAAAGAAGATTGTAGTGATCAAACCAACTGGAAAATAATCATATATGGTGTACGGGGACAAACGTAGAGTAAATTTTAGAATCATCTCCCTGATGAAATCCATAAAATGTGTGTCTAAAGGATGTACATCATACTTGACATTTGTGATCAATGCAAAGAAGGAGAAAAGGAAGATGCGGAGGATACCCGTGGTGTGCGACTTTCCGAAAGTCTTTCCGGAAGATCTTCTTAGATTGACCCCTGATAGAAAAGTAGAGTATAGGATGGACTTGTTACCAGGAACCACACCTGTAGAAAAATCACCTTACCGATTAGCAGCGACAGAGATGAAGGAGCTAATGGTACAACTTCAGGAGTTGTTGGACAAGGGTTTCATTAGACCTAGTTCATCACCCTGGGGACTCCGGTGTTATTCGTGAAGAAGAAGGATGTGACCATGAGGATGTGCATAGATTATAGAGAGGTGAACAAGGCAACGGTGAAAAACAAGTACCCATTGCCAAAGATTAATGACATGTTCGATCAGCTGCAGGGTGTGAACTATTTCTCGAATATCGATCTTAGGTTGGGATATCATCAGATAAAGGTGAGAGAGCGGGATATAGAGAAGACTAATTTCATAATGAGATATGGACACTATGAGTTCTTGGTTATGACGTTCGGACTGACCAATGCTCCAGCAACATTTATGGATTTGATGAATAGGGTTTGTAAACCTTTCCTCGATAAATCTGTAATAATGTTCATCGATGACATTCTTGTATATTCAAAGAGCCAGCATGAGCATGGCAAGCACTTAAGAGAAGTGTTAGAAGTTTTGAAGAAGGAGAAACCATATGAAAAGTTCTACAAGTGTGATTTTTGGATTCGGGAAGTCCAATTCTTGGGTCATATGGTTAACCAACAAGGAATAATGGTTAACCCAGCAAAGATTGAAGTTGTGATGACTTGGAACGACCAAAAAGTCCCATCGAGATTCGAAGCTTTCTGGGATTAGCTGGATATTACAGAAGGTTTATCCAAGGCTTTTCTTCGATAGCTGCTCCGTTGACAGTTTTGACCCATAAAGGAGCTACATATACATGGAGTGAGAAGCACGAAGAAGCTTTCGAGGAACTAAAGAAGAAATTATGTGAAGCATCAATTCTTTCTTTACCTGACGGAGTTGAAGACTTTGCAGTTTATAGTGATGCATCTGGAGTTGGGTTAGGTTGTGTTCTGGCCCAGCGAGATAAAGTATTCTACTATGCATCTCGACAACTGAAAGAGCACAAGAAGAACTACCCTACTTATGATCTGGAGTTGGCAGCAGTAGTATTTGCATTAAATATATGGAGGCATTATCTTTATGACACAAAGTGTAAGCTTTTCACTAATCATAAGAGTATCCATTATCTCTTTGGTCAAAAGGAATTGAATATGAGACAACGACGCTGGCTAGAATTACTCAAGGATTACGACTGTGAGATACTTTACCACCCTTGTAAAGTGAATTTCGTAGCAGATGCTTTGAGTAGAAAGATAAACTTGGAAAGGAAGAAACCAAGGGCGTTGACAATTAAAATTGTCTCATCGACTGTCGAAAGTATCAAGAAGGCTAGGAGGAAGCTTTGGGAGGAGATAACCGAAAGTAAGAGCGTTTAGGCAAAACATTGGAATTCGGTATAAGCAGTCAAGGATTGAAGGTAATCCAAAATAGAATATGGGTTCCTAACATGGGAGGAATGAGAGATCTTCTCACGGAAGAAGCTCATAAAAGCATGTACTCGATTCATCCTGGTAGCACCAAAATGTATAGGTATTTAAAACCTTACTACTGGTGGCCGGAAATGAAGCTCGATCTTGAAAAGTATGTGGCCGAGTGTGTGACATGTGCAAGAGCTAAGGCGCAACATCAGAAACCGTATGGAAGTTCGGAGCCTTTACTGGTACCCATGGGTAAATGGGGAGACATCACCATGGATTTTGTGACTAAACTACCCAGGATGAAGAATGGTCACGACATGATTTGGGTAATAGTGGATCGATTCACAAAGAGTGCACACTTCATAGCGGCCAATGAGAGATGGTCTATGGATAAGTTTGCAGATGTCTACGTAAAGGAAATAGTAAGACTTCATGTTGTTCCCTTAAAGATTATATCGGATCGTGATAATCGTTTCACTTCAAGGTTTTGGAAAAGCCTACAAGAAGAAATGGGTACGAAGTTGTGTTTGAGTATGGCCTACCATCCGCAGACTGATGGTCAGAGTGAAAGGACAATTCAAACATTGGAGGATATATTGAGAGCATGTACCCTAGAATTCCAAGGTAACTAGGATGAACATCTACCCCTAGGAGAGTCTTCCTATAACAATAGTTACCATTCAAGCATTAAGATGGCACCATATAAATCCTTATACAGACAGAAGTATCGTGCACCGTCTTGTTGGCTTGAGGCTAGAGAAAAACCGTTTATGGGTCCTGAGATAGTCCATCAGACTGCTAAAAAGCTAAACGTAATTAAATAAAGGATTTTAGAAGCTCAAGATCATCAAAAGAGCTATGCTGACAAGAAATGATGATCAATGACCTTCGAAGTTGGATATTTGGTGTTGCTCAAAGTATCGTCATGGAAGGGACTTATAAGATCTGGAAATGCCAAAAGAACTTGATGGTATTCATAACACTTTCCATGTGTGTTATGTGAGGAAGTTCGCGGGAGAAGTCTCCGATATAATTCCACTTTTGGAGATAAGGATTGATAAAAATAAGAGGTTAATCGAAGAGCCGAAGCAACTGTAGACCGTAAGACGAAAAGGTTACAACGTAAGATGGTTAATTTAGTGCTTGTGCGATGGAAACATTCGAACGGGCCAAACCTCACCTGGAAAACAAAAAGCGAGATGGAGAATCGCTATCCACATCTGTTTTGCTGATGCATGATTCCAAGGACGGAATCATCCAAGGGGGGGGGGAGAATTGTAACACCTGCGTTTCTCGCTAGGCATTAATAAGATGATGTAATAGTTAGGATCAACAATTATAACTTATTTAATATAATAAAGGGAAAATTATTTTCGTATTATGTGATTTATGTGTAATTATTTGTAGTATACATGTTTACTATAATATAATAAAATATGAATAGAATACACATCTAAATAGAATAATAATTAGGCCAAATATCCTTGACGAAAGTTGAAGTAGTCGTGACAAGGATTCTGGGAATATAAGGAGCGCTCAAAACGAACTTAGAACGAAGAAGTTAAGATCCGTTGAAATTTCACATTAGCACTGGCACGACTATAGATATAGTAAATAGAAAATCAAAGATAGATCGATTATTAGCTTTAGTGACCTAAACAAAAGTCGTAGTAGTTGTTAAACCGATAGCATACATATAGAGAACAGCCAAATCAGACTTCAATAGAGAAAGTTATGATTTTTCTAAGATTCAGTGTAGCAGTAGACAGCCAAAATATCTAATTATAGATCGGTTGATTGTTATCTGAAACAATCTAAACGAGAGTTAAATATCTCGTTAATAGGAGTCAACAATAAAAAGACAGTTGAAAACGGACGTCGGATGACTTATGCATTTTATACGGGCTTTAACAGTTTAAGCCTGTGTAAAATACATAAACTCAAAATTAGCCGATGAAGTCTAAACGAAAGTTGTAGATCTCGTCGATAGCTATGTGTGGATATAAAGAACATCAAAAACGGAGCAAGTGTTAAGAAGTTACACTATTTTGAAGTTTGAGTTTCGTTGCGCACGTTTGCGCCTCGTGCGCGACTTTTTAGAAGCCGTTGCGTAGCACCAGCCATTTCCGACACGTGGCACCACACCTAGGCAAGCACATCGACCATGTACGCGACACACATGGCCCTTGCACGGTGCATAGCCCGAGGTTCCATCCTATAAATAGTTGCTCAATGTTCATTCATTCCTCACAAATCTAATACTCTTTCTCTCTCGATTTCCACTCCCATAAACTCGGATCTTTCTTAAATTTTAGGATATTTTGGCAAGTTTAGAGGCCTTTAGGAGCCCGGCCTCTAGTAGCTTTCAGCCTGGAGTTCCGCCAGTGTAATTTCTATACCTTGGTCTAGAGAATCTTTGTAAGTTAAATTACACTCTATTTTATTCTAGTGTAATTTATATTTAAAATTCATAGTCGTTGTTATGAATTTATAAATAAGATTTGTTAGTGGTTCCAACTTCATATTACTGATTGATCTACTTACGGGGATGATGTCTAGGCTGGATTTAGTGAGGTGTTTAAAGTGGGATTTCCAAACAGTATACTTTTTATACCAAACGGACCCTACCTCCGATATGATCATACCTGGTTATCCCTTATCAACTATAGATCAGTATACTTTGGAATTAGTGATGGATCTAGGTTGTCTTTATTCATAAGGAATATTATCTTAAGACTTAGTGTTAATTGAACCTAGGTCACATCAAAGGAAAAGTCAGTTGCTAGAAGCTAAGCGTTGTCCAAGTTTCGAGTCATCACTTTAGCAAGTGAGTGCATAGTTACTTTCATCTTACACATAGATATAAAGTATTTAAGATAATTACATGCTATATGTGCCTATTATCTGTGTTCCTGATATCTATGATAGATGAACGATTTATATATGTTTTACTTGACTTAAATTGTATATGTATTTTATTACTTATAAATATATTGGGTAAAGATGGGTAGATGTAAGATGATATAGATGACGAGAGATGACAGATGAAATAGATGATGAGAGATGAAAGATGATATAGATGATGAGAGGCCTTGACTTTAAAGATGATCTAGTCATCTAGCGAAGTATAGATGACGACCACAGACTATTCTAGACAGTCCAGTAGAACGCTAGCATGCTCGCAACATGTAGGTGTTTTTAAACTAAGTGCACCAGGTGTACTTCATCCACCCATGGTTTCCTTATTTGACATATATTTCTAAGGTATCACCTAAGCAGTATTGTATATCTCGAAGATGATTCCTTAGGATAGGTCCCCTGAATTAAATGTTTTACGAACAGAAAGTGAGGATAACAGGAATAGGTAATCGGGTTGAATGTTTTGATGAAAATATATAATTAAACGAATTTAATTATTGTGGGTTGAAAACCATATGTGTTCACCAGGCCCCAAGCCTAACCCACTTAGTTTCTTGTATTACAGGTAGTGGCACAGAGCACAAGTGTGATGTTATGATAAGCGATTTATGGATGCTTATAGGCCACTAGTTTAGATAAACTAGTGTAAATCTTGTATTATTTTCATTTATGATTATGTATTGTATTAAAGATGACATCCCAATGTTTTTAATATAAATAAAATACATTTCTTCGGAAATGATTTGATAATATCTTTATCATATTTTTTGGAACAAATTCCGCAATACTATTCTTTAAAAATGATACTCTGATTTTAAATAAGCATAAATAAAACGGTTTTTTGAGACCGAGAAATCGGGGATGTCACATCTATTGTACCTTCGCGATGGAGGATGAGTAAGATTCATATATGAATATAAATGTAAGTATATTCATATATGAATCCACCACCAACCACCACCACCACCGCTACCAACCACCACCACCACCGCCACCAACCACCACCACCACCACCAACCAACGACCATCATCATTCATATTTGAATAATCACTTCCTCTTGTATTCATATATGGATACACTTATTCATATATATGAATATACATATTCATATATGAATATGATATGTTCTGTCGGCCCGGTACGCTGAAGCGTTAATGTGACATCCCCATTTTTACGGCCAAAAAAGACTGATTTGTTTATGCTTATTAAATCAGAGTATTCTTTTTTTAAGAAAATATTAATTATTCGGAATTTGTCCCAAAAACATGATAAGAATATTATCAAAGCATTTTCAAAGAAATGTGTTTTGTTTATATTTTTAAAACTCGTGATGTCATAACTGATACAAAACATAAGCATAAACGAAGACTTACAATGTCTCAATATACTAACGGTCTACATCTCCTTGAATTTCTCATTGTGCATGTATCTTTGTACCGTTATCTGTGATACAAAGAAGTTGAATGGGTCAGGTTGTGAAAGCTGGTGAGTACATGGGGATTTCAATCCCACAATGTTATAATATATGTATATATATATATATATATATATATATATATATATATATATATATATATCAAAACTCACAATATACAAACATCTCTCTTATAAACAATCTACCCCATCCCGCCGATCCTCACATAGTCCATACTCTCGTATTCAGAAATGAATGGCTTTACCTAATCCATACTCTCAGATCAAGAACAAATAATTATATCTAGTTTATACTCTTGGACCAAGGACAGATGATTATGGCTAATCCATACTCTCAGACCAGTGGCAAATGATTATGCATAATCCATACTCTCGGACCAGTGGCAGATGACTATATAATCCATGGTCTTAGATCAGGGATGAATGTCATATTTCTACTCTCCTGTGTATATCTCACATGTCTTCTTAAGGAGATACTACCCAATATCCATCTTAAATAACTTAGGTCTCTTGTATTAGTCTTATTTTATCTCTGGTAAGACTATGATACTCTACTCTTGATACTTATATTATTATTATCATGAAGTTATATATATATATATATATATATATATATATATATATATATATAGTTTAACGTATATAGAACCGTACATGGTTCGCATATCATATTTTATTAAGTATGTTCTTAACACATATTCCAAGCAATAAGCATGTAGCTCACATATAAACTCTTTAACATATATTTAATACTTTAATTTAATACTTGTATTAAAATCATGTTCATGAAAGTGACAATGTACTCACATGATAAAAGTGATTGATGATTCCAATGGCACTTCGCTTAGTACTTTGAAAAGACCTAGACGCATAAAGTACTAAGCCTCAGTCTAGTTTTGTAATTTTGGTGACCATAATAATTATAGTCTAGATTCCTCACGAATCCCAATGTCTACATCAAGATCTATCAAGTAAGGATCAGCCAGGCATGCCAGTTGGGAGGCAGGATCATTTCGGCATAATAGCTTTTCTGAAATCCAACAATCAAGGCGACATGACCATTATAGAAACCTTTTACGTAAGTAGATCAATCAGTATTTTGACTCGTAATTACTGATAAATATTATTTATAGGTTCATAATAATGACTTATGACTATAAATATAAGTTACACTGAAAGAAAAAGAGTGTAGCTTAACTTACAGAGCCAGGATAAAAGTCCATAAATTGTATTGACAAAGCTTCTACTGGATAGCTACTACTTGTCGATCACCTTGACTCCTCAAAATCTTACTAACTACCCCAAGGAACCCAAGAAAATCGGACTCAAGAAGGAATGGTATTTCAGAGGAAAAGATGTGGAAATTTGGGTGTGACAATGAAGAAATCGGAGGGCCTATTTATATTAACGCGGTCGCGCGCCATGCACGGCCCATAGGCGCACCGCCACGTCAGTTAACGTTGCTCCAGCCCTCTTTTTCCACATGTCAGGTCGAGATTTGTCCACGCCCCTCTTCTAGAACATCAGGCGTGCCATGCATTCTCCTTGCACGCCGTACGCTTCGCATGGATTTCCAACTTTTTTAAAATTTTGTATCTTCTCCATAAGAACTCCGTTTTTGACGTTCTTTATATCCACGGAAAACTCTCGACAAGATCTACAACTTTCATTTAGACTCCGTCGGCTAATTTTAATATTATTTTTAAAGCTATATTTTTTTAACAGACTTAGATTGTATAAGTCCATTAAAAATTCATACATATTTCATATGATATCCGTTCTCGACTGCCTTTATATTGACAGAACCATATGGACGAGATCTTCAACTCTCGTTTAAATTGTTTTTCCTAACAATCAACTGATCTCTACTTCAGTTTCTAAGTTGTATACTGTGGCGCTGAAACTCCAAAAAATCATAACTTCCTCTCACGAAGTCATATTTGGACTTTCTCTATATGCACACTCTCAGTTTTACGACTACTACGACTTTCATTTAGACCTCTTAGGTTAAAAAGCAAATTATCAAAAATTTACTTTTTATTATACACAGAGTAATGCCGGTTTAATCGTGAAACTTCGAAGAAGCATAACTTCTTCATATGAAGTCAGATTTCAGCGTTCTTTATGTGTACAGAATCCTTGTCACATATACTATAACTTTTTTTAAGATTATTTATCCTAAATAATCTTCTATTAAAAAGTCATTTTCTAACGCTTATTATCTTTAAATTGACTAGTCTGAATCTGCGGACGTTACAGTTTAAGCGGCATATTAGAAATGAGTGGCATGGATTCATTCCCACGTTCTCAACCTTTTTTCTCAATTAAACCTTCCTCTCTCTCTCTCTCTCTCTCTCTCTATATATATATATATATATATATATATATATATATATATATATATATATATATATATATATAATGTAAGGCTATGTGAGGTGGTAAATTTTGGGTGTGATAACATGCCTTAACATGTTGCCCACACCCAATAGCCTTAGATTATAAACCCAATCTGTCACACCCCCGGCCAAGGCGACGGAACGTGCCGGCATGTGTGACTAAGTTCATGGATCACAGGTAAATTGAATATATAGCACAAGTACAACAATAAACAAAGCAACATTTGTATTCCATCTTGATGTTTGGATGCATGGTTCTTATAGATAATAATATAGTACATGAATTTTCTTAAATAGGTAGGCAGACATAACGAAAACTAGTAAACTAGATTGCCTGAAATCCATGACTATATGTCGTCTAAATAGCTTGATTACTGATTTCCAAAGAATACATGTAGTTTTGAGAGTCAACACAAGGTTGGTGAGAGTTACAGGTTTTCTACTAATAGCAGTAATACTTTTAAAAGTCTAAAAAGTATTTTCTTTGTAAGTATGACCATACTTAAAACTGTGTTTGTAAAAATTCTTTGAAAAAGCTTTGAAAACCAAAATGTATCTTTGCATAAGTAAATCCAAACTTAAAAATAGTTTTTGAAAATAACCAAACCACTGGTGTTGTACCCGGGATTAGGTCGATTTGGAATTCAACCTGTCTGATTGGAGGTACTCTAGGTAGATCTTCGGGAAATACGTTCGGGTAGTCAACACTTGTCGTGTGTCTTTGATTTCCTTACCCTTGCCTTACATATCCACCAAGTGGGCCAAGAAAGCGAAGCATCTCTTCTGCAAACACTTTCTCACCTTCATGCAAGAAATGGTTATTAGGTTCTTCCCAAACTTATCATTGTAAATTACGAGAGCCTGGTTGTTGGGTAAAGGTAGTCGGATGGATTTCTTGTAACATAGATTTTTCGCTCGATAAATTGATAACCAATCCATTCTGATGATCACACCAAAACTTCCAATGATCATATGCATTAAGTCGACATGGAAGACATGGTTACTCAGTGTGAGAAGGCAATTGGGGAGTATCTCTAAGGTGCTTTCTATTTGACCATTTGCTACTTCTACTGTGTAAGCTTATTAAGTTTGCATGATTTATGATTTATCATTCTTCTAAACTTATGAGAAATAAAGGTTCTATAGACATTAGTGTCAAATAATACGAAAGCATAAATATTTTTGATAGGAAACGTACCAGTAACCACAGTTGGTTCCTGGAAAGCGTCTCCCGCGCCTATCACAAATGTTCTTCCTTTGTCACCTTGATTCTTCAGTTTTAGGTAGTCTTTCTTGAAATTCCATGGTTGGTTGCATTCGAAGCAGTTTTGGCTTCCTCCTGCAGCAATGGTTGAGGTGATGTTGTTCAGGGCCTTTTTGTAAAACTTAGCGGTGTGGCCCCTCAACTTACAAATGTAGCAGATCATGCAATTTCCAACATGGTGGAAGTTTCATTTGGTATAATGGGGTAAAGTTCCAGAGTAGGGCTTTGCCGGAGTGGGAGTGTTTATGATTGCAGCATACACAACCATAAGTTCTGAATTGGGTTTGTGATGCCTGAAGTTCCCTTTTGTTTTCCCATGGAACTTTCTTTTTGTACCCCCAGCGTGGTTCTTCTCCTTTGGCAGAGTCATGGTACCCTGATAGATACACTGCATAGTTAACTGATAGGCTAATTGCTTAGCATTATCGAAAGTGGAGGGTCTGCATGCAGTAACCAGACCTTGAACCGGCAAAGCTAGTCCCCAGATGTACCTTTCCATCATTTTATCTTCCGCGGTCACCATTCCTGGGCAAATTTTTGCAAGGTCATTAAATCGGGAGGTGTAGGTAGCCACCTCCAATTCCTTCATAGCAAGGTTCCAAAGTTCCTACTCCAAAGCTTGGACTTCATGTCGTGGACAGTATTCCTTGATCATCGTCTGCTTCAGGGGTTCCCAACCCATGGCATACGCTTCTTTGATTCCTATAGATTTGGCATGATTATTCCACCAAGTCAGGGCAGAATCCATCAGTGTGCAGGCAGCATATTGGATGCGGTAGTCATCGGGGCAAGAATTGATGCAAAATACTGAATTTATTTTCTCTATTCAGTGGGATAAATCGAAAGCTCCTTCCATGTTGTAGAAGGATCGGGGTTTGTAGCCCATGAATTCTTTATATGAACAGTGTTTGGGGTTGTTTTGATTAACCAATGGAGTGCCACTACCATTTCTACTGTTCCCGACGTTTCCGTTCCGGGCGGCCTCATATGCGGCTAAGGCTGTAGCAATCCCTTGTGCAAGCAGGTTTTGCATCAATGTGGGATCCATTTGGAATGTTGGGTTTGTGGCATTGATAATTAGTGGTGTTTCAGTGCTTCCGATTGGAGTTGCTCCGAAATTTGGAGTTTATTCCGGAGTTGGGGTTACTGGTGGTGCAACACTTGGATTAACTCGAGGAGTTGGTGGTGGATTCTTTCGTGGAGGCATCGTCCTAATATGTTTAGATGGATAAGTTAAGTTTTTTTACACTATGTAGTCATAACAAGTATGTATGTATTTTGTATCGGTACAACTTGTTTTTCCTGAAGTCCTACAAATTTCCAAATCATATAATGAAAAGTTTTACCCGATATAGTGGTTTGCAAGCAATACATAATAAGTGCAAAATTTAGAAAATATTGAAGATAGTTTCGTATATTAGAACTACTTGTTTTCGGTTAAAAAGGTACCAACCGTGTAAGGTTAGAAATGGACAAGCTTTACAGAAGAACATTTTCAGATCGAGCAGTGATAAACACTTGCAATACAAAAATTATTCCTCAAAAGTTCTAACCTTACCCTAGGGCACAAGCCACCATAGATGAAATGTATATCGCCTAAATCATGAAATCAGATAGTGGACCGGTTCATTGAGCTGCTCCAAGAGATGACGTTGCCCCTGCTCAACAACAACGACTCGGTGCTCAACCGCATCTAACCGACTCTCATCAATCTGGGTCTTGTATGCTAGTACTCTATAATGAGCATGCATAGTTTTCGCCTTGGTGCAGTTACCACCTACGTGATGATAAAGTGTATGGATGGCTACAAAGTCCTCCTTCTCCTCTTCCTCGAGTCTTACTACTCACTGCTCTAGTAAAGTAGAGCCTGAAGCTCTAAAGAGCTATTCCAATGATCAGACTCGGTCATATAGCTAGTCGCCCTGAGTCATAAGGCGGGGGATTGGATCGTTCTTAGGGTTTTCCCTGAGCGGTGCCTGTGGTGGAGGCTGAGAAGACTCACCAATATCGAACTATGGAGGTTGGTTAGTAATCCTCTATTAGTCAGGGAGCCAAAATGGCTCATAGGGGATAGTATGTTTCCCCAACTGACCATAAGTGGGTCGGGAAACATGAGTATAAGGGTCCAAGTGGTAAACAGGAGGAATGATTATCCTTGGGGTCCTCGTTAAAAATGGACATTTGTCATTGTGGCGATAGGGCTGATAGTATGGCCTGTATGGAGAGGAGGGTGGAGTAGGAGGGGTGGGTTCCTCGTCGATGAGGCCCTACTAATCCTCTATAGGACAGTTATCATCTATCTCTTCGATATCCTGAAGAATGCCCTCGTCATCGGATTCCTCAACTTCCTTTGGATCATCATCTTCCTCATCCTCTGAGGGATCCGCCTCCTCCGGGAGGTTAGCTGGTGCTAGTGGAGTGCCCTCGGGGAAATATGGGTCTCCTGGTAGCTGCAACGGGACCTCATGAAACTCATCCGAGTCGACAATATCTATCCAACCTGGATGGTCATCGGGCAAGTCGGCCATCTACATAAAAGGGTTTTACATGTTAGTAAGTCTTTATAAGTGTTTTAAAATTATATCAACATTTTTAAGGTTGACATGCCTCAATCTCTAAAATTCTCAACCATTATAGTCTGTCAAACTCATGCTCAAGGTTGGTTGTGCACCGACCTGACCATAAATAACATAGGCATGCGTTCCAGGTTTTATTTGTGGTATGACTTATGTACGGTACAAACCTTAGTTGAGGCGTTTGACCTAAAGGGTTGAGTTGGTAGTTTTAGTTGAAGGGATGTTTAGAATTTATTAAGTGTTTTCATCGCGGGTCAAAGTATATATATATATATATATATATATATATATATATATATATATATATATATATATATATATATATAAATCTTATATATTATTGTTGGTGAGCTTTGTAGTATTATTAATTTGTGTTTGTACACAAAGACTACCAAGTATAGACGAAGGCCATGCAGGAAGCACCAGAGGGTAGGATCATTTTAGCAATTAAGTCGTTCTGAAATCCAACAACCCAAGTGACCCTTCAAACCAGTTACCCCATATCGTAAGTAGCCAATAAGTAGTGTAATTAATAATAATACTTTTATTAGGAGCTTGTTGCTATAGTTGTATTCCTCTTTCGAGTATACGAGTTGTCTATAGCTAATTTATCTCTGATACCAATTTGTCACACCCCGGCCGAGACGGCGGAACATGTCGGGTTGTGCGACTAAGTTCATGGATCATATGTAAAATATATATATATATATATATATATATATATATATATATATATATATATATATATATATATCACAAGTACAACAATAAACAAAACAAAATGTGTATTTCATCTAGACGTGAAACAAAGAGTCACTGGGCAACCCCTCAATTGGTATAAAAATAAGTAGTAAGACTTGTCGAGGAGGATATATGAAGTTAGAGACCATGATCAAGAGTACCTTGTATGTAACGCAAGATGTGTATCATGGAATCAAACGGTACCTCATGAGGGACAATCATAACAAACGTATAGTGGTGGAAGAAGGAGACGATGACAAAAGGAGTTCCTATAAGAGATAGAAAATAGCCAATGAGTTGAAGGAGATATTGTAGGATATGGATTATCTAGGAAACTCATGATAACATAATAATTGGTGAATTTGTCATTGATTTTATATATGAAGTATAAATTATAAATAATACAACATTACAATATAATGCCATTTTTTAGTTAGAATTTTACATCATAAGTGGTGACAAGATACAAGATAAGCATATCACATAACAAAATAAAAAATCAAGGAAGCAAAACCGTATTTTTCTTCTCCAAAACTTCTCTTATTGGATAGTGGGTAACCGTAACGATAAAATTCATAAATTTTGAACAACTGAACAATCTTTCGAAAAACTAAACTAAAAAAGGATAACATAAAACAGTGGATAAATTATGCAATTGAACCCCCTTCATTTGAGAAATGAATGAGATATTTATCAATTATTATTGACAAAACTGCACAAATGGTCCATGTGGTTAGCTCAAAATTGTCACTTTGATCCAAAAAGGTTTGGACTAGCACCAGAGGTCCAAACTTTTCATTTTGTTGCGAGTTTGGTCCGTTTTAAAAGTGAAAGAGGTTAAAATGACTTTTTTGCCCTTGTTATTTGCTTTTTTATTTTCTTTTTATTTCCTCCATTACTTTTTAATTAAAAAATAAATACAATTAAGTCTCTCTCTCTCTCTCTCTAACCTTCCCCAACACTTTTCTTTTCATCTTTTCCAAGACTGGATCTAAAAACTCAAATTACAATCTGAAAAACGAATCTTCATCTTCTTCCCAACGTAGGAAGCCACCGCCAAAACCCTAGCTCCGGTGAAACAGAATGGTGTTCTCAGATCGCCGCCCTTCTCTACCTTTCTTTCAAATCTGCTAACCCTTCTCACTGTTTGTCTCAGAAACGCAAACCCTGTAAACCCATTTTTTAGATGCGTCGTAGATACGCAAACCCACCTCTAGGAGGTGATGATGAGGTAAGTGGTGAGGACACCGATGACGGACGCTACCAAGAACAACCTACGAAAATATGATTCCGCCCTTCGTCTTCATACGACCAAACTTCAACAGATCGAGCCAGAGTAGGATAGCTCCGGTGGTTTTTCATATCTGAAACCTCCTTCCCAAACGACCGTTGTTTTTTCGACTTCTTCTAGCATCGTCATCACCGTCGTTGCTGGTCTCACTGACGATAGCGATGTTCCAGACATGCTACCAACGGCGACGACTATGAAAGATGGTGTTAGGGTTTCCAGATCTGCAAATGATGGTTGGAGGCTCGACGGTAAGAGGTGTTCAAAAACTGATGTGCATTCCAGGTGGGGGTAATAAGGAGATGAAGGTGATGTTATAAGAATAAAGGTGGAGGTTACATGTGGTGTTTGGCGGAGGTTACAGGTGGTATTTGGCGGAGGTGCTGCTTCGGGGGTGTTTGTAAATCTTCACCGGAGACTTCTTTAGTAGTGGTACGACAGTCAAGCCGATCCTAACTATGATGGAGAACACAAACAGATCTAGAAACAGATGGAGAAGACGAACATCTCTAAAGACAGATGGAGAAGACTAACCCTAGATATGATTTCTCTTTCTGTTTTCTCCATCTCCATTGATAACCGACGAGTTCAACAATTTGTTATGGGTGTTTTTTTGTTCATCTGGACTGATTTTCAAGAAGAAGAAGAAGAAGAAGGGTACGTGTAGAGAAAGAAAGAGAGAGTGAGAGAGAAACTAGTTTTAATTTTCTTTTTATTTATTTTAATAAAGAAATTAATAAAAAACTGAAAAATAAAAAAGTAAGGGTAAAATCATCATTTTAAAAAAGTTCAAAGCAAAACGGATCAAACTCGCAACAAAATGAAAAGTTTGGACCTCTAGTGCTAGTCCAAACCTTTTTGGACCAAAGTGACAATTTTGAACTAACCACAGGGACCATTTGTATAGTTTTGTCATTATCATTTATCAAGAGAAAAGTAACTAACATAAATGAGGAAATAAATGTTTTTATTGTATAAAACCGTAACATAAAAGAATTTTATTGTACAAAATCATAAAATATAATGCTTTTATTGTATAAAAAATAACATATTGGTTTTTTAAGCATAAGATGATAATATGTTCGATTTTTCTAAAGTCACAAATGGTAGGTAACCGGGTTTCAAAAGTTTGCCGATTACGAAACATTATTATAGGCATCATCAACAAATAAAATGATTTTATTATACATAAAAATAACATAATGATTTTTTCGAGCATGTGAGAATAATATATTGGGCTTTTTCAGAGTTTTCCCTTTTCCAATTCACCTTATGCTTTTCTTATTTTTTTTAACCAACAAATCTAATATACTTTTAAAACTAACACCTAACTCTATTTATGTCCACAACGGAACTTGAAACCTCAAACTCAAAGAAGGAAGATATTATCTAATATCACTAGACTAGAAGCCTTTGATTTCTTTTTTATATTCGGCCATAAAATTTTCCTTCCCTGTCAATATTTTTCTCCCCTTGCCTTTATCGAATTTACAAAAAAAAAAAAAATAAATAAAAAAAAATCTCGGAAACAATGAGTTAGCTTTTGTTAATTTTTGGTTAAAATAACAACCGCTCGGCCCAAATAGAGGTGGCCCTAAAAAGAAGAGGCATTGGTTGGCCCATTCTGCTTCGCACAATCGTCATGATTCATGACCCACCCATATAAAAACATGACCTCTGCTTCATTCGTCACAAGAAGTAGGGTTTTTATCACAAGGCAGCCGCTTCCTCTTCAAGGTCTCGCTCGGAACCTAAGCGCCGTCAGCGTTTCACTCAAATCTCGCAAACATGGGGTACGCACCACTGTCTTTGATCATATCTATCTTCTGCTTCTTCTCTTGAATGTGTTCTGTTTTTGTCAAAATTATAGTCGTGGATTATATGAGTTCATACACATGATTCCAGTAGTTTTTTTTTTGTCAATGGATATTGTTTGGTTGATACCTAAACCGGATACATGAATCGAACACTCTGTTTTAGCTTAAGCAACGTATGAAACAGAATTGGAAGATTACAATTCGCTATTTTTTGTTTATTATTATTATTATTTGAAATAGTGTTTAGATCTAGTAAGTCGGAAAGGAGCTTCGATTTCAAATTGATATACATATTTGGATTGCGAATAGCTTAACATGTGTATTCTTCTTCGATGATTCTATGTGATGAAAATCGAAAAAGGAGTTTAACAACTTGAGAACTGTATATAGACCTTCTATGGTGATGGTGTTTGCTCATATTGATTGAATTTGTAGAAAGACACATGGAATGGGAGCTGGACGCAAGCTGAAGTCACATCGCCGCAGGCAAAGATGGGCTGACAAATCATACAAGAAGTCTCACCTTGGTAACGAATGGAAGAAACCATTCGCTGGTTCTTCTCACGCTAAAGGCATCGTCCTTGAGAAAATGTAAACCCTAAATCCCCAAATTCGTCTATTCATTTCTCAATTCCAAAACCTAAACTTTCTCCATTTTGACAGTGGTATTGAAGCTAAGCAGCCTAACTCTGCTATCAGAAAGTGTGCCAGAGTTCAACTCATCAAGAATGGAAAGAAGATTGCTGCTTTCGTCCCCAATGATGGTTGCTTGAACTACATTGAAGAAAACGTTTGTACCCAATTGTGTTCTTTCAATTTCACACTTTGTCAATTCTTTCATGATGTGTATAATTTGTGATTGTTTGTTTGACAGGATGAAGTTTTGATTGCTGGATTTGGACGTAAGGGACATGCTGTGGGAGATATTCCTGGAGTTAGGTTCAAGGTGGTGAAGGTTTCTGGGGTTTCACTTTTGGCCCTTTTCAAGGAGAAGAAGGAGAAGCCAAGATCTTAAGTGTTACTTCAGAGGAGGTTTTACTGGTGGCTTTTGTCTTAGTTTTGATATGTTTGTTGAAGAGTTCAAATGGAATTGTGGTTTTAGATTTGTGTTTGCAGAGGGCAGACGATTTGTTCTTGTTTTGTAATGTGATTTTGGTAAACACAATTTATTTAGATAACTGTTTTCGCCTACTTTATATTCTTTCTATTTGTTAATGTGTTTGCATTGTTTATTTATGTACTCGATGTGGTTCTTTAATGACAATCACTTTGGAAAAAGTTGTTTTTTCTAAGAAAATTACTTCAAATGCTCTATAAAGCTAAACATGTAAGACTGTGGGGAGTGGGTGTGGTCTTACCGCACCATAGCCACCGTTTCAAGGTGGAACACAGCCTTTGACCGTGGTTTTACTGCATGTGGTAGATGCAAGCCGGTGGTCTCTCTCTTCTACTTTCTCTTCTTCTACTTTCTCTTCTTCCAACATTCAATGGTCTTATTTTATTTTCCTTTTTTTGTCTCCTATAAAAAAAAAAACCTCACAACTCCTATGTCTACAAACATAAATCCAATTATTATATCTTTCTATATCAATTTTTCTCTAAATCACTAGAAAATGTTTTAATCTTCGTCTTTTGAAAAATTTCAGCCTATTCTTGATGTTGTTGGTGCTGTTAAAATAGCGGAGCAAACGCATAACGTTTTACGCAACGATGAAGCCACAAGTGTGGAACGGAGAACACGAAAATATCAGAGAGATCGTGAAGCAACCCAACAACACTTGCAGCAAGACTATTTTGATGAGAATGTCACTTTTCAAGGGTACTACTTTCAGAGACGTTTCAGAATGTTCAGACGTTTAAACGAACGCATTTCATCAATTAGCATATGGCATCCCTCCTGATGTGTTGGACGAGAGGTTAAAGATGTCCGCTAGGACCGCACGAGATAGTCTACATTATTTTTGCAAGTATGTGATTAGGATTTATGGTCGAAAATATTTACGTAAGCCTACATGCAATGACATCTTACAATTGCAAGCTCATCATGCTAGCATGCATGGCTTTCCTAGAATGATAGGAAGTTTAGATTGTCTACATTGGCCATGAGAAAATTGTCCTACCTCATACCATGGTTAATTTACCCGATGTGATCATGGTCAACTGACTGTCATACTTGAAGCGGTGGCTTCATAGGATACGTAGATTGGGCATGCTTTTTTTTGTTCCCCCGGTTCGCTTAACGACATCAACGTTTTTAATCGTTCACCTATATTCAACAACATATATGACAGCTCTACACCAGATTATTCATTTCAAGTGCATGAAATGTCATATAAGTATGATTATTATCTTGTTGATGAGATCTATCCCGAGTATGTTGTGTTTGTTAAATCATTTTTATGTCCACATGATTCTAGGCGTAAAAGTTTCAAGAGAGCTCAAGAAAGAGCTAGGAAGGATGTCGAGCGGGCCTTTGGAGCTTTTAAGAAACGTTGGTACATACTGAAAAAACCAACAATTTTTCCAGCGAGGGAAAACTTGAAGAAGTCATGTACGCATGTATCATATTGCATAATATAATTATTGAAGATGAAGGAAGAGCGATATGTGAGTATTACAAGCATGGAACCATCCCCGAGACAACCAATAGAAATTGGTGGCGACGAATACATGGATGGAAGAACAGTGATACGTAGCACTGAAATATTTCATAATCTTCGCATGGACATGATGAAATACATCTACGGGATTCAACACATTAACCTCAATTTGGATCCATCAGATGGCTCGGAAGATGAGTTCTTGGATGAAGAGTTCATGTAGTATGTTTTATTTTAATCTTAGTATTTATTTTTCTTATTTGATGTGTGCCTTTTTAAGTTTATAAATTTATTTCTAGTTTTTTTTTTCTAAATGTGTAGGATTTTTTTAAATTTGATGTTATGTTTTTTTTTGAAGTAATGGTATGTTTTATGTTTTTTTTTATTAAAAATGAATTTTTTTATTTAAATTAAAGTGTTAAAAAAAAGTGACACCACTCCATGAGTGTGGCAAGGAACCACACTTTTGTGGTAAAATCTAACATGACGCTTACATGGTAGTGGAGGGAGTGTGGTAAGAGTGGCACCACTCCCTCCAGCCTAAGAACCCATTCAGGTTTTCTTGAGTTATCATCAAAAATAAATCTTGTATGTGGGCAAAAAGACTTGTTCGGGTATTTCATGGATGTACCAAGTTTTGTAGTGGTTTCAATTCTACGTGGTTAAGGGAGTGTTTGGTAGCATTTATATGATGTAGAAACCTGGATGATGAAGATGATCTTTATGAATCTGTATCTAAACGATAAATTGATGTTTGTTTAGGTATCTGAATGTCTGCCTCTTAATTAAGAAAATAACCCTTTTAACCCTCTAAACTATTTTTTATATACAAATTAAACATCATAAAACATCCAAATTAGACATCATACAACATCCAAGTTTGTTATATACGGATCCTTATAGCACACTATAACAATTTTATAACAGTATCTCCCAATAAATCACAACACATATTTCTCAAAAAAGAAAAAAGATTTTCCAGCAAACACAAACACATCCTCTCGGTGGTATTAACATGTGGAGACATCAAATCCCTAAATACTTCACCATTTCTTTCCATCTAAATCACACTCTCACAACACTTGCTCCCCTTAGAAACTGCACAAACATACACCAACTTAACCAAATGGTCAAAATTCAATTTGATACAAACCACAAAAAAAAAAAAGAGAATCAAGAACACCATCGAAACACCAATTTCATACAAAAATCGAGCAACAATAACACAATTCAAACATCAATTTCGAGCAAAAAATAAAAAAAATTAAAAAAAACTTACCAGCAAAATGGGAGGATGTGAGGGGGGAGATGACGAAGGCGGAAACGGAGCAACGTTGCCGGAGGCTAGCAGGAGGCATGGCGATGAAGCCAAAGGCTAGCAGGGAAGCTACCGACGCCTGAAGAAGAGGGAGAATAAGGAAGGAGTGCTCGATGTACAGAAAAAGGGGGAAAGAAAAAAAAAGGTGGATGTGTTTTTAGGGTAAGGGTACCAGATAGAATTTATTTCATCTATACTCCTCAATATCTCTTTCTGATTCATTTCATCTATACTCCTCAATATCTCTTTCTGATTCAGACCATTTTTTGCTACATCTGACCGATTAAGAGGCTAAAAAGGTTTCAACCAAACACTCTGAATTTGAACAATCAGAGTCAGTCTCTTTATGGGATCATTAAGAGGCCAAAAGGCTTAATTGGGTCATACATACTTAATGGAATTTAACATATATAATGTGTATGAATGTGTTTTACATCAAAAATCTGCTTAAAATGTTTCAATGCCCATCATGTGTGGATAAATTGTATAATATTTTGGATGTGTCTTGGATGTAACTTTGGATCTCTACGTGGAATTCTGCACCTCAATCATCATATTCCAGAGGGTCCAACGAACTATGAGGCCAAAGGGTCCTCAATCAGACCGGACTGGAGGGTCCAACGAGCTAGACCGGACCAGAGAGTCCAACGAGCTACAGGAATGGAGGGTCCCGCTGAGACACATAGACCTGAGGGTCTTACAGAGTATAGCCTCGAGTGGCGAATGTGTTGTATGTGGTATTTTGGAGAACTCACTAAGCATTCGTGCTTACCGTGTTATGTGTTTCAGGTCCATGTAGGGAAGTAGGGGTGTTCAATTGTTCATGGAGGGTTAAACGAACCAAAATCGTATTTTAAAGGTTAACCGATACAATCGGTTCACTAATTTCTTGAACATAGAACTACGATAAAAAAAAAAAAGGTTAACCGGTTTTTGGTTAAGGATAATCTTCCATTAATGATGCTGATAATTATGATTTCTTAATCAATTTTTTCTACTAGAAATTAAATGTCATTTTATTTCTACTAATATCTATAAAATAATGACACGACAAATCCTAATTCTCTATTTTTATTTGACACCAAAATTAAACGGATACAAAATGTGAACCAGCATATTTCGTAAATGATAAAACCAATGAAACTTAATTAATGAAATTTCGGTTTTTCCAAACCGGTTTCAATTCGATCCATAAGTGTTTTATAGGATGGATCGGATATAATGAAATCAATTAAAACAATAATGAATTCATCATTCCATGGAATTCAATTTTCAATCAAGTCAGCAATCAAACCCACCTCCAAAATCAGTCAACAGGAATAAGCGATTTCATTCAATCATTTTCTAAAAACGAAACATATTGATAAAATTTAATACCTCATACCAATCCTAAGGTGTAATAATCCATATCCATACTACCAAATACAAAATCCAACAGGAAGATATTACTTTTTACTTAAAAAATTACACTACTTCATAACCTCTCTTGTTAAAACCTTCAGGCTACCTAATTATATATACCTAAAAGTACATTATATTACCTTAATCATCAAACATTCTTTTTCTTTCCCTTTCTTGTATAAATTTTCCTTGGTGTTGGTGAATAATCAAGTCTGTAACTAATAAGAGAAGGTCCAAAAATACCAAACTTTCCAGCACTACTAAAAGCAGCTTCTGCATTTGTTTTTTCCTCAAACACAACTTTAGCACAACTACTCTTCTTCAACACTTCAGTCTCTGATTCCATCAAACTCCCATACACCCTAAATATCTCATTCAGATTTGTCACCGATGGAATGGAATCCAAATTTGTAAACTTTAGAATCAGTGCAGCAAACTTCTCTTTGTTTGTAGTTTTCAGACTCGAATCACTTATCTCAGATTTGGTTGACACATCATCAGACTTTGTTGACTCCTGAGTTTGGTCAACACGCTTCTCATCAATAGAATTGGAATTGGAATTGGAATTGGAATCCTTTGGTACCTGGGACTGGAATTGGGATTCCGATTCCGATTCAGATTCCTTCTTGGGAATGGGAATCAAAGGCGACAATGATAGTTTTTTAGCAATTCTACAGATGCTGTCACCAACCCCAAAGAGTCTTTTTGGTGTTGGAATCGGAATTGGAATTGATGGCTTTCTATCTGCAATTCCATTCCGACTTTTGTTGCCACCATCTTTTGTCAGTTTCTTTTTTGGGATCATATCAGTATCACCATTACCATTACGCATGTGTTTGTGTTTGTGTTTCTGTGAATTCACACTATCAGAACCATTTAACTTTCTTTTTTTAGAAACTTTCTCTTCACTTACAGAAGCTGGTTTTTGTTTTTCATCTTTAACAATCTTCTTATCTTTCAACTTCCTTTTTTTAGATGAAACCTTTTCATCTGAAGAAGATGGTTTTGCAATTATAGGAATCTCAGAACACTTCTCTTCTAATTTCTCATCTAATCCATCTAAAAAATAGCGTGTAGAAAATTGATGATACCCTTTCCAACGATAGTATGAGAATAACTGAGTATTAAGTGACAAAACCTGTAATTTGTTGAATCCATCGAACTGTTCTCTAGCTAAATCTTGCACAGATTGAACAACATTAGCAGGTTTGAAAGTGGCAACAGTAGAAAAGCGATCACCACCATCGATTCTACTATCTTCTTTCTTAATTCCAGCATTAACAAATGTTTGGGATTTGATTTTATCATGTACCTCTTTGGACAAGCAAGAACAGGATAATCCAAACTCGATTCGCCTCAAAGCTTCATCCAAAGCACAATCAACAGCATGAAAAAACTTTGTGCTATTACTTTGTTTCTCCATTTTTGAGAAATTCTTCCTATATGGCTTGATTTTTGACTTCTCATTCCAAGCAAAACTTTGGTCACCAAAATATGCTATGAGAAACCCTTTTTTGTTTGAGTATTTCCTTGCCACATCTGTTGAAGAAGATGGATCAAATATCTGTCCAGGCCACCATGGATAGTTCCTTACCTTTGCCCAAACCAGATCGGAGACCTTATACTCACCTTCCTTTTCGTCATGATTAACTTCTTCTTCTTCTTCCTTTTCCTTTTCCTCGTGATTAACTTCTTTTTCTTCCTTTTCCTCATGATTAACTTCTTCTTCTTCCTTTTCATCTACAGTTTTCTCAACATTCTCTCTTTCATCTCGAGAAACCCTAGCATCATTAACCGAATCATGAGCAACAGTACCACCTCCATCATGATCAGAAGACGGTTTCGTCGTTAGGGTTCCAGTATTCGATTCTAACAATTCATCCCCAACCCCAACCGCAACGTTAACCTCGTTACTTAACGCGGCATCACTGTTACTCGGAAGTTCAGCTGAAACAACAGCATCGGAACTCGATTCAATGGTATCAAGGTTCGTAGACATTAATTGACAATAACCTAAAAATCATAAAATGAACGATAAATCTAAAATGAACTTATCAAAGAATCAATCATAAGAAAAAGCTAGCAAGTAGTGTGTGTCAATAGCTGATAATAGTTGCGATTAAGCATACCTGGTGTGAATCGACGCGCGAAAATCTTCGTTGACAGAGCGAGAGAGAACAGAGGGGTAGGGCTGCATCCACATTCAACAGTGGAGACTTTTGGACATGGCATTTAAATCAAAAATATTTTCGGACAAAATTAAATAGTGCATTTGAGTAACTATTTTTATTTTTATTTTAAGTATACCGTTGGTTAATATTCAAAGTGTTATTTAAACAGCTTCGTAAATAAAATTTTTTATTGATATCTCGTAATAAACTAATAATTAATCAAATATGTTTGAAATTTTTTATTGAGAAATAACAGATTAATACAATATTATGACAACTTATTTAAAAAACGTTTATGAGCTTTTGTGCATGATGGGTATTAAAAATTTAAAAGCATATTAATAAATTTGCAACAAGTTAAAGCTAAGACATAGTTGTAAAGATGCAAAGAAAACTCTTTTTCCCAAAACAATGTTTACGTGATTTAGAAAGTGGGTTGAAACTAGTGTTATTTGATTTTATTAAAGGGAAAATGATGCAGAAGCTCTATTATGTATTTCGATTTTATTCTTTCGGTTCTTAAAGTTTATTTTCGTATCTTTTAAGTTTTAAGCTAACAAAATGGTTTTTGTCGGCTCGATTTGGTCACTTTTGACAAAATGAAGGGGAAGTCCGGTTATCCCTTTGATACATACAGTGGCGGAGCTACCCTTTGGTAAGTGGGGTGTATGCACTTCAGGTTGGCTCACCTTATATATATATATATATATATATATATATATATATATATATATATATATATATATATATATATATATATATATATATATATATTCTATTTTATACTCATATATCTTCAATGTCCCCACTTAATAAAAGAGTGTCACCTCTTATTCTTTCTTCTATACCATAAAAAACAAATTTCTTCTTTTTTTAAGATATCCTAACTACCTGCTTCCACAACTACCGACTTGCACACCAAGAAAGGTAGCTTGAGACACAATCGGCCAGTCGTCGGAAGTCGCTCGCATCGGCCGGAAACGATATAGTGGACCCCGGATAACTTTCAGTCTGGATTCGCCACTGGACATATAGACATTGACTTTAATTTTGGTTCATAGTCATTGATTTTCTATATTTATATTAATTATTTTTCACTTTAGAAATAAAAAATAAAAAATATATGTGTAACATCCCGAAATGAGGTACAATTATCATTCTTGAATCTTTCCTTTTTATGTCAAAATCAGTCCCTTAATATTATAGGTTGGCAAGTCAGTACGCGCAGCGTACTCATGCACCATGCAAATCGTGGAGGTCACCTAGTACGTTGGGCGTGCCAAAGGGTACGCTAGGCGTACTATGCTCGGATGCAAAACCCTAATATTTTCTTTGGTCCCTATATAAAGAACATTATGGTCTCATTTCTAGCCACCCTTATCAGCCTCCGACCCTCTCTAAAACCCTAATTTCGTGTGTAGCTTGAGTGTGTGTTTTTTCAAGTTTTGAGTGGTTCTTGACTCTTGTAAAAGAAGAAGAAGGTTATAGAAGAAGAAGAAGGTATCATCCAGCTTCGAGATCCAGAAACTCCCCACCTTTGTGCATCATTTTCAGGTATAAAGTTTATACCTTGGCTAGTGTTCTTCTAGATCTCTTTAGTGTAAGATTCATGATTTTAAGTCCCCAAGTTTGGACCTTTCGAATATTGAGACTCTCCAAAGAGTTTAAGATGTCCTTTCATATATCTTAAGGCACCTAGGTTGATAAAAATGCTTGCTTGATCTTTCTTTTGACCTCATGCATGAGTAAAGTACTTTAAAATGGGTGAAATGGCGTTTTAGCCTCTCCTAGACATGAAAAGGCTTAAAGCCCACGACTTTATGGATTAAGAGCTCTTAAATTAGTCAGATCTATGGATGGAATGGTTGTCTTAACGGATTAAGACCCCAAAAGTGAGGAAATGGAAGTCTGTGGAGTACGTTGTGCGTACTCACAGCGACACGCAACATAGTCTGGAGGATCCCCGTCGAGTGCTTAGTCTGATGGTACGCCCATCGTACTCTCTGGGTGTTGACTTTCTATTGACTTTTGCTGACTTTGACTTTTAGTCAAAGTTTAGGGTTTTGGACCTACGGAGGGGCAAATTGGTCCTTTTTTGCCCCTAGAAGGATTAACTGTGGACCTTGGACTCGTGAGTGGTTTGGACCTTAATTTTAATTAAGGTTAATTATTTTGTTAGCTAAGCGGAGTTTAGATGCGACAGTTCGGGTGCTAGGTTTTCGTGTCATCAGTACCAGGTGAGTCTCCTCACTTACTCTTACCTGCGTGGTATGATAAGACCAGTTGGGTCTAGCTGTTATGTTATGTTATGCTATGTTATGTTATGTGTTGATATGATGTTTGTTGTAATTGGGGTTGCTGATAGCCAACCGAGGGTTGTAGATAACCTCCCAAGCATGCTGTTAGCTCACCGGGACTGCTGATAGTCCCAAGGTTATTGATAACCCATAGCTATTTATTTTACGTTGTGATGTATGTGGTATATTGGGGGAACCCGCTAAGCTTTGTGCTTACAGTTGTTGATTTGTATGTAGCAGGTACTTCGCAGGACCGCGGGAAGGCGAAGGTCTGATTGTACACATGCAGTGGGAATTTATTACTGGGACATGATCTTTTGTACTCTGATAACTATGACACTTATGTTTTGAAATGATTTGTAATTGATCTTGTTGCAAAACTCTGTTTTTGGAAGTTTTAAAATTTGAAAATTTTGGTCTAAATTTTGAGGTGTTACAATTTGGTATCAAAGCCCCATTTTGAGGGATTTTGATGAACCTTTGGGTGATTCCAAACTCAAACCGAGGGTTTGAACATTTTAAAGAATTTAACAAGGAATGAAGACTTTTTATAAAAGGAAAACCCAGAGAAGCAGTGTGTACAATCGACCAGTGCTCGAGCGGCAGTTTCACAAAATACCTCATTGTTATCTTTAGTATTGCAGAGCAGAAATAGCGTATTATGAGCAATTAGGATTGCATGCTAGCTAGGTGTAGGCTAAGGAATTTTGTTGAAACAGTATAAATGATGCCTTAGCCTAGGAATTCATTCCTTATGAAATTGAACTTGCCATAATTATTTGTTTGGCGTATGCTTTATAGTTATACATAATTAGGATTTTATAGCCTTAGAATGGCTAATTTAGCCTTTCTGTTTGTTCCTTGTTTGGTTGTGGGTTTGAGGTAGGATCATTTATTCCAATGTCTATCGAGTCTCGTACTATGTACAATTGGCATACGCGAGGCAAATGGCGAGGGTAGCGGAGAGCCCGTAAGGTAGAGCAGTGCTGGGAGTGGTCTAGAACTAGTATCTAGATGTATATTGAGGTTCTCAGGAACCATTAGGGCAGGTCCATAGCTGTAACACCGTAAATTTTTAAACAAATTTTTCATTTTAAAAATCACATAATTATCATAAAAACAGTTCACAAATCCCCAAAATGACAATTTATCAAAAACACATATTCATAAATTGTTTAAACAAAATCCAGGATCCTCAAAACATAACTTCGTCTCGTGTGTACAATCAAGCTGGCGCCTTCCCGTGATCTTGAGAAGTACCTGAAACACATAACACATAACACGGTAAGCACGAAGCTTAGTGAGTTCCCCAAAATACCACACACATCATGTTAGCATCTCATGGCTATATCTCGAATATGACCCTCCGGTCAATGTGTCTCAGTGGAACCCTCCGGTCCCACAACTCGCATGGACCCTCCGGTCCTAACTCAGTAAAACTCAGAATAATACACAGCATAAATCACAAATACATAATGCTGGATATCACAATACTTAATAATAGCATACAAGACCCTCCGGTCATACAAAGATTACCACTCTAGGTAAGTATAGTGAGAAGACTCACCTCGTAAGCAAGCAAATAAACCTCGTACACGAATCACCGGTCTAGTCTCCGCCTAACACATACAATAACTATATCTAATTAATAAACGACCCTCAAATAAGCTAGGTTAAACCCTATACAAATTCACAGAAGGATAAAAGACCATTTTACCTTTCCATGGCCTCTATAGCCCATAATTTGACCAAACCCTAAAAGTCAACAAAAGTCAACTGCAGCGCGTACATTGGGTGTACTACCTCGCCATGCATGCATCGGGGATCCTTGACCCTACGTTGCATGTACTGGGATTACGCTCGACGTACGTCCCAGACTTCTTCTTTTTACTCTCTTGGTATTAATTCGTTAAGACCATAGCTCTACTCTCAGATCTGGACTTCCTAAAGGCTCATACTCCATAAAGTTCGTGACTTTAAGCCTTTGCATGGCTGAGAAAGTCCCAAACCCAAAAACTCTCACTCTTTTCTCCCAAAAATGCTCATATCTCATGCATGGGGTGGTTTTGACGTCCAAAACTCCATTTTTATGAATCCGCTCCATTAAAAACACTCAAAGGGACAGATATTAGGCTCTGGAGTTCAACAACTCATAAAGCTTCAAGCTTTGGGACCAAAAACCATAAAATGGACCATATTATGCACAAATCAAAAAGGATGAGAAAGCTTTGAGCTTTATACCTTCAACTGATGCTCCAACCACAGAAAAGCTCAGATCCAAAGCCTAGACTGCAACTCTATTCTCTTCAATGCTCCTTCTTCACTGCAAGGATACCAGAAGAACACTTAGAAGCTCACAAATGGACACTCAAGCTCAAGGGACGAAAATTAGGGTTTTGAGAGGGTTGAGGGCTGGAAATGGTGGCCAGAAATGAGGCCATCATGTTGCTTAAATAGGGACACACCCCACAATTAGGGTTTTCACTCTGAGCCTAGTACACCCAGCGTACTAGGTGGCTTTTGCGTCCAAATCACGCACATGAGTTTGTTGAGCATACACACGTGTACACCCCACGTACTCAACTACCACCTTTACTCAAATAAAGGGCCAAACTTGACAATTACAACTAAATAAGGGTTTATAAGTTATACATGGTATTGGGATGTTACAATAGCTGTCATGAGGAGGTATAGTTCTTGGGGTCTAGAGGTTGGGACCCGAGATGAATACGGATTGGTGTGGAAGGTAGTATTGGCCTCGTACTACTGAAAGCACCAGATTCGTACGTGGCTCAGGAAATAACCTTAGGGGACTAGAGAGCCTATAGGGGTGTAAGAGTTGATATATGTGTTAAGGTTGTGTTGATGATTTTCTTATGCATTTCAGTATGGTGGTTACTCGAGGTTCAGGCTCCAGCGACCCTGAGAGGTCGAGTGCCAGTGATAGTGAGATTTGTAGGATGATTGTCGCGGAGGTGGCCACAACAATCCGAGAGGCTATTCCATAGATGTTTGGGTCTATCAAGACCACGATGATTGAGACCTTTGATGAGCGTTATGCCGTTGTCTCTGAGGCTGTCGTTGCCGCAGCCACAACAGCTTTTGCTGTTGCGAGACCATAGGGGGTGATTCGTTGTGGTACATGGAGTTCACCAACATGAAGCCACCCGAGTTTGATGGGACCTAGGATCCGTTTTCCGCAATGAGATGGATCTCTGATGTCGAGGGATGTTTCTATACCTGCTCCTATCCGGAGAATTTGAGGTTTCGGTTCGCTTTGAACCTGCTTCGCGTGGGGCCGAAGTGCTCTGAATAAAAGTATATTTAAAAAATATAACAATATTTTATAAAAGTATACATACATGCTTATACATATATACATACTAGAACAAGTATCACAAGAAGAACGAAACAGAAGTATTTAAAGGTTGGACACTGCGGTCAAACTTGGACAGTTATGTAATCATATCTGGTATCAATATAGCCTGATCAACTATATTCATTTGAGATATGACCAACATGTGTTTGGAAGTGATGTGGTGTTGCAACAGTCTTAAAACTTACCTAACTCTATATACGAAGGATTTCTAGATCAGAACATAAAGTTAAAATACTATAGGAGTATTTTATGATACTATAAGACAACAACAAGTTTAAAACATACCAAGTTCATTACATTAAAATAATATAGGAGTATTTTAGGCACTATAAATAACTTATGTGAAAATTTAAAAGACCCTTCTGGTAGGTCTATAATTCCGGAGTGTATACTCCCAAGGTTTTATATAATTGAGATTTTATAGACTTAGAATTTGTGATCTATGCTCTACTTCCTGTTCCTTGTTTGGTTGTGGTTTTAGAGTAGGATCACTTATTCGAAGGTCTATTTAATCTTAAATTATATACAACTTGTATACACTGCGCAATTATAGGAGGACCTGGTAAGGATCACCCCATAATGTTTCACTTAATCTCATAGATTCTTTAGACACTTCCATTCTCGCACGACAAACCCAGATAGATGTAACCACTCCATCATAGCAGTCAGCAGAGGAGTCAAGGAGAAACAAAAAGAGATTCAAGAGGAGTTTTCCCAGGAGGGATCAGCCGAAGAAACCAAAACATCCTATGCGTCGCACTAATAAATAATAACCTTAATTGACTTAGTGAGCTAGTGAATACACTACTCACACTATGTGTTAGAATTACTTCTTTTTCGTGCAGCTAGTAACGGATATTCAATTCACAGAGATTCATTCGAGAATAGCCACTTCTGATTCATAAAATATGTTTTATATAGACTCCCATTATGAATTGTTTTCCAGAGCCCTATGAAAGTCATAACCAGATACACTCAGAACTAGGATAACTTAGTCATTCAGCTTTCGGCTTATAACCACTGCTATAGACTTATTTTCATCTCATATTTGTATTTTTTTAGCAAAAGATGCCTCGCGGTAGACCTGTAAGGCACGTGGCCAATATCACAACATAGAATCCACCACCACAATTCGATCCTGCCGCTCTCCAAGCAGTGATAATGGTCGCAGTAACAACTGCTATAACTCACATCCGTGCAAGTAGTACCAGTAGATCTGGTAGCGGTCCCCACATAACTAACCCTAGAGATACCCACGGACACCCACAGGAGTGTTCGTATAAGGACTTCATGAACTGCAAACCCAAATCCATTAATGGAAATGGGGGAGTCATTGCTCTGATGCGATGGTTCGAGAAAACAGATTTGGTCTTCGAAATCTGTCTGTCCCCAGAAGGGAGCAAAGTGAAGTTTGTTGCATGCACCTTCTCTGACAGAGCCCTGACATGGTGGAATAGCCATGTTAAGTCACTGAACCTATCAGTGGCTAACTCGATAGGTTGGGAGAACCTAAAAGAGATGATGTTGGAAGAATACTGCCCAAGGGGCGAAGTTCAAAAGCTGGAACAAGAGCTATGGGAGCATACCATGGTCGGCTCAGACATAGTGACCTACACTGATAGATTTAGCGACCTGGCAGCACTGTTCCCCGGGATGGTTACCCCGGAGAGTAAGAAAATAGAAAAGTACATCTGGGGTTTATCTACCCCGATTCAGGGGGGATGTACTGTCTTCTAATCCAACAACCTTCGATAGCGCCAAACTGTTGGATTAGTGTCTAAGTCTGTACCTATATTTGGTATGTACTTGATCCGAGTGTGCATGGTCCTTTTGGGTTGCCTTCACCAAAACAACTTGACAAGGTAATTTAATATGAGAGAGAAGATAATATGGTTTATTAATATATTATAAGAATGATATATTAAAGGAGAAATCATATTTATTTAATTAGTATTAGTCATAAATTAATTAGGAATTAATTTGGTGACTAAAAGAGAATAATTAAATAAAGGGGTATAAACTGTCAAATGTGTGATAGTTGAGTTTTGGGCTGGGAAACCTAATGGGATAAGGAGGAACGAAATTATGATGAGGGATCATCATATTTTCGTCCAAGGGCCTCATTCCAGAAGGTTCCTTGGGCTGCTTGGTGGCTAAGCTATCCATTAGGGTTTAGACTGAAACCCTAGCACCCTACAGTATAAATAGATGCCCTATGCTTCAATTTTCGGACACTTGATTCCAAGAGAAACCCTAGGGCCGAAAATTAGTATCCTCCTTCTCTCTCTTAATTGCCTTCTTGCTTCAAGGTGTTTGTAAGCCATTAGAGGCACTACAATTGTGGTGCTTGCTTTCAAGAGTTCAAGAGATCAAGGAAACTAGTTGTTATTGCAATATAACAACAAAGGTATGTCTACTACACTTCTATATGATTTTTGAAAACTATAGAAGCATGCCAGGGTTTATTTTGTGTTCATATAGTTGTATGTCTTATATTGAAAACATAGATCCAATTAGGGTTGCATGCACACATAGGATTGTTTGTATAAAACCTAACACAAACGCCTAGCCCAGAGACTCATTGACCATGGATTCTGCCATGGCATGGTGGTCCATGTTCCCGAGCCATCAAAGGGAGGGGACAATAAACGAAATTCAGGGAAAAAAAAGGAAGGAGCGAACAACACAGGAACCCCCGGAGGAACAACAAACGGTTACTGTACACGCCGCTACAACACCTGCCACTCCAGTGCCTGTCAGTCGATATGTTGGAACTCTCTTAATTGCCTTCTTGCTTCAAGGTGTTTGTAAGCCATTAGAGGCACTACAATTGTGGTGCTTGCTTTCAAGAGTTCAAGAGATCAAGGAAACTAATTGTTATTGCAATATAACAACAAAGGTATGTCTACTACACTTCTATATGATTTTTGAAAATTATAGAAGCATGCCAGGGTTTATTTTGTGTTCATATAGTTGTATGTCTTGTAGTGAAAACGTAGATCCAATTAGGGTTGCATGCACACATAGGATTGTTTGTATAAAACCTAACAGTGGTATCAGAGCCAGTTTTTTGTTTTCAATTGGATTTGATACATATTATGAACTTGACAAATTAGGGTTTATGGCAAGTAAACCCTAAGGCTTGGTGATTTTCGCAATTAGGGTTGCAAAACCCTAGTTGGCGATTTTGATAGGGTTCTTAAACCCTTTTGCCTAGCCTCCATATTTTCGAAATTAGGGTTATGAAACCCTAGGGATTTCGAAAATCCCTTGCCCCCCAAGACAAGATCCCAAAATTTTAGGGATTTGGATATTGCTATCTTTGTGATTATCAATTTAATTGTTTAAACTAGATAATTGAAGATCTTGAATTATCCTTTCCATAAATTTCAAAATCTAGGGGATAAAAAGGATTAGGTAAATTAATAGTTTAATTTTATGATAATCCTTCATGATTTAATAGTTTAAATTAATTGTTTAATTTTGATAATTATTAAATCAAATTTTTTTTTTTGATGTTTAAAATTTTAAATTAAAAAGTTTAATTTTTGAAAATTTTAAATACAATTAAGACACTAGTATTTTGAAATGTTTTAAAATACACCCTTATACAATTATGATATTATAAGATTAATTATTATATATATGTATAAGAATAAGCTAGTCTTATCGCTAGTAGGCCTCATTCACGAAGCCAGTCTATAAGGTGGGTATAAGGTTGCTGCCTATAAAATGGCGCTTAATGGATGTACACTCACATCTACCGCTTGCTTGACTGGTGGAGGGTCGTTAGCCGAACGGATAGGATAGGGCACTTAATTCCTCATTATAAGTATAATGGAAATATTAAAGTAACTACATTGTTTTACAAATTCCCACTCTTAGTTACTTTAGGGTAAAATGTGAAAATGATGCTATTCCATGGAATTACACTTTGTACCCCTGTCAAACGTTAGTGGACCGTGCGTGGTTAACCAGCACACTAACTTGGGATTGACATTGGTGACAAAGGGTGGCTCGATGTCTTATCATAGATCAATGGAGCGTGCGTGGCTAACCAGCACATTGATTAGGTGATGAAAACATTGAGTGCACCATGTTGATTCGCATGGTTATTCACAAACTTGTTTGCGATCCTCGGCATCCCAGTCGCAAATTTGAAGTTCATATCGAGATTTAAACATGCCATTGAAATGTTCAATGAATCTCAAAAGAAATCTAGGAATTTTCAAATACATTTAAAACTTAACCTCTTTCGTTTTTCATGGTGAAAATTAGTGAATCGTCATTCACTTACCTTCAAATTATTTACTTTTAGATTACGGCATCCCTTTTCTAAGTTGTAAATAATGTTGTTGGATCCTAGCCCTAATTTCTCATTTGGGTGTTCAATTGGGGATTCATTCTAATCAAACTTTGTTCCTTTCTATTTCAGATGTCAAACGCAAACGCGAACAACAACACTTCTGGGTCATTCTCGTTGATGAACCTATGTCAGAAAGTGACATTTGATGGCTCGAACTTCAACGAGTGGATGAGATACATTCGCATGATAACTCGTTACGAGGACAAAGAATATGTCCTAGACGAGAAGCTAGAAAAGATCAACCCAGAAGAAGCTACTCCTGAAGAGATGGCCGCCTTTGAGGCCCACGAGCGTGATGCAACGAAAGTTCATTGCATCATGTTGGCCACCATGAACCTCGAACTCCAAAAGTCCTATGAGGACATGTATCCATATGAGATGCATCAAGATTTGCTGGACAGGTACCACCAGAGCGTGAGGCAAGAGCGCTATGAGATCATCACCAACATGATCACCGCTAAGATGGGGAGTGGAGAATCCCTAACTGCTCATTTGCAAAGAATGCAAAGATATGTTGATCGTCTTCTCAAACTAAATGTTAAGTTTGATGAGGATTTGGCTATCGACGTAATTGAATGGTGTGGCTGAGAGACGTAATCGAACCTTGTTGGACATGGTTTGCTCTATGATGAGTCGTGCTTCGTTACCAATCTCATTCTGGGGGTATGCCTTGGAGACTGCCGCCCATATCCTTAACTTAGTTCCCACCAAGAAGGTTACCAAAACACCTCACGAGATGTGGACAGGAAAAGCTCCCTCGTTAGCACATATCAAGGTTTGGGGTTGTGAAGCTTTCGTAAGACGAGAGACTCACGACAAGCTAGAACCTCGTAGTGAGAAGTGTTACTTCATTGGCTATCCACAGAAGTCTTTTGGTTATCTCTTCTATAGACCAAATGACAATGTTGTCTTTGTTGCTAGGAGAGGGGTTTTCAGAGAAAGAGAACTCATAAGCCAAGGAGACAGTGGGAGTCAGATTGACCTTGAAGAGCTTCAAGAGTCAGGAGAAGAAGGAACCTCTGACACTGGCGTTCAAGATGAGGAGGAAACTCCTGTTGAACCAATTGACCAGTCCTTACCTCTTAGACGTTCAAGTAGAGTTATTGTTCCACCCCAGTTTTATGGTTTCCATATTACTACTGACGGGGATACGTTTATTAGTGATAGTACACTAGTAAATCTGGACGAACCTAACAGCTACAAGGAAGCCATGGCAGGCCCAGAGTCTGCTAAATGGAAAGAGGAAATGGACAGCGAGATTCAGTCCATGTATGACAACCAAGTTTGGAATTTGGTTGATAATGTACCAGGTCGTAAGACAGTCGGGTGCAAGTGGATCTTCAAGAAGAAGACAGACATGGATGGGAAAGTGCACACTTATAAAACGCGATTGGTCGCGAAGGGCTTTACTCAAACTCCTGGAGTTGACTATGATGAGACCTTCTCACCAGTTGCGAAAATAAAGTCTATTAGGGTAATGCTTGCAATAGCTGCGTTTCATGATTATGAAATCTGGCAGATGGATGTAAAAACCGCTTTCCTAAATGGGAAGCTGGCTGAGGATGTTTACATGAATCAGTCTGAGGGTTTTGTCAATGTGAAGCATCCAAATAGAGTGTGCAAGCTTGAGAAATCCATTTATGGATTAAAGCAAGCATCTCGCAGATGGAATCTATGTTTTGACGAGAAGGTCAAAGAGTTTGGTTTTCTGCGAAATGAAGATGAGTCATGTGTATATGTCAAGGCCAGTGGGAGTATAGTGAGCTTCCTCGTATTGTATGTCGATGACATACTACTCATAGGAAACGACATCCCAACATTGCAGGAGGTCAAGTCCTGGCTTGGGAAGTGTTTCGCTATGAAGGACCTCGGAGAGGCTGCATATATTATGGGAATAAGGATAGTGAGAGACAGAAGCAAGAGACTGATAGGACTCAGTCAGGATACATACTTGGAAAAGGTACTAAAACGTTTTAGTATGGAAAATTCCAAGAAAGGGGAGTTACCAATCCAATGCAATACCAAACTGAGTAAGACTCAGAGCCCGAGTACAGAGGCAGAGATAGCTGATATGAGCCGAGTACCTTACGCTTCCGCAGTTGGCTCGATTATGTACGCTATGACTTGTACTCGCCCTGATGTGGCTTTCGCTTTGAGCATGGTCAGCAGATATCAAGGGAACCCTGGTAGGGCACATTGGATTGCTGTCAAGAATATTCTTAAGTACCTACGAAGGACCAAGGAATGGTTTCTAGTCCTCGGTGGGAGTGATGACTTAAGGGTGCGAGGGTACAGTGACGTTAGTTTCCAGACAGATCGGGATAATTACCGATCACAGTCGGGCTGGGTCTTTACCCTGAATGGAGGAGCAGTGACTTGGAAAAGTTCCAAGCAAGAAACCGTAGCTGATTCAACGTGCGAATCAGAGTACATTGCGGCGAGTGAGGCGTCAAAGGAGGCTATATGGTTGAAGAACTTCATTGGAGACCTTGGAGTTATGTCATCCATAAAGGAGCCCATGGAAATTTTCTGTGATAATGAAGGAGCGGTTGCCTTAACCAAGGAACCAAGGGATCATGGCAGATCTCGACATATCGACAGGAAATACCATTTTATTAGACATCGGGTAGAAGAGGGACTCCTCTTGTGAAGAGGGTATCGTCGGAAGATAACCCAGCAGATCCCCTTACGAAGGGACTGAGTAGGGTTAAGCATTTGCAGCACGCTAGGAGCGTAGGGCTAAAGGACGATATTAGTTTAGATTAGATAGGTAGGAAACTTGTAATGGATGATCTTATATTCAACATTTGATGATTAAATAAAGGTGTGTTATTTATAAGAAAGTTTCTATCTTGTGTTGATTATTTATCTATTGTTTCAATTTTGCATGTTTTGACTTCCTGAATAATAAGATTATTCGAACAGTCCACAATCGCTCATATGTTGGAAGTAGATATGAAGGAAGATTGTCATAAATTTGTTTGTAGATTGTCTGAAAAGTTTTAGACATAGCAAAGGTTTGCTGCAAAGTTTATGAGTGCTTATGAAATTTGTATTGAGCATTGGAATAGACCCGCACTTGCTGGCATCGCTTCATGAATGTTATCACAAGTGATCGCAAGATGATAATATCATATAATCTTTAAACCTAGAGATATGGTTATTGTTTGCTAGTTGATTATACATTGATAATGCGAAAACGCATCAGTAACTTGATGTTATAAAACGCATTATTGTGTGTGGCTTAGCTAGTAAATGATAAAAGCATATAAGTCGACGTTTTCTGTTCCTTTTGTTCTATAAGAATAAAAGCGATATCTTGGCCACTTGATGATTTGGTTTGACTTATGTGCCGGGCCCGGTCAGGATGAAGTTGATGTGTTCAACTGAGTTCTATGTCGAACAAATCAGAGATCGAGAAACAAAATGTTGGACAATAAGTATTGTTAGCATGATATCTAGAACAGAGGATTATACGATCCCTTATCTGAAGGACAGATTATTGGTCAGAGTTGACAGCGGCTATTGAAAGCTACGATTGCTAATCGGATACGGAAGTCATATGTGAGATATAGTTACTAGACTTATCCAAGTGGGAGACTGTTGGATTAGTGTCTAAGTCCGTAACTATATTTGGTATGTACTTGATCCGAGTGTGCATGGTCCTTTTGGGTTGCCTTCACCAAAGCAACTTGACAAGGTAATTTGATATGAGAGAGAAGATAATATGGTTTATTAATATATTATAAGAATGATATATTAAAGGAGAAATCATATTTATTTAATTAGTATTAGTCATAAATTAATTAGGAATTAATTTGGTGACTAAAAGAGAATAATTAAATAAAGGGGTATAAACTGTCAAATGTGTGATAGTTGAGTTTTGGGCTGGGAAACCTAATGGGATAAGGAGGAACGAAATTATGATGAGGGATCATCATATTTTCGTCCAAGGGCCTCATTCCAGAAGGTTCCTTGGGCTGCTTGGTGGCTAAGCTATCCATTAGGGTTTAGACTGAAACCCTAGCACCCTACAATATAAATAGATGCCCTATGCTTCAATTTTCGGACACTTGATTCCAAGAGAAACCCTAGGGCCGAAAATTAGT
Source organism: Lactuca virosa (assembly GCF_052849685.1). Classification (NCBI taxonomy): domain Eukaryota; kingdom Viridiplantae; phylum Streptophyta; class Magnoliopsida; order Asterales; family Asteraceae; genus Lactuca; species Lactuca virosa. Next base: position 57,849,731 of record NC_136431.1, read on the forward strand.
ATCCTCCTTCTCTCTCTTAATTGCCTTCTTGCTTCAAGGTGTTTGTAAGCCATTAGAGGCACTACAATTGTGGTGCTTGCTTTCAAGAGTTCAAGAGATCAAGGAAACTAGTTGTTATTGCAATATAACAACAAAGGTATGTCTACTACACTTCTATATGATTTTTGAAAACTATAGAAGCATGCCAGGGTTTATTTTGTGTTCATATAGTTGTATGTCTTATATTGAAAACATAGATCCAATTAGGGTTGCATGCACACATAGGATTGTTTGTATAAAACCTAACACAAACGCCTAGCCCAGAGACTCATTGACCATGGATTCTGCCATGGCATGGTGGTCCATGTTCCCGAGCCATCAAAGGGAGGGGACAATAAACGAAATTCAGGGAAAAAAAAGGAAGGAGCGAACAACACAGGAACCCCCGGAGGAACAACAAACGGTTACTGTACAAGCCGCTACAACACCTGCCACTCCAGTGCCTGTCAGTCGATATGTTGGAACTCTCCCCAATTGTAGTGGGTGTAACTACCACCATACCGTAGCTTGCCGGGAGATGCAGTGCATGAATTGCCGCAGGAAGGGCATACTGCCAGTTTCTGCAGGGCGCCGGCACAACCGATCTCCCAAATCCCCGGAGTTGAAGTAAATCAGGCGTGCTATGGCTGTGGTGAGATAAGACACTACAAGAGGGACTGCCCGATAACAAAGAACTCGGGCGTGGATGGACGAATTCTGATGATCACCGCAGGAGAAACTGCCCCGGAACCACCAACGAACAACGGTACGTCTCCTAAATAAAAATTACTTCAAAAATTTAAGTTTATAATAATATTAATATTAAAACTTGGGGAAAATTTAAAAGTACTTATAAACTATTAACTTATCTGAACAAGTCACAACATTCATAAGAGAACTAAAGATTCGTACAAGTGAGCTATGATGGCTTAGTATGTACATCAGGGTTGTGCATAGCTAAGATTTTGCAGGCTTAGAGTTAGTGATTCCGCCTTATTTCCTGTTCCTTGTTTGGTTGTGGATTTAGAGCAGAGTCACTCAGTCGAACGTCTTATTCATATTAATTATACATAACTTGTATATGTCTGGCGATCATAGAGGTACCGAGGAGGATCATAATATAAAGTATAGACACTAGTTATCAAATCACTTTCACTGTAAGTACTCGCTCATCACGGTAAGATTTGTGATAGTGGTTTTAGCAAGGAGAAAACTGAAAGCACTAGAAAGTCTTCACATAATACATTGTCGAACACACTCGGGATACACCATCATATAACAAACGTTTCTTTCAAATTGGCCTAACAGTTGTTTCTATAAAGAGTCTGTCGTCATCATTCATCGTGGATTGGCGTGGTCCTCACCATACTAAGCTCATGTGTTTCGAAAACCCAACGCCTTAACCCTAAGAAATGATAAGTTTGCATAATTGGTCCCTTAAGTACGTTGGGCGTACTTAAGTGTACGCTTAGCATACCGCATAAAAATGGTCGCAGGGAATTTAGGGTACGCCGGGCGTACCTTGAGTTACGCGGGGCGTACGCGCCAGGGACGCAAACCCTAATTTTTGCGGACTTGAGGCCTATTTAAACAACTTTAAGTCCCTTGGACTAAACCCTAGAGAGCCTCCACAGCCCTAGAACGTCCATATACTCCTGGAAACCTTGTGAGATCATTCTTAGGTCTTAAAGAGTGCATTTGTGGCCTTTTTGTGTGTATTTCAAGAAGAAGGGGTGGTCAAGCAAGCTTGGATCAAGAGGGTGCTTCAAGATCCTGCACCAAAAGCATCTTGCAAAGCTTCTGGAGGTAAAAAGCTTGCATCTTTCCTTTCTAATCTTTAGATCTAGCTAGGGTTTTGGTGGTTTGTCCCTTTTATGAACTTTGGACCTCTTTTGTTGAGTTAAGCCTTCCCTTTTGATATGAAAGTCAGATCTGAGGTCCCCTGGTCATTTAGAAGTATAAAAATGGAAGCTTGATGAGAGACCTCATGCTTGGGTAAAAGACCTTGAAAAGGTCTTAATGGGGTGGTTGGGAGTGTATGAGACTTACAAGGGCATAAAGTTGCCAACTTTATGCCTTGGGACATCTTTTCAATCTTAGATCTAGCTTTTGGACGTGAGAGATTCGAGCATTAAGCACTTAATGAGAAAAGTGCTTAATACGATTGTACGCTGGGCGTAGCTGTCTGTACGCAGCGCGTAGTCACTAAACCCTCAGTACGCTGCGCGTACCAGGGAGGTACGCTGGGCGTACGCAGCTCAGATGGGCCCTAATCTGTTTTGGGCCTTTGGGCCTCATTTGGCTGATGAGCTTGTTTGGTCTCTGTAAGATTGAGGCCTTTTCATCTGTTTGGGCCAATGACTTATTGGTTGGGCCTTATTGGGCCAAGGGGCCCATTAAGGATACTGGACTTGGATTTTGGGGTCCGATTTGCAAGAAAGGGGTAATTGGGCCTTGGGGGTAGAGTTTGAAGGTTGGGCCTTTCCTTGGGTAATTTAAGGTCTTATCATTGATTATATATTATTGTTATTATTCAGCTTGGTAGGTTGTGGATTATTGGGAGGGTAGTAATTGTATTCATTGGATGGAGGTGAGTCTTCTCACCATACCTATGGGTCTATGGCACCAAGGCCGGCCCATTATGTGATCATGTTATGTGTATGTTATTCATTTATGAATTGATATGTTGTGTGATATTATGTTGGTATGGAAGACCCCGGGGGGAGCCCGTGGCATTGGATATAAGACCATGTGGGGTAGCCCATGGCAGTCCTAGGTAAAGACCATGTGGGGTAGCCCATGGCATTGGATGTAAGACCATGTGGGGTAGCCCATGGCGGTCCTAGGTAAAGACCATGTGGGGTAGCCTATGGCACTCTTGTTGAATCGTATTGCATAGTTTCTATGGCATGTTTATACCTTATTTTTAGCCATCAGGATATATGTATGCAAATGTGTGTAGTATGCTCTGGGAAACTCACTAAGCATTTCGCTTACAGGTTGTTGATTTGTTTCAGGTACTTCTGAGCCTAAGGGCAAGGGCAAGGCGTGATGACGTGGCGTGCACTCTATCTCTCTTTTGATGTGTTTAGGACCCTATGATGTTTTAAAAAGGAAAACAATTAAGTAATGAATGTTGATTTGAAAATAAATGTTTTGGGATTTTATGGTTTAGGGGATTGGCTTTGGTTTTAAAAGGAAAAAAAATATAATGAAAATTTTCTTTGTAAAATTAGGTTGTTACAAGTTGGTATCAGAGCCTTGGTTTGAGGGATCCGGGTACATCCTCGGGTGTGTCAGGACTCAAAGTAAGAAGGTGATAAAATGTTTTCAAAAGTAACCAAGAAGGAATTAAAAGAAACCCAGAAGATGAGAGTGCAACGCACGTGATCAGCCGAGCCAAGTAAGTAGTTTCCCAATTTGAATAGCCATGCTATACTGATATTTGAGTCTTATGGATTATATGGAGCTTGCTATGTGTATGCTTTTAGAATTATATACGGCTAGGAGCTTATAGCCTCAGAATGATTGATTTGGCCTTATTTTCTTTTCCTTGTTTGGATGTGGTCTTAGGGTAGAATCTCTTATTCGAAAGTCTATTTGGTTCTTTCTGTGTATAATTTGCATGCATAAAAGCAACCTGTTGTGATGGGTTTGATTGTCATGGGTAGGATAAATCATAGGGCAGCCCATGATTTGTTTCGGGTGTTAGTTGTGGATTATGGTATTGTATTGGGTTGTATTGGAGTCATTAGGTAGAGCAGTGGGGAAAAGGTACAGGTAGGTGTGGAAGGTAGTATTGGGCCCGTACTACTGGAAGCACAGGACCTGTACCCAAAGCCATGTTTTACTTGGGGCTCCAAAGGGGAGGGAAACCAGTATGAAAGAACCCTCGTTATAGATATCCTGATCATTATGTTTTGATATTTCAGTTCAGCATGGTGATGACGCGGTTTGGAGCAGGGGGATCAGGATCGGGATCAGGATCGGGATCTGGGTCCGGGGCTGGGTCAGGCGGCCCTACTGATGGTATTGACGAGAGGCTGTGTGAGTTGATTGCGGCCGAGGTTACGAAGGGCATCCTTGACGCTACTCCAGTCATCTTTGGGACGGTCAAGGAGGGCATGATGGAGATCATGAAAGAGAGGCTTAGGGCATTCAGGGCTGATGTTTCTACGGGTCAGGGTGGAGCCAGAACTCCCTCGTTTCGGGAGTTCAAGGCATGTGGAGCTCCAGAGTTCTCGGGGGTCAGGGATCCCATTGTGAGTAGACGTTGGGTAGCGAACATTGAGAATGCCCAGCGCACAAGTTCTTGCCCGGAGGAGGCAAAGGTTGGATTTGCCTCCTGTATGCTGAGGGACAGGGCCCGGGATTGGTGGGGTGAGGTTACTAGCCAGGTGGGGCCAGCCGGAGTGGCTGAGATGGCGTGGGCTGAGTTTGTTCGGCGATTTGATTTGGAGTTTGCACCACTTATCGAGGTGCAACGACTTGTGAGGGAGTTTCATGACCTTCAGCAGACCACCGAGACCGTGGCGGAGATCACCGCCAAGTTTCGGGAGCGAGCGTTGTTGATCCCACAGTACGCTACGGATGAGGATATGAGGCGGACGAGATATCATTCCATGTTGAGGGATGATATTCGGGAGTTTGTGAGCTTTACAGGGTGCAAAACCCTGAATGAGATGGTGGAGAAGGCCCGTGAGAGGGAGATGGAGTTGGAGTCCCGCACGAAGCGGAAGACTGAGCAGGTACAGGCAGCAGGGGCTCAGGCTAAGAAGCCTAAGACCTCCGATTCTTCTGGTAGGAGCCAGCAGGGTCGGGGCCGGTGTGCCAAGTGCGGGAGGTTTCATAGTGGGACTTGTCGGACAGCCGGGATATCAGGATGTTACTCTTGTGGCCAGCAGGGCCACATGAGTAAGGATTGCCCCAAGAAGGGCTTGATATGTTTTCACTGCAACCAGACAGGTCATAAAAAGGCCGATTGTCCGAAGTTGCAAGGAGGAGGAGGAGGATCAGTGGCGGCGCCCGCGCCCGCCACTATGAGGATTACTGATGGTCGCCCTGTCAGGGCCGAAGCTCCATCGGTGAAAAGCCGCGCTTTTCAGCTGACTACCGAGGAGGCTCGGGCAGCGTCAGACGTTGTGGCTGGTATGTGTCTACTCTTCTCTACCTTGTATTGTTAAATGCTTATATGTATGTATTATGTTTTTTTATAGGGACCTTTTTGGTCAATGGTATGTCGGCTCATGTTTTATTTGATTCGGGTGCTACCCGATCGTTCGTGTCTCTTGCGCTTAGCAAGAAGTTCCAAGACGCGCCGGGGACTCTGGATACCCCGCTCGAGGTGGAGATTACAGATGATCGCACTGTGAGTGCTGCGAGAGTATACCAGGACTGTATCCTGAATGTGCATGGCGAGAGGTTTCGCGTTGATTTAGTTCCCATACCGTTGCGAGGATTGAAGGTGATCATTGGGATGGACTGGTTGGGGGCCAACGGGGCCATGATCGATTGTGGGCGACAGTTGGTCCGGGTTTGAACCCCAAAGGGGGGAGAGCTAGTCATTCAGGGCGAGAGGGCCTCGCAGGGCCCGACCTTCTGTTCAGCCGCGAGGGCCAGGAGGTTTTTGCAGTAGGGCTGCACGGGATTTTTGGCTTATGTTACGGACACGCGAATAGAGGAGGTAGCAGATATTGACAGTGTGCCGATAGTGCAGGACTTTCGGGATGTTTTTCCCGAAGAGTTGCCTGGGGTGCCTCCGGAGAGGCAGGTGGAGTTTCGCATCGAATTGGTGCCGGGTGCCGCTCCGATAGCCAAGGCACCGTATCGGTTGGCACCACCTGAGATGCAGGAGTTATCTACGCAACTTTAAGAGCTGCTAGACCGAGGGTTCATCCGTCCGAGCAGTTCTCCATGGGGAGCACCGATCCTTTTCGTGAAAAAGAAGGACGGATCGCACAGGATGTGCATTGATTATAGGGAGCTGAACAAGCTGACAGTGAAAAACTGCTATCCTTTGCCAAGGATCGACGGCTTATTTGATCAACTTCAGGGTGCATCTTGGTTTTCCAAGATTGATCTTCGGTCTGGGTATGATCAGATGAGGATTAGGGACGAGGATATACCGAAGACAGCTTTCAGGACTCGTTATTGGCATTATGAGTTTGTGGTGATGCCATTTGGGCTCACCAATGCCCCAGCAACATTCATGGACCTCATGAACCGAGTGTGCAGGCCGATGTTGGATCAGTCAGTGATCGTTTTTATTGATGATATCCTGGTTTACTCCAAAACCAGGGAGCAGCACGAGCAGCACTTGAAAGAGGTATTAGAGACTTTGAGGGCGGAGAAGCTTTATGCAAAGTTCTCCAAATGTGATTTCTGGTTGCGGGAAGTGCAGTTTTTGGGTCATGTCATCAATCAAGAGGGTATTTCGGTCGACCCAGCTAAGGTGGAGGCTGTGATGCGATGGGAGGTACCGAGGAATGCCTCAGAGATTCGTAGCTTCTTGGGTTTAGCGGGTTACTACCGGAGGTTTATCCAGGATTTCTCCAAGATTGCTGTGCCATTGACCCGTTTGACCAAGAAGAATGTGACTTTCCGGTGGGATGAGGATCAGCAGAGGGCTTTTGAGACCCTGAGGCGGAGATTATGTGAGGCTCCAGTCCTGGTACTGCCTGAGGGGTTGGATGATCTAGTGGTATACTGTGATGCATCGATATCAGGGTTGGGTGCAGTGTTGATGCAGAGAGGGCATGTGATTGCTTATGCCTCGAGGCAGTTGAAGCCTCACGAGGCAAATTACCCTACGCATGACTTGGAACTGGGGGCGGTGGTGTTTGCCCTCAAGAATTGGAGACACTATTTGTATGGAGTGCGGTTTATTATTTATACCAATCACAAGAGTCTAAAGTATTTGATGGATCAGCAGAACCTCAACATGCGGCAGAGGAGATGGTTGGATGTACTAAAGGATTATGATTGCGAGATCCTATACCATCCAGGGAAGGCCAATGTGGTGGCCGATGCTTTGAGTCGCAAGGTGACGGGGTTCCCGATTAGGGACATTTGTATGAGGATGACAGTGATTTCGCCTTTGTTGGAAATGATCAAGGGGGCTCAGGTTGAGGGGGTGAAAAAGGAGAACTGGAAAACAGAGAAAATTCGGGGTCAGTATCCCTTGTTTGTCAAGGATAGCCACGGTCTTTTGACTCAGTGTGGCCGAGTGTGGGTACCATTGGCAGGGGGCGTGAGGCAAAGACTGTTAGAGGAGGCGCATAAGTCCATCTTTTCTATACATCCAGGTGCAACAAAAATGTATAGGGACTTGAGACTGAGTTATTGGTGGCCCTGCATGAAGCGGGAGATCGTCGGGTTTGTGGAGCGGTGCTTGACCTACAGAAAGGTCAAGGCCGAGCACCAGCGGCCTCATGGCAAGGTTCAACCGTTACCCATTCCCATGTGGAAGTGAGAAGAGATCACTATGGACTTCATTACGAAGCTACCGAGGACGGCGAGGGGAGTAGATGCCATATGGGTTATTGTGGGCAGACTAACGAAGAGTACCCATTTCATTCCGATCTCCGAGAGTATATCCACAGAAAAGTTGGCAGATATCTACGTTCGAGAAGTGGTGGCTAGGCACAGGGTGCCGGTGTCAGTGGTTTCAGATAGGGATGTTCGGTTTACATCCAGGTTTTGGAAAAAGTTCCACGAGGAACTGGGGACTCAGCTACACTTCAGTACAACATATCACCCTCAGACTGACGGTCAGAGTGAGAGGACGATCCAGACATTGGAGGACATGCTGCGAGCGTGCGTGCTGGATTTTGGAGGAAGTTGGGATACGTACTTCCCACTGGCAGAGTTCTCATACAATAACAGTTATCATGCCAGTATCGATCGAGCTCCATTCGAGATGTTATATGGTCGGAGGTGCAGGACCCCAGTGTGCTGGGACGAGGTTGGTCATCGTGTGATGGGAAGCATGGAGGTGATACTCAAGACCACCAGGTTGATTCAGCAGGTGCGCGACCGGTTACGGATCGCGCAGAGCCGTCAAAAGAGTTATGCTGATCGACAACGATCAGATCTGGAGTTTCAGGTGGGGGATTTTGTTTTGCTGAAGGTGTCACCCTGGAAGGGGATTATCAGGTTTTGTAAGAGAGGCAAGTTGGGGCCTCGATTTATAGGCCCGTTCAGGATCATAGCCCGAGTGGGCAAGGTAGCCTATCGCTTAGAGCTTCCAGAGGAGCTTAGTCAGATTCACAACACCTTCCACGTGTCTCAGCTTTGGAAGTGTGTTGCTGATGAGTCTGCGGTTATATCCTTGGACGATATTCAGGTGGATGAGGGCCTGAATTATGTCGAGAGGCCGGTTTCCATTCTAGACAGGAAGACGAAGGGACTTCGGAATAAGAAAGTAAAGTTGGTAAAAGTGCAATGGCAGCACCGAAAGGGCTCCGAATGGACCTGGGAGCCAGAAGAGGAAATGCGGGAGCATTACCCCGAACTGTTTTCAGCTGCAGACTTCGGGGACGAAGTCTAGTTCAAGTGGGGGAGAGTTGTAACATCCAAAATTCTGGTATGTCCTGAAACCCTAAGAAATGATAAGTTTGCATAATTGGTCCCTTAAGTACGCTGGGCGTACTTAAGTGTACGCTTAGCGTACCGCATAAAAATGGTCGCGGGGAATTCAGGGTACGCCAGGCGTACCTTGAGTTACGCGGGGCGTACGCGCCAGGGACGCAAACCCTAATTTTTCCGGACTTGAGGCCTATTTAAACAACTTTAAGTCCCTTGGACTAAACCCTAGAGAGCCTCCACAGCCCTAGAACGTCCATATACTCCTGGAAACCTTGTGAGATCATTCTTAGGCCTTAAAGAGTGCATTTGTGGCCTTTTTGTGTGTATTTCAAGAAGAAGGGGTGGTCAAGCAAGCTTGGATCAAGAGGGTGCTTCAAGATCATGCACCAAAAGCATCTTGCAAAGCTTCTGGAGGTAAAAAGCTTGCATCTTTCCTTTCTAATCTTTAGATCTAGCTAGGGTTTTGGTGGTTTGTCCCTTTTATGAACTTTGGACCTCTTTTATTGAGTTAAGCCTTCCCTTTTGATATGAAAGTCAGATCTGAGGTCCCCTGGTCATTTAGAAGTATAAAAATGGAAGCTTGATGAGAGTTGTGACCTCATGCTTGGGTAAAAGACCTTGAAAAGGTCTTAATGGGGTGGTTGGGAGTGTATGAGACATACAAGGGCATAAAGTTGCCAACTTTATGCCTTGGGACATCTTTTCAATCTTAGATCTAGCTTTTGGACGTGAGAGATTCGAGCATTAAGCACTTAATGGGAAAAGTGCTTAATGCGATTGTACGCTGGGCGTAGCTGTCTGTACGCAGCGCGTAGTCACTAGACCCTCAGTACGCTGCGCGTACCAGGGAGGTACGCTGGGCCTTTGGGCCTCATTTGGCTGATGAGCCTTTAGGCCTTTGGGCCTTATTTGGCTGATGAGCTTGTTTGGACTCTGTAAGATTGAGGCCTTTTCATCTGTTTGGGCCAAGGACTTATTGGTTGGGCCTTATTGGGCCAAGGGGCCCATTAAGGATATTGGACTTGGATTTTGGGGTCCAATTTGCAAGAAAGGGGTAATTGGGCCTTGGGGGTAGAGTTTGAAGGTTGGGCCTTTCCTTGGGTAATTTAAGGTCTTATCATTGATTATATATTATTGTTATTATTCAGCTTGGTAGGTTGCGGATTATTGGGAGGGCAGTAATTGTATTCATTGGACTGAGGTGAGTCTTCTCACCATACCTATGGGTCTACGGCACCAAGGCCGGCCCATTATGTGATCATGTTATGTGTGTGTTATTCATTTATGAATTGATATGTTGTGTGATATTATGTTGGTATGGAAGACCCCGGGGGGAGCCCGTGGCATTGGATATAAGACCATGTGGGGTAGCCCATGGCAGTCCTAGGTAAAGACCATGTGGGGTAGCCCATGGCATTGGATGTAAGACCATGTGGGGTAGCCCATGGCGGTCCTAGGTAAAGACCGTGTGGGGTAGCCCATGACACTCTTGTTGAATCGTATTGCATAGTTTCTGTGGCATGTTTATAGCTTATTTTTAGCTATCAGGATATATGTATGCGAATGTGTGTGGTATGCTCTGGGAAACTCACTAAGCATTTCGCTTACAGGTTGTTGATTTGTTTCAGGTACTTCTGAGCCTAAGGGCAAGGGCAAGGCGTGATGACGTGGCGTGCACTCTATCTCTCTTTTGATGTGTTTGGGACCCTCTGATGTTTTAAAAAGGAAAACAATGAAGTAATGAATGTTGATTTGAAAATAAATGTTTTGGGATTTTATGGTTTAGGGGATTGGCTTTGGTTTTAAAATGAAAAAAAATATAATGAAAATTTTCTTTGTAAAATTGGGTCGTTACAGGTGGTATATAATTATGATTATGCGGATTTAGTATGTGTGTTTCCACCCTATCTCCTGTTCCTTGTTTAGTTGTGGACCTGGGGCAGAGTCGCACATCCGACCGTCTTACTAATCTTAATCATATACGACTTGTATACACAAGGTAATGATAGATGGACCAGGTATGAATCCTATCATGAGCGTCAGGGCAAAGTTACCCAGGTCTACGAGTGGATATTCTACCATTCAGAGGAGCACGACCCTAGGAGTTCTGTTAAGAAAGCTAATTTCGGGACGAAATTCCATCTAATGGGGGGATGATGTGACAACCTGTTAGGCGTGTCAAACCCAACAAATAAAGGGGTACGATATACTCCAAAATAATCCCAGTATATTGCATTAGAAAGGTAGTACAAGGCAAGTAGGGTCGATCCACAGAGACACGGGACAATCAGTCTATACCTGTTTTGCGTAAGGTATTTGTTCACAAAAGATTAAGAGGGGGTTTTGAATGCAATGATTAAACAAACAAATTTAAAACACGAGTAAACAACTAAACGAATGAATTAAGTTCAGATTTTTGTAAGGACTCCAACTTCATGTATGACAATCCCGCAATGTGAATCAAAGATGACAAGACATTTGTTTCATTCTATCTAAGTTGGTACTTGAAAGTGTTAACAAGCTCTAACACTTTCCATTCACCACATTAATCAATCAAAACAAGCTCTTTGATTAATCCTAACCTTGCTAACCTAATCTAAACAAGCTCTTAGAATTAGATTAAAAGATTGCATTAAGCTTATTGTGAATGTTCCCAACAACACCCAATACTCCTCACAAGCTCGGGAGCGTAAGAATGTGTGAAAAGATTTACACTAAATTCATTCATAAGAAATCAATTTAATGCTTGTTACTTAGTGCAATTCACAAAACAATTACGGATTTTGCAAAATGAATAACTTGAATGACCTAACCCTAATTCAAATGGCCAATAAGAATCATTATTAGAATCAAACATTCGATTGAAATAAAATCAGTTTCACTAGATAGAACTTAAACACAAACATCAGGTCATATGATTTGATTCACAACCAAAAAGTCAAAACATGAAATTGGAGAAGCTAGGGTTCTAGCCACACATGGCTAGAACAAGATTAACAAGTTTAAAAGATGAGATTAAGTGCTTAAGTGCTTACAAAGAAGAAATTAAAATGTTTCCCAATGATTAACGGACAAACCCTTGCTAAAACCCTTGAATTCTCCTCTCCAAAAGTGCTCTGGTATCTTCTGTCTTTGTAAAAAATGACCCAATTCCCGTGATATGAAAAATAGGAAAAACAGTCAAAAGGCAGTTTTTGGGTCGAACACGGCCCGTGCTCACTTTTCAGTGTAAATCCAACACGCCCCGTGTACCCCTCTGACTCCGAATCCAAACTTGATTTTTCCAACTTTTTCGTTCTTCGCCCGATCATCCCGAAATCTTCACCAATGCTTCCCGGCACCTCCCAAAGCGCATTCCAAGCTCCGGTTTACCTGAAAAAGACATGAAAGTGTGCAAATAAGGTTGTTCTAGAGACTAACATGAATATGATGAAATGCAAGAAAAAGGAAGAACAATTATGCTAAATAGATGCATGAAATGGGATTAAAAGGTGTGCAAAAAGGTGCACAAATTGCACCTAACACAACCCATAAATTTCTATCTTGTAAAGTCAATCCAATCAATCAAAAGTCAGACTTGTTTCTATTACCTTTTAGCCTTGTTAAGGGTCATTTTAATGAGTTCTAAGCCTAGTACACTCAAGGATTGTGTGTTAGGAAGTGTTAGCTTGAGATCATTGAGTTGCAATCGAGCCGGAAACACCCTCACAAGTAGTTCACGGTCGTGAACCCATCTTGGGCCATGAACTCATGCGATATAGTATATACATGAGTTTTAGCCATTTTTTATTCATTTCTCACCTCTTGGCCGTGAACCTCATAAGTCTCTCTCAAGTAGGGATGAGAATTTGGCCCGAAAACCCGAACCGAACCGAACCGAACCGAATCGAATTAGACCCGAATAAGCAATTCGATTCGGTTTTCGGGTATCTATATAAGGCTTATTCAGTTTTCGGGTTCTTCGGTCCGGGTTACCTGAATAAGGGCTTATTCGGTCCAAAAGGACCGAACCGAATATGAAAAGTCACATTTTTTTCCTAACACAATTGCTTATTCGGTCTTATTTTCTATCGATCGTTACCCACCAAAACCCACGTAATACACCAAAAAAAATCAACGAAATCGAATTCGATCATCCATATTACACCAAATCGACAGTAGCGTATTACACCAAATCGACGAGTTGACGATATTACTATTTGATCGATTGAGGTTTTTCTCATCCTTGCGACATTACTATTTGATCGACAATTGCGGCTGCTGCCCTTGCGACTTGCGATAACCTGGACTCATTGATCGATCATCACTAGTTCAAAGTTCAAACGTCATACTCCATTCACGATAAGAAAAAAAAAGTCGGCCCTTGCTTCTGGAAAAAATAATCGTCTCCTCATCCTTGTTTTCTAGTTTCTAGTGTGATCAAACTCCATTCAAGTCATGGAAAATTGGGTTCCAAATCAAGAAACTCAAGTAAGTATTTGTATCTTAATCTACTACTCAATCTTTCAATGTGTTATTATGTATGTTACTCATTAAAATTGAATGTGTTAATCTACTACTCAATTTTTTAATTTGTTTCTTTAAAAGATTTGTTATGAAATCATAAGCTACAAAAGTCATACAAAATACAATATTTATAATCACATTCTAAATGTTATTCGGGTTATTCTGCTCCTTAATGATCTTGTACATGTTATTTGGGTTATTCGGGCCGGAACCGAACCGAACCGAATAATACCCGAACCGAACCGAACCCGTATTGCTTATTTGGTTCGGTTTTCGGTTCATACAATTACCCTTATTCGGTTTTCGGTTTATTCGGGTTCGGGTCGGTTCGGTTCGGTTCCGACCCGAATAACATCCCTACTCTCAAGTATCATCCACAAGAACTTCAATCTTTCACTGTTTAACACCCCTTTCCTTTTGTACTCCATAGAAGCTTACTAGGATCTTCAAACACCCACCAAAACACCAAGATCTTCAAGTGTTCTTCATCATTTGGGTCGTGAACATCAAGTGGGTCGTGAACCCTTCATGTGTTCATCATTTGGGCCGTGAACTTCAAGTGGGCCGTGAACTCCATTGGGTCGTGAACCATTCAAGCCCAGCCGTGAACCTCCTTGATTGGGCCGTGAACACCCCTTCAACCTCCTAACTTGCTTCTAACACTCCTTTGGTGAGTTATTCTTGCATCCTAGGTTGTTTCCCAATCTCCTTTATAGTTAGATTCACTAATTACATGCCATATGTATCATTATATGTCATTTAGGACTCGTTTGTGTCTCGGGACTTCATTCGTGGAACTTATCATCCTTACTCGAATCTTCAATTGAATCACCCACATAAGGTGAGTTCATACCCCTATAATCAATCTTTTAAATGTTTTAAATGCTTTTAAGGGGGGAATATAAGTTGAACACAATAGCATTGTGTTAATATTTACCTGTGATAACCATCACATTAAAGGATTTCTTATGCTTTTGTAAGTGATCAAATCAATTCAACAACTCTTTTGAAAAGATGCTAGTTTGTTGTTTATAAAACTCCGTTTTTAAAAGACATGCATAACTCAGTAGATAATCGAGTCTTTTCTACAAATCAGGGACAGTTCAAAACAAACATACTAGTAAACTATAATAGGTATAGTTTAGGGGTTCAGAACATACTATAACTAGAACAGGAAGGAACATACTATAACAAGAACAGAAAGGAACATACTATAACAAGAACAAGATAACAATAATGTGAAACCACTACTTCACGACATAGCAATATACTTGTTATGTCGTGTTTTGTAACCAGAGTCTCCTGGAGGGAGAGCGGGCATTGTGTGTATAGATCTATACGGGACTGACAATCCCACATCCCAACTGTTAGCTACAGTCTGGCAGACAAGCCAAGGGGTGAGGAATGTCACATAGTTTCGACGCCAGCAGTTCGTCGTGTTAAATACTAGTCAATCAGCATGGTTATAACCACATCACATTTTAACCTTAATTAACAAATTGGTTTTAAGGTAGTTAGTGTTTCAGTAGTTATTTTATACAACATTACTGTACACTTTCATTTTCCCATTACATTCATATAGTTATATTCTCACATAAAAAGTAATGCAAACTATTTTCTAGTAAAGATAGTCATAAACTTGGGAAAACATACATTCTTACGAGAGACCAAATAAACAAAACAGTCAGGTCTTGGTACATTCAGTTAGAAGGGGGCCTATAATGCTAACTTTATGATTCCTCAGTAGATACATTAGGTATATATATTAATTGGATCCGACAGGTAGTAGGATGTGTGTTGTCCACTTCATTTATTGTTCCTTGTTTGGTTGTGGGCTTAGAGCAGATTCACACAGTCTACTATCTATTCGATCTTAGCTATATATATATATATATATATATATATATATATATATATATATATATATATATATATATATATATATATATATCCTGTATACACCAAGTAATCATAGGGAGTAACAAGTATGGGTCAGGTCATAGCATACAAATTCAGTACAACGCTTTTAATAACAAAAACATACTTTTCGGATAGAAAATTAAGTAGGTGAAACTAGAAACTTATATGTAAAAGGTTTGATACGCATTATTAAATCAATATAACTTAAAGGACCTTAAATGGATAATTCTATAATGCCTTAGCTTATACATCATGGTTATATATAATTAATATCTGATAGGCAGTGGAATGTGTGCTTTCCGCCTTACTTCTTGTTCCTTGTTTGGTAGTGGGCTTAGGGTCGATTCACACATTTAACTGTCTGTTCGATATCAGATTATATATAACTAGTATAAACTAAGTGATTATAGAAGGAACTATTGTGGTTACCATTTTACTAAAGGAAATATATGATTTTCTTAAAGAATGTTTTCATCAAATATAAATAACTATTACAGTTAACTCCGTATGTACCAAATGAATACGCCAGGGTTATATAAAATGAAGATCTAACAAATAATGGGATGTGTGACTTCTGCCTCATTTCTTGTTCCTTGTTTGGTTGTGGGCTTAGGGCAGATTCACATAATCGATTGTTTGTTTACTCTGGATTGTATATAACTTGTATCCATTTAGTACTCATAGAAGGAATTGTAGAGTCGTTTTTACTTATCATTCACCACATCAGAAAATATAGAATTTTCTGGAGGAACAGACGAACTTTTCTAAAGAACTTACAGTTTACTTTTCATAATTAAAATACTTATGAACTCACCAGCTTAAATGCTGATCTACTCTTTCAAAATAACTTGTATTCTCAGGAAACTAGTAGACAAGTACACGCACTGGGATTCAGAAGATGGAGTATAGTAGCTTCATGTCTTGTTTTGTTATTTACTTTTGGAGTCAATCTTTTGTGAATCACATACTTTGTAAACACTTTAATATTAATGCAATGGTTGTTTGTTACTTTGATTACTATGATACATGTGTTGTGATACTACATATGACGTCCTCCGCCCCCGAACGTTTCCGCTGTTCCGGTTTGGGGGTGTGACATAGGGATAGGAGGCCAGTGCAATCGCAGTCGACGACTAAGCGGGCTAAGCCCACTGATCAGAGATCTGGATGCCAGAAGGGTCGCACTTGCAGGAAGTGCGACAAGGCTTAAGAGGGACCATGTCGGTCCGGGTCGGATTGCTACTGGTATGGAAAGGATGGGCATTTAGCTAGGGAATGCCCCAAGGGATTTCAAGTTTGTTTCAGCTGCAATCAGACAGACCACATGAAGGCCGATTGCCCACAGTTTGCATCCAGGACGGTTCACACTCCCGCCTCAGCGACACTGCGTATCACTGATGGCCGGTAGGGGAAGGCCGATGCACCGAGGGCTCGAGGCAGGGCCTTTCAATTGATAGTAGAGGAGGCCTGTGTAGCTCCAGATGTCGTGGCTGGTACATTCCTTTTGAATTTTGTGTCTGCACTTGTGCTATTTGACTCTGGTGTGAGTCGGTCTTTTGTGCATCATCCTTTAGTTCAGTTTTAACATTCCGCGAGAGGCCTTGAGCAGGCCCTTGAGGGTTGCGATACCGTATGAGCATTCTATCGGGGTTGTTTAATGGAGTTTTTCGATGTAGGATATCCGATTGATCTCATCCCTATCCCTATCCCGATGGGAGATGTTTGTGTGATCGTGGATATGGATTGGTTGAGCGGATTTGGGGATCTTATCGATTGTGAGCGCTAGTTACTGACAGTCTGGGATCCTAGTTGGGTAATGTTGACTATCTATGGCGAGGGTACTAGATCGGGACCAACCTTCTGTTCTGCCGCCAGGGCAAGGCAGAGTCTGCAACATGGGTGTATGGGTTTTCTAGCAAATATGGTGGATACTCGGGTTGAGGAGAAGAGGTTGACTTATATTTTTGATGTTCCGGTGGTATGCGATTTTCCTGATGTTTTTCCCGAGCAATTACCGGGTGTGCCTCCTGAGAGGCAGGTGCAGTTTCGTATTGATCTGATTCCGGTTGCGGCGCCGATCGCTAAGGCACCGTACTGTCTTGCACCTCCCGAGATGCAGGAATTATCCTCTCAGTTGCAGGAGCTGTTAGGGAAAGGGTTCATTAGACCGAGCAGTTCTCTATGGGGAGCTCCGATCTTTTTCGTCAAAAAGAAGGACGGTTCGCACCGTATGTGCATTAGTTATCGAGAATTGAACAAGCCGACAGTGAAAAATCATTACCCTTTGCCGAGGATAGATGATCTTTTTGACCAGCTGCAGGGGGCGTCTTGATTTTACAAGATTGATTTGAGCTCTGACTATCATTAGATGAGGGTACGGGAGGAGGATATTCAAAAGATGGCCTTTCGAACTCGTTATGGGCATTACGAGTTTGTGGTGATGCCTTTTGGGCTCACCAACACACCGGCAACGTTCATGGACCTCATGAACCGGGTGTGTAGGTCCATGTTGGATCGATCAGTGATCGTTTTTATCGATGGCATTCCGGTATATTCGAAGACTAGGGAACAACATGAGGAGCACATGCGAGAGATTCTTGGGGTTTTGAGGATGGAGATGCTTTATGCCAAATTCTCCAAGTGTGATTTCTGGTTGATATAGGTCCAGTTTTTGGGGTAACTCATCAATCAGAATGGTATTTTGGTCAACCCAGCCAAAATCGAGGCGGTGATGCAGTGGGAGGTGCCGAGATCTCCATTCGAGATTCGGAGTGTCCTAGGTTTGGCAGGCTATTATCGGAGGTTCATCAGAGATTTCTCCAAGATTGTTGTTCCTCTCACCAAGTTGACCATGAAGGACGTTGCCTTTAGTTGGGGGCCTGAGCAGCAGGCAATATTTGAGACTCTACGTCATAGGTTGTGTGAGGCCCTAGTGTTTGCCCTCCCGGAGAGAGTTGAGGATTTCGTAGTCTATTATGATGCATCCATTGCGGGTCTGGGTGTTGTGTTGATGCAAAGAGGGCATGTGATAGCCTACGCTTTGAGGCAGTTGAAGCCTCACGAGATGAGGTACCCCACTCATGATTTGGAGTTAGGGGCAGTTGTCCTTTATGAAGTGATATATCTAAGAGCAATGTGTTTGGTTTTCGAGTGTTGGACCGGATTGTGGTAGATGCGAGTGACACTTTGAGAATCACAAGACAAAGGAAATTTCTTCATATTGATTACATAGTCTTGCAAATTGGCTTTGAATTCAAATTACTTGTGATGTGCATGTAGCAACAACCACATATTCTGCTTCCGCAGTCGAAATTGAAACACAAGTTTGCTTTTTCGATTGCCAGCTCACAAGCTTTCCATCCAATAATTGACATCTGCCAGTTGTGCTTTTTCGATCAAGTTGACATCCACCTAGATCCGCATATGAGAAACCTTGTATAGAGAATCTTGTCTTCGCAGGATACCATAATCCCAACGAAACTGTTCCTTTGAGGTAGTGAAAAATATTCTTAACAACATTGAGATGGGGTTCTTTTGGGTTCGATTGGTATCTGGCACAATTACATACAACAAACATAATATTAGGTCGATTTGCAGTTAAATACACAAGCAAACCTATCATGCTTCTATATGACGTCAAGTCCACATTAGGTGTAACATTTGTCACTTAAGGTATTGTTTATTGTAAAATACTTACTACTTATTGTTAGATTATGAATTAGATAAGTGGAATATTGAGTTGGACTTTAGTAAAGTGGGCCGATAAGATGGGCTACCCGAAGACATACGTTGGGCGTAAGCTTGGCGTACGCGGGGCGTAGTGCATCATTGGATGCGGTGGGGCGGAGGCGCGTATACGCAGCGTATGCATGCAGACTCAAAACCCTAATTTTTAGGGTTTAAGCCATATAAATACAACATTATGACTCAAACCCTAGCCTCCTTACCAGCCTCTCAACCTCAGAAACCCTAGATAGCCTCTCATCCTTCATCCTTGTGTGTTTTTGGCTTTGTGAAGTTCTTGGTGGCGTTTAGAAGCTTGAAAGAAGAAAGGAGAAGTTAGAGAAGAAGAACTTGAGTATCTTGAGCTCAAGGATCCGAGATTACATCACCATTTGGCACTCATTGGAGGTATAAAGCTTTCAACTTGCCTCATGAATGTTTAGATTTATGTTAATGGAGTTTTGGATCTCTTTAGGTCCCAAGAATGGATTTTTATGATTCAACTTCATTTCTAGGCTTAGGGTTGCCACCCTAAGTGCTAAATGTGCCCTTGTGTTAGTGAAGTTTCGATCTCTAAGGTCCTTTTGTGACCATGCATGAGTTCCAGTCCTTTCCATGGAAGTTAGTTGCTATATTCCAAGTTTGGGTCCATTTGGTAGGTTGCAAGCCACCAAATAATCAACTTTATGAGTTAAGACATGTTAATGGACTCAGATCTGTAATTTAGACTTAAGGTCTTAAAGGATTAAGCAGTTTTAGAGAATATGGCTTAACAGGGTAGTACGTTGGGCGTACAAGCCAGTATGCGCAGCGTAGAAGCCATACAGCCTGTACGCTTAGCACAAAGAGGAGTACACCCTGCGTACTCTCAGGTTTTGGGCTTTACGTCTTTTGGGCCTCGGATTGGGCCAATCTTTGGACTTATCAGCTATTGGGACTTAATGGGCCATAAGAAGTCAGTTAATAGGCCAAGGACATGTTTGGGCTTAAGGGAAGGCCCATTTGAGGAATTGGGCCCAATTTAGAAAATTGGGCCTTTAGTGGGTCATCATTGGGCTTGGAAAGATTAGATGGAATTGGGCCTAGGTTATGGTCCAAATTAGACCAGGGGGTAAAATGGTCACTTTACCCTAAGAAGGATTATGGGTTTTGACTAAGTGTTGTTGTGATAATGATAGCCGGGGAGTCGTTAGAGTAGCCACTAGTGATTCCTTACCGTGAGATTCAACACAACACCTTTGCGAGGTGAGTTTCCTCCTGTATGAATGGGTCGAAGGCACCAATTCTGGCCCGTATATGTATGCTAGTATGTTCCGGGTTCAGGTTCGATGTCGGGGATAACCCGATGTAGGTTTATATGTTTCCAGACTTTGGTCCGATGTCGGGGAAACCCGAGGAATGTTTGTATGCTTGATGTCTTTGTGATTCTTGCATGTGCTTGTTTATATGTTTCCAGACTTCGGTCCGATGTTGGGGTAAGCCCGAGGAATGCTTATATGTTTATGTTATATATTTCCGGACTTCGGTCTGATGTCGGGTGGGGCCCGAGGAATGTTTATATGTTTCTGTTATGTGATCATGTTTATATGTATTTGTTAATATGTTTATATGTATACCGGACCTCGGTCCAATGCTAGGCGGGGCCCGATGCCGGACTTCAGTCCGATGCCGGGCGAGGCCCGTTGTAGCGGGTAAGGCTCAATGTTATGTTATTATGTGATTATGTGATTATGTGATTATGTGTATGGTATGTGGTAGTTTGGGGAGACTCACTAAGCTTTGTGCTTACAGTTTTCTGTTTTGGTTTTAGGTACTTCCGGTAACAAGGGGAAGAGCTCGGGATGATTGCAGTGCACACACCATTTGTTTAGCCTGGGATGTTTATACTCTAATATATTTGACCGATATTTATGATATTTTTGAGATACACGACTTATGATTTTTATATGATGTTTGATAATTATGGTTTTCTTAATGATTTAAAATGAAAATTCTGGACTGTATTTTTGGGATGTTTCAAGTTGGTATCAGAGCCTTGGTTTGAGGGATTCGGGAACACTCTCGGGTGTGTCAAAACTCAAACCGAGGACTTGGTATAAAAATTTTAAAAGAAAAATCATTTTTACAAAAAGGATTTTGAAAAGAGAAAAGGGTGTGGTGCATGCAATCAGCCGAGCTCAAGTAAGTTCTCCCAAATTACCTATACAAATTGTTATGTTATGATTATGAGAACTGCATGCTAGATTAGGGCTATCTAGTAATGATGCCCTATATGTATGTTATATGTGTATGAGAACTTCATGTTAGTTAGGGCTAAGGATCTAGGAAGGATGCCTTATATGCCTGCTATATAAGCTTATTCAACTGTATGCTAGTACTGATTAGTCAGTAATATGATAGCCTTAGTAGGATATGCTTGATTATGTTTACTCAATGCTCGAATGCTGCTTGCTTTGTGCTTCTAGGATTCCTAGTTATCTTTTACTAGCTAGTAAACTAATATGTTAAGTTACATATTACGAGGAATGAATATTCAGAATGTTAGGTTTAGCTCTATTTCACAGCTCTCGTTTGAGTCTAACCATTGTAGGGTAGGACCTCTCATTCGAAGAATTATCTGGTCTTAGTAATATGTAATGGTATTCGCGAGCTAGTTAGGGGGAGATAGTAGGGACTTCTTATGCAACTGATGGCGGAGAGTGGGTTGGAGATTACCCTAGGGCAAGCCTAGGATGAGATTAACAGAAAGCAGTAGTAGTGAAAGGGACTTGGTGGAGTCAAGGAAGTTCTTGAGGAAAGTACGGATAGATGTAGAAGGTAGTATGGGCCCGTACTACTGAAAGCAGAGGATCCGTACTCGAATCAAGGAAGGTTGAGATGAACATAGGAAACTTGTAGTATGTGAGATCCATCGAGTTATGACGAGTATACTGACGTTTGTTATGGTGTATTTTCAGTATGGTGATGCTACGCACTAGGCCAGTTGGCAGTTCAGGTGCCGGTGAGGGATCAGGCTCGGGATCTGGAGCCGCGCAGCTCGACGAGCAAATGAGAGAGTTCATTTCATCTGAGGTCACACGCAGTATTTTAGACCAGACTCCTGTGATCTTCGGGACGTATAAAGGAGGGCATATTGGAGATACATAATGAGAGGTTGGGTGCATTCTGCACCGAGATGGTGGCCATGCCAGGAGCACGCACGATGACTTTCAGGGAGTTCCGAGCATGTGGAGCTCCAGACTATCATGCGGCTCGGGACCCCATTGCTAGCAGCAGATGGTTGGATGATGTAGCCAACGCCTTCCGTATGATCCGATGTCCCGAGAGGGACAAGGTCCGACATGCTTCCTGTCTTCTGAAGGACAGAGCACATGACTGGATGGAGGAGGTCAGACATGCCATTGGAGACGGCGCAGCTTTAGATGCGATGACCTGGAGTGCCTTTTCGGCCAAGTTGAGGGCCGAGTTTGCACCTATGATTGAGGTGCAACAACTTGCTAGGGAGTTCCAGGATCTCCAGCAGACAACCGAGACAGTGACTGAGATCACCGTCATGTTCAAGGAGAGGGCCCTTCTTGTTCCGCAGTATGTGGCGGACGAGGAGATGAAAAAGGCCCGATACCATGAGATGTTGCAGAGTGATATCCGCCAGTTTGTGAGTCGATCCAGCTGCAAGATGCTGGAGGATGTAATTGCGAGGGCTCGAGAGAGAGAGTTGGATTGAAGATGGAGAAAAAGAGGAAGCCAGAGGGGGTTCGGTCAGGGAGTGCGGGAAAGAAGCCCAAGGTATCAGACCACTAACCGAGGAGCCACCAGGGCCGCAGTGTTGTAAAACTCGCCGATTCGTCCGATTACTCCTCTGAGTACTCACTACTCGGCCCCTTACCGAGGCGAGCTACAGAATCCCGAGTACTCCCCGATCGGGCCCTTACTAAACTGACCAGTGTTGTAATACCCAGTTAACTCGATGATTAATATGTATAATATACTTAACAATTTATTATTTAACACAAACACATGTGATTATTACTAAATATATATCTTAAATTTTCAGTAATTATTCGCGAAGTGAGACCATTATGTGTTTTTTAGTTTTTGTGTATTTACATGTATCTAATTTTGTTATATATTTCAATTAACTTAAGATTTTAACATATATAAGTTCCCTAAAAATATTTCTACATGAATTATCGAATCCGAGTACTCCCCGAGTACTCCAGAGTACTCTTTACTCGGTAGTCGGCCGAACAGGTACCGAGTAACGCGTTCTACGACCTTGGCAGCCGTTGTGGCAAGTGCGGCAAGTTGCACGAGGGGGTGTGCAGGGCGGGTAGTTCGGGCTGCTTTAAGTGTGGCCGAACTGATCATGTTAGCAGGGACTATACAACTAACACCACCACCACCACAGTATCATATCTGATTTGCTTCCAGTGCAATCAGAGGGGACATAAATGGTCGCAGTGCCTGAGTTTAGCAACAGCAGGACAGGTGGCGACACCCGCTCCTGCTACCTTGAGGATTACCTACAGCCGCCAGGGCCGGGCGGAGGCGCCAGTGGCGAGGAGCAGAGCCTTCCAGTTGACAGCAGAGTATGCATGTACAACTCCCGATGTGGTGACGGGTATGCATATTCTCCTTATCTCTTTATTTATATTTATTGTTGCTTATGTTTATGTGTTTCCTTATAGGATCGTTCCTTATGAACGATATATCTGTTCTGGTATTATTTAATTCGGGGGCTACCCGATCTTTTGTGTCACTAGCGCTCAACAAGCGGTTCGTGTGAGCTCCAGGGGAGCTGGATTGTCCACTAGATGTAGAGATAGCAGACGATAGGACCGTTCAGGTTGCGAGGGTTCATCGGGGATGTACACTGCAGTTGTTTGATGAGCAGTTTTCTATGGGTTTAGTCCCTATTCTGCTTCGAGGGAATAAGGTTATAGTGGGTATGGACTGTTTGAGCCCCAATGGGGCAGTGATCGACTGCGAGCAGTAGCTGGTGCGGGTTCGGACCCCAAGTGGGGGAGGTTTAGTGATTCAGGGCGAGAGGCCACAAGGGTGGACCGACATTATGTTCAGCAGCGAGAACGAAGCTCTACCTTCAGCAGGGTTACGCAAGTTATGTCGCCTATGTTATGGATACTCGGGATAAGGGTAAGGCGACTGTGGATGATGTACCGACTTTGGTCTGATGCCGAGCGGGGCCCAATGTTATGTTATTATGTGATTATGTGTATGGTATGTGGTAGTTTGGGGAGACTCACTAAGCTTCGTGCTTACAATTTTCAGTTTTGGTTTCAGGTACTTCTGGTAGCAAGGGGAAGAGCTCGGGATGATTACAGTGCACACACCATTTGTTTAGCCTGGGATGTTTATACTTTGATATATTTGACCGATGTTTATGATATTTTTGCGATACACGACTTATGATTGTTATATGATGTTTGATAACTATGGTTTTCTTAATGATTTAAAATGAAAATTTTGGACTGTATTTTTTGGATGCTTCATCAGGCTTATCCAACGAAGGATTCAAGCGAGTGCCAACAGCCACAGGTACTTTCACTTTAGTGTTATTGCCATTCCAAACCTTTCCAGCAAGTTCCAAGTATATTTTTCTTGATCAATAAAGATGCCTTCCCTGCTTTGACGAATATACAAACCCATAAAATTATTAATTTTCCCCATCATACTCATTGCGGACTCACTTTTCATGAGCTCCTCAAATTCCTTAGATAACAAAGGGTCAGTCCAACCAAAAATAATGTCATCGACATAAATTTGAACAACCATCAGGTGAATCCCTACTTTCTTTCGAAATAAAATGGGATCAACTGATCCTTGTTTAAATTTAGCAAGTTTCAAAAAATTGGTCAGAGTTGCATATCAGGCACGAGGTGCTTGTTTCAACCCATAGACTGCCTTATCTAAAATATAACGGCGATCAGGATAATTATCATTGACGAAACCATGTGGTTGTTCGACATAGACCGTTTCCTCCAGAACTTCATTGAGGAATGCACATTTCACATCCATTTGATAAACATAGAAATCCTTATGCATTACATAAGCAAGAAAAATTCGTAATGCCTCGAGTCTTGCAACAGGGGCAAAGGTTTCCTCATAATCAATACATTCTTGTTGAGAATAACCTTTTACGACTAATCTAGCTTTATTTCGAATCACATTGCCTTCTTTATCAGTTTTATTTTTAAAAATCCATTTTAAACCAATTAATGAAACATCCTTTGGTTTAGGAATTAACCTCCAAACTTTGCTTTGTTCGAATTCAACCAATTCATATTGCATTGCAACAACCCAATCAGAGTGTAATGCAACCTTTACTGTTTTTGGTTCTATTTTCGAAATGAAAACGTTAAACATACAGTATTCTGAATGAGCATTCATCACTTCATTTTTGGCTCGAATTTGGGCTCGTGTCAAGACACCAGAATTTGGATCACCAAGAACCCGTTCTTTTGTATGATTTCATGTCCACTTATCCAATGGTGGATATGTAGGGTCAAAATATAAAGGCGCATCGTCAATAATATCATCCACTTCTGAACCTTCTCCTGTGTTCGAAATATTATCTGTGACATTATGAAAATCATTAGTTTGAATATTGATGTTATCAGGATTCGATCCACTTGGCTCCCCCTCGACCAATGGATTTGAGTTCTAATGATCCCCCTCGACATCAGCATGGTCCAACACACGCTCCCCCTCGAATTGAGATGTAGTTCACATATGATCCCCCTTAATAGTCGAATCATGATTGTCATCATTAAATGTTGAACTTAAGTGCTCCCCCTCCACTTGATCATCAGTCAAAACCGATACTCTTTCAACATTTGCTCTTGAAGTTGATGTAGAATGTGTGTCATTTTCTTCACCTGTTACAGTCGAATCATCAGAATGTTTCGATGCTTTAGGAACATGATTATCATCAGCATGGTTTTCAGCATCTATGGCTCTATCTGGGATTCCAAAAAACAAATCATAATAAATATCATAAGAATTCATGATTTCAGATTCATCATTTGTTTAGGCAATCATAGGATTTTGAACGAAAGATTGTTCGACTCTTTTAACGTAATAGTCATTGAATGTAAGATTGAAATTTTCTTTGATCTTCCTCGTTCGTTTGTTCAACACCCTATAGGTAACAGAGTTGTGTGACTATCCCAAGAAGAATCCTTCATCAGCTTTCGACTGAAATTTAGAAAGATTGTCCTTGAGATTCATGATGAAACATCTACACCTAAAAACATGAAAGAATTTAACATTAGGTTTTCTTTTGTTCAGTATTTCATAAGATGTGATGTTAAAACGACGATGAATAAAAGAACGATTTTGTGTGAAACAAGCAGCTGAAACAACTTCTGCCCAAAGATATTGAGGCAAATTCGCATATGTAAGCATGGTTCGTGCATCTTCACATAGAGAACAATTCCTCCTTCCGACAACATCATTTAGTTGCGGTGTGTAAGGAGACGAAAAGTTGTGCGGAATTCCTAACTCAGTAAAAAATGAATCAAGAATTCGATTTTTGAATTCTGATCCATTGTCACTCTTAATCCTTCAAAATTTCTTCTTCAAACTCAACTCTATGTTTTTGATGAAGTTAATCATCACTTAGGCAGTTTCAGACTTATGTCGAAGAAAGAAAACCCAAGTAAACCTTGAAAAATCATCAACAATGACTAATATGTACTTCTTCTTATTGAGAGTCTCAACAGTCGAAGGTCTACATAATTCAATGTAAAGAAGTTCCAAAGGTTCAATGATCTTTGTATCTATGACGATTAGATGACCTTGTCGATGTTGCTTTCCCTGTTCACAAGCAGCACACAACGAATCGTTATCAAATTTGAAGATAGGTAAGCCTCAAACAAGATCATTTAAAACTATTTTGTTAAGATTTTTGAAATTAAGATGAGATAGACATCGATGCCATAACTAGCTGAGATCATATGAAGCTTTCGACAACAGACACGCTGATGGAACAACCACAATAGGTTTCATGTCGAGAGTGAACATGTCTCCTTTTCGTTTTTACTTAAGTAACACCTCCTTTGTCTCTTTGTTGGAGATAATACTTCCTTCTTCATTGAAAAAAACATGATTACCATTGCCCACAACAAGTTGCGAAACACTAATCAGATTATGCTTTAAGCCTTCAACATACGCTACTCTATTCAACGTGAATTATCCATTCATCGTGAATTATCCATTCGTTACTTTGTCGTATCCTTTGACTTTACATTTATTGTTATTTCCAAACTTTACGACTCCTACATTGTCGAGCTTTCGAAAATCTCTCAAATTCTCCTTCCTTCCAGTCATGTGACGTGAGCATCCACTATCAATGTATCAATTTTCATCATATTGCTCGTCACATAATACCTACGGTCAATCAGAAGAATTTAGTTCCCCGAGACCTTTTGGGTCCTTTGACATTAGTTTGAAATGCATTATGAAATGATGAACCTATAACCCAACTATGAACTTTCGATTTGAAACTGTCAATTAAGTTAATCTCATTAGCTTTAGGCATCGAAATGTAATCATTCAATGGGAAAAGTTCAACATTGATTTTCACTTCTTCATCCTTTCTCTAAAATCCATCATTTTTATTCTTAGGAATTTCTTTCAACTTTTTCACAGCCGGATTTGACTCCTGTGACAAATAACTTCCACACATCGAATCATTTAAGTAAGTCTCGTAATGTCACACCCCCAAACCAAGGATGGCGGAAACGTCCGGGGGTGGAGGACTTCATGTATAGTATCATAACAACAATTGTAATAGTAATTGAAGCAAACACAACCAACATATATATAATTGAAAAAGTGACATCATTGTATGAATTACATGTTTACGAATCAATTACAATATGTTGACAAAATATGAAATAGTAGACGCATTAGCGCCCCATCCTCAAAAGCACTTGGTTACCTGTTTAATGATTTCCTGAGAATACAAGTTGTTTGAAAAAGTGTCAACACAAAGGTTGGTGAGTTCATAAGCTTTTGTTTGGTATTATTAAAAGCCTTTCGTTTGTAAAAGTAGTATTTGTGTTAGAAAATCCAATATTTTCCTTAATGTGTAAATGTAGTCTTAAAACCCAAAGACCGAAATATACAAGTAATTTGTCATATTTATAGTAAAACAATGCAAGTTTAAATCGACATAAACTCGTTAAATTTTAATGAAGTTCCCGTAAATTCCAATGTTTATTAATACTTTATGTGAGTTTATTATAACCATACTATGACCAAGGTTGCCTAAAACGACGTTCTTCAGGCGTCGGAAATGTTATGACATTTGTCACCCCAGACCTATCGGTCTAACTGTTGCATTCAGTTTAGGTGTGAGTTTGTCAAACCCAATATAGATCTATACACAACTATCACGCTCTCCCTCAAGGAGACTCTGGTTACAATACATGACTTAATGGTAATTTGAAGTAAATGTCTCACAAAGTCATTAACGGAATTACGTGTTATGAAAACTTGGTACCGTATGGCCGTACCTTGCTTAATGAAAATATCCTTTGTATAAATGTACCCTTTTTAAATGTATGTGTTATGTAATGTATCATAAACTATACCTATTATAGTTTATCAACCAAGGGTAGTACGTAGTAATGTATGCAAACTATATTCAAAATAGTTTATTAAATGTTTGAATGTATCGGGTGTACTTTGATTATAATCACTTGTTATTCTTTATATTTTATATGTCCAAATCCATTTGTAAACTGATGTGTGTCTAAATATTAAGATAAAATGTCATATATTGCAATAACATATAATCACATAAAGATATACACCTCGCTCAACATGTTACAAGGTGAAATGAAAATGACAGCAACTTTTCGTTGAATACAGTTTCTGTTACTGTTCTTAGAAAATTTATAGAAAAATCATCAAAGCTCTAAATCCAAATCCGCAAATTCTGAGAGTTTGGAATATGAGTCTAGTTTGTTCTTAAATTTTATCATGATTTTTAGTGATCTCTAACAGAGGTGAAAATGTTCATAATCACAGACTGGTCCGGGTTTGCCTCTGAAATGACAGGCAGTTTTGTAAAAATCACCATAAATTGTAGAAAAATCATATGAAGATGTGCAAGTAGCCATTTTAAAGCTAAGAGTTTGAACTACTTGTACCTGGAACAGTTTTGAAAACTAAAATATTTAAGTTGACCAAAACAGTCCGTGATCGAAGTTCATCTTTTCTGATGTAATCTGATAGAAAAAGTTTAATTGTGTTCTTGATGATTTTACTTGTATTCCCCCCTTAAAACTTAAGAAAAAATGTAAATGTAGGGGTATGAACTCACCTTATGTGGTTTCAGTAGATGAAAGTGAGAGAGAGGAAGTATTCAACCCAAGAACACTAAGAAGATGTCTTGATGATTCGAGAATCTAACACCGAATAAGATGGAATTTGTGTAAGATATCAATGATTTGAGTAGAATGGAGTGTAATAATTATATGAATGATGAAGATACTTACTAATTGAAGAAAGAAATCCCTGAAGAAAGCCTTGAAGTTTTTGAAGTTGAGAGAAAAGATGAGAGAATTTTGGAGAGTGTCCTTTGGTTGCTAAGTGTAGAATGAAAGAACTTTATGGAGAATGAGGAGAGAGGATCAATCCTCCAGCTCTTAGAACGTGGGAAGAGCTGGAGATTGGGTGTAAAGGTCCACTAAGGAGACAAGGGGTAGTGAGAAAGAGTGGCTGATCATAGAGTGAGGTGGTGGTGGTTTGCTTTTGCCATAAATTAAGGAAAAGCAAATATTCCCTCAATAATTAGTTCAACCACTAATTCTTTTAATATATTTTTATAAAAACCCTGGAGATTTATATATTTTGGGGCCTTAGTTTATAAAATAAAGTTTTGGGTGAAAATCCCACGTTAAAATAATGAAAAACGGAGTTAAAACGAAGTCGTAGTCGAAAAACCGGTAAAAAGGGGCCGTCTGCGAGACCCCTCGCATGGAGGCCGGATTCGGACCCTCGCATGCGAGGCTGCTGTCTGATGGCTTTGGATTCGGTCTCCTGAGAGGCTTCAGCTTCGGTCCTGATGAGAGGCCTCGGATGAGAGGCTTCGGTCCTGAAGCTTCAGTTCCAGGTCCTTAAGGCTATTTTACCCGTTTTTACCCCGTTTCAAGCGATTTTTGACCCGGTTAAGGGTCGATATAACCCAAATGATTACAAAAAGTTAAAGTAACTTTTGAGAGAGATTTGGGAGAGATTTCAAATAGAAAGAGATAGAGTGAAAACGATTTAGAGAGGTTTCGTTTGTGATTAATTTGAGTGTCCGGCTTCACAACGCAAGGTTCGTAAACCCCGTTAAACCGTGTTTTAGTGTCGTACACACTCCCGATGAGTGTGCAATAATTTTTTTATCGTTTTGGTTCAATGTTTACTGCATTTGAGACTTAGGAAATTCAACACACGAACTTTCCAAATAATGTTTCTCTCATTAAAATATTGCATTGTACAGTAATTACATAGTGTAAACCCTAATATACAAGGGTTAATTGAGTCGATTGGTTTTGACTTGTTGACTTTGTTTGACTTTGACTTGACTCAATTTTGACGGTTGTCACATCATCCCCCCGTTAGAAGGAATTTCGTCCCGAAATTTGCATTTGACTGGGACATCAAGAGTTTGGGAAAAGATGAGGGTATTTTTGTTTCATTTGATCTTCGCGTTCCCAGGTGAACTCAGGCCCTCGTTTAGCGTTCCAACGGACCTTCACGATGGGAATACGACTTTGTTTCGTTCGTTTGATTTCCCGATCCATGATTTCGACTGGTTCCTCCACGAAGTGGAGATTTTCGTTAACTTCGATTTCGTCGAGTGGTATTACGAGTGTCTCATCAGACAAACACTTCTTTAGGTTCGACACGTGAAATGTGGGATGTAGTTTGTCGAGTTCCTGAGGTAATCGAAGTTTGTATGCTACTGGCCCAATCCTAGCAAGGATTTCGAATGGCCCGATGTACCTTGGATTTAGTTTCCCGCGTTTGCCGAATCGTATCATTCCTTTCCAAGGGGAAACGTTTAGTAGTACACGATCACCCACCTGGAATTCCAAGGGTTTGCGTTGTTTGTCTGCGTAACTCTTTTACCGATCTCGAGACTCTTTTCCCTTATGATTTCAGGGCCAGTGAGGGTGCTATTAGAGACTTGCCCTCTAGCTAGCTGTGTATCCCCCACCTCAGCCCAACACAGGGGTGATCTGCATTTGCGATCGTAAAGAGCTTCGAATGGAGCGACTTTGATGCTAGTATGATAGCTGTTATTGTAGGAGAATTCGATAAGCGGTAGATGGGTATCCCATGCTTTACCGAAGTCTATCACACGAGCTCTTAACATGTCTTCCAACGTTTGAATGGTTCGTTCGCTCTGTCCGTCGGTTTGTGGGTGGTAGGCCGTACTCATGTCAAACCTAGTTCCCAAGGATTTTTGTAGAGACTGCCAAAACCGTGAGGTAAATCTACTATCTCTATCGGAGATAATGGATATCGGCACACCATGGAGTCGTACAATCTCTTTGATGTACGTTCTAGTCAGCTTCTCCATCTTGTCGGTTTCTTTTATCGGTAGGAAGTGTGCTGATTTGGTCAATCTGTCTACGATTACCCATATGGTGTCAAGCCCGCCCGATGTCTTAGGCAGCTTGGTTATGAAGTCCATGGTTATTCGTTCCCACTTCCACTCAGGTATATCCGGCTGTTGTAATAGCCTGGATGGTTTCTGGTATTCGATTTTGACCTTGGCGCAAGTCAGGCACTTGCTCACATAGGTAGCAATCTCAGCTTTCATGTTCGGCCACCAGTATAATTTCTTGAGGTCCAGATACATCTTATCCGACCCGGGATGGATGGAGTATCGAGTCTTGTGTGCTTCATTCATGACGACGTCTCGGAGTCCACCGAACTTCGGTGTCCAAATCCGGTTCATGATATAACGTGCTCCATCATCCTTGACTTCTAAGTTTTTATCCATTCCCCTTAATGTCTCTCCTGCCACCTTTTCTGGTTTCAAAGCTTCCAGTTGAGCTTCCTTGATTTGTATGGTCAGGTGGGAATGGATTGTCATTGTTAAGGATTTTACTCGGCGGCCCGAGTACTCCTTCCTGCTTAGAGCATCGGCCACTACATTGGCCTTGCCCGAATGATAACGAATTTCGCACTCGTAGTCATTCAGCAACTCTACCTATCTCCTATGTCGCATGTTGAGCTCTTTCTGATTGAGGATATGCTAAAGACTTTTGTGATCAGTGAAGATAGTGCATTTCGTGCCGTAGAGGTAGTGTCTCCAGATCTTCAAAGCGAATACTACTGCTCCTAATTCCAGGTCGTGCGTAGTATAATTAACCTCGTGTGTCTTAAGTTGTCTTGATGCATACGCGATAACCTTCCCTCTCTGCATGAGCACACATCCGAGGCCTTGATTCGAAGCATCACAGTACACTACGAAGTCTTCGGTTCCCTCTGGGAGAGACAAGATCGGTGCTCTGCATAGGGCTTGTTTTAACATTTGGAAAGCAGCTTCTTGTTTCCAAGTATATGACCGTTTGTAAAAGTTTCACACATACTAATTTAGTCGGGACATAATTAATATATTTATGTTTTAAAAAGATCTTTATCGGTTACTTCATTAGTTGCAAAGTGCATACCAGTCATATGTGATTAAGATATAATAGTCCTTCGAATAGATGACCCTAACTCCAAGACCACAACCAAACAAGGACAGGAAGTGAAACAAAGATACATAAATTCTAAGTCTATAGCATCTTAGTTACATATGACCTTAGCGCATCCACTTAGCAGCTATTGATCTATAAATAAAGACCTATTTAATTCTCAGATAATTTATTATAGTAACACAAAATACTCCTATAGTATTTGTAAATGGTTAGTTTTGAGTTCTTAAAGTATCCTTTGTAGTGTGTTATTAGGTTTGTTAGATTTGTTGCCCATCCTGACCATCCCCCGGTATATGCAAGTCAATTCCCGGACAGATATAGTTGATCAGGCTATATCCTTCCCAGACTTAATCCACATATACTAAGGCATACTCAAAATGTTCAACTCTTCTTCTTTTGCTTTATGTTTTCGCTAGTTATGATACCATGCGAGCATGTAATGTATGTATGTATACTTTAATCAAGAAAATCATTTATTTTCTAAAAGTATATTTATTTAAAAAATGCACAAATCAGAGACTATTAGTCCCAATTGTGTTTATAGTTTGTATATCTTATGTGGTTTGATATACTTAATTCACTATAAACTGTGCTCTGATACCAATCTGTCACACCCCCAAACCATGGATGGCGGAAACGTCCGGGGGTGGAGGACTTCATGTATAGTATCATAACAACAATTGTAATAGTAATTGAAGCAAACACAACCAACATATATATAATTGAAAAAGTGACATCATTGTATGAATTACATGTTTACGAATCAATTACAATATGTTGACAAAATATGAAATAGTAGACGCCTTAGCGCCCCATCCTCAAAAGCACTTGGTTACCTGTTTAATGATTTCCTGAGAATACAAGTTGTTTGAAAAAGTGTCAACACAAAGGTTGGTGAGTTCATAAGCTTTTGTTTGGTATTATTAAAAGCCTTTCGTTTGTAAAAGTAGTATTTGTGTTAGAAAATCCAATATTTTCCTTAATGTGTAAATGTAGTCTTAAAACCCAAAGACCGAAATGTACAAGTAATTTGTCATATTTATAGTAAAACAATGCAAGTTTAAATCGACATAAACTCGTTAAATTTTAATGAAGTTCCCGTAAATTCCAATGTTTATTAATACTTTATGTGAGTTTATTATAACCATACTATGACCAAGGTTGCCTAAAACGACGTTCTTCAGGCGTCGGAAATGTTATGACATTTGTCACCCCAGACCTATCGGTCTAACTGTTGCATGCAGTTTAGGTGTGAGTTTGTCAAACCCAATATAGATCTATACACAACTATCACGCTCTCCCTCAAGGAGACTCTGGTTACAATACATGACTTAATGGTAATTTGAAGTAAATGTCTCACAAAGTCATTAACGGAATTACGTGTTATGAAAACTTGGTACCGTATGGCCGTACCTTGCTTAATGAAAATATCCTTTGTATAAATGTACCCTTTTTAAATGTATGTGTTATGTAATGTATCATAAACTATACCTATTATAGTTTATCAACCAAGGGTAGTACGTAGTAATGTATGCAAACTATATTCAAAATAGTTTATTAAATGTTTGAATGTATCGGTTGTACTTTGATTATAATCACTTGTTATTCTTTATATTTTATATGTCCAAATCCATTTGTAAACTGATGTGTGTCTAAATATTAAGATAAAATGTCATATATTGCAATAACATATAATCACATAAAGATATACACCTCGCTCAACATGTTACAAGGTGAAATGAAATTGACAGCAACTTTTCGTTGAATACAGTTTCTGTTACTGTTCTTAGAAAATTTATAGAAAAATCATCAAAGCTCTAAATCCAAATCCGCAAATTCTGAGAGTTTGGAATATGAGTCTAGTTTGTTCTTAAATTTTATCATGATTTTTAGTGATCTCTAACAGAGGTGAAAATGTTCATAATCACAGACTGGTCCGGGTTTGCCTCTGAAATGACAGGCAGTTTTGTAAAAATCACCATAAATTGTAGAAAAATCATATGAAGATGTGCAAGTAGCCATTTTAAAGCTAAGAGTTTGAACTACTTGTACCTGGAACAGTTTTGAAAACTAAAATATTTAAGTTGACCAAAACAGTCCGTGATCGAAGTTCATCTTTTCTGATGTAATCTGATAGAAAAAGTTTAATTGTGTTCTTGATGATTTTACTTGTATTCCCCCCTTAAAACTTAAGAAAAACATGTAAATGTAGGGGTATGAACTCACCTTATGTGGTTTCAGTAGATGAAAGTGAGAGAGAGGAAGTATTCAACCCAAGAACACTAAGAAGATGTCTTGATGATTCGAGAATCTAACACCGAATAAGATGGAATTTGTGTAAGATATCAATGATTTGAGTAGAATGGAGTGTAATAATTATATGAATGATGAAGATACTTACTAATTGAAGAAAGAAATCCCTGAAGAAAGCCTTGAAGTTTTTGAAGTTGAGAGAAAAGATGAGAGAATTTTGGAGAGTGTCCTTTGGTTGCTAAGTGTAGAATGAAAGAACTTTATGGAGAATGAGGAGAGAGGATCAATCCTCCAGCTCTTAGAACGTGGGAAGAGCTGGAGATTGGGTGTAAAGGTCCACTAAGGAGACAAGGAGTAGTGAGAAAGAGTGGCTGATCATAGAGTGAGGTGGTGGTGGTTTGCTTTTGCCATAAATTAAGGAAAAGCAAATATTCCCTCAATAATTAGTTCAACCACTAATTCTTTTAATATATTTTTATAAAAACCCTGGAGATTTATATATTTTGGGGCCTTAGTTTATAAAATAAAGTTTTGGGTGAAAATCCCACGTTAAAATAATGAAAAACGGAGTTAAAACGAAGTCGTAGTCGAAAAACCGGTAAAAAGGGGCCGTCTGCGAGACCCCTCGCATGGAGGCCGGATTCGGACCCTTGCATGCGAGGCTGCTGTCTGATGGCTTCGGATTCGGTCTCCTGAGAGGCTTCAGCTTCGGTCCTGATGAGAGGCTTCGGATCCGAGGCCTCGGATGAGAGGCTTCGGTCCTGAAGCTTCAGTTCCAGGGCCTTAAGGCTATTTTACCCGTTTTTACCCCGTTTCAAGCGATTTTTGACCCGGTTAAGGGTCGATATAACCCAAATGATTACAAAAAGTTAAAGTAACTTTTGAGAGAGATTTGGGAGAGATTTCAAATAGAAAGAGATAGAGTGAAAACGATTTAGAGAGGTTTCGTTTGTGATTAATTTGAGTGTCCGGCTTCACAACGCAAGGTTCGTAAACCCCGTTAAACCGTGTTTTAGTGTCGTACACACTCCCGATGAGTGTGCAATAATTTTTTTATCGTTTTGGTTCAATGTTTACTGCATTTGAGACTTAGGAAATTCAACACACGAACTTTCCAAATAATGTTTCTCTCATTAAAATATTGCATTGTACAGTAATTACATAGTGTAAACCCTAATATACAAGGGTTAATTGAGTCGATTGGTTTTGACTTGTTGACTTTGTTTGACTTTGACTTG
This sequence comes from Lactuca virosa, assembly GCF_052849685.1. NCBI lineage: Eukaryota > Viridiplantae > Streptophyta > Magnoliopsida > Asterales > Asteraceae > Lactuca > Lactuca virosa. The sequence goes on from NC_136431.1 coordinate 57,885,708, forward strand.
ACTCAATTTTGACGGTTGTCACACGTAAGCAGTTTGAATTTGCTCTTGAGAGTACATTCACGACTTTCCTTTTCCTTCCAACCAATGATTGATGTTTCTTACATCACTTTCCCTTTCGCAAATGATGCTTTCACCTGTTGCTTCGAATAAGGGTTTGAAAAGTGTGGTTTTTTTAAGTTTGAAAGGTTCATTTTTCTTTCCTTGAACGTCCAATTTCTCAAACATTTGTTTTGAAAATGAAACTTTTTGTGGGTTTTGAAAACGATTTTGGTATCGATTACGATAACCAATACTGTTATGTTGCAAAACTTGTTGATTTTGTTGAAAACATCTTTGATCATAAGTTGGATTAAAATTCCTTCGTCCATTATTTTGAACAAAATTCATTTGATCTTTGTTTTGTACAAAACGTTCATTTTCATGATTTTGACCAAAACCTTTTTTAATATGATTTGAAAAATAGTTTCCATTTCCATAATGTTGAACATTATATGATCGAAATTGATTTTGAACATTGGTTCGACCTTTTGGAATACCATTTTGCTTTTGGGACGGTTTGTTTTGAAATGACGTCTTATTTTGAGAAAATGTTGACCTTTTCCTTTCAACACCTTTGGGTAATCTTTTGATTCTTCATAGACCTGTTCGACTACAACTCTAGGAATAGGTGTTTTATTTGAAACATCATCCTCATCTCTCACGTAGTCTTCTACCACAACATGTATAGACTTTAGAAGTAGAAGGTTGATCAATGTTAACCTTCGACATTGAATCATAACATATTTCTTTGCATTTAGCCATCGAATTGACATTAATAACATATAATTATGAACAATCAACACTCCCATCCACCTTAATTTCACTGATATTATCAGGATTATCTTCAATATCAGTAAAATTGTAACACCCGGTTTCTGGTACGTATTTAATTCCAAGTATTATTGTATTTTACCCTGGGACTCGACGAGTTGAAGGCCTAACTTGTCGAGTCGACTCGGCTTTGCGCGCGGATTTTAAGTGACCTACTCAACGAATCGGGAGACCGACTCGGCGAGTAGGAGTTGTCTGAGTGAAACCCTAAATTTGAGGGTTTGCACCCTATTTAAACAACTTATCTCCTCCCATATCAGCCTCCATCGTCCCTCACACTTCCAAAAGACCTTAAACTGAAACCTTAGCCTTGTTTGAGTGCTCTTAAGCCATTTTTGTGCATTCTTTGGTGATTGTGAAGCTTGAGAAGAAGAAAGGAGCTTGGGAGTTCCAGTTGAAGCTAGAAGATCCAGAGATTGTGTTTCATCTCCAGCTCATTTAAGGTAAAAAGCTTCAATGTTGACTTTCCATGTGTTTAATCATCTGTAGGGCTTGGGTTTTGGTATCTTTAGGGCATTTCTAAGCCATTTTCGGGTTATGGGGTGTAATGTGAAGTTATGGCTTCAGATCTTGGACTTTGGAAGGGTCTCATGGCATAAAGGTGCCAACTCTATGTCTATGAGACCCCCACGCATCTTGTAGGTCTCCATTTTGGTCCTTTTGAGCTTAAATACCCATGCATTGATGTAAAGTTCGTGACTTTACGTGTTATATCGACCCTAAGTGGTCAGATCTACCCTTTGGATGAGATGGGCTCAACAAAAATCGAGTTTATGGACATGGACTTAGTGGACTCGGCGAGTCGGGAAATGGTTCCTCGACCTTTGCTGTTTTGAGGAGTCTGGTTGAGTCTAGAAGAGGACTCAACAAAGATGGACGTGATTATAAGACCTGGAAATCATGGGACTCGACGAGTGTATGAACAAACTCGGCGAGCCCAAGGCAATCTCCCAACCCATGAAGATGGACTCGACGAGTTGTTCATACAACTCGGCGAGTCATAGACTGAACACATTCATATGAGGGAGATGAACTCGACGAGTTCAAAGGGAACTCGGCGAGTCGGTCGAAGATGGTCCCGATATTATGGTTGAAGAAAGACCCGTCGAGTTGTTGCTAGACTCGACGAGTAGAGTCGGGGAGTTGGATCATTTTGGAGGAATAAGGACTCGACGAGTTGGTAAACCAACTCGGCGAGTCAAGTCAACTGGAGGTTGACTTTGAACAAGATTTGGGTTGACCCTTATGGGGGTTGTGAGTACGAATTGATAACTTAGTAGAGTTGTCATGTAGGGATTGAGGAGTCGAGGAAAGTCGATTTTCACGTCGGGGACAGTTCAGACACTACGTGACATTGAGGTGAGTTATCTTCTAGTAGAAGTGGGTCTAAGGCACCAAGGCCGACCCACTAGTAGTTGATTACAGTTGAGATGATTGCCTTTGTGATAATTGTCTGGTTGCTATTACTTGATATGTTCTATGTGCCAGTATGCTAAGTTCTATGTGATAGTGGTAGTGCGAGGGGAATAGTCCCCTGATCGGTTGTTAGGACCGAAAGGTAGGTCGGACACCCAGATATGTCTGACAACATGTTTATGATAGTTTATTATGTGATAATAGTAGGGGTGAAATAGTCCCCGTGACCGGGTGAGATAGACCGGAGGGTAGGCAGGCACCCCAGAATGGCCTGACACGGGTAGTCAACACCCCAGAATGGCCTGACACGGGTAGGTCGGGCACCCCAGAATTGCCTGGCAACTTGTATGATTGTATGGTATGTGGTATGATGGGGGAACTCACTAAGCTTTGTGCTTACAGTTTCAGTTTTGGTTTCAGGTACCTCTTCATCCAAGGGGAAGGAGTCGGCGGCGTAGCAACGCATCACACGCACACATGGTTTCCGCAATGAGTTTTATGGGATTGTACTCTGATTTATATTACTGTTCGATGTTTTGATTTTGAGACATGTTCATAATGGTTTATGGATTGGTATGATGTTGACAATGTTTTCAGTAAACGATTTTATAAATTACTTAATTACAAAAGAAATTTTTGGACTCGAAATTTGGGATGTTACAAGTTGGTATCAGAGCCTTGGTTTGAGGGATTCGGACACACCCTCGGGGGTGTCTGGACTCAAATCGAGGGCTTGAAAGATTTTTACAAAAAAAAATATAGTTTTCTAAAATCTAAGTTAAGGAATTTTGAGAAAGAACAAGGTGTGTGATGCGTGCGACCGACCGAGCTCAAGTAAGTTTTCCCCAAGATACCCATACTTGTTATGTTATGCTATATGATATGATTATGAAAACTGCATGCTAGATTAGGGCTGAGGATCTAGGAAGGATGCCTTATATGTCTGTTGTATGAGCTTATTGAGCTGTATGCTAGGGCTGTCTAGTCAGCAGTAGGATAGCCTAGGTGGCTTATGCTTGATTTGGTTACTCAATGCACGAATGTTGCTTGCTTTGTGCTTGTAAGGGTTCTAGCTAGCCTTGACTAACTAGTAATTGGATATGTAACAGTATTCGAAAACTAGTTAGGGAAGGATGGTAGGGACTCCTTGAGCAGCTGATGGCGGAGAGTAGGTCGAAGAAGGCCCTAGGTCAAGCCTAGAATGAGATTAGCTTGGATAGCAGATTTGGTAAAAGGAATTTGGCGAATTCAAAGCAGTCCTTGAGGAAAGTACAGATAGATGTGGAAGGTAGTATGGGCCCTAACTACTGGAAGCAGAGGATCCGTACTCGAGTCAAGGGAGGCTGAGATGGAATCAAGGACCTGGAGAGCGTGCGAAACCTCTCGAGAGTATGTATGACCCTGACGTTTACATGTTTTATTTCAGAATGGTGGTTACGCGTCATGGAGCGGGAGGTTCAGGGTCTGGATCCGGTTCTGGATCAGGCTCGGGTGCGGGATCCGAGCAGGTTGATGACAGTTTGCGCGAGTTCATCACGTCTGAGATTACTAGAGGTATCCTTGAGTCGACCCCTATCATTTTCGGGTTGATCAAGGAGGGGATTAACGAGTTGATGGAGGAACGCCTCCAGGAATTCAGGAGGGACTCGACGTCCAGCCAGTCGGGTATGCGCACAATGTCCTTCAAGGACTTCAGGGGGAGTGGTGCGCCAGACTTTCACGGGGTGAAGGACCCCATTGCTGCCAGGAGATGGATCATAGACATTGAGTCTGCGCACTTGACGAGCTTCTGCCCGGAGGGGTCGAAGGTCCACTTTGCTACAGATTGTTAGAAGGATAGAGCTAGGGATTGGTGGGAGTCAGTCAGTGACTCACTGGGAGCCCCAACCATCGAGGCTATGACTTGGTCAGATTTCGTAACTAGGTTCAGGGCTGAGTTTGCGTCAGCTGTGGAGCTTCAGCAGCTGGCCAGAGAGGTTCTTGACATGAGACAGACGACCGAGACAGTGGCAGAGATCACTGCCAAGTTCAGGGAGAGGGCCTTGTTGGTACCTCAGTATGCGGGGGATGAGGAGATGCGGAAGACCCGCTACCATGATATGTTGAGGGTTGATATTCGGGAGCATGTCAGCTATTCAGCTTGCCTGACCCTGGAGTCCATGATTGCCAGGGCGCGGGAGAGGGAGATTGATTTGGAGCACCTCAAGAAGAGGAATGCAGAGACTGAGCAGGTTACGGGGGTTTCGGGAAAGAAACCCAAGGGATCCGACATTAGGTCGAAGGGCCAGCCGGGCCAGAGCCGCTGCAGTAAATGCGGCAGGCCGCATGAGGGAGCTTTTAGAGTGGGATCATCAGGCTACTACAAGTGCGACAAGAAAGGGCACTTTGGCAGGGGTTGTACTGCCCCCGCCCCCACAGTTCAGACATCAGACCTGATTTGCTTCCATTGCAATCAGAGGGGCCATAAAAAGGCCAACTGCCCTAGGTTGTCAGCAGCAGCGCCGGTGGTGGCGCCGACTCCAACGACTGCACGAGTTACGGATGGCCGGAAGGTCAAGACAAAGGCTCCAGTGGTGCGGAGCCGAGCATTTCAGTTGACAGCTGAGGAGGCACGCACCGCACCCGATGTGGTGACGGGTATGATTTCTTCTCTCTAAAATTTTATATTATGTCGTTGTGATTTTGATATGTTATGTTATGTGCTCTATTTAGGATCGTTCCATGTGAACGGTATTCCAGTTCAGGTGATGTTTGATTTGGGTGCTACCCGATCCTTTGTGTCTCTTGCACTCAGCAAGAGGTTTCCTGAGTATTCGGGCATGTTAGAGTGCCCCCTAGAGGTTGAGATTGCAGACGACCGATCAGTGCGGGCGTCAGAGGTTTTTAGAGATTGCGTTATGAGGTTGTACGAAGAGCGCTACTTGGTAGATTTGGTTCCCATACCATTGCGGGGGAACAAGGTTATCATAGGGATGGATTGGTTGAGCCCCAATGGGGAGGTGATCGACTGCACGCAGCAGTTGGTGCGGATCAGGACCCCAAGTGGGGGAGAGCTGGTAATTCAGGGAGAGGGGCCACAGCAGGAACCAGCCTTATGTTCAGCAGCAAGAGCTAGGCGCTATCTCCAGCAGGGGTGCGCAGGGTATGTCGCTTACGTATTGGATACCCGGGAGGCGCGTAAGGCGACGGTGAGTGATGTGCCAGTGGTACGAGAGTTCGCGGATGTATTTCCAGAGGAGTTACCTGGAATACCTCCGGAGAGGCAGGTAGAGTTTAGGATCGACCTAGTCCCTGGTGCGGCTCTGATAGCCAAGGCACCGTATCGGCTGGTTCCTCCTGAGATGCAGGAGTTGTCTACACAGTTGCAGGAGCTGTTAGATAAGGGATTCATTAGACCGAGCAGTTCACCCTGGGGAGCCCCGATTTTATTTGTGAAAAAGAAGGACGGGTTGCATCGGATGTGTATAGATAACCGGGAGCTGAATAAGGTAACGGTGAAGAACCGTTACCCACTCCTGAGGATTGATGATCTCTTTGACCAGCTTCAGGGAGCATCTTGGTTCTCCAAGATTGATTTGCATTCGGGATATCATCAGATGAGAGTCAGAGAGGAGGATGTGCAGAAGACTGCATTTCGGACGCGATATGGTCACTATGAGTTTGTGGTGATGCCTTTTGGGCTTACCAATGCTCCTACCGCGTTCATGGATCTCATGAACCGCGTGTGTAGGCCGATGTTGGATAGGTCTGTGATCGTTTTCATTGACGACATCTTGGTTTATTCCAAGACGCAGGAGCAGCATAAGGAGCACTTGCGGGAGGTTTTGGATACTTTGAGGAGGGAGAGCTTGTATGCTAAGTTCTCCAAGTGCGAGTTCTGGTTGCGCGAGGTGCAATTTCTTGGCCACCTTGTCAACCAGAATGGGATTTCGGTTGACCCGGCCAAGGTAGAGGCCGTGATGAGGTGGGAGGTTCTGAGGTCTCCATCTGAGATTCGGAGCTTTCTGGGGCTGGCAGGCTATTATCTGAGATTCATTCAGGACTTCTCCAAGATAGCCGTGCCCCTAACCCGGTTGACAAGGAAAGTCATGGTCTTTCGTTGGGGGCCTGAGCAGCAGGCCGCATTTGAGATGTTGAGACAGAGATTGTGCGAGGCGCCAATCTTAGCCCTGCGAGAGGGCATGGAAGATTTTGTGGTGTATTGCGATGCGTCCATCTTGGGTTTGGGCGCGGTATTGATGCAGAGAGGGCATGTTATCGCTTACGCTTCGAGGCAGTTGAAGCCTCACGAGGCGAACTATCCGACGCATGATTTGGATTTGGGGGCTGTTGTTTTCGCCCTCAAGATTTGGCGTCATTACCTCTATGGAGTTCGTTGTACCATTTACACGGACCACAAGACCCTGAGGTATCTCACGGATCAACGAAATCTGAATATGAGACAGTGTCGGTGGCTTGATGTGGCAAAGGATTATGATTGCGAGATCCTCTACCACCCGGGGAAGGCCAATGTCGTGGTCGATGCGCTTAGCCGCAAGGCAACGCCGATTAGGGATATCTGTATGAGGATGACGGTTGTGACTCCGGAGCGGATTCGGGAGGCCCAAGCCATGAAGGAGGAACACCTTAAGAGTGAGTGTATTGTGGGCCAAGTTTCCTCCTTTGATTATGACAGCCGTGGATTGTTGACGCTGCACCGTAGAGTGTGAGTCCCATATCATGGGGGTGTGCGCCAAGTATTGATGGAGGAGGAGCACAAATCCAGGTTTTCTATTCATCTCGGGGCGACGAAGATGTATAGGGATCTTCGTCTTGATTATTGATGGCCCTGCATGAAGAAGGACGTAGCCTGGTTTGTTGAGAGATGCCTGGCCTGTAGGAAGGTCAAGGCCGAGCACCAGAGGCCGCACGGCAAGACGCAGCCGTTGGACATTCCCATGTGGAAATGGGAAGATATTACTATGGATTTCATCACAAAGCTTCCCAGGACTGCACGGGGAGTTGATTCGATTTGGGTCATCATGGATCGGTTGACCAGGAGTGCCCATTTCATACCGATCCAGGAGAGCATCTCGGTCGAGAAGTTGGCCGATATCTACATTCGAGAGGTAGTAGCTCGACACGGAGTGCCAGTCTCAGTGATTTCAGATCTAGACGTGCGGTTTACTTCCAGATTCTGGAAGAAGTTTCACGACAAGTTGGGTACTCGTCTGCACTTCAGCACTGCTTTTCACCCGTAGACGGATGGTCAGAGTGAGCGGACCATCCAGACTCTGGAGGACATGCTGTGGGCATGTGTTTTAGACTTCGGAGGTAGTTGGGATACTTACCTTCCTTTGGCTGAGTTCTCCTATAATAACAGCTATCATGCGAGTAGTGACTGTCCTCCTTTCGAGATGTTGTATGGGAGGAAGTGCAGGACCCCGATATGCTGGGGTGAGGTTGGTCAAAGGGTCATGGGGAGTAACGAAGTGGTACTCAATACTACAGAGAGGATCCAGCAGGTTCGAAGCAGGCTTCAGACTGCTCAGAGTCGACATAAAAGTTATGCTGACAAGCGTCGATCGGACCTGGAGTTCCAGGTCGGGGATATGGTACTCCTGAAAGGGTCGCCTTGGAAGGGCGTCATTCGATTCAGGAAGCGGGGCAAGCTGGGCCCCAAGTATAATGAACCTTTCAGGGTTGTAGCCTGGGTGGGTAAGGTGGCATATCGGCTGGACCTACCAGCCGAACTCAGTCAGATTCACAGTACGTTCCATGTCTTCCAGTTGCGGAAGTGTCTGGCGGACGGTTCAATAGTGGTGCCTTTGGAGGATATTCAGGTGGATGACAGCCTGAACTACATCGAGCGGCCAGTGGCGATCCTCGACAGGAAGTCGAAGGATCTGAGGAACAAGAGGGTGGAGCTGGTAAAGGTGCAGTGGAAACACCGCAAGGGCTCAGAATGGACCTGGGAGCCGGAGGACGAGATGAGGGAGCACTACCCCGAGTTGTTTTCGGATTCAGCAGCAGACTTCGAGGACGAAGTCTAGAATAAGTGGGGGAAATTTGTAACACCCAGTTCTTGGTACGTATTTAATTCCAAGTATTATTGTATTTTACCCTGGGACTCGACGAGTGAAAGGCCTAACTCGTCGAGCCGACTCGGCTTTGCGCGCGGATTTTAAGTGACCTACTCGACGAGTCGGGAGACCGACTCGGCAAGTAGGAGTTGTCTGAGTGAAACCCTAAATTTGAGGGTTTGCACCCTATTTAAACAACTTATCTCCTCCCATATCAGCCTCCATCGTCCCTCACACTTCCAGAAGACCTTAAACTGAAACCCTAGCCTTGTTTGAGTGCTCTTAAGCCATTTTTGTGCATTCTTTGGTGATTGTGAAGCTTGAGAAGAAGAAAGGAGCTTGGGAGTTCCAGTTGAAGCTAGAAGATCCAGAGATTGTGTTTCATCTCCAACTCATTTAAGGTAAGAAGCTTCAATGTTGACTTTCCATGTGTTTAATCATCTGTAGGGCTTGGGTTTTGGTATCTTTAGGGCATTTCTACGCCATTTTCGGGTTGTGGGATGTAATGTGAAGTTATGGCTTCAGATCTTGGACTTTGGAAGGGTCTCATGGCATAAAGGTGCCAACTCTATGTCCATGAGACCCCCACGCATCTTGTAGGTCTCATTTTTGGTCCTTTTGAGCTTAAATACCCATGCATGGACGTAAAGTTCGTGACTTTACGTGTTATATCGACCCTAAGTAGTCAGATCTACCCTTTGGATGAGATGGGCTCAACAGAAATCGAGTTTATGGACATGGACTTAGTGGACTCGGCGAGTTGTTCTTGGGACTCGGCGAGTCAGGAAATGGTTCCCCGACCTTTGTTGTTTTGAGGAGTCTGGTTGAGTCTAGAAGAGGACTCAACAAAGATGGACGAGATTATAAGACCTGGAAATCATGGGACTCGACGAGTGTATGAACAAACTCGGCGAGCCCAAGGCAATCTCCCAACCCATGAAGATGGACTCGACGAGTTGTTCATACAACTCGGCGAGTCATAGACTGAACACATTCATAGGAGGGAGATGAACTCGACGAGTTCAAAGGGAACTCGGCGAGTCGGTCGAAGATGGTCCCGATATTATGGTTGAAGAAGGACCCGTCGAGTTGTTGCTAGACTCGACGAGTAGAGTCGGGGAATTGGATCCTTTTGGAGGAATAGGGACTCGAAGAGTTGGTAGACCAACTCGGCGAGTCAAGTCAACTAGAGGTTGACTTTGAACAGGATTTGGGTTGACCCTTATGGGGGTTGTGAGTACGAATTGATAACTTAGTATAGTTGTCGTGTAGGGATTGAGGAGTCGAGGAAAGTCGATTTTCACGCCGGGGACAGTTCAGACACTACGCGGCATTGAGGTGAGTCACCTTCCAATAGAAGTGGGTCTAAGGCACCAAGGACGACCCACTAGTAGTTGATTACAGTTGAGATGATTGTCTTTGTGATAATTGTCTGGTTGCTATTACTTGCTATGTTCTATGTGCCAGTATGCTAAGTTCTATGTGATAGTGGTAGTGCGAGGGGAATAGTCCTCCGATCGGTTGTTAGGAACGAAGGGTAGGTCGGACACCCCAGATATGTCTGACAACATGTTTATGATAATTTATTATGTGATAGTAGTAGGGGGTGAAATAGTCCCCATGACCGGGTGAGATAGACCGGAGGGTAGGCAGGCACCCCAGAATGGCCTGTCACGGGTACTCAGCACCCCAGAATGGCCTGACACGGGTAGTCAGCACCGCAGAATGGCTTGACATGGGTAAGTCGGGCACCCCATAATTGTCCGGCAACTTGTATGATTGTATGGTATGTGGTATGATGGGGGAACTCACTAAGATTTGTGCTTACAGTTTCAGTTTTGGTTTCAGGTACCTCTTCATCCAAGGGGAAGGAGCCGGCAGCGTAGCAGCGCATCACACGCACACATGGTTTCTGCAATGAGTTTTTTTGGGATTGTACTTTGATTTATATTACTGTTCGATGTTTTGATTTTGAGACATGTTCATGATGGTTTATGGATTGATATGATATTGACAATGTTTTCAGTAAACGATTTTATAAATTACTTAATTACAAAAGAAATTTTTGGACTCGAAATTTAGGATGTTACAAAAATTTTGTTGAGAATCAGATGTCGAATTCTCACTCATATTCAGAATTTTAACTTGTTCACTTTTAGTTAGAGTTTCATTAACAATATACAAAAGATTATCAACATTTAAACATTCATCAATCTTAACTATTCCACATGCATATGAATCATTAAGAACTTTATCATAGTCAGATATTTTTTTTCACAATCATAAGAAGTTGCATCTACCCTTTCTTTCTCATAAGCTAAGAAAGGAAGTAACTTTTGATGCTGTTATTTGCATATATCAGATGAATGATGCAATTCAGTCAACTTAGCATACAAATGTTTTGCAGAATTATACTAGATATTCCTCTGTTTAACTAACAACATGTTATCAGTCCTAATAGAATCTCTATCTACTGTAACATTCCTTAGTTGAAACTTTAAATTCTCAATAACACTCTTCTTAACTTCCAATTTGTTTCAAACATCATATAGCAATGATTTCGATTGTTCAACTTCTCTACTCATGGAAATCAACATATTATTAAGACAATAAAGAGTATCATCAAAATTTGTTAAAACTACATGATATTTATTTGAAGGAATATTAAGAGATTCAAGATGATTACGTACCTTCGACGTCATTGGAGATTTGTCAGCATCTGTCGAGACAAAGCATCTTCCTGAGATCTTCTCATTATCAGAACCACCTTCTTCGAACTAAGTATACATTGCACCATGCGTAGGATTTCTCATTTCTTCATCAGCAGACCCCGAAGACCAGATCTGATATGTAACATCATCATCATCTTCTCCTTTAGCCATCAAGGAGATTCCTTTGGTTCGAGCCGTTGTCTCCCCAATCTTTCTTGCATAGTATGCTTCGTCCTTCACTCTCTCATTCTTTCTCAGCATACAGTCTTTTGCTAAGTGATTCGACCCATTGCAGTAATTGCAATCATAATCCGAATCACCTTTGAGTAGGGGTGAGCGCGGTGCGGTGCGGTTCGGTGCGGTTATTAGCCAAAACCTCACCACTAACCGCAAATGCGGTTAATCCATTTTCAAAACCGCATGGTGTGGTTATTTTTGCGGTGCGGTTAGGTGGTTATTTTTGTGGTGCGGTTTTGTTTTTTCTGTGTTGCGGTTATTAACCGCATGTATTTGGTGTTGTTATTTTGTGTGGTTTTTAACCACAGTTTAGAGTTCAAATAGTTTTAAGAGTTCAAACATATTACTTGTAATAATAAAAAAACCATAAGGTATAAGACAATTAACTATTTAACTTAAACCACAAACAACTAATATCTTAAAAACGTCAAATCAATAGTAATTAACAATAAATATCTTAAAATTGTCTAATTTCATCATTTTTCAAAATTAAACATAAGAAAAACCAACACTTTTGTCTTGTATTATTTTATCCGTTTTTCATTCATGAAACTTATCTTATTTTTAATATTTAATAAACTAATAATTGATAATAAAAAAAATTATATATAATATATGCGGTGCGGTGCGGTTTTTTTGCGATTTTTGAAAACTAATAACCGCACCGCACCGCAAATTTGCGGTTTTTGAAAAACAAAAAACCTCACCATCGGTTTTTATTGCGGTTGCGGTTTTTCGGTTGCGGTTTATGCGGTTACTTTTAGTTGTGGTGCGGTTTTTGCTCACCCCTACCTTTAAGCTTCATCTGTTTCTTCTCAACCACATTCTCAACTTCCTACTTTTCCACTTTCGACTCGACCTTTACACTTTTTCCTGATGAGGTATTCCCCTCAAACTCATTGTTGTTCTTATATTTCAGATTGAATGGATTTTTGAAGAACTTCTTCACTTTGTTATTCGAATAGTAAGCCACTGCTTCATCTTTAGAGTTAACCAGAAAGCCTTCTTCCTCAAGTTTTTCTTCTTCATCATATTCGACTTCAGAATCCTTGGCAGTCACTTTTGACATCAGTGCCAATGGGCCACCCAATCTCAACTTTCCTTTTTCATCAATTTCATTTATCTCACTTTCATGGGCTTTAGTTTTGATCATTATACAGATCAACCAATGAATAAACATCGAATCTCTCTTGAGTTTTGATCATCAGGCTAATATTTCTACATTCTTTTCTCAATCCCATCAGAAAAGTAAGATTGTACTCTAGAGTCGAACGAGTAACACCATATCGTGTGCATTTGAATATCAATTCGTTAAAACAATCATAATAAGACTCTATTGATTCGTTGTCATTCTGCTTGAACTCAGCCATATCCAACAAACATTGCTTCACAAAGCTTTTGTTTGTCTTTTCCTTGCCTTGATATTTTTCTTTCAATGTTGTCCCAAATCTCCTTTGTTGTCTTACAACTCCGGACGTAGTTGTAAACTACTGGTGGAAGAGCACCACGTAGTTCACAAAGACATTTCCTGTCATTTGCTTCCTGTTTACTCTCTCGCAATGCCACATCAACAGAAGAACCAACAGTTCCAACTTCTTCAAGCATGTCAGGACGATAATTTCCACTTTTGATGCATCTCCAAAGATCTTCGTCTATTCCATCGAGATAATCCTCCATTTTGTCGGCCCATTGCTCGTAGTATTCAGGAATGAGCATTGGAATCTGCGTAGATGATCCAAGCAAGTGCTAGAAACTCGACATCATATTCATGTTAAAGTTCGCCATTGTTGTACAGACAAATGAGATTTTAGATTCAAAAATAGATCTGAAAGGATAATCAAACAGAAATTGACCTGTAATCACTCGATCTAACAAATAGAGTGCAAAATCAAAACAAAACAATCAATTGAATCAAGTTTTCCGATTCAATATTGTGGAAAACTTTGAATCGGAAAGAACGATTCAAAAAATATGAAAAACATGAGAAAACAAAAATTGATTGAATGTATCCTGCTCTGATACCAATTGATGTGAGTTAGATTCGAGTAACAAACACATAATCAATCAAAGAAAGCTATAAGAACACGTCATGTAAATAAGATCCAATTGGCGCATATTTGTCTGTAAAGAGTACAAAGAGTTTGAGAGTGTTTTACAAATTTAAGAGCACAAAAGTTACTCTCGACTCAAGTACCTACCATATTTATAGGACAATACAGACACAACGAAAAATACAATGACTCAACATTCTAGCTTCGAAAACGAAATATGCCTTGTAAATAGATATAGAGTCGAAATCACTTGGATTTCGAACTCTTACATACTCAGTACATTTCGAATCCTATAAAACCTTACATCCAATTTTTGAAAAGTTTGAACTTTTTTTTTTGAAAAAAATGCAAATCACCACCATATTTTTACACTTTTGTCCTTTATTTTTTGGGTTTATTCCACAAAAGCCATTATATTCACAACCTTATTCTGTTTTATCCCCAACTTTATTTTTTGCTCCTCATTTGCTATTATAGTTTAGAAAACATTTTATTTTTGGGCTATTGTCTGTTCATCGACAGGTCATGATGACATGTCAGTTTCATATTTTTCACAGTTTGTATTTAGCCTAACATTTACGTATGACTTTGCATTTAGCTCCAACATTTTCCCCATTTGCCATTATTTTTTAGAAAAAAAAATCCATTTTAGTCATTGGCCAGTCATAAATAGGTATTTTAAAACATAATAGCTTACAATGAAAAAGGAAAAAACAAAGGCAAGAGTCGAAACTGTGATTTCTCCTTGAGAGTAGGGCGTGTCAGCTAGTAAGCGAATGACTCTCTTTTTTGTATTATCAGTGTTTGCTATATTTAATGTACACATGCATTTTAAAATGAAGGAAATAGACCTAGTGTAAGTCTCAAGTCCGAGACATCTAATAAAGGACGTGACATGTTAATCTTTGAGCCAATAAAAATTGTCATTTCTTTGGTTTCTCAATAAATATGTCATTAGAAATATTTGGTTTCTCAACAAACATGTCATTAAAAATAACCAATTGTTTCTTATATGAGTTACAAATGAATTAACAATTTTGATTTGCCTAAAGATTAACATGTCATGATGTTTATTAGATGTCACGGACTGAAGACTTACACTAGGTCTTTTTTCTTCATTTTAAAATACATGTGCACATTAAATACAACAAACACTGATAATACAAAAAAGAGAGTTATTAACTTATTAGCTAACACGCTCCGCCCCCTCTAGGAGAAGTCACCGTTTTGACTCTTTAGAAGTATTTGGTTTCTTAATAAATATATCATTAGAAATAACTAATTGTTTCTTAGATGAGTTACGAATGAGTTAACAATTTTTATTAGCTCAAAGATTAATATGTTATATTGTTTATTAGATGTCACGAACTCATGATTTACAGTAGGTCTTTTCCTCCATTTCAAAATACATGTGTATATTAAATACAACAAACATTGATAATACAAAAAAAAGTCATTACTTAGTAGCTAACACGTCCCATCCTTCAAGGAGAAGTCGCAGTTTCAACTCTTGTCTTCATATTTTCATTTTTTCATTTTAAGTTATTACGTTTTAAAATACTTATTCGTGACCGACCAATGACTAAAATGTATTTTTTTTTCTAAAAAATAACGTCAAAAGGGGAACCAAAAAAAATGTTGGGGCTAAATGCAAACTCATACGTAAATGTTGGGGTTAAATGCAAACACATATGTAAATATTGTGGCTAAATGCAAAGTGTGAAAAATACAAAACCGATACGTCGTAATAAACTGTTGGTGACCGGTCAAAGACCCAAAAATAAAAAGTTTTCTAAAATATAATGACAAATGAGAGACAAACTTGTAAATATAATAGTTTTGGTGAAATAAACCCTTTATTTTTCTTAAAGTTGGTCGATAATGGAAGAAAATTTAAATTGATCATTTCCAATTTCCAACATCTGACCTCCTCCGGTCCTCCCGCCAAAATCAAACGAAAAAGTTGAAGGAGACGGCGATAGAAAACCCTCGAATCCCATTAGTTTATCTAGATTTATCGCACTGACAGAGAGACGATGACAATGATGAGCTCCGGGAAGCAAATATCTAGTAATGGAGGCGAAATCTCACAAAGTTTGGCTAAATATTTCCCTCAAATCGACTATAAACATGCCGATGGGAAGAACAAGATGCAACTCACGAAGACGCTTTACGAACAATTTTTCTCCACTGCTGACGGATTAGACTTCATCTCTCAGGTCATGTCTCCGTTTTTCTCTATGTATATACATATATGCTGAAATGTGAACAAAAACGGGGAAATCTACCATTGATTTGATTTTGGTGATTGAGGAGTGCCTGAGCAAACTTAAACTGACAAGTTTAAGTGTTTATGAGGAGATTAGAAACCTCACAGCAACGTCAATTTAAATCCCATAAACTTCAATGTTCGTGTTAAATTGCAAACCAAAACCAGGGTTAATTTCTGAATAGTTTTTAGGCGTACATGATCTCTGCCATAATTGGAACTTGATAATCAGAATCATAACCAAAATACTGAAATTTCCTGTCCAAAATAATGTAAAGTTGCATCAATTGTACTTAAAACCTCTTAATTGATACTGATACAGTTTACTTGCAACATCTAGGTAAAGAAAGAAGACATCTTGTTCATTTTGCCACTTGATTTCCAACATTTCCGGAAGGTATGTATGCTTGAAGAATTCTACGATGCTTTAGAAAGAAACCCCAAAGAAGCTCTTCTATGCATGAGTGCAGCAGTACACACGGTAAAAACACCATTTTCTAATTTTCTTTCATCTTCTTATGTCATTAATGGATTCTAAACCTAATCACCAACTTCTACTGAAAGCAGACCCTTCACTCCAAATCAAACGATGAAGAGTTGGATGAACATGCAAAGGTAAACATCCGCCTACACAATCACCCTGACTCCATGATTGCTTTAAAGAACCTGAAAGCAGCTTACATTGGTATGTAACATTTTCACAACATTGTTATGCATACACAGATACACTGTAATCTATCTTTTACCTAATTAGTAAAAATCCACCATGATTGTATTACAGAAAGACTTGTTTCTGTTCGTGGCACTGTAGTAAAAGTTAGCACTGTGAAGCCATTAGTGATACAAATGAGTTTCACATGTTCCAAATGTGGGACCACCATTGCACGTGACTTCCCAGATGGGAAATTCTCACCTCCTTCAAGCTGTGGAACACACGGATGCAAAAGCAGAATTTTTAATCCAATTAGGTCTAGTGCAATACCAATAGACTTCCAGAAAATAAGGTAAGATACTTTTCTTACTTTTCAGAATCTTTGTATGTTTTTGTAACTTTTTCTTTACTTTTAGAATTCAAGAGCTGTTGAAATCTGAACATCATGAAGAAGGTCGTGTGCCTAGAACAGTGGAATGTGAATTGGTTGAAGATCTTGTGGACCTGTGTATCCCTGGAGATGTTGTCACTGTGACTGGTATTATAAGGGTGATTAATAATTACATGGATATAGGAGGAGGTAATAATAATAATAATACCCTTTATTTTTCTTTACATGATGTTTTTCTTTCTTATTCTTGATTGTTGGATGAATTAGGAAAATCAAAAGGGAGGAATCAAGGGTTATATTACTTGTATCTAGAAGGAGTATCAGTTAAAAACTCAAAGTCACAATCTGAAGAAACAGAAGCAGTGGCTAAAGCTACAGACTTGTTGGATTTATATTCTTTCAGTCAGAGGGATTTGGAATTTGTTTGTAAATTTTCTTTAGAGCATGGTTCAGATGTGTTTCGTCAAATACTTCAATCAATTTGCCCCTCCATCTATGGACATGAACTTGTTAAAGGTACATAAGGACCAAAATTGCAATAATCAGCTATACTCGGGGACCAAATGTGTAATTTACTCTATTTTGTTTGAACAGCTGGAATTACATTGGCATTGTTTGGAGGTGTAAGAAAGAATTCAATGGATCAGAATAAGGTTCCTGTTAGAGGAGACATTCATGTCATAATTGTTGGTATGAAGTTTTTTAAAATAAATACTCAATATTCTTTTTAAAAAAATTTAAAAACAGTCTAATTTTAGAAATATTAGGTGACCCTGGACTAGGGAAAAGTCAACTCCTGCAAGCAGCAGCTTCAGTTTCACCACGTGGTATTTATGTTTGTGGGAATGCCACAACAAATGCTGGCCTCACTGTTGCTGTGGTCAAAGATTCAATGACTGGTGATTATGCTTTTGAAGCTGGTAAGTTTTTTTTTTCTTAGTAAGTTACAGTTTTGGTCCCTAAGAATAGTTGATTTTTTCATTTTTGGTCCCTGAGTATAACTGATTTTTGCAAATTTGGTCCCAAAAATACAATCATTTAACTTGAAACAAGGACCAAAATTGCAATAGAAAAACTTTTGGGACCAAAAATTGAAAGAATCATCTATACTCAGGGACTAAAAATGTAACTTTCTCTTTTTTCTTTAATGTTTTGCAGATGTTGAACTAATTAAAATCACACATCTAAAGTATTATGGTTTTTTTTTTTTTTTTTTTTTCAATAGGTGCAATGGTACTTGCAGACAGGGGATTGTGTTGTATTGATGAATTTGATAAAATGACAGCAGAACACCAAGTAGGTTTATTTATTTATTTATTAATTTCAATATCAACATCAGATACCCAAAAAAAAAAGTTTTATTTATTTATTTTAATATTATAAATTTATAACCACAGGCTTTATTGGAAGCAATGGAGCAACAATGTGTCTCTGTTGCAAAAGCAGGACTTGTAGCAAGTTTATCAGCTCAAACAACTGTTTTAGCAGCAGCAAATCCAGTTGGTGGACATTACAAGTACCCAATATTTTAAATAATTTATTTATTTATTTATTTTTCAAAGTTGATTGCTATTTTTGGTTACAGCCGTGCGAAAACAGTGAACGAGAACTTGAAAATTAATTCCGCTTTGCTGTCACGATTTGATTTGGTCTTCATTTTGCTTGATAAACCCGATGAGTTACATGACAAACGAGTTTCTGAACACATCATGTCTGTAAGTCAACTCAATCGGTCAATCCCTTTATATATATATATATATATATATATATATATATATATATATATATATATAAACATTATATTCGTTTTTTGTTCTTTCTTGTAGTTGCATGTAGGGAATGGTGATCATTCACAAACTGTGAACAAACTTACAAATGTAGTAGCATCTCAAAGTGTTGGTGAAAAAAGTGGTTCATTAGTCTCGAGACTGAGACTTGATCCGGGAAAAGATATTGATTTTGTTCCATTACCCAGTCCTCTTCTCCGTAAATACATCGCTTATGCAAGAACTTATGTCTTTCCAAGGTATTGTAAGTGGCAGAGTGGTTTTGCTGTCACGATCTACTGAGATTCAGCCCTGTGTCGTTCAGATTCGTTAAGAAACTAAAATACAAACATTTTTTGGTATTCTGGTATCAGGATGTCAAAACCGGCAGCTAAAATTTTACAACAGTTTTATTTAAAACTAAGAGACCGTAACACGTCTGCTGATGGGACGCCGATTACAGCGAGACAGTTGGAAAGTTTAGTACGGTTGGCGCAAGCACGCGCTAGGGTTGAATTGCGAGAAGAAATAACCGTTGAAGATGCTCTGGTTAATTTAAAATTTAAAATTTATATGCAAATCAATAATGTCATGGTTTTTAATTTTATGTTGATAGTATTTGTTTATACATGATGTAGGATGTTGTTGAAATAATGAAGGAGTCATTGTATGATAAGTATGTTGATGAGCATGGGCATGTGGATTTCACTAGGAGTGGTGGGATGAGTCGTCAGAAAGTAACCAAGAGATTTTTGAGTGAATTGAATAAGCAATCGGAGTTGGAACAAAAAGACTGCTTTCATATCTCAGTATGTTTTTTCTTTTTTCTTTTTTTCTTTTTCATCAACTGTTGTTTGGATAAATGACATGTTTTTTTAATTACTTTGTCAGGAAATTAGAAAGATGGGTAAGAAGATTGGGGTAGGAGATTCAGACATTGAGATATTGGTGGAGAATTTAAACACAGCTGGATGTCTGATACTTAAGGGTTCACAAACATATCAGCTGCAATCATCATCTTATTCCCGAAGTCAATTGTCAAGATGACCAAACGTAGTTCTTGTTCTTAATAATCTAAGATAGCTTCTATTATATTATTTTGATTAATAATTCATTTTTGTGAATATTCGTTTAAAATATCTAAGCCTTTTTAACTTAACATAAAAAATAATCAAAAGCCTAACATATATTGTACATACTCTACAAGCAATACATAATAACATATAACATATAACATATAGCCTCAACAACAAACACTTGAGAATGAGATTAAAAAGAATGTCATCCAAAAAGCTTCTTGCTACTTTGTGCCTTGCAGCTGCCAAGTTTCAGCAAACAAAATTAAGTTAGATTCCAATTTTATTTTCTTTATTAAAATTTTGGAAAGATTTTTTGAAATAGAAATCATTGAATTGGGACTTTTTTCAAAGACCATTAATGTATTTTAGTAGACCTGTGAATGTGACTGTGATTATAACTGTAACTGTGAGTTATCTTGATCAGGTTGCAGTTGCACCCCTTCTTTTCTAACAGATCCATCATGTTCACCCTTTAACAGGATTCATACAAATCAATTCAATCATCTTATAACAAAAACAATAATTAATCTATAACTAAAGTTATTATAGATAATAAAAACAAAACCTTACAAAAAGTGTACCTGTGACTGTGATTGTGACTCTGACTGTGAGTTGCCTTGATTAGGCTGCAGTTGCGCCCCTTCTTTTCTAACAGACCGTAAATCATGATCTTTTATAGATCTTAGGTACTTGCCCTTTAACAGGATTCATACAAATCAATTCAATCATCTTATATAATAATCAAATGATAATTAATTGATGTGTGTTGAAAACTTTACTAACCTCAATCTGCCACATCCAATCAGGAATGGAAACAAGTAGAAACATCAACTCATTAAGTCATTAGTAACAAGTGATCACATCATATCATATTCATGAATTAAATACATGAAAGCTAAAAAAACATTACCTGAGTTACTTGTCTGTATTTTTTCAGGTATGCATTAAGTGGATTAACATAATCTTGAAACCCTAGTCTGTTCATTGCCCATATCAGATCATCACCATTAAGGGTTTGCCTCTTGTCCTTTCGACACTTGTCACTCGCCCTAAACATTCCATATAATATATAAACAAGAGAAGAGATATAGTAATGGATATATCATATATGTATATACGTACTCGCTGGTGATAAAGCTGATGAACACAGAAACGCACTCGAGATAAGTCTGTTTAGCATCCTTAGCAATCTTCGCATCAGGGGGTAACACCTTCCCCTTCTTTATCATCCGATGGATATTCGCAATCGGCAAGAACAAGTCCTCATCCAGCCCCAGAACGTTCGATGACGGCGACCGAGGACTCCGATTCCCACCCCCATTCTCGTGGCTCCCGCTCCCGCCGCCTGGACTCGACGGACCTTCTTCCGCCATTCCAGACCCAAAGCCCTAGGCTAAAATACATCTTTCTCATCAAAATCCTTGTATCGAGGTACAAATTACAAGATAAAATTTCGTCGATTTGGAGTGAAATTGTAGACTTACCGATCGAGGGAGAAATTTTCGTAAATTTGGGCGCGAGAAGGTCGTTGTAAGTTGTATCAACAATTCAACATTCAACTGGCTGTACTTGTATATGATATGATGGTGTGTTTCTGCCACTGTTCTGGTTAAGAGGAGTGATCGCATGAGATGTCACCATTTAAGTTTTAACTACTACTATTTTACTTTGTAAAGAGCATTTCCAAATTACTACTATTTTTTTTAATACACAAATCTTAAAATTTAAAAAGTAATTATCTTCATCTTCATCTTCGTGCCTAATAAAAACCTCTTTTAAACGCCACATGTCTATCTTTTATACAAGCCTTCTGCCACGTGTCAATTTTTTGTTCACTCCAATTTTGGTTTCCCGCTCAAACTTTTCTATGTAAAGTTATATCCGATTTTTTGTTTTTGATTACAAAACATCTCATAAAATCAGCAACAAATATTCCACAAATCAAGCTAATAGCAAGAAATCAGGAGCAGAATTTTGAATGAGATCTTATGTTGTCTTTATATACAGAGACGATGTGTGATCTAGGTTTTTTTTACTGCGATTACTCTCTGCTCCTAATCCCTAATCGATCATTTATACACAATCTCGACAGAAAATTGAAAATCAGCGGTACATTATTTCTCCTATGTCTTCTTCCTTGATTTTGTTTAATCGACTGCTTCATCTCTGTATTTTCTTCCTTTGATTTTTTAACGCTTTCAGGAAAATGATACATATATCTAAAACCGATTCAAAACTTACGTGAAACACAATAACCATGAAGCTTATGAGCCACTGTGAAATCAGATATGTATGTCTTTGAGGTTTTGTTTTCATAAATTGTAAAGGGAAAAAGGCTAATAGATCCAACTTTTGTGAAACGGTGCAAAAATGATGTTTCTTGGGGTTTTGCTGTTAGAATTTATATATAAAAATTAGTATTTGTGCTTTTTCGATTGCAGAATAAAATAGTGAAGTAAAGGAGATTGCTTTGAGAGGGAGATACTGACAAGAGAAGACGAGAAACAGGATGAAGCCACAAACTATGTCGTCGCTGCTGGTGCTCAATGGTTTCTTGAAGATATTTGATTTGTTCCTTATAAACCAACAGACAGCCTTCTTAATATATTTTTTTTCTATATATTTATTTCTTTTTATCTTTTGAATTTACTTTTTCATATACTATGTATATTAACTGTTTGATAAAATGTCTCAACGAACAAATACAACTTAAAGTATGTCGGGTAAAAATCCTAGCTTTTTAAATGAATTCACAGCAATTGGTATCAAGCCTCAACTAATGAGGGTGGTACTGATGGTTAGAAATTTGGGGACACATGTGTGACTAAGTCACGGTCTGATTTACAAATGCAGGGTGGCTGCTGGTATTGGAAACTTCCCAATTATTTTGTGAAATGACCTCATAAATATTCATTGGTACCAGACGACTTATTTTGGGGTCGTGGAATGAGCAAGCAACAAGGTTTGCTGAAGTAGTAACAAACTTTCCTCTGATTTTGTTATTTATAACAGTCTACTTATGTTATTAACTAAAAATATGTTTATATTCGTTGCATTTAGATGAAAGTATCTTTGTATTCGTTGCATTTAACACTGATACATATATTCCAAAATCAACATTGCTCAAACAGGTATCAAAATCAGAAAATTTGGTGTTAGATTTTACCATATCTATTTTAATGTTACTGTATCTCAACTTTCATGTGTTGGTTCAGGTCTGTTTCATTATTCTATTCATTTTATTAATATATATATTAATTAATATTCTTTTTTGTATGATTTGTTTTTTTTCTATGAATATATGCAGGATCATCAAGGAATGTCAAATATAGCACCAACTAATACTCTGTTGTGCATCCTGTGCATTACCAAGGGTTAAAGCGGATTTATGGAGGATTCTGAAATTGTTTTAGATTAATGGAGGATTCTGAGAATGTTTCGGAAGCTAGGATTCAAGAATTCATAAATAATCTTCGGATTTTATATCCCCAAAGGCTCTTTTCCAAGTAATAATATAAACTTCTTTGTCACCTTTTCACTTTATGTATAAGTTTTGAGCGTTTTTTTTTATCTATTTGGATGTTTGGTTGACATGTAGCAGTGGAATAACTTCTCATATAGTGTACTATAGCATCCTACTTTCTAAATATACTCACTTAAAGCAGTGAAAACGCATTGTAAATTGGATGAAACTTCTTTAAATGGGTTTATTTTTCAGCCACAATGTTGATCAAAAAGAAAGTAGAATGCTATAATTTCGATAAAATTTTCAAAGTACATTGTCTTAATAAGAATACTGCCACTACTTTGATCTACCAATTATTTTTAGGACTTGTAAAAACCGGTTGAGAATAAAAATTAATTGACGGAGATGTTGGATTTTTGTTTTTCTTTATCAATTTCTTCTTACAGTGTTTGTTCCAGAAGTTTTCTATTGAATTATCGGATTGTCCACGTAGAAACTCAACAATTTCTGCCCATCTGCAAATACAAAAAATGAATCACTATTTAAATCCATAATAATTAAAAACTTCAAATATGTTGAATAATTTTGTCCTAACATTATTCCTTGAAAAAGCTACGTATATTTAATTTTAGTTTTTTACAAATGAAGCTGTGACTTTGAGCCAAATTAACTAAATTCATGTCACAAATTTGCTTTGTTATACGGTTAAACTGATCTGTAGATAGACGTAGACATCCTGGAGTTCTTGGTGAGCAAGAGAAAGTATTTACCAAACCTATTCAAGAAAAACTTTTTATCCTTATTGTTTTTGTTCATGTTTTCTGTAAAAACAATCATTGATCAGGTTTTGGTGTGTCTTTTTGATTTGTGTTGGAGGTATTCATATTTGATTTTAAGTTTAATGATTGACTTTGAATTTTGTTGCAGTCTTTGAAAAAATAATGTTTGACATAGAAAACATGATAAAAATAGTGGAAGCCCATGTGAATACATTTGATTTTGTCGTGAATACATTTGTAAAATATCTTGCATTATAGATGCTAAAAATGTGTTCAATATCATATTTTATATAAAAATGTGGTCAATGACATGTTTTATACTAAAGTCAAAATGAGAAGTAATATTTATCAAGATTAAATACTTAATCAATTAAAGTCAAAGTTGAGACCTAAGAGATATAACCCTATTCTAATAAGTTTTTTTTTATAATATTTTAATAATCAAAATTATTAACATAAAATATAAAATGTAAAACATAATTATTGTATATAAAGTCATGTTTTACATGTTTTAAATATTTTTTTTATTATGCATAAGAACTAAGATCTTTTAAAAAAAGGTTTTTATATGATTTTGACTTTTTTTGTTTTAAATACCAAAAATAAAATGTCAAAATGCATAAGAAATGAAATTGCAATATTGTTTTCTTCTTTTAAATTAATAGAATTTTTCAAACTAAAATTGAAGTACAATGTTATTAACTAAATTATGGGTATTTATGGTTAAGGGTGTGTTTCAGATTCATTTTTTTTAACTTAAAAGTCCTTTTGTAAAAAAGATTTTTTTTTAAAAGAACTTTTTCTAAAATGATGTCTTTAAAATGTATTTGGTTTGATTTTAAGAGATAAAAACCAAAAGTCACAAAAAGATTAGATTTTATGACTTTTAAAAGACTTTTTTTTTGTTAATGGTAAAAAGTTGATTTAAAAGAATTTTTCTATTTTCCCAACATCTTTTGGATTTTTTTAACTTTTTGGAAAAGTTAAAAGTCCAAAAGTTGTTTTAAAAGGAAAGCCAAACACCCTCTAAGACTTTTTTTTAATGCCTATGTTATTTAATATTATCTCGTGTGTACATGGGTTATAACCTAGTATTTTTATAAGTACATTACACTCGTCCCTTGGAACTTTGGATAGTCTTTGTTTGTCCTTAATTATTTTTTTTAACTAGATCCTCCTTAATATTCTTAGTTGCTAGTTTAGTTAAACTCATGGATATCAAATTGAAACACCACTCTTTAAATATACTTGATTAAAATAGTTTTCAAAATGTTTTAGTTAAATTCAAAACAACGTTTGTGGAAATATGGTCTCATAATCATTGTTCACAAAAGATTAATAGTTTGGAAGTACTTTAAAAAGGGTTATTCAATCATAATATCAAAATAATATTTCACGCAATCACACAACATCACACAACAACGTGACCTTCTAAATGCCCAAGACATCTTTTAAGTCTTCATTCAATACTATCACCTTAATATATGTCAAAATATAGGTTAGACATTAGGAATGTCTAGTGAATAATATCACGATTTCACACCTTTAGAGCCTAAGTAATTGACACATTCCTTTGATCAACGA
The DNA here is from genome assembly GCF_052849685.1 of Lactuca virosa. Taxonomy (NCBI): domain Eukaryota; kingdom Viridiplantae; phylum Streptophyta; class Magnoliopsida; order Asterales; family Asteraceae; genus Lactuca; species Lactuca virosa. The sequence goes on from NC_136431.1 coordinate 57,911,041, forward strand.
GAAATCTTAAAAAATCACTTGTAAAACTTTTGATGATAGTTAAGTAATGTCTTTTCCTTCATTTAGTCAAAATCCAAGTATCCAAGTCATAAAAAGAATGTATGCAATATAATATGCTTCTAATCCTTTCCCAAATCAATCTCATATGTCCCACTCTCACAAGTCATATAGTTATAAAGTGAGAAGTGTCTCACAAAGTCATTGAATATGTGCAATATAATATGCTTCTAATCCTTTCCCAAATCAATCTCATATGTCCCACTCTCACAAGTCATAAAGTTATAAAGTGAGAAGTGTCTCACAAAGTCATTGTGGGAGAGTATCCAAGCAAGGAAGACATGTATCAAAATAATGTAAAGAATCCTAAATTCATCGTGGCAGAGTATCGGATCAAGGAATACATGTATGCTAAACAATGCAAACAACCCCAAACTCATAGCTATGATAATGTGCCCACTTATATAATCCACATACAAGGTAGCTAGCCTTGCATGCGAGTGAGACACTCTCTAAAGTATTGTCACATAGTCACTAGAAAACAAGAAAGGTATTAAGCATATAAAAACTCAAAAATCATTAGTCATTAGACGTCATCAAAGTTGTTTTCCATGGATTTTAGGATTGGATAAGACTAAATCAATCCTATCCTAACATGAATGCACAAACTTATAAGGAAAAGTCATTTGTAAATTATTCAAGTCATTATAGTTTTAAGCATAGTCTTGGAAAATGTCATTTCATGATTGCAAATATAGATACATATTGTTTCACATAGCAAGAAAGGTATTAAACATTTAGGCATACTTCATTTCATAAAATCAATCATTTGTTGCTATAGGACATGTATTTGAAAGTTACACACCTTAATTGTTTTCTTTAGCTACTTCACCTTGCTTCTTATACTCCCAAAGTCCTCAAACTTCATCTTTATATGATCATATGTTACACAATGACCAAAACATCCCTAATGAGGATACACAACTCAACTTATACTCATGGTGGTCCTTATACACCTATATGTTGTTAACGAAAGCCATTGGGTGCAAAGCAAGTCAACCAATATCAAGTTAGGAAGTTTTTCGAAAGTCCCACATTAATTACACGGTCGTCTAATGCTTGTGCAAGATATTACACAGTCGTATCATAGTCAAAAAACATACAATTTTGCACAATTTATCCATGCACTTGCTCCCAATGCCCCCCCCCCCCCCACCTAAAAAAAATTCCATATCTCCATATTAAGCACTTTTTAGGTACTTTTACACATTTTAACTTATTTAGTATTATTAATAATCCAAAATTTCATAATTACACCGTAAATTTTCAAATAAAATTCTCATTTAAAAATCACATTAATCTCATTAGCATAAATCACAAAATCTCAATTTATCAAAACACATGTCTATAATAACAAATCCAGTATCCACAAAATATAACTCGGTCTCGTGTGTACAATCAAGCCGACGCCTTCCCGCGATCCTGAGAAGTACCTGAAACACATATCACATAACACGGTAAACACGAAGCTTAGTGAGTTCCCCAAAATACCACACATATCTCATTAGCCTCTCATGGCTATGCTCAAATAAGACCCTCCGATCCCATCACTCGGGTGGACCATCCAGTCCTAACTTAGTAAGCACAGAATAATACACAACATAAATCACCAAGACATAATGCAGGATATCATAGTACATAATATAAGCACATAAGACCCTCTGGTCACACATAGATTACCACTCAAGGTAAGTATAGTGAGAAGACTCACCTCAGATGATGATCAGCTCCTATAGATGCTGCTGTTGCACACCGACCTCTAACACTGAAAAAAAACCCACAATTACTCAATTAAGATCTAAGACCAAACCTCACTCATTAGGTATAAAGATAGCTCACTACCCGACCCATAATTAACTCAAGCTCATTGGGCCCACCAAGGCCCAATACTAAATGGGCTCTCCCAAGGCCTAACTCTTAAACTTAAATCCAAATGGCAAGTCCAACACAAAGGCCCACGACATACACAATATTCCTCTGATCAAAATCTTCAGCCCAATAGGCCCAAAATCCAGGCCCAACACTTAAGGCCCAATGTGGGGTTTAGCCCAAAAAGCCCACAGCAAGGTTACGCGGGGCGTACCTTACTTGGTACGCTCAACGTACACACGAACCTTGATCGGGGACCCTTGACCAGTACGCGGGGCGTACTGGAATTACGCTGGGCGTACTCCTTCGCCATGCATGCATCGGGGTTTCTCGACCCTACGCTGCACGTACTGGGTTTACGCTCGACGTACGCCCTAGATTTTCTCTTCCCCCTCATTTGGTCTTAATCCGTTAAGACCTTAGCTCAAATCTCAGATCTGGACTCCCTAAAGTCTGTGATTTTATGCCTTTGCGTGGCTGATAAAGATACAAACACCAAAACCCTCACTCTCTATACTAAAAAATGCTCATATCCCATGCATGGTTTGGTTTAAACGTCCAAGTCTCGATTTTTATGACTCTACACCACTAATAAAACTCAAAGGAGCTGATAATAAGCTCTGGAGCTCAATATCTCATAAAGCATCCAACTTGGGACCAAAACCCAAATATGAACTGAATGATGCACAAATAAAAAGGATGAGAAAGCTTTGAGCTTTATGTAACGCCCCAATTCTCAGGTATCGATTTTAAATAAGAATTTCCTTGGTTCAAAGTCTACTCGACGAGTTGGTTGCCCTACTCGCCGAGTAGCAGCGGGTTGGTCCGCGTGTTTTTAGTGACCTACTCGCCGAGTCCAAGAAGGGACTCGATGAGTAGGAGCTGGAGGAAGAAACCCTAATTTCTGGGGTTTTGCACCCTATTTAAGGATCATTTACTTCCCCCTAACCTCTCTTACCGCCTCCCTCGAATTCAGAAACCCTAATTGTGCTTTCCCTCTATTTTTGTGTGTCTCTTATCTTGAAAGAAGATCTTTGGAGTAAAGGGGCTTGGAGTTCAAGAAGTTTGAAGCAATGGGTTGTTGTAGATCTGGATTCTTCTCTGTTTTGGCACTATTTTGAAGGTAACAAGTTGCTACCTTGACTCTCCTTTAGTTAGATCTTTTCATTAATGGGTTTAGAGCCTTTTTGGGGTTTTTGAGGTGGTTCTCCGTTTTGGGTTAAGATCTGAGGTTTGCAACCTCAGATCTGGACTCCTTTAGTCCCTCATTGTCATAAAGTATCAGTCATTCTCAAGCTATGACCTTTCTTCTACCTTAAGCCACTCCTTTAGCTTGTTTTGGGGCATTATCATCTTGCATGCACGTAAAGTTTGCAACTTTACGTGATAAGCATGCCCTAGGAGCTTAGATCTGCAATATGGAGCCTTTGCATGACTTAAAAAGCATCTGCATGGTTGAAGGATTGAAGGGACTCGCCGAGTCGCAAGGTCGACTCGGCGAGTCATATGAAGATAGTCATGTACTCGGCGAGTTGGATGAACAACTCGGCGAGTCCGATGAAGTTTGCCTTGGGCTCGGCGAGTCAGTCGAATGACTCGACGAGTCAGCTAGGGTTTTTCCCAACCTTTGGACACGCATGAACTCGGCGAGTTATAGGGGAACTCGACGAGTCAACCAAGGATTTCACGACTTCTCGAGTTCAGGAAGGACTCGACGAGTCGGTGAACTACACTCGATGAGTCGGGTCAACATGGACTGTTGACTTTGACTGTGGACTTTGACTTTGACCAAGGGTTGACCAGTTGACCTCTGGGGACATTATGGTAATTTGGAAATTTATGGAAAAAGGGTTTTATGGTAACTATAGGTGGTGGAGTTCGTGTTGGTGATTCGAGAGTTGAGCCTATCGTTTTCAGTGTGACATTGTGAGGTGAGTTATCCTCACTATACTCAAGGGTCTAAGGCACCAAGGCCGACCCTTTGAATTGTTATTGGTTATGTTATGCTGGTATGATCTGTTAGATCAGTATCCTAGAGGGTAGGATGACATTATGTGACATGTGGTATGACCTGTTAGTTCGGTATCCTAGAGGGTAAGATAATATTATGTGGTATGTGGTATGATCCGTTAGATCAGTTGTTGTCTATAGACTGTTATGTGATTATCTGTTATATGTGCACATGTTTGTTTGGTGGTTGAGGCTTTGTGCGAAAGCCAATAGACCTGGGCATTCCAACCTGTTGGTTGTGGGCCGTGAGTATTCCATCCCGAGGATGACTGGACTCATAGTATGTGGGCATTCCAACCTGTTGGTTGTGGGCCTGGGGTATTCCATCCCGAGGATGATTGGACCCATAGTATGTTGGCATTCCAACCAGATGGTTGAGGGCCTGGGGTATTCCAACCCGATGGTTGACTGGACCCATAGTATGTTGTTTATGATTATATGTGTATTGTTGCGGGTATGGGTATTTTGGGGGAACTCACTAAGCTTTCAGGCTTACAGTTTTAGTTTATTGTTTCAGGTACATCAGGGGATCGCGACAAGGCGAATGCATGATCGTACAACTCCTCATGTTTTGTTTATGTTTCTGGGAAAACTCTGATATTATACATTTTGAAAACAAGATGTAATGATTTTTAATGGGTTGAAATGTTTTTAAAAGTTTTAAATTGGCTTGATTTTATGGGTGTTACACTTTATACCTCTAACTGAAGCTCCAACCACAGATAAGCTCAGATCCAAAGCTTGGACTCCCACTCCTTCTTCTCCAAAGCTCCTTCTTCACTCCAAAGGAACACAAGAACACTTAATAGCTCACAAATGGACACACAAGCTCCAAGGACTAGAAATTAGGGTTTGAGAGGGTTCATGTCTGGGAATGGTGGCCAGAAATGAGGCCATCATGTCCTTTAAATAGGGACACACCCTAAATTAGGGTTTTACTCTGGGCCTAGTACGCCCAACGTACCCTCTGGTACGCTCAGCGTACTAGGTGGCTTCCGCGTCAAAAACACGCACATGAGTATGCTAAGCGTACACACATGTACGCCCCGCGTACTCAGATGCCACCTTTCTCAAATAAGGTACCTATCTTGCCAAAACTTCAAACTTCCATAGCTTCCTCGTTATAAGTCCGTTTCCAATGAACCTCATATCCACGGAAAGGTGACGAGAAGCCCTACGCTTCTAGCAACTCGTCGCAGCCCCAAGGCTTCCTCATGCTCGGGTTGCAGCCCACGAACCCCAAATCTCGGACAATCCGAATCAGGATGTTACATTATGAATTAATGATTAAGTCATTTAGACATCACAAGAAATATAGGGAAGCTCATGTAGGCATTTAACACTCATTCGCTAGTAAGCTCGTAATGGTTTCAATATCATCAAAGACCTTTCTAAGCAATTAACAAAATCTTGTTATACTTCTTAAGTATCATAATAAGCTTTGGAATGTCAAATTCCATCGGATTCATGGGTTGTAATAAGTGATTCTAAAGTTGATGTAGTTAGAAGCTTGTTTAAAATCATTAATTTCCAATTAACTTCCAAATCTATTTTCATCAACCCATTCCTCCTAATCTTACCATTAACATGATCTAGTTTTTCAATGATTTGATAATTACAACTAATTTCGAGTCACACATTGGAATCATAATCACATTCTTACGAGTTGCCATTGAAACCCTAGATTAAGCTCATGCTTAACTTATGTATTTTAATTAGTGAATCACATGGTTTTTATGATTATGTATATTTGTTGTTGAATCATTGGAACCAAATTGTTTAATACCAAAATCATTCTTGCTAAATTACTAAAAGTTCCACCATGGATATAGCTTCAAGTCTCCCAAATCCTCACCAAACTCCACAACAACCAATTAGGGTTTGATCCCATGGAGTTAGGAGTTCAAATGCAACAATTAGCACTAGAATCAACAATTAACATCATATCAGGATCTAATTTTCAAAATTTGATCTAGACCTAGACCCTAGATCGAGTTTTTAACAAGGAAAAAAAAGAGGGTTTCTACACTCCAAGCTCTTTGAGGACTTTTTCTTTTCAAACCCTAATTCCTCCGATCTTTTCACTCCAAATCACCATGAAAGGCTAGACATCGTCCACAACTTCCTTCTTTCTCTTTAGATCGCGATTCTCCCTAAAGGAGAGAGCATTACTCTCAAACTTAATTACTTCAACGTATTTGCACTTTAGACCCTCAAGTTTTGTATTTTCTAAAATGAACACTATTTGACTAGTATTTTAATGGAACTTATATTATTCACACATTTGCCCCATAATTTCCTACTCGTATCAATTTAATCTTTACTAAGTCATGATAATCCTTCTAATTTGGTAAATTGATAGTTGTGGTTTCTCCTTCTATATTTCTTTACTCCAAGTTCATATCCTATATTTCTCTACTCAAAGTTTAGTTTTGGTTTCTCCTTCTATATTTCTTTACTCAAAGTTAATTAGCCCTTAAAAGAGGATGTTGCAATCCCCTCAAAGATATATGGCTGAGACGTTGTCACAATACACCAATATGGTTGAGACATTGTCGCTTTGCTAAACATGAGATAAGATTGCTGCCTTAGAATACACAATACCCAACCATCGACGACTGTCCCCTTCCTTCCCTTGCTGCTCATTCAAAGTTTGTTGAAGTTGTTTATGAAAATAGCTGAAATTGTTGAATCGTTTCTTAAATAGCAAAAATTGTTTTTGAAAAAGGTGCAAATGTTGAATGTTTGCTGAAATCTATTCTTTTTTGCTAAAAATTATTGCTGAAATTTTCTGAAATTGGTTGAAAACGTTGACTTCTTGCTCAAATGAGCAAAAATGTGTTCTTATGTTGCTGAAAACGTTGAATTATTGGCTTAAATCGGATGAAATGTGTGTGTGTGTGTGTGTTTTAACAACCAATTCCCACGTTTTGGTTTTAAAAACATAGGAAATTTAATTCTAAACGAAATTCAGCAAAATACCTTGAACAAAGGTATTCAGAAAACCTTGTTCGACCCCAAGAATTTCAATTCCTTTAAAATCACCCAAACACATGCTTTAAATTCCAAGCCTTTTTAAGTTGCCAAAACATAAAATGAAAAACCTCATCATATTACATTTACATATAATTATATAGCTTAACAACACACACACACACACACAGACACTTGAGATTAAAAATAATGTCATCCAAAAAGCTAGCTGCTAATCTGTGCCTTGCTGCTGCCAAGTTTCAGTAAAAAAATAAAAAAATATATTAAGTTAGCTTCTAAGTTTGTAACTCATAAAGTACTTTGCAACAAACAAATTTCGAAATCCTTTTCCAAAAAAAGCTAGATGTATAAGTTCCGAAATTGGTGGGTCATTTTTGCTATTTTCCAAAAACGTTGGCCAAAATGTTAAATGTATTTCTTAAATGGAAAATGAAAACTTAATCTAACCAAATATGTTTTCTAAATTTCTACAGTTATTGATAAAAAAAACAAAACCTTGAGAATTGGAGTGACTAACTGTCTGTGATCTTGACTTTGACTTTGACTTTTATTCTCGGTTATTTTGATCAGGCTGCAGTTGTACCCCTTCTTTTCTAACAGATTCATCGTGATCTTTTAAAGATCTTAAGAGCTCATCCTTTAACAGGATTCATACAAATCAATTCAATCATCTTATAACAAAACAATGTAACTTAATTTATTGTGAACAAAAAAAACTTTACTAACCTCAATCTGCCACAGGGTTTGAGATTTTGATCCAATCAGGAATGAAAAAAAAAGTAAAAACATTAACTCATACTCATTAGCAAGAAGTTATCATCAAATCATATTCACAAATACATGATCAAATCCAAAGAAAGAAACATTACCTCTCTGTATTTTTCCAGGTATGCCTCAAGTGGCTTAACATAATCTTCAAACCCTAGTGTCTCCATTGCCTCTAGCAGATCATCACCAGTAAGGCTTCGCCTCTCGTCCTTTCTGCAATTGTCACTCGCCCTGAACATTTTTCCATAGAATAATATATAATACTTGTTTGTTTGTGTTTGTGTAGGTGAAAAGGAAAACAAGAGAAGAGATTAGAGATATATGATATACGAACTCGCTGGTGATAAAGCTGATGAACAGAGAAACACATTCCTGATAAGTCTGTATAGTATCCTTAGAAATCTTCGCATCAGCAGGCAACACCTTCCCCTTCCTTATGATCTGAAGGATACTCGCAGGATGCATGAACAAGTCCTGATCCAGCCCCAGAACGTTCGATGAAGGCGACCGAGGGCTCAGATCCCCACTCCAACTCTCGTCTGAACTCCACGGACCTTCTTCCGCCATTCCAGACCCAAAACCCTAGGCTAAAATACAACTTTCTCATCAAAATCAAATTAATCTCTTGTATAAAGGCACAAATTACAAGAGAAAATTTCGTCAATTTGGAGTGAAATTGATGACTTACCGATCGAGGGAGAAAATTTCGTAAATTTGGGCGCGAGAAGGTTCGTTGCAAGTAGTATCAACTATTGGTTTGGTGTGTTTCTGCCACTGTGCTACTCGTGCTCTTGTGTTTCTAGTCACTTTCTAGTTTCTACTATTATTTTATTTACATCGATTTTTGTAAGAGCATTTCCAAATGAATATTTTTTTTCGAAGATTACAAATCTAACAAATTTTTCCGAATGATTTTTCATTAAATAGCTAAAACAATTAGTATTTTTCGGAATGCAATTGCAGGTTATTAAGCTCATCTATTTCAGCATTTCCAACTGTTATCTCGCTACAATGGCTCAAGATTAATATTTATTAGAAAACTTTGTAATTTATCTAGTTAATTTATGTTATAATCATGTTTTTATACATTTAGGATATGTTTATATTAGTTATTAGCCAAAAAAATCGAGATGTGTTTTTTCCGAAGAAATCATATTTAGTTGTGAAGAAATAGCAGCTAGATGCCATGAAATCTTGGGTTGTACCTGTGGTTTTGTATACATATAAGACTTGTATTATACACATCCAAAAATAAAAAATAAACACTTAAAATCTGGATTTTTTACTATACGTGATCCGGACGGAATTAACCTTACTTTTTTTCCCCAAAGTATTATACACATATTAAAGACTCAAAAATAATTATAAAACGAACTACTATTAGTCTTGGTTTATAAGAGGAGCACTATGGACCATCATCAGTCGATTTCCTTATCAAACATATTATACAATTGCAAGAAATAGTTGGAAAACCATAAAAGAAATAAAAGAAAGATTACGTTTTATGACTCAATTTTATCGCTGCACCAAAATAAGCAAAATACAAAAATGTGCATCATTGTTGACAAAAGTTTCCAAAGGGACAGTCTTTTCTAAGTACAAAAATTTACAAAAGTTATCAATAGCCTTACAAAAGTATAGTTTACAGAAGTGTCGATTGTTTTTGTATCGTCAAATTTATATGCTCATTCCAATCTAGGAGCCAATCATTAACTTTTTCAATTTACTAACTTTGTTGCTTTATTGTTTAGAATTCTTAAATTCGTTAAAAAAAAAAAAAAACGGTTTTGAAAACACAACGGAACTAATATAAAAGAATTCTAAGTTGTAATTTTTAATAACTTTGTATTCTTACAATTTTATTGGAAACATAAAAAAGTTACCTAAAATTCATGAGGAAATAACAGTTAGGCTGTGTTTGGCGCGCCACAACTAGCTTATTTTTCGAGCTTTTTTATGTTGTCGTGTTTGACAAGCAAAAAAGTAGCTTATAAGCTAGCTTTTTAAAAAGCTACTTAGACTAGCTTTTTAAGAGTTTTTTTAAAAAAAAATTTCAAATACACCATTTAATTAATTATAGAAACACATACTCCTACATGTCTTTTTATGTAATTTTATATATTTCAGCTAGTTTTACCAAACGTTATTTTTTATCAGCTAGCTTTTCAGCTAGTACGCCAAACATAGCCTTAGATATAGCCTTAGATAAGAGGAAAGTTACCATCTACTACTTCAAGAAGAAAGTCTAAAAAAAACTTTTATACCTACACCTTATTTTTGGGCCATTGGCTGAAATTGGGGCTAAATTGTAGTCCAAAAAGAGGAAATCACAGCTAGAGCCTAGAGGGTATGAAATAGGTGAGCCAAGCCATAGAGCCTAGAGGGTATGAAATAGGTGAGCCAAGCCATCTGGCCATTTGAGTGACTATTTTCGAAAAAAAAAATCTTAAGTTTTTTAGCTATTTTTTAAAAAATCAGTAAAATATTAGGCTAGGTTTTTAATTCTCTATTTTCTACTATTATAAAAAATCCTAAAAATTTAAATAAATATATATTTATATAACAATTATTTGATTCAATTTGTTTATTTGCGAGATAAATTAATTTTGTTTTTATCATTTTTTTTGTTTATATTAATTGTTGAAAACATTTAAGACCCATTGAAAAATCTCATGACAAAATCTTGTAATTTACAAGCTCCTAAACAAACTTTTGCCATAGGATTTTGAGTAAACTTCAAACTTGGCCTTGTGGTTTGCTGAAAATAGTGGATAATATCAGAATATTTTTTAACTTTCACCACTAGTCTAAAACATTTTTTTTATTGATTTGATCTAATAAACTTGAAAAATACTATTATACCATTGTTTAAGGATGTTTGGTATTAATTTTTTATTTCATATGCATTTAACGGAGTCATACAGATGATAACGGTTGAAGGGACCACACTAGGTGGATTTAGAAACCGTAAGGATGTTTACTATCATTTTTTTAAAATTAGAACAAAACCTGTACAAATGTGGATATCTAAAGGAGTAAAAGTGTAAAACTATACTTTCCTCTAAATTAGTAAAAAAAATGTTTACAAAAAGTGAGACACAGGTTTGAAAATTCTGATAAAATTATTTTCAAAATAACTTTATGTAATAATCGTATTTCAATAATCAGATAATCAAAAAAGTGAGACACAGGTTTGAAAATTCTGATAAAATTATTTTCAAAATAACTTTATGTAATAATCGTATTTCAATAATCAGATAATCATAGATCACTTCGACAAATCTTATTATTATTAATTTTTTTTTAAAAATGCCCTTTTTGAAGATCATGGTCATGATATTTCGTAAAATATAGTTATACAATTTTTTATTTTTGTGTGGTCATTAAAGTCAATATCTTGGTATTGAATTATAATGTACATAATAATAACCATATGACTACAAATGGGATAATGACTTAAAAGGGTAATATATTTTTCGATTTGTACAAATTTGATCACTGAGTTTTTTTTTTCGTCCACATTTACCCTTTCAACTTGTTAAATTGTATACATTCAGTCCTTATGACCGGCTATTCCAGGTTACCCGGTAAAAATGACTTAATAGGGTAATATATTTCTCACTTTGTACACATTTAGTCCTTAATATTTTTGTATACATTTAGTCCTTTTTTTTTTTTTTGCAAAATAAGTCATTTTTTTTTTGTACTCATTCAGTACTTATGAATGATTTTTTAGTTTTTTCTCACAAAATCTTACGTGGGACATTCATTAATGAGGTGTATGGGGCTTTTGATGCTTATATCCATCGCGATCTCGACTACTTAGTTGCTTAGGTCATGTGTTCTGAACGTCATAACTTCTTCATATAATCTCGGATTTTAACGATCTTTATATTCATGCGTTCGTATTTTAGTCTACTACAACTTTCATTTAGATTACTCCCATTAAAAAATAATATATTTTTACTTACGATTTTTATATCCATACGCAGTGGCGGATTTAGTATGGTCCCGGTGTTGCACCGACAACACCTGTTTTTTCTGTTCGCAGTGGAAAATTTTTCGCTTTTTTTTACGTTTATATCTATTTTCCATGTATCGGCAACACCTATTTCATCTCGGCAACACCTACTATGTATTACTGCGTCTTCCCCTGTCTATATACGTTTTTTATGAATGCATGTATGTATGTTTTTTTTATAAAATCATTAGTAAAAATATATTACATTTTAACGGGAGTAATCTTAATGAAAGTTGTAGTAGACTCAAAAAATGAACACGTGGATAAAGATCATTAAAATCTGATATCGTATGAAGAAGTTACGATGTTCAAAATACAAGACCTAAGCCAAACCACAAGACTTACGCAACCAAGCAGTCGAGATCGCATTGGACATAAGCATCAACAACCCCAAACACCTCATCAATGATTGTCTCACGTAAGATGTCGTGAAAAAAACCTAAAGAAATCATTCATAAGTACTGAATAAGTACAAAAGAAGGACTTATTTTGAAACAAAAAAAATGTTAAGGACTAAATATGTACAAAAATATTAAGGACTAAATGTGTACAAAATGAAAAATATATTACCCTATCAAGTCATTTTTCCCGGCTAACCTAGAGTAACAGATCATAAGGACTAAATGTGTACAGTTTAACAAGTTTAAGGGGTAAATGTGGATGAAAAAAAAACTCAGTGACCAAATGTGTACAAATCGAATAATATGTTACCCTTTTAAGTCATTATCCCACTACAAAATTGATGTGACAAATAAAAGAGTTTTCGTCTTTCATCAATGGCACTAGGCTTACATTTTAGTTGTTTTTTTCGTTAAAAAAATGCATTTTTTAAATTTAATTTCATGTAAATTAATTCTAACTAGATGGAATTAGATGCGCCGTTGGCGCTGTGTACCTTGTTTTCTTTCATTATTTGAAACTGTAGTAGATAAGCAACCATATTATAATATTTATGAAAGGATATTACATATATGGAACGGATGTTGATATCAGTTACATAGTAAGGAGTAGATTAGCAAAAGATGATCGCATCAGACCACTACATTAGCAAAAAATGGATCTGGAATGATGCAGTAAACATAGGAGCACATTACATGTAGGGATGGAATATCATATATCTAATACCTTGTAGTACTTAAATATGTTTGGGAGCATAGTTTTGAATGCTCGGCTGGCATCTGTACCGACTGTGGCAACTGTCATCAGGGTCAACCGGTGGAGGTACTAAAATGTGATATATCTGATAGCAACAAAATGATTTTAAAAAATAATTTGAGATATGTATTTTAGAAAAGGTAATAGAGATAAGAGTAAATTACACTAAAGATGAAATTGAAAACTCATATGAAAGTACATTGATATATCAAAAAACACCAAATAAACATTAAACAGGTGAAAAGAATGATAAGTGCAAAATTCAACTTACAGGTGTTCGTTGTATTAGATGCATGATGCCCACAATTCGACGTTCTTTCGTCCCATATTCATTAAAATGTTGATGCAAGTCTATAAAAACAAAACACAAATATATTCTTATATTAGTTTTAACTCTACCAAAATAATTAAAGCTATTTTTAATAGATAATATTATATTTACTTCTACTAAACCAATCTGATGTCTGCCCTAAAGCCTGATCAACATGAAATATGGAAAAGGCGATTATACCCTTAACACAATAACATATAAATAACACAAAACCCAAGAAGGAAAATGTGAATTTGAAAAGTACCCTTCGAAGGCCATGCCTTTTATCCTCCCCTGCTATATCATTTTATAAAGAAATCACTCATTTTTAATACTACACATACAAAAAAGAATCATTCATAATAAAAAAATTAAAATTTCATTCACAAACCTCAAGTTTGTGAATGGATGCCTCTGTTGTTGCATTCTGTAAATTCTCACAAGCAATAATCCTTACTTCCTCTTCCTGAAGCCTAAAAATCACCACAAAAACAATACCATGATTCCTGTAATTAGTGTGTGTGTGTGAGAGAGAGAGAGAGAGAGAGCGAAAGAGAGATACTTTGACAATTTCATACCTCCTTCGGTGGTATTCCACGTCACAGGTAAGTCATTATTACTCTCTTTTGGCCTGTTATTATTCACTTCATCTTGTGTATTTTTGATCTTTTTGTCATGGTGGCTCCTTTATCCACCTCAACATCCCTGACCTCTAATCTTCAAGAATGGTGACTTCTGCCCTCAACAGGCAGAAGTATATATGACAGGGAGGAGGTTTCCGGGCTGCTGACAAAGGTACAGGTAGAAAAAAGTTATTAGTTTGGTTTATGTATTTTTTTTTTCAAAACCAGTTAAGTATTAGTGATAACATGTATAGCAGGGTGCAGATAAACACATAATTGTTTTATGTAAAAATATATAAAATATATTGTTATAATATCAAAAAAATTTAGTTATGTACCTTGCTAGAACATGCATGTGCAACAGAGAATTGAGCTTGGTGCTTGACTACAGGAAATGTCGAGTCATCAGGACCACCTTGTTGAGAAAATTACTTATAAATATGGTGTATAAGGTCGAAATAACCAAAAAAAGATTGTATTTCATTTGTCCATGACCTCCATCTTTCATTTGCTCAAGGTTTTTCTTTATTATATCCCACTTCCCCTGTTTTCCTAAGCGAGTAATGATGATAATGAAGATACTTGGATCAGAATACATCCCTTGTGTTTGCATCTCGTTGAACAATACAAGGGCATTTGTGAGATCACCATGTTTGCAATGCCACCTGATCAAAGAATTCCATAAAAAAAAAAAAAAAAGACTTTGAATACGGATCTTGAAGAAATATGATTAGTTTCTTTCTTATCTTTTTGGTGGAAATTATAATCACTAGTTACCTGGCTTAGTCCTGTTGAATGTGAACCAAAGATTCGGTTATAAGATTCAATCTTTCTTATAATCTCAGAAGCTTCGGGATTATCAGCTGTTTGAAGAGGATGATGACCTGTTTCAGTATAAAGAGGCTACACAGGCTTTTAGTTGTTGAGATGTCATCCGAAATTTTGGAACACCCTAACAATCCACCATGAGCAAGTATATGCGCCTTCATTTACCTTTGAAATTTCAGGCAGTACCTTTGTGAAGCTCCTAAGCAGTTGTCCTTTGTACTCTCCAAGATAGTGAATTCTGTTCACACAAAATTGTACAGACGGAAAAACAAAACATCAGTTTACTTCAAAACACCCTTAACTCAACTTGATTCCTACCTTCACACATGCTCCCTTTCCAGCAATATCCGATTTATCCAACAGAACCTGAACACAACAATAAGCACACAACTATGAGAAATTGAAAAATCAAAAATCGAATCAGTGACCAATAAACCAATCGGAACCTGCAATGCAAACTGATTGCTCGTTTGTTCTGAATGGTTAATTGGAGTCTAAACCCTATAAAATGAATAAAAAAAATTGAAAATATACCAATTCCAGAGGCAGGACGGTCATGAGTTGCTTACAATCGTTATGAATGCCTCAAAGGCATTTCATCGAACATGTGGCGAGCAAAGCTGATAAGAAGAGCAAGTTCAAATATCATCAATCATTCTATGTAACAAAAAGTCAACGTTAATCATCTAAGGGCAAAAGAGGCAAGAATATTACCTGAACAATGCCCAGGAAAGAATTACTCCAACCATGCATCTATAAACATAGAGAAATTGTGTGGCATTTCTACAAATAGTTTGTGTGCGTAACTCTGTTACACCAGATATACCTAAAAAAAATAAGAATTCTTCTGAAAACTTAGTAAACAATTTACCTTTTGAAGTCATTTTAAACAAAAAAATTCTTCTTTATGTGGCTGCAAAATACAAACAAAAGACAAGAGTAATATACAGGTATGTGATCTAAAACACTAAATATAGTTTCATTGGTATACTTTCAGTTTTACTATTATATTGACATTTGTAATCTATCTGTTGAACCTAGAAATATTACAATTCGGGGAGGGTTTTTTTCTGTTATTACATGCCCAAAACCGTATTGAACATGAAACCCATATGGTTGGTTGGAACTGTCTTATGTTAGAATAGTAAGATATACGATATGAAAGTTGAATTTGTTACATCCAGAGTATAGGAGAAAGAAAATAATGGTAAGAGAACTTACCAGATGGGATGTGGATGTATGGGTGTTTCCACAATAATTCATCTGATTTCACTAAGAAAGAGAAAGGCGGAGCTCCTTGTCTATAACAAATATGAGTGATGGTGAAAGAAAGAACTAAAAACGAAAGTCAAAAGAAAAACCAAGCAGATAGAACGTTCCAATTACCTACAGGTGTGAAGAAGTAAAGTGGAATGGTGATTCGCTTTGATTGCACATCTGTTATGCTCAACAAAAGAAAAGATCAAATAAAATCTAACAGATGCGAACAAAAGTTGTCTAAGGGTACAACACAACAAGCAGTAGGTCCACAAAAATCTGATTAAAAACACAAAAAAGTAAAAATGAAATTACCTTTCTTTGATGTGGCTGAGCAGTGATGAAGTAGAAAATCGGATACAACGTCTACGTCGTTGGTTCAAACCGAGACAGACACAGAAGGAATTGCTTCTTGCAGGACCAATCGAGTGAGTATTGAATGCCGATTGTTGTGGATTTTTTCATCGATGGCGGTCCTGGTGAGAAACCCTCATCAGCGAAGCTACAATAAAATCAAACTCTAAGCTACTTCAAATCCAAAATTAGGGGTGAGATACCTGACCACTTCCACCGATCGCCTTCGCCAACACCGACACCTTGCTAAGTTTCTATTGTTGTCGATGTAGTGTGAGGGGAACGAAAGAGTGGCGGTGCACTGGTCCTTCGATGGCGGTCGGGGAGAAGCAGAAGTGAACAGAACAACAACGAAAAGTAAAAAAGGAAGAAGGAGGAAATAATGAAAAGTGAACGAAATTGTATTGGAGGAGGAGGGCGGCAAGGTGGCGACGAAAAGGGATAAGAAGGAAAGGAAAAAAGAGAGTATTGGGGCGCTTTCAACAGAAGGGAAACTAAAAGAAGCAGAATGAAAGATCGGTGTCCCAAAAACAAAAAGGGAAAAGTCCAGTGTCTGATTAAGAAAGAGAATAAACTATACTGCTCCCCAACTTTTTAAGCTTTTATGTATATATAAATAAAATATGATATGTGTCACAAAATCCAAAGATTGGATTTAAAATACCTCTTTTCCCATATCCAAATACAAGTCCTAAATTTCAAGTCTTTTTAACTTGATATAACAAATACTAAGAAGCCTAACTTTGGAAACACCTCATTATATATATATATATATATATATATATATATATATATATATATATATACTCTAGAAGCAAATAAGCAATACATATATAGCTCAACAACACACTTGAGGTTACAAGAATTTCATCTGAAATGCTACTATTACTACTACTCAATCCCTTGCATTGGGACCATCAAGTGTTGACCCTGTTGCTGCCAAATTTCAGTCAACAAATTTAAGTTAGCTTCCAATTTCATCCAAATGCTTAGTGAATTCAATGCAATGACTGGTAGCTGGTATCTGATAGCTGGAAGCTAGAGCTTTTATTTATGAAGAAGTTGTTGTCAACCGTAGTTGTAAGGTTTTAAGAGGTGTAAATGAAATATCGGATTATGAGTTTAGCTTTATATTTAATTCGAGTTTTTAAAGTTAAAAGCTAAAAGCTCCTAAAATTCTCAAAACCTCGTTGTTGAACATATCCTTAATCTCTTCTTTGTGAGTTTTGATGCTTAAGGAGAGAGAGCGAAAGACAGAAAGAGATGAAATACCTGTGAGTCACCATAACTCAGACCCTGTGAATAAAAACCTTCATTAGGCTCAGGCTGCAGCTGCACCCCTTCTTTTCTAGCAGATCCCTTGGTGTCACCCTTCAACAGGATTCATTTCAAATGAAGCAATCATCTTATGAACAGATAATTAAATTAATCAATGTTACTTTATGTGAAAATCAAACAACAAAGCTTAACAAACCTCAATCTGCGACAGTAATCCAATCAAGAATGGAAACAAGTGCAAACATCAACTCGTTAGTAATAATTACTTTACATCAAATTTCCAAACGACTTGTAAAGAAACAAAACATTACCTCTCTGTATCTAATAAGGTATGCCTTAAGTGGTTCAATGTAATCTTCAAACCCTAGTGTGGCCATTGCCCATAACAGATCATCACCATTAATGGTTTTCCTCTTTTCCTTTAGACACTTATCACTTGCCCTAAACATTAAACAGCCATTATATAGAAGAAATTAAACACTTTGGAGTTCATGAAACTGAAATCAACACAGACAAAAAGTTTAATTACAATTTACAAATTGATATACTTACTCGCTAGTGATAAAGCTGATGAACTCAGAAACACATTCCTGAACAGTCTCTTTAGCATCCTTAGCAGTTTTCCCGTTAGCCGGTAAACCCTTCTTCATGATCCGACTGATATTCGCAATCGGCAAAAACCTGTCCTGCTCCCTCACGTTCGACGACCTCGGGCTCAGATCCCCACTCTCGCCTGGACTCGACGGACCTTCCGCCATTCCAGTACGAAAACCCTAAAAATACAAAATCATAACGACGTTTCTCAACAAAACAGCAAGATTCGCAGCTCTTTCATGAAATTAATCCCTATGAATGTAGAAATTACGAGGGTTTAACTACATACAAATGAAATTGTGGAACGGAAATTGAGAACTTACCGATTAAGGGAGAAAATTTCGTAAATTTTAGGCGCGAGAAGAGAAGGTGCCTTGTAAGTTGTATCAACACCGTTGGTTTGGTTGCCGTTGAATGTTGATGGTGTGTTCTCTGGTGTAGGGAGTGATCAATGAGATGTGACCACGTGGTACTCGTGGTCTTGTCTTTTGTACTAGTCTTTTTAACATTCGCTACGACGCCGTTTATGTGCTTGGACGTTGCCAATACTATGACATTACACATGGCCAACAACCGTCTTTTAAGAGAATTCCATTAGTTAACGACAATGGTCCAACTCAACCTTCGTCTATTTAGAAAAATGACATGAACCTATTTTGTAACATTAATGATGCACTTAGCATTTAGGAAAGGTCTCTTGGGATATGTACGACAATAATGATGAATCCATGGATGAATTGGAGGATGAAAATAAAGATGCAAATAGTTGGACAAAAAAGATCAAATTCATAAGAAATCGATGCTCAGTTTTTGGTTTTGATTTTTGATTCACAGATACAAGCAACAAGTTCTAATTTCCATTTATGCACATAAATTAAACCCAAAAAAATCAAATGTATTTTGGCCCAATGGCGAATACCATTTGAGATTTTGAGCCTTTTCAACTATAGGTCCTATAGATAGCCCTAAATCTTGCTCAAAATCATTTAATTGGATTGATTCCACAAGAGATTGGAAAGCTCAAAAGCTTAATGAAGCTTGGTCTATCGTGATTTGATTGAGCAATACCATATGCGAGTGGAAACTACACTAGCCTAGTGACCTTAAACTACAAGTCAATTCCTTTCAAGAGAGAAACTTTAAACTTAAAAATAATTAAGTGACCAAATGAACACAAAATCAAAAGTTAAGTGACCAAAAATAATCCAAACCCAATTTTTTACTTTATAAAACTTTAAACTAAATAAAAAAGTATAAAAAAATACCAAGAGAGAAAGTTAATCATTTCAATTAGGGAAGGGACCACAACACAACTAATGAAAATGATGAAATTTGTAATTTTAAAATCATAAGGAACAAAACTTAAAAAAAAAACGACATACGCATAGACTAAATTTATAGTTTTCTGTAAAATATAAGAAATTTTAAAAGACAACCAACAATTTCTAGTAGACTCTAATAAACCATTTTGACCATTTGTAATGGGGTGTTCAATTTCGTAAGGCCACAATTGAGCCATAAATAGGTTAAGCATTTTTTTAATAAAAAAACACAAAAAATTATAAGCTCTCCCATATAACTATGGTTTTTATAAATTTCTACCACATAATTTTATTATTTTTCCATTAAATATTGATGTTAAATTAAGCTTTTGGGAGCTTAGTCTTTTAACTAAGGGCATGTTTGATACCCATCTGACTCGGTTTGGGTCAGATGTTTCAGCTTACTCGGTCAGACATTTGTGTTTGATATGGGCTGTCTCAGTTAGATTGTCTGGCCCAAATGTATGTCTCGGTCAGATGTGAAGAAGTTGCTGGCTCGCCCAAAAGACACTCATGCCCTCAATAATTCTTCTCGTGACCTAAAAGAGACATCGTCCTCCATCGCCTTCAACGGACAGCTCCCTCCCAATCGCTGCATCTCCCTTCGGATCTCCTCCTCCTTCCTTCGGTCGGATCTTCATCTTCTCCGGCAAGTAAGATCTTCATCCTCCTAATTACTACATAACCTTTAAAATTAGAAGTTCTTTGTTTATAAGCTCTAAAATCAGAATTGTTTTTGCTCTAAATAACGATCTCTATGAATTGGGTATGTTCTTGTTGCTGCTCTCAGATAATTTATTGAACTGGTGAATTTGTTTGAAAATCGTCAAGTGTTTGTTTTATTGAACCGATTTATGAATTATTTATTGTTTCGTCTAATATTTTATAATTCTTGAAGGGTGAAAAGTTTACTTTGTTGGTTATATCCTTATATGCTCAATTAAGCTGCCGATTTTGTGTAATTGAGTTCTTTGAAACACCCTTTTCAGTCTGCATTTTTTCTTTGTGAGAAGCTTATTTGGATTCTTAATTTCGGTGAGATATTGCTTATGTTGGTCATAAATTGTAATTGCCATTAAATGTTTCTTTTATGTCATAACAGTCACTCATTCAATGCGTCAATACTACATTATCACCACCTGATGAGTTTATTTAATTTGGAAAAAGAGTCTTTAATTGGAGGTTATTCGATCAATAAAGCTTCTATAGGGTTATATGTTTTAGTTAAGAAATATTAGTATGATAATTTTTAGTATGTTTTATAATTGTTCAAGAGTTGGAGTTATACGGTTTTGTCTAAAGGGCAATTCGATCTTTTTCTTTTCAAGGAAAGCAAGATTTTTCAAAGTTCTATGCTCATGGAATGGTCTAGAATAAAAATGGAGCAGGGGCAATTTGGTCAAAGTGTTATTCTTATGTTTACTGTTGTTCTGTATCAATTTTGGTCAATGAATAAATTGTTTGAATTGTTAGAAAAACAATGAATTTATTTATAACTTTATAAAAACAATGACTCTTTTTATAATTTTTATTTGGATTTTTAAAGGATCTGTGTGTAATTTAACATCACTGTATAGAGCAAATTTTATAGAGCAAAGGATAAAATTGTCATTTTTCATTAATCAGCACATTCAATCAGATGAACAATCAAACAACATGTTTTCTTACTCAGCCAAGATTTCTTACCTAGACAGACATTTCTCAGTCAGCACTTTCTCAGTCAGCAACTATCAAACGGGGCCTAACTTTACACACTTAAAAATTAACAATTAATTTTGACAAACACTTCTTTATAAATAAAAGTTATAAATTCCAACTTTCAACTACTAGCTAGTTTGTCAAACACGCCTATATCAATCCGGACTTGTCGGACTCCCATTATATACTTATATTATCGTTTAAAAATTTGAGTTTACTATTGTTTAAATTGCAATATATTTTTTAATTCAACTATATCGTTTATGAAAATACTTAAATAGCAGCCTCACAAACAAGAGAAGTAAACAAGTTATCATTATTGACAGGATAACCAATTTATTTTTCTAGATCAATAATTATCAGACATAAAAAGAATCAAGCTATATTGATGTCCATTGTGTAAACATACCTTTACAGGTTTCCATGTTTAGATATTGTTAACTGTGAGAAAAGACAAACGAGAAAGGATCGACATATGGTGATGTGATTGTAACCAAAATGACTTCATTTATTTCTTTAGGAGTCTGCTAGAGTGCTACTGCTATCCTTCATTTTCTTTTGTAACCATGTTTCATTAAATTCATCGTAGCGTGAGTTTATTATTTGGATAGGTGTATGTAAAATGACAATATTTTACTCTAAATCAAGTTTTTTGTACGTTCATATCTGGTGCCACATTTAATATTTTTCTAGATATATCATATTGTCATTTAGGTTGCATGCTTAGAAACAGTTTGATTTTTTTTTTTAAAGTCATCTTCTACATTTTGCTTTAAGATCAAGCATGAACTTTCAAAAGAAAGACGTTATATATCATACTTATATGGATGATTGTTATATATTTATAATATATGACATTTAACTAATATGTTGGGCAGATATTTGATATTGTTATATTAAATTTAATTTTTGATTAGATATATCAAGAAAATCAATTTGTTTTTAGGGCTAATTACTAATCTAGCCAAATTAAGGGGGTAATTATCAATTTTTAGCCAAAAATTAGCAAATGGCCAAAAATAGCCCACGAAACCGTAGGTTTCGAGATTCGTCTACTGTTTCGCCATTTCGTCTACTGTTTCGCGTTTTGTATAATTTTTTTTTTTTCATTTTTGACATTCAAAACCGTAGGTTTTTTAAAACCTACGGTTTCCCAAACCGTAGTCTACGGTTTTCGCAAAAAAAGCTACGGTTTTTTTTTTATTATTTTTTTATTTTTTGGGGTTTTCGCAAAAACATACGATTTTTTTTTTCCAAACAAAAATCATAAGATACATACAAGGGTTTACAAATGTTTATTGGCTATTAAATTTTTTTTAATAAAAAAAAACGGTTTTTTTGTGAAACCTACGGTTTCCCTTTTTTTTTTAAAAAAAAAATTATACCACAACAAAATACATCCAATTCCTATTCTATTGATACCATTTAAAAAAACGAAAAAAAAAACGTCCATACGGTTTCATATGAAACCTACGGTGTACAAGTCGACACTGCACAAACAGTGCATTGGGCACTTGTACACCGTAGGTTTCATATGAAACCTACGGTTTTATATTTTTTTTTTCAATTTTTTTTAAAAAAAAAATTATCCCCATAAACAAAACCTACTCCTAATCACAAACACAGTAAAATTTTTAAGAAAAGTAGACAAACCTGGTTGTTCTTCGGGTGTTCCATTGAGAGAAAAACGTAGCCAAACAAAAAAAACAATAGGAAAATGACCTAATCTGAAAAAAATTTCATTATATACTTTGGGCTAATGGGCCACGAAAAAGTAAACGGCCCCTTGAAACAGTAGCCCATTAGGGGAAAAGAGTAGTCAACGGGCGTTGACCGTAGTCATCCTCTGTTGACCGTAGTCAACCAAAAGTTGACTACTCTTTTGTGGACTATTTTTGGCTAAGTGAGTTTTTTTGGCTATTTTTTGATAAGTAATTAGGAAAAATGGTTAGTTTTGTATTTTTCCCTTGTTTTTATCCCCATATAATATAAACATGACATTTTTTTGAAGTGGCGACGTATGTATGGAAGAAATATTCATCTAAATGAGATGTAAAAAACTAGATATCATTATTTTGTGACTTTATTATTTTTATTAGTATTGATGTGTTTGGCAATGAGTTTTTGAGTGCCCAAAATATTTAACTTTAAAAAAGAAAATTTTGTTTGCCCAAAATATTTAACTTTAAAAAAGAAAATTTTGTTTGAAAATATGAACTTAAAACTTTTATTTTAAAACAAATACTCATAGGGTCATCTGTAATACTCACCACTAACCATTATAGTGGTGGACAGGTGGGTGACACATCATCATCACATCCAACCATTAAACCTATGAAATACCCAC
The DNA here is from genome assembly GCF_052849685.1 of Lactuca virosa. Classification (NCBI taxonomy): domain Eukaryota; kingdom Viridiplantae; phylum Streptophyta; class Magnoliopsida; order Asterales; family Asteraceae; genus Lactuca; species Lactuca virosa. The sequence goes on from NC_136431.1 coordinate 57,934,526, forward strand.
CACTATATCTCTTTTATTTTTTTACTATTAAAATAAAAAATATATATTTTTAATTAATTAAAATATAGAGAGAGGTAGAGAGAGATAAAGAGAAATAGAGAGAAAATGAAGATTAAGGGGTGTTTGGGATTATTCATAAGGTTAAAAGACATTTTTGTAAAAGGATTTTTGACCAGTGACTTTTTCCAAAAGAAAATTTTAAAATTTGTTTGTATTTGCTTTTAGGGTAAAAACCAACTTTTCAGTTAAAAAGTCTCAAAAGTTACAAAAAGATAGAATTTTTGATTTTTGAAAAACCAACTTTTCATTCTACACAAAAAGTTATTTTAAAAAATCTTTTTCATTAATTAAACATCTTTTGACCATTTTTTAACTTTTCTGAAAAGCTAAAAGTGAAAAGTTGTTTTAAAAGCAATCTCAAACGCACAATAAATGTTGTGTTAGGAACTGTTTGTTTTTTCTGAGGCAAAATGTCTGCAGTCTGCGGACCACATCTGTAGACCTCTGCAGTAGAAGAGGTGGAACAAACGTCTGCAGTCTGAAAAAAGAAGACTATTTGTTTTTTTAACATTTGCGGGCTACTAAAATAAACTGAAATCTATATAAACTGATTTTTTTAAACTTCAAAGTGATTTTTTTAAATATTTTTATGACTTTGTTATAAATAATTAACGAATCTAGATCAACTTTTATGTATTATTGTATAAAAAATAAAAATAAAAATGGTATGAATTAACGTATATATTTGATAAAACCAACAACTTTGGTTGCAAAGTTATAACTAAACATTATAATTAGTGATCAAAGAATTTGATATATAATTGGATGGAAATAAACTTTGATTTTTTCAATTAAATCCATTAAAAACGTACGATAAATATTTTCTCGAGAAATTGACGATACTGTATTAAATAATGTTTTACAAAATTTGGCAAAAAAATATAAGAATATATATTATGATTTTTTTTCATATTTATATAAACAACTTCAACGACTATAATTGGAATAAATCTTTATTTATAAATTTGTCAAAAATATCATGTTTGTATCGTCGAACGTTTTTTTTTAAGTTTTGTAATTTTTTTTCAAATTGTTTATCATTAATAAAGTTGGAAAAAATATAAATTAAAAAAAAAAAAACTTAAAAAAGTAAAGATATATATGTTTTTTTAGGCTAGAAGATGTCTGAAGATGTTAGAAGACTCTGGTCCACATCTGCGCCAAGAAGAGGACGCGCAGACATTTTTAGGTCTGCAGTCTTCAGAAAAACAAACAGTCTGTGAAGGCTAATGTCTGCACGTGGTCTGCGCGGCGCAGACAGAAGAGGCTACGCAGATCTGCAGACAAAAAACAAACACTACCTTAGTGTTCCCCACCGTAATTGACAATGAAAATATCTCACCACTAGCCACCATAAACACTTGGGATGGTGTTCACATTCATGGTTAGTGGCCATGTATACATGGTATGTATTATAGATGTCTACTGAGAAAATTACTTCAAATAGCTTTTAGAGAAAAGTTTTCAGCATCAACGATGGAAGACTAATGGTTAAGGAGTAAAATTCCACACTCTAGGTACATGGGTCACACATAATAACAATATGATTTCCAGTTCCAAAATAAAAGTTATAACTTTCACCTTTCATCTATCAACTATTTTTATCATCATCTATCAACTATTTTTATCAAATATTATCTAATCATTGAAAATTATATTAGGTGACACTATTAGAGCATCTAATCTAGTAGGCTAATCCCTTAACTTGTTCATTCCTATACATGATCTTATCAAACTTTGGATGCGTAGTAAGTATTGACACATCTCTTGTTGTGATTTAACACACATCGTTTCTTTAAAAAGTTAATTATACGATGAAACCTAGCTAGAACCATGTTTGTACATATAAAATAGATTTATATGAAATGAAAATTGTAGTTTTATTGTAGCTTTTCTATACAAGAAAACTTATTATGAATCAAAATGATTCATCAAAACCACCAAGTTTGACAAAAAAAAAATTATATACGTCGACCATTGTGATATTTTTAGCATGTTAAAGTGGTTTACAATAGAAAAAAAAAATTCAAATCTAAATGGCTTTAGTCGAATTGAAAATTTTGTCAAAGTGTTCACTATGAATAAAAAAAAATATCATTAAAGCCAATAATTTTTGACAATTTATTATTATGACTATTTTAACATTCTATAATAGGTCTAAGACTCACTATGGTAACCAAAGGAAAAAAAAGTTTCAAACTTATGTTGTTTTACAAGGGCATTGATTTATAATGGTTAAAATGTTACTAATAACACTCTTTGAAAAAACTTAATTTTAAAATATATTTTTTTCAATTTTTATGAGAGCGAAAAAGGTAGGAAAGGTGGTAAATAAAAAGGTGACAAACTGCTTTAGAATGTGTGTTTCGAGTGTCAGTCTGCATACACACTGTGTGCTACATGCAGAAATACAAGGTACAATTCAAAGGCCTTCTCATTTCATTCCCCATATAATCCAAAAACAATCCCATCATATCATATGTATATTTTCATGTTTTGGAAACTCCACAGTGATGTTGTACTTGTACCCTTTGGGGAAAAACCAGGACAAACAGTCAAATAGTAACATCTCAATTCTCATCTCGTCCTTTTACTGTTCTTCATCATCACTATCTATCCATGGGTAATTTCGACTTTTCACTACCTACTGACTTGTACCTTCACCTCTTCCACTCCTACATTCTTGTACATGTTGAACTAAGAATCCTGATGATGCTGCAGCAGCAGTGTAAGGGGGAGCAATTCCCAGATTCAAATCCATCGATTCTTCACTGTTGCCTGTTACAAAATAATAAAAATCATCATGAATTTTGAATTTTGAAGAATTTTGATGAATTAATTAGTATTCTGTTGTCTTTACCACCATTGTTGATCTCATCTTCATATTCATATGAGCTAGGTTCAAAGTTGGTTACTGCTTCTCTTCCATTGGATTTTATAGCAGCTTTATCATAAGCCCTGATTATTTCAACGGAATTTAGAATAAGAGAATTGAAAAAGGGAGAAAGAAGATTGGGATTTGATCGAACCTTGCAGCTTCGATTTCAGTGTCGAATAATCCAAGGTAGATGTACCTAAAAAATGCAAATTATGATGAAAATCTAACCGATTTTACTGATTGAAGTTCATGTTGTTCTTACTTCTTTCCGAGAAATTGTCCCATTCGAGCTTCCCATCGACCGCATTTGTGCAGGGTAACTCCTCTGTACTTTGAGCTTCCTCTAGAGAATCCAGTGCTTTGACGACGAAGAACATGAACGAATTCTTCTTTTGTTAAGTTTTTTATCTACATAACGTAATTTGATTCGTTAAATTCGTTGTATACAACAGCGATTCAGTCTGAATATGATCTGAATATGATCGAAGATTTGTTGATAGGTTAGTTGAACCTGTTTAAGATGTTCATGGTAATCGTTTACGTTGAAATTGATATCAGCGTTTAATCCTCGGAATCTAATGGCAGCTTGATCGTATGCCCTGTAATGAAGATCAAATTCATATACTAATCAATAATGATGCTTTAAAAATTAAAAGGTGATGCCATTAGAGATTTATTTACCTTGCAGCAGCATGTGCAGTGTCAAATCCACCTACAAAATCAAGTACAGAGAATTCCGATAGAACAATCAAATCAGGGACTGATGGAAAACAGATCCAAATTGAAATAGAAAGAACAAAGAGAATCAAATGCCAAATGGTAAATAGTGTTCAAAATTACTTACCTAAATAAACTTGTTTCCCGCAATCCCTACAGAAATCACAGTAGTGAAAGATCAAAATTAAGTAAGAATGCGATGTATGATCAAACATTTTCAATTTATTATCTGGAGCAGAAGATTTCTGTTCGGTTAAACATTTAGAGATTAAAATTGTAATCGATAACTAACCAAATGTGCGATTCCCATCTTCCCGTTCTTCGATAAAACGTAACACCGCGATATTGAGAACTCCGAGACCTAGGTCCTCTCCTGTTCTTCTTCATTTGCAGGAAATCCTGCTGCTGATAATGGTGTTGCCGTACAATGAATTCTCTTTCATCCACCGCACTGTGCCGCCTTACATCGCCATCTCCACCAACCTCTGGGAACAGCTGCTTGGTTACGACAATCCCCGACCTAACGTTCTCATCGTCTTCTAGAGTACTCGATTTAAGTATGTCAAAGGCATACTCGACATTCGAGCACAGATACGTGTTCTCGTCGTCTCCTCCGGCGTTGCTCGCTGTCTCCACATTGACGACGAAAGAATTCGAGGTGACACCGGAGTATTCCAATTGAACTCCGCTCCCGTTGCCACTGTGGACCTTCAGAAACTGATTCCCGCCTTCAGCCACGTATTCCGACATTAAATTGCTCTGATGAAGATTCAGATTGAGGTCTAAAATCATTTTGATCCTCCTCGGTCCACAAAATTCAGCTTCAATAAACTCGTCGCTCCGAACAATCTGATAGTTCCAAACAGTCAGAAATCTATATAGTAAATTAAGCTATAGTCGAAACATGTGCATACAAATTTTAACACATTATGAAATTCAGAGAGAATATGGCTTATACTTCACCGGAGAAAGAGGAAAGACGACAGATGAAGCAAACAATGCTGTTAAATGTTGTCTGCCTTTATTTTTAGAGAGAGAACAACTTTAGAGGTGCGATTCGTGTGTTGATAGCGAATGAAAGAAAAAGCAAAGAGAAATGGAGTCGTTAAATTGTAGGGACGATGGGACGTGTGTGTGTATGTGTGAAGGAGGAAGACAACCCACTACCGGTGGCGCGTGGCACGTGGAATTTATATTGTTTGGGATTGAATTTTGGAAACATTGCATTTAGTTATATAGGGTTAAATCATACATTAGAGAAGGAAGAACATAAAAACGTGGTCCCTTTATTTCTTCAAATGTTTGTGTCGCATATGTTCATATAAAGATATTTAAACGTTATATATTAATGGAAATATGGTTGTTAAATGTATTTCACACTAGAAGAACACTCTCAAACAAAGAAAAAACACTTTTGCAATGATAAAAATGTATTTCACAATGTGTGAAAACATTGATATTTTTGGAAGAACGCTTAGTGATGTTGAATTGTTAATTGTTGCAAGTCTATGAGATGAATAATCTTCCTTCACTTTAAGGTTGGTGAGTGTCATACTACATATATCACATTTTTGCATTGTCACTTTATTACTCTACAAAACTGATAGGTGTTAATGTGTCATACTATATCTTACCACACCCATCACAATACACATTTTTATGCACAAAGTACTACATTTGAAGGATGTGCTTTTTTCCCGTGCGGTAAAGTTGTAACACGCGGTATGTATACCACACTTTTGTTTGGGGGGTCGGTGTGGTGTTTACCGCATACCGCACTCAGGGGCAGATGCAGGATTTCGTAGTCTGTGTTGCCGATGACACATTTTTTTTACGTAGTGACACAATAGTAGAAAAAAAGAAAAATTCAAAAATTTTTACACTGCGTCCGGAAAAAACAAGGGTTACCGGTGCTACTATAGACACCATAGTGGAACTGCCCCTGACCGCACTATACCGCGGTATGCGGTATAAGGCACACCGTATGGTCTTTTAATTTTTTGTGGCAAAAGGTTCATTAAGTTGTTAGAAATGCATATAGATTACGATAAAAACATGTTTCTATTATGACAAATTGACAATGCTTGATAAAATTGACAAGCATGGACGGAAGCTAGCTACATACATTAAACTGGTCCTCACCTATCTAAAATTTAATATTTTTTAGAAATTATATAACTGTTTTTAGAAACTACATTGTAGTATTGGAAAAGTTAATAACTTACCTGATTTTCAATGAGAAAACCATGTGTTTTCTGTTTTAAAGTGTCGCTTATCACAATTCATGTTTTCCAATGTTCTAATTGTTTGTAACAAATTAGTTCATATCGTTAGAGATATCTAAATGTTGTATATTGAAACGTATTTTGATTTACATGTTTAAACATGCTAAAGTTTATGAAGTTTAAAAAACATGCAAAAAGTAAACAATTACGTATTGTCGAATTGCAAGGTTTTCGTGAACAGGCAGTGATGAGTTACTATTCAACCAAGAAAAAAGATGAACACATTTAAAAGATCGTAAAAATGGCATGACACAACTTAATCATTCTTATTAGTCATAAAGAGCATGATAAAAGTATGTGTCAATTCCTTATAATTAGCTAGAATTTAAAGCTTGTTATATCTTTTGAACTTTTTTTTAGGTACTTGAGCTTGAACAAATAAAACCACTATGAATTTGTTATCCAACATTTAATATTCATCATCTCATTTTGTTTTCCGAATTTTAACTATAACATGCAGACCAAAAAAAACCATGATTTCTTAATAAGATTACGTACAATAACTAACAATGTTCCATTTTCTTTATTTTACAAGAATGCTTACCCAGTCACCCTCACCTCAAGTCTCCAATGCGTGTTTACATAAAAATAGAAAGAAAAAAAGCATGTTGCTCATGATTACATGCAATAACTAACAACATTCCATTTTTCTTAATATATACAAGAATAAAAATCAATAATTGACCAAAAAAAAAGATTAAAAAGTTTATAGCACATGTTAAAAAGGGTTGAAATTATATTCACCCACTTTTTCGTTAGTTTCTTCTTAAATTATCAAAAATTAATTTGTTAAATATTTTTCTCGAATAAAAGAGTCTTCACTACAACATTAACCCTCTATGGCAACATTACTAAAATTGATATATATTTGAATTGATAGTAGCACAGTCCTTTTGGGTTGCCCTCAAACCTAACAATTGGACATGATGACTTTTAGAGAAAGAGATTAATTTATTTTTGATTAATAAATTTAAATAATAAGTTTATTAATATATTATGAAAATAATATATTAATTAGAAAATGTATTATTTAATTCATAATTAGTCAGAAATTAATTAGAACAAATTTTGGGATTAACTGGATTAATTAAAAGTACAGGGACTATTTGGTTATTTATTGAAAGTTGAAAAAGGAAGGGTCTAGAACCTCATGTGATGAGGTGGACGAAAATCCTCTAGGGTAAACCTAGAAGTTTTTGTCCAAGATTCATTGGATAAGGAGATTAGGTTTCTTGGTCACCAAGTAATTCAATCTAAGGCTTATCCCTTAAACCCTAGCTTTGGCCCCAAGATTCCTCAACTATATAAGGGACCATATCCCTTAGAATTTTGGCCACTCGTCATTCCAAAGGAATAGCTGAAATTCATACCTCCCCTCTCCTCCTTCAAGTCATTTTCTTTCTAGCTTGGGTGTGATTCCATTAGAGGCACGACATTTGTGGTGTTGGTTTTCAAGAGATCTGCAATTTAAGGTATGTAATGATGGGTTATTAGGGTTACAACTACAATGCTCTAAGTGGAAAAAAATTATATAATTCAATTGATTAGGGCACATGCAACCTAATAAGGATCTATGCATTTCACATATAGGCAACATACTATGAACACCGACCTACAAAACTTTCCTATGAACAAACTAATTCATAAAACAAGAAAACTAACCTTTAAGATCGTTATTGCAAACAATGTTGAATTCCTTCTTCAAAATTTTTTGGTAGCAAGCACCATAAGTGTCGGCATCTGATGGTTCACACCCAAATCCTAGCAACCAAGGAGCTTGAAGAGAGAGAGAGAGAGAGAGAGAGAGAGAGAGGAGAATAGTTAAATTTCGGCCATATCTTCTTAAGAGAAGGAGTCACGAAATAATGAGGGGTTATGGCTCTTTATATAGCTGAGGTAGCTTAGTCCCAAAGTTAGGATTCAAGGAGGAAACTCTAATCCCTTTGCTTGGTGACCAAGTAGCCCATTCCATTCCTTAAGCAAGGGCTTGGACGAATTTCCTTGGACTTGCCAAAGTGATTTTCGTCCACCTCATCCAATGAGATTCATGGGCTCCTTTTCTCAATTTTCAATAAATAACCAACCAGTCCCTGCACTTTTAATTAATCCAATTAATCCCAAAATTAATTCCAATTAATTTTTGATTAATTATTAATTAAATAATAATATTTCCAATTGATATATTATTCTCATAATATATTAACAAACTATTTATTTTGATTTCCAGTTAATTTATTAATCATATAATAAATCAGTCTCTCTCTCTCTAAAAGTTATCATATTCAATTGCTAGGTTTGAGGGCAACCCAAAAGGACTGTGCTACTATCAATTCAAGTATATACCAAATATATAGTTATGAGCTTAGACACCTAATCAAATTATATCAACTACTTAATTTTTACTAAATGTTATTTTTTTGGGTTTTGTACAATTAACATATTTTTCAATGTTTTATATTTAATCTCATGATTATATTTAGACTTCAAAGATCTTTATTGTTTTTAATTAATTTATTTATCTCATTTTAAACGCTAATATCAATAGTTAAATTCAAAATGGCTATATAACATTTTTATTGTTTTTTTATAATTACATACGTAGGTAGAGATTCATTTGAGACCATGCTAATTTTGTGAGACATAAGGACACGATCCTAGTCACTTGAGAGAACCCCTCTCTAAAACTACATCATATTACTCCAAAACATGCTACATGCATATTCATAAACAATATTTTACATTGATAGTTTAATTACAAAAGACTGGATACAAACCGACTAAGTTTTAGTATATTACATAACTACCCAGGAAATTATAATTTTATACATACACGATCACTAAATACAAAAGTAATATTATTAACTATTCTAAATCTTCCAACAGTATGTGTCTATACTGGATCCTTATTACCAGCAATAGTTAAACACTGAGAGGAATAAACGGTGACGCTTAGTGAGTTCAAAAATAGATACAATATAACGTTATGCCATATATATATACCAATATGACAGAAGAAAAGAGGAACAAAGAACAACAAAAGACATATGTGAGTCATGTGACAAGCTTTCCATATCAACAAATGATCTGATTCAAAGATTTACAATCAATGAGATACAACACTTTCAACTTGATATACATCAATAAGACTTCTGCCTATGTGGCATGGGAAAATAAACGATTTCTGAATAAACATTTTGCTAGAATTTACAGGCTTTCAGCCCTATCCAGCATTCTGCCAATGCCAAAGTGATGCTTACTCATTCACTTCATGGTCAAAGGCTACATACCAATACCCAAGTGATGCTTAGTCATTCACTTAGTGGTCAAAGGTATAGCTCATTTTCATAATAACATGGGAAAGCATATTGAACATATAACACATAACATACAATTGTTCCTATAATTTGAACTCACCGTGAAATAACCGGAGGTTAAAATAGTAATTTGAGCAGCACTTCGTTTCTATAATTAACTTTCTTCGATGAAACCCGGGAGCTTTATTGAAAACCGGGCCTTGCGAGGGTTGAGCTTCAAACCGAAAAGATAAATTTCTCGAGGTCTTCGGGCACTTCGGGACGTTTTTCAGGTGTTAGGTATGATCCCGGGGCTTCGGGGATGTTGGAATAGCTTAAAAATGGGTTTAGGGGTGAAAAGTATGAAATTTGGTAACATTAACCGGGAGAGTTTGCACCTCCCTTTTATACCCTGTGAGGGTTCGGATCCGAGGGAAGAAGAAGCCACGCGGCAACTTCGCAGGCGAGAGGGAGGGCCAGGTGTCGGCTTTGGATGCAAGACACGCGTCTCCTTCGGACGCCTCCACGAAAGCATCATGCGTCAGATCTTGATTGGGCCGCACATTCGGACGAATCAGCAGACGGACACGGGGCAGGCTCGCATGCGAGGGTGACATGGCCGAACCCTGGCCTAGTGCATGCGAAAATTCTCGGTTTTTGTGCCCCGAACTTCAAAAATTTATAACTTTCGCATACGAGCTCCGTTTTCGACGTTCTTTATATCCACGCGTAGGTGAGATTATACTCTACAACTTTCGTTTAGATTTCGTTGGCTAATTTGGCTTTATTTTTAATATTATTATTTTTAACAGACCGAGACAGGAAAATCCGTTAAAAATTCATAACTTCTTCATCCGACGTCCGTTTTCGTCTGTCTTTTTTCCGTTGTACTACTATTGACGAGACCTTCGATTCTCGTTTAGGTTGTGTCAGCTAAAAATCACTCGATCTTTATTTCGAGTTTTAGCTGTATACTGTTATACTGAAACTTAGAAAAATCACAACTTCCTCATACGAAGTCAGATTTGGACGTTCTTTTTATGAAAATTCTCGGTTTAACGAATACTACGACTTTCATTTAGATCACTAAAGCTAAAAACTAATTTATCGAAAACTCACTTTTTACGCTAAATAGTGTTTTGTCGGTTTTGTCGCGGATCTTCGATTGGTCATAACTTTTTCGTTATAACTCGGATTTCGATGAGGTTTTCGCCTAAATGTTTCTAACGAGATAATCTACAACTTTCAATAACATTATTTTTATTTATTTCCAACTTTATATTTTCGTTAATTTCAATAGTTGACTTTTGATCGGAATCTCATAAGACATCCAATACTTTCCGAATGATTCTAAACATAGTTTTACTTCAATTCTTCATAAAACTATCTTGTTAGAACTCAACACTCAAAATCATATATTAAATAATATTCATTTTTAAACAAAACACGATAACTGGACGTGTATTTTACATAACTCATCTTGGAGATCAAAAAAAAATTTAATTGCAAAATCAAAGGAAAAATCCAAAAATTCTTTTTTTAAATATTATTTTCGTTATTTAATTTATCCAAAAAAATAAAAAAGAAATAAATAAAATCACCGTTTTTTTCGAAATATGAGTAAAATATTCTAATAGAATATTACATTGTAAATAATCAAATTGAATTTTTAGAATGTTAGAATATTCTAATATTCTACTAAAATTGGTAGATATGTTAAAATATTATAATATTTTACTTGATTTGTTAAATTTGTTAGAATATTCTAATATTCTATTAGAAGTTTTTGAATATTTATAGTTTAATATTCTAGTAGAATATTTAACATTCTAAAAATTCGATTTGAATATTACAGTATAATATTCTATTAAAGATTTCACGTACATTTTGAAAAAAAAAACGGTAATCTTTTTTTAATTATTTTTTTATAAAAGAAATGATGAAAATAATATAAAAAAAATCAAATATTTTCATTTATTTTGCATTTTAAAAATATTTTTTTAATCTCCAAAATGAATAACCAGAATTGTGTCCCCATGTCTTACAAAAAGGGAAAATGTCTATTTAGGGTTACTAACTGTTGCGTTTGTTGTCATTTGGTCCCTTTCTCTTTTTTTTGCACTCAATATATCATCGAAGTTGTTGTTTGTGTTCACCATAACCCTTTTGACCGGCTTTTGACTTGTGATAGTCGTTCAAAGGGTTATGGTGAACACAAACAACAAGTTCGATGGTATATTGAGTATATAAAAAAGGAAAGGGACCAAATGAGAACAAATGCAACAGTTGGTTACCCTCCTGATTCATTTTCCCTTTACTCATTTACAGCAAATCTCACGTCATCTCGTGCTGATATTGATGACTTTATGAGATACATTCTTACTTCTCTTCAAAACATAACCCACGAAATAACATTATTCATACATATACAACTTTGTAATGCACTTGAATACTTATTACGGGAATCTTGACTAAGCAGGTGCATTTAATGACTACATTTATCGTATCATGGATTCTAGACAAGTGTACAAACGAGTGGAATCACAAGTGCTGTGATTTTTTAGTTTACTTAGCTTTAAGATCGAATTCATGGGATAAGATACAACATTAATATGTACAATATTATGTAGCTTTTGCATACACATCACCATAATATACCTTGTGGTAATCGTTTATGCTGATAAATATACCTCTCATACACAGTCATATCCTTTTGTGGAAAGGTGTTGACAGCTAACCACAATAAGAATAGCATAGACCTTATTTTAACGAAGTTACCCCTTCGAAACGCTTTTCATATACGTTATGGCCAAAGAAGGTTGCAGTCTTTGATAATTTTTCAACTTTAATTTCATTTAACTTTTCGGGGAAAATGAATCAAGAGGGTAACCAACTGTTGAGTTTGTTCTCATTTGGTCCCTTTTTTTTGTACTCAATATACCATCGAACTTGTTGTTTGTGTTCACCATAACCTTTTGACCGACTATCACAGGTCAAAAGTCGGTCAAAAGGGTTATGGTGAACACAAACAAGTTCGATTGTATATTGAGTACAAAAAAAGACCAAATGAAAACAAACGCAACAGTTAGTTACTCTAAAGAGTCATTTCCCTCACAAAAATAATGGTCTCACATGAACCTAACCCTACATACGTAATAATTCTATCAATTTTTGTATTATCAAAGAAAACCCCCGCTAATTTCCTATATTATAATATATTTAATATATTTCGATTATGTTAACTTATATTTCTTATTAAAAATAAGACTTATGTTTAAAAGTTACAAATTATATGAAAGATTTTATAAAGCATTTCGGAAAAAATAATATATCAAGTAATTTTAAAAAGTTGAAAATGATTAAAAAATGTTTTAATAATATATTTTGTAAATAAAATTAGTGAAAATTCAATAGACAGAAAACACTAAAATATGTCAATAATTCTTACGGTTGTGCATGGGTCAGTTTGGGTCGGTTTTGGACCTAAACCGAACCCAAACAAAAAATGGTCGGTTTCTAGTTTTCAAAACCCAATACGGTCGGTTTTTGGTCGGTTCGACTTCTCGGGTCCTGAGTCGGTTTTGGCGGTATTTCGGTTTCTTGGGTTCAATCAATATTCTTCATAGAGATTAAAAGTGAAGGTTGTCAACAAGGCCTTGTGTCTGATATTCTTAATTAGACAGATCAAGGAAAACAAGTAAAAAAAGTACCATAACATACTAATCTACATTTGATCTGTAATCAGATTTCAGAAAACAAGTGTTTATAATACGTTGACATAAACATTTAGCTAATCGAGATGGATTAGTTTTAGAGTTATTAGGGTTGTTTTATTTTATTTTATTTTTAATATATATATATATATATATATATATATATTAAAAATAAAATAAAATAAAACAACCCTAATAACTCTCTATATATATATATATATATATATATATATATATATATATATATATATATATATATATATATATATTCAGGTAAATGTTATGGGTCAGTTTGTCGGTTTTATGTGTGGGTCGGTTTCTCGGTTTGGATCGGTTTTTAAAAATTTTAAACCCTAACCGTCGGTTTTGGTCGGTTTCTTGGTTCGGGTTTGCTCACCCCTAATAATTATCAATACTCTAGAAAGTTAGATATTATCATTTCCTCTGGTTTCATAGTTTAGACCATCTTTATTAATAAATTAGTGGCTAATCAGTTACTGACATGCTAATATAAAATAAAAAATAAATACATTAACTAGAGTTTGTATGACAATGGTTTTATAGTTAAGGTTATGTTTGACGTATTAACTAAAAAGCTACTTGTTATATGAAAAGATAGCTGATAAAAAATGAATTTTGGTAAAACTAACTAACAAGTTAGCTCAAAGATATAAAATGACATTTAAGATATATTTAAGATATATATATATATATATATATATATATATATATATATATATATATATATATATATATATATATATATAAATTAAAGGTATATTTATAAAAAAAAAACTTCTTAAAACTAGTTTATTTTTTTTAAATAAAAAAATAATAATAAACTAGCTTATAATCTACCAAGCGAAAAAAGTTGTAACATCCATAAAATCCAAGCAATTTAAAACTTTTTCAACCATTCAAAAATCAATAATTATTACAAAGTGTTTTCAAAATAGTTTCATGTCAGAGTATCCCAAAAATCAAAATCATAAAATATGAGGAGGTGCACGATCACGCTTTCGCATTCCCACGATCATCCGAAGTACCTGAAACAAAATCAACAATTGTAAGTCCGAAGCTTAGTGAGTTCCCCCAAAATACCAACGCCATACAAACCATAACAATATCATACAAACAACATGCATATATAGAGTCTACAATACGACTGGTCCGCCCTCACCGGGCCTTCAGTCTACCTGGTCCACTCTCAGAGTCTTCAGTATGACTGGACCGCTGTCACAACTAGCATTTTTCGCTAGGGAATTCTATCTATGTATGGTCAACTCTTGATGTATCTTGTAACTTTAAGATTGATGCTATACATGTTATTAATTTAAAAAACAACTATCCGAATCGAAACTCACTCGTGAAGCCCTAATCCTAATTCGATACATTTCATACACTCAACTTTGGGTTGTAACCCTAATTTCCCGGTTCAAACCTTTATTGGGCCAGGAATCATTTATTGGGCCTAATGGGCCAATAAAACCATAACTTGATTATTTTGGGCTAAAATACTTCATTTGGGCCCTAGTTGGACTCACATTCATTAAACTATAACATTTTGGGCCATAAGACTTTTCATGGGCCTTATTGGGCCTAAAATGTCTCACTTTGTTTTCATGGGCCTTATTGGACCGTAAACAATTTTCTTGAACCTCAATGGGCCGAAAACCCATCCTTTTTGTCATGGTGGGCCGTAAACACCTATGTGGGCCCACATGGATCAAATCTCCCTAATGGGCCAATGCAAGAACAAGCCCAAGGTCCATATATTCTCTCATTCCCTCCCATTCTCGGTTTTAAAACAAAAAAAAAGAAAGAAAAAAAGAAAAGAGGGAGATTTATGGGGTGACACCTCATTATTATTCAATGGTAATCAATGCACTATAACCACCATGCAACTAGACACTCTCATACCTCTAGGCAACATCTTTTCTCACCTCTCTCTTCTCTTTTCTTAATTCTCGGCCAAGCCTCTCTCCACTCTCCAAAAATTCAAACTTCATCCCATTCTAAAACTTCCTCTCTAGACTCTTCAAGAATTCCTCTATTCTTTTCAAGAAAACCGTGAGGTGGTGTGGATCTTCAACAAGTTCTCACCAAAGTTCATATCTTTAGGTAAGCTACTTTCTAATCAAGGTGTTCAACTTCATTTTATGATAATTCCTTCACTCATAAACACTCCATTTCATGATTCATGCTTCTTAGAACTCCATAAGTTCGAAGATCTTCTCAAAGGGGCTTGCTAGGCCGAAATCTCCTTCAATCTTCCCACCAAAACCGATCCATCACCCCAAAGTGAGTTCATACCCCCTATTTTCGGTTTTTGTTATATTTTGGGGGAGGATACAAGTTGCTTTGTGTTAGATCTATGTGTTTATGTATGTTTATGTGTGTTTTCTATGTTATATGTGGTGATTATGTGATGAAACTTCATAAATCTCGAAAACTCCACAAAAACTTGGTGATGTTTGTAAACTAACACACATTATACAACTTACTATGAAGTGAAAGGACTAAACATGTTGTGGAACACTAGAAAACTAAACAAAACCGTTTAAGGGGGCATTTTTGATAAATAAACAAAAAAAGGTGAAGCCTTTAGGACGCTTACGATTTTCAAGGACCAAAAGAGTCATTTTTATATAAAAATGGGTCTTAAAGGTATTTATGGTTTTAAAAGGGCCAAAAGTGTTAATTTTCACAAAATGGGCTTAAAGTTGGGACTTCACGGTTCCATGGGCTTAATTTGTAAAATTTTGACTTTTATGGATTAAATTGCCATTTTAAACAAATTTGAGCCATAAATGTAAAATTTCGGTTAAAAAGGGCTGAAAATGTCAATTTTATTAAACTTGGGCCGAAAAGGTAAATTTTTATACATTTGGGCCGCAAATGTCATTTTTCATCAAAGATTGGGCCGAAAATGTTATTTCTAACAAAAGTGAGCTAAAAATGTTATTTTATTTAAAATAAGCCCTTAAATGTAAACTTTTGGTCTTAAGGGACCTAAAGTGTCATTTTTACCAAAAATGTGCCTTAATTGTAAATTTTCGGCTTAATGGGCCAAAAATGTCCTTATTACAAAAAATGGACCTTTTATGTCATTTTGGTAAACAATTGAGCTAAAACAAATAACGCAATAACAAACAGACTAAATACGTCATTTACATGCTTATTGGGCCTGAAATATACATTACATGTTTATTGGGCCGTAGTGGTCCATTTACATGCTTATTGGGCTTGGAATATACATTACATGTTTATTGGACCTTAGCGGTCCATTTACATGCTTATTGGACCTGGAATATACATCACACGTTTATTGGGCCTTAGTGGTCCATTTACATGCTTATTGGGCCTGATAGTTTCACCACATGTCATTGGGCCTTAGTGACCCATTTACGTGCTAGATAGGTCTTGTACATTCATTTCATGTTTATTGGACCTTATAACCTAAATACATACACTGAGACATTAAATGTGAAACGGTAAACAATGTGATACACTATTCGCGTAAACATAGTTAAGTTTATTATGAGACACTCTTTCATTCGTATCTACCTAGTGTACAACCTTTAGTCCTGTAGTTATAACCAGAGTCTCCTGGAGGGAGAGAGAGAGTTTGTGTATAGATCTATACGGGGTTGACATCCCCGCACCTGAGATGTTCGCTACATCTAGACTAGGCCAGACTAGGATGATAAATGTCTTACCTTAAACAAGTTGACGCCTAAAAAACGTCATGACAGGCAATTCCGTCATATCAAGCATGGTTATAACGACTCACATAGAAATTAACTTCACTGTAAATTTTATGGAATACATATACATTTATGTAGTTACAATACTATACAAACACCATTTTACGGTCTTTGAGTTTTAAGACCACAACACTTTTACAGACAGAAAATATCGGATTTTCTGGGAAAACATACAAGTATACATTTCCTTCTACTTACAACAGAAAACATGGGAATTCTGGAATACACTCCTTATACATTTTCAAAACAGAAAATACACATGCTTTAATACAAGATTTGATACAAAGCGTTCAAACCATTTATTTCTTTTACAGAAAATATCGGATTTTCTGGTGATTACAAAGTGATACAAACTTTTCATACAATTATGCTCATGAACTCACCAACATTATATATGTTGACTATTTTCAAAATAAATTGTATTCTTAGGAAATCGTTAAGCAGGTTGGCCTTCAAGAACTCATGGATTTTGATGTATTTTTGTTATCATCGTACATTTAATATTTTGGCATGTAACTTTTGTGAAACAAATACAATGATGTAAAACCCTGGATGTTGTATTATTGAATGTGTAATGATGATGTTGTCTTTGATTCAATTATATACACTGTGATGATATTACAAGATGAAGTTACCCAACCCCCAGACGTTTCCGCCGTTTCTCCGGTTCGGGGGTGTGACAACCGCCCTCACCGGGCCTTCAGTCTATCTGGCCCACTCTTAGAACCTTCAGCATGTTTGGTCCGCCCTTCCGGGTCTTCAGCATGTCTGGACCGTTCTCTGGGCCTTCGGCCTGACAAGTACGCGCAACCGGGCCTGCAGTCTATCCGAGCCGCCCTGGGTATGTTGGCCAAGAGCACAAAGCAGGATCGTCTCAACCCAACCCCCAATCACACAATCAACACATAAATATCATATGCTGGATAGCATGTACAGATAGTCATACAGATCTAACAGATCACTAATCATAGCATCATCCTATATACCAGGATACCGATCTAACAAATCACTAACATAACATCATCCTATAACCAGGATACCGATCTAACAGATCACTAACATAGCATCATCCTATAACCAGGATACATATCTAACAGATCACTAACATAACATCATCCAATAACCAGGATACAAACCATAAATGGTCGGCCTTGGTGCCTTAGACCCTGTTGATATTGTGAGAAGAACTCACCTTGCATTGCCGATCACACAGACGATCCCTGACTACTGGCTGCCAGGACCCCGAAGCGCCAACATCAAAACAGCACTCCTATCCGGCAGCTGACTGCAGATATGCTACCTCGCGTGCTAACAGACACCAAAATAACAATCCATCAACATTTGGCCACTGACTCACACTATGAATCCAATATAGGGTAAAAGACCTTTTTACCCTTTCTCAAGCTTGGCCCAAATCCAAGGCCCGACTAGATGATAAAAGTCCTAATATCAAAATAAATCCTTAAGTCCAAATATGGCCTAATTTTCCAAATTGGGCCTAATGGCCTTCACTCAAGAAGATCCAACAAGCTAAACGCCCAACCATAAATTCCAGACGGTCCATCACAACCCAAAGCAAGCCAAACCCAACTTTTGTCCAAAAGGCCCAAATCTCTTCAAGCCCACATTTGGCCCAATTTTCCAAATTGGGCCCAACTCCTTATTGGGCCTTGTCCAAAGGTCCGATCCTCTAATTGGCCCAAAACACACCTATCCAGTTGGTCCATTAGGGCCAAAGTATCAAGCCCACAGATGGCCCAATAACCGAAGCCCAAAGTCCGTAATCTGAACAGAGAACGTATGCGGGGCATACGCCTTCGGTATGCGGGGCGTACCTCACCTCACATTGACCAGTTACTGGGGACTTGACTCCGAACGCGGGGCGTACGAAGCCTGACGCGGGGCGTACCCTCGCATGTCTTAAAACTCCCATAAATGCTTAATGGCTTAAGCACTGTTGGGATTAAAAACCCTAATTGTGATTTGATGAACAAGATGCGGAAAATAAGAACAAACACAATAATGAAGATATGTCGAATGATCACTCGATTTATTCAATATATGAGGAATAGATTACACTTTTAGAATGGACTCAAGAATCTAACTCTACATAAGAAACCTCACAACGTGGCGGCTACATTTTGCCTCACTCTTAACCCTAATTATGAATAATACATGACTATTTATAGAGAAAAGACAAGTCTTGGGCTTTTAACCTACACTTCATCAAGGGGGCCATTGCCAAAATCCATGGAGTACTTTGAAACCCTACAATCTCCCCCTCCAAGTATGGAATGGATGACAAGGCTTCAACTTCCAAAATAAGCATCTAACAAATAAGAAATGATCTCGCAACGAGGAATATTTGAAGCAATCCACGAATCTTGATTCTTCAATCGTCTTCAAAAACGGGTTCTAGGATATATAAACCAAACACTGAAGTAATGTCTTTAAACTTCATTTTCTAATGTAATCCCAAAGATCTTCAAGAAAGCCCAACCCGCCATAAAAACCCATTTTAGAATTAAGAAACCGAATCACTTCTTGTCTTTGAAGAACTCCCCCTCCAAGTAACAATGATCTTCAAATAAGCTAATGATATAAGCCACCAAAAATTATCATGTAACAACCCAAATTTTAAGATTCGTAACGCCACTTGATCGAGAAAATACTAGAAGTCGGAGATATAACAAGTCCTTAGAAGAGCTCAACGAAGAACTGTAACATGCACGTTCAGTTATCGTGTTATGTAATTTTAAAAGTGAAAAATATAATGAAATATTATATGAATTTGAGCGTTGAGTTCTAACAGATAGTTTTTACTAGAAATGAAGTAAAACTATGTTTAGAATCACTCGGAAAATATTGGAAGTCTTATGAGATTCCAATCAAAAGTCAAATATTGAAATTTAACGAAAATATAAAATTTGAAAATAAGTAAAATTATATTAATGAAAGTTGTAAAGAATCTCGTTAGAAACATTTAAGCGAAAACCTCATCGAAATCCGAGTTATAACGAAGAAGTTATGACTATTTGAAATTTCACGACAGAACCGGCACGACGCCGTATGACGTAAAAAGTGAGTTTTCGATAAACTACTTTTTAGCTTTAGTAATCTAAACGAAAGTCTTAGTATTCGTTAAACCGAGAATTTCCATAAAAAGAACGTACAAATCTGACTTCGTATGAGGAAGTTATGATTTTTCTAAGTTTCGGAATAGCAGTAAACAACTAAAAACTCGAAATAAAGATCGAGTGATTTTTAGCCGACACAACCTAAATAAGAATCGAATGTCTCGTCAATAGTAGTACAACGGTAAAAGGACAGACGAAAACGGACGTCAGATGAAGAAGTTATGAAATTTTAACGGACTTTTCCTGTCTCGGCCCGTTAAAAATATAATATTAATATAATATTAAAAATAAAGTCAAAATTAGCCAACGGAGTCTAAATGAAAGATGTAGATCATAATCTCACCTACGCGTGGATATAAAGAACGTCAAAAATGGAGCTCGTATGCGAAAGATATGGATTTTTGAAGTTCGTAGCACAAACTTCGAGAATTTGACTGCATTCACGACGTGAACACAGTGTTCATGACGTGAACTCAGTGAACGGCGCATTTCGAGCCTAGAAGACACACGGCAAGCCTAAAGTCACGACGTGAACATACATGGTTCACGACGTGAGAGTCGATTTTTCAGCATATAAATAGAAATCGAGCCCTCCGGGTTTATGCTACAAATTCTCACTCTCATTCACTCTCTAGCCTCTCTCAAGCCCCTCTAACACCCTCCGAAGTCCCGGTATCATCCCCGACACCCGAAGCAAGTCCCGACGCTCCGAAGTTCCCGAGAAAATTATATTTTCGAGTCGAAACTCTGCCCGCGCAAGGTCCGGTTTTCGATAAAAATCCCCGGTTTCATCACAGAAAGTTATATTTAGAGCCGAAGTGCTGCCCAAAATTATCACTTAATCCCCGGTTATTTCACGGTGAGTTCAATATATAGGAACAATTGTATGTTATGTGCTATATGTGTTATGTGCTTTTCCATGTTATCATCTCGTGTTATTATTTCCGCTATTTTGATATCAAAGTTGTACCTTTGGCCATGTGATCAGTGAAAGGACTTAGTGTAACATCCGGATTTCCAGGTATTATGTTTGATCATTTATTCTTTTGAGTAAAAGGTAGGGACTCGACTAGTTGAGGCGTAAACTCGTCGAGTAGGATCGCGTGTGCTGACTGGATTAATGAACGGACTCGACGAGTCGGAAAGGGTAGACTCGACGAGTCTGCGCTGTAATTTGAAACCCTAATTCTCGGGGTATGTGCCCTATTTAAAGGCCTTTATGGCCTCCATTTGCGGCCACTTCACCCCTTAGAAACCCTAGAGAGCAGAGAGATCGTTTGTGGTGCAAGAGGAAGGCTAATTCACCATTTCTTGTGTGTTTTAGCAAGAAGGAAGGAGGTAGAACAAGCTAAGCGGGTTGAGGAGCTTGGATCCACTTCTATTTGACCAGAGGAAGCTGTTGGAGGTAACAATCTGTGCCATTCTTGTGTTTATTATGATTCTAGTGAAATCTAGGGTTTTCTCTATGCCTCTTTTAGTTGAATCTTGAGTATGTGAGGTCCCAAGGCGAGTTGGTTCATAGATCTGGACTTTAAGAGGTCCAGAGAGTCCTTACCACTCTGCTTTATGCCATACCTTTTGAGTTATGAGCCTAGGAGGCCATTTTAGAGGTTATTTCACCAAAAGAAGCTTTGGGTGTGTTGCATGTGTACCAAGATTCGACCTTTACGTGATTATCATGCTTGGGAAGGTCAGATCTATAGTTTAGAGAAGCAGATATGACCTTAGAAGGTCATTTGAGTATGAACATTGAAGCAACTCGCCGAGTCTATAAGTGGACTCGACGAGTCGAGTCGGGGTTGCCCCGCGATTCGTGACCTGAGGAACCCGTCGAGTGGAAGGATGGCTCGACGAGCCAAGAGGGGCTGGAAGGATTCAGAGGACCCGCATGGACTCGCCGAGTCGCCCTTGTGCACTCGTCGAGTCGGGTCAAAGTTTGACCGTTGACTTTCGTTGACTTTAGGGTTCTGGTCAAGACTGATTCAAGAGAGCTCAGAGAGGGGTAGAATGGCCTTCTACCCAATCTTTAGAGATGAGACTATGAGTGAATATTGATCGGGGATGTTATTTGAATAATAGGAGGAGGCTAGGTCGGGACGTTGAGCACGAGAGTTTATCCGACTTCATCGAGGTGAGTCTTCTCACTATACTGTACCTGGAAGGGTACCTATGTGTGAACGGAAGGTCTTATATGCTATGAGATGTATGAGCTGTATGTTGTTATGTGATATGTATGTGTTATGTATGTTATGTACGATATGGACCGGAAGGTCAAGAGGTTACGGACCGGAAGGTCGATACGGGTAGGACCGAAAGGTCTACGGGGATTCGGGACGGAAGTCCCCTGAGACACATGGATCGGAAGATCCTACAGAGTTATGGTCTGGAAAGGCGTATGTGTTGTATGTGGTATTTTGGGGAACTCACTAAGCATTTATGCTTACAGTTGTTGTGTTATGTGTTTCAGGTACTAGCGAGGATCGCGGGAAGGCGCCGACATGATCCGTACACACTCATAGAGATTATGTTTTGAGATTCTGGGATTTGTTTGTTATGATGACAGTGGATACAGTTTGTTGATATTGTTTTTGATGAATTAAAAATGAAAAATTGTTTTGAAAATTTACGTTGTTACACTTAGATTCACAGTGGTATTGGTATGTAGCCTCTGGCCATGTAGAGTATGTCTCGTAAGAGAATGACTTCTATTCTATGGCATTGGCAGAATGTTAGATAGGGCTAAAAGCCTGAAATCTACCAAATTGTTTAATCAGAAATTGTATGTTTTCTGTGCCATTTGGGCCGAAGTGTTATTGATGTATATCAAGTATTGAAATTGTTATGTCTCGTTGATTGTATATCTTTGAATCAAATCATCGATTGATATGGAAAGTTTGTCTCATGATTCACATATGCCTTTGTTGTTCCTTGTTCCTCTTTGCTTCTGCCATATTGAAGTATATATATGGCATAACGTTATAGTGTATCTATTATTGAACTCACTAAGCGTCACCGCTTACCCCACTAAATGTTTAACAATTGCAGGAGATAAGTAACCAGTATAGTCGTATACTGTTGGAAGGTTTAGAATAGTTATAATATTACTTTTGTATTTAGGGATCATGTAAGTATAAAAGTATAGTATCCTGGTAGTTGTGTAATATATAACACTTTGTAATAGTCGGTTTGTATCCAGTCGTTTGTAATCACTTTATCAATGTAAAATATTGTTTTTATGAATATGCAAGTAGCATGTTTTGGAGTGACAATGTTTTTAGTACGAAAGTTAGGGTCTTTCAATCATGGTATCAGAGCACTAGTTTAAGTGAACTAAATATCACGGACTGATATTTAGACTTAAACTGTCTAACGTTCAATATATGAACGAAGTCATTTGTAAGTATATGGATACAAACCATAGGAAAGATTTAAGTGGGGTATTGGGTAGTGATAAACCCTGGTATTTTAAAATATTAAGTTACTTCAAAATTTTTAGAGAATTAGTCTAAGTGAACTAGGAATTTTTAGGATTTCTAGACTTAAACTTAGAATGCTAAGCGATGATTGTGAGATGAGTGTCTAATATATTTTAGGTAGTACACCTGAATTGACACAAACACTAGGTTACTTTAGGATTAGATGCCTAAATTGCTTTTATGTGCTAAATGATTTATGTTATAGCATTATATGTCGTATATGCTATTATTTGATTGGATCTATGGTCTGTCGCCGACCGGATCTAGAAATTTTATGTGCTCAGGATTCTAAACGTTTAATTATGATATTAGAACTGACATGTAACTTTTCAGAGTAATATAAGGAGGAATACACGTCAAAGCCTTCCTTTATCTATATTCTCGCCTGCTTTTGTGAACATAACGTCATGGTGAAGACTCATAGTGAACTGAGTAAATGGAGGAAATGAGAAGGCTTACGATAGTGAATGATACCTATCGGAAGATATCGTAAGAATGGTATCTTGCCTTTAGAATGCGTCTAATAAAATAACAGTACTTATAGAGGAGTACGGTACATCCAAATGTACACATTTGATTGGCGGGATGATAGAACGGTTGGTGTAATTTCTGAAGTTGACTTATCGTATGGCGTTTCCATCTCCAACCGAGTTGAAGCATAACTATGTTGAAGATATGCATGGAATAAGTCCTAGTAAAATCTAGGGAAATTTTAAGATTATTTGGACACATTCGTATGTGTTAAATCGTTTTGTGATTTTAGGAGATAAGAACTTGGGGACTGCGAGACAATACTTGGGACAAGTATGAGTAGGTGTGAATAGTAGTAGAGGCCTATACTACTGGAAGCACAAGACTCACACTTGGATCAGGGAAAGTCACAAGGTGACCAAGAAGCTAGAAAATTGATTCCGTTTTTGTTCGAGTATGTCATTACCTTCGTTTCGGTGATGACTAAGAAGATGATTTTCGTTCGGACCTTATTGGTCATAAAGAATCAAGTCCGATTAATATAAATCTGCGAAGTGAGTTGATTGGTTCAGAGAACCATGTCTTGTGTAGTGACGAAATTCCAGTCAGAAGATTGAAGAAGGAGATCGTGAACGAAAGAACGATTGATCTACGTAATAAAGAAGTAGAGTTAGTGCTTATTAAGTGGAAATATCATCGAGGCCCAAATTATACTTGGTAAAATAAGAATGAGATAAGAACGAAAGATCCCCATTTTTTTTAAATCGTTATGATTTCGGGGACGAAATCCTCAAAATGAGGAGATATTTGTAACATACACGTTCAGTTATCGTGTTATGTAATTTTAAAAGTGAAAAATATAATGAAATGTTATATGAACTTGAGCGTTGAGTTCTAACAGATAGTTTTTACTAGAAATGAAGTAAAACTATGTTTAGAATCACTCGAAAAATATTGGAAGTCTTATGAGATTCCAATCAAACGTCAAATATTGAAATTTAACGAAAATATAAAATTTGAAAATAAGTAAAATTATATTAATGAAAGTTGTAAAGAATCTCGTTAGAAACATTTAGGCGAAAACCTCATCGAAATCCGAGTTATAACGAAGAAGTTATGACTATTTGAAGTTTCGCGACAGAACCGGCACGACGCCGTATGACGTAAAAAGTGAGTTTTCAATAAACTACTTTTTAGCTTTAGTAATCTAAACGAAAGTCGTAGTATTCGTTAAACCGAGAATTTCCATAAAAAGAATGTCCAAATCTGACTTCGTATAAGAAAGTTACGATTTTTTCTAAGTTTCGGAATAGTAGTAGACAGCTAAAAACTCGAAATAAAGATCGAGTGATTTTTAGCCGAAACAACCTAAACGAGAATCGAAGGTCTCGTCAATAGTAGTACAACGGTAAAGAGACAGACGGAAAAGGACGTCAGATGAAGAAGTTATGAAATTTTAACGTACTTTTCCTGTCTCGGCCGGTTAAAAATATAATATTAATATAATATTAAAAATAAAGTCAAAATTAGCCAACATAGTCTAAATGAAAGATGTAGAGCATAATCTCACCTACGCGTGGATATAAAGAACGTCAAAAACGGAGCTCGTATGCGAAAGATATGGATTTTTGAAGTTCATTGCACAAACTTCGAGAATTTGACTGCATTCACGACGTGAACACAGTGTTCACGACGTGAACTCAGTGTACGACGCGTTTCGAGCCTAGAAGACACACGGCAAGCCTAGGGAATGACCAGGATCAAAGTCACGACGTGAACATACATGGTTCACGACGTGGGAGTCGATTTTTCAGCCTATAAATAGAAATCGAGCCCTCCGGGTTTATGTTACAAATTATCACTCTCATTCACTCTCTAGCCTCTCTCAAGCCCCTCTAACACCCTCCGAAGTCCCGGTATCATCCCCGACACCCGAAGCAAGTCCCGACGCTCCGAAGTTCCCGAGAAAATTATATTTGCGAGTCGAAACTCTGCCCGCGCAAGGTCCGGTTTTTGATAAAAATCCCCGGTTTCATCACAGAAAGTTATATTTAGAGCCCAAAATTATCACTTAATCCCCGATTATTTCACGGTGAGTTCAATATATAGGAATAATTGTATGTTATGTGTTATATGTGTTATGTGCTTTTCCATGTTATCATCTCGTGTTATTATTTCCGTTATTTTGATAGCAAAGTTGTACCTTTGGTCATGTGATCAGTGAAAGGACTTAGATTCACAGTGGTATTGGTATGTAGCCTCTGGCCATGTAGAGTATGTCTCGTAAGAGAATGACTTCTATTCTATGGCATTGACAGAAGGTTAGATAGGGCTAAAAGTCTGAAATCTATCAAATTGTTTAATCAGATATTGTATGTTTTCTGTGCCATTTGGGCCGAAGTGTTATTGATGTATATCAAGTATTGAAATTGTTATGTCTCGTTGATTGTATATCTTTGAATCAAATCATCGATTGATATGGAAAGTTTGTCTCATGATTCACATATGCCTTTGTTGTTCCTTGTTCCTCTTTGCTTCTGCCATTTTGAAGTATATATATGGCATAACATTATATTGTATCTATTATTGAACTCACTAAGCGTCACTGCTTACCCATCTCAATGTTTAACAATTGCAGGAGATAAGTAACCAGTATAGTCGTATACTGTTGGTAGGTTTAGAATAGTTATAATATTACTTTTGTATTTCGGGATCATGTAAGTATAAAAGTATAGTATCATGGGTAGTTGTGTAATATATAACACTTTGTAATAGCCGGTTTGTATCCAGTCGTTTGTAATCACTTTATCAATGTAAAATATTGTTTTTATGAATATGCAAGTAGCATGTTTTGGAGTGACAATGTCTTTAGTACGAAAGTTAGGGTCTTTCAAGAACTGCTACTATAGAGGATACTTCTCTGTAAAAGGTTTAGAAGAGCTCGATGAAGAACTGCTACTGTAAAAGTTACCTTCATAATTCTACCACAAGCTTTATCAAAAATCTTCAAATTTGAAAAGTCACAAATACAATTTCGAATGGCCATACCAAATTCTCCCCCGATTTATAATAAAAAACGTGATTATAAAGCCTTCAAATGGTCATGAGAATGATCTTGAATGGATAAAAAAAATTACTATGCTCCCCTGTGACAAAATGATATAAACGATAAAGTATAAAATACGAAAAAAGTCGAGAAAATTTGACGTTATTGCAAAAAACGACTTTCCGAACTGCCAAGACTTGATGGAATCCTTATTTTTCTGTTCTGGAAAAAATATGTGCGATAAAAAATCCAAAACTGTTCACCAGCCCTCAACTTTGCAAACTTTTCGAAAAATTGGCTGAAACTGTCACTTTGCTGAAATTCTGGGACTGAAATGGTAATTATGCATCATAAGACCCACATTTACGATAATAATTGTATATTTATTTTATTACGTTAATTTTTGGTAGGTCATAAAATAATTATATTTTTGATATATATTATATATGTTACGACTTATTCCATGTGATATTTATCGTAATTATATATTTAACCAAATGAATTTATATATCTTAATGAAAACAATCCATATATTAACACCACAAGTAATATGATTTATAATATTTTTTCGGCAACAAAAGAAAAACCAAATTTGTGTATTAAAATAAGAAGTAACGATATATATGTATATAGTCAAATTAATTATATTACTTATTTGCAAAGTAACTATTATATCATATTTAAGGAAATTAGGATATGAATGAAAGTGCACTACAATTAATTATATTACTTATTTGCAAAGTAACTATTATATCATATTTAAGGAAATTAGGATATGAATGAAAGTCCACTACGTCACCATTATTGATAAAAAAATAATAATATTACTATTATTCATACGTGGAAGAATTATAATGAAGAGACTATAACAAAACTATGATACGGGCTCAAGGGGGTAAGTTTGTACAAAGAAGAGACTATGTGGTAAGAAATTTTGATACGTGTTTGTACGTTGTATGCACGTCATCACTCAAGACACAAACAAACTATAAATACGAATGTTCGCATTACATTTATACCATTCTCACTCATAAAATTTTGAAATAGCGAGAGGGAAATATTACGAATTTTCGGTGAGTTATCTCGCTATATTATGTATTGCAATATATATCCATGTATATTAGGATAGAAAGCTAGTAGAGTAAAAATATAGTCTTTATGTGTTTTATGTTATTATACTTGAGTCATTGAGTAGAGCCGAAAATATAGTCTCTATGTGCTTATTGTTACTATACTTGAAGTAGTAGAATAAACGTAATCTCTATGTGTTTAAATGTTATTATATTTTAAATTATTACGGTTAAGTTAGGGGTTGACGGCGGAACGGCGATAGGTCGGGAGCCTATAGACTCGTGTGTTGACGACGAAATGGCAGGCAGGCCGTAAGTCTAGATACACATATTATTGGTGGATCGACGAAAGGTCGTGAGCCATTGATTGTATGCATGTATATGTATTGTGATATATGATATCTTGGGAAAACTCACTAAGCCTCGGCTTACAGTTGTTGATTAACTATTTTTCAGGATGTTCTTCTGATCGTGGAAAGGCTCCAGCATGATTGTACTCGCATCGAAGAAATTAATAATGTTTTTAGACTTCCGCTAAAACTCTCTTTTATGTTTAATAAATGTGTGACAATTATCCTTTAATAAAAATGGGCTTTTGGATATATTTTCTATATGTTTTAAAAAAAAATTGTGTTGAAAAATCGGGACGTAACAAATATTCCCTTCATTTGTAACAATTTCTGAATATAATCCAAAAGTGCCAAGTCACAAAAAATACAGGGACCAAAAGAGTCAAATCGCTGAAGTTGTAGGGACCAAAAGTGTAATCTATGTTGACTACGAATTCAAGCACATGTTCGCTTTTTGACGTTCGTAGGGGAACAGAGTGCGAGCCCAAAATTCCATCCCGATTCCTAGATCGTTCGCTCTGAATCAATTCCAAAATCTGAACAACCCAATCAACGACCACTTGGTCCCGAACACAGGTTCGCATTTAACGATTGTGGAAGTTACGAACCTGTTCGTCCAAATCGATCAAACACATCGCTAATTCCGAGCCGAACGTTCGCAGGTAACATAATTTTGACTTTCGCATTGACCCGTAAGAACATTTGTTCAATTTCCGATGGCAGATGAAAGATGCGCCTCCGATACCTATACTTCAAATCTGATTACACCGTTCACAGATCAACAATTCCAATTTTGACCTTTTTAGTTTGACTCGCAAGAACACCCTTACAAACGCGATTTCATTCCATTGAGTTTCTGCCACGATTTCATTCGCTCGTATAACACAACCTGTGAGTTAAATTAACCATTCGGAACCCAGTACATCACAAACACCAAATCATCTTCTCAAATCGATTTACAGATCAATCTTGATTTAGTCAATACAGCAAACGATTTCATCAATTTATTAGAGAACAATCATTGATATAAGTTCAACAACATAACACACATTGAAATAGAAAATCGATAAATATCAATTGCTCGTATCAATGATTTATGATGAAATCAACAATCTCATTGGAACGACAAGCCTGAACAATTCCAAAAATCACAAAATGATTTTGAAGAAACGAGATTCGATTGAAGAACATAAAGTCAATTGAATAAAGAATAAATCTAGTCAACAATCGACAACATAAGGATCGTGACTCGTAAGGGGCTTGAATCGATCACCCAAATGGCGATTTAGGCCTCAAAAATCGATAATCAGCAAATCGATGAAGAACGCCACAAGTGATGAATTAAGATCAGACGAATAATAATAAACTGAACTTGGGCTTTGAAGAAATAGGATGAACAGTAAAGAATAACTCTTTGGGCTAAATCGAAAGGAATTGATCCACAAAGCAAAGTATTAATTTCGGACTAAACAATTAACTGAATCCAATAAAATACGAATCAGATTGAGAAAAAAATACCCAGATGAACAGTGATAAACAGTAACATAATTCTCCATGAACAGTTAATTGAACAGAATTTTGATTCCAATACACCAAAACACTAAAAATCTTCAATAACTTGTGCAAAAAATCATCAAACCAAGAACCGATACTTCAAAAATCAATAGATCTTCAAAGACCCGCTCTGATACCACTTGTTGGGATTAAAAACCCTAATTGTGATTTGATGAACAAGATGCGGAAAATAGGAACAAACACAATAATGAAGATATGTCGAATGATCACTCGATTTATTCAATATATGAGGAATAGATTACACTTTCAGAATAGACTGAAGAATCTAACTCTACATAAGAAACCTCACAACGTGGCGGCTACATTTTGCCTCACTCTTAACCCTAATTATGAATAATACATGACTATTTATAGGGTAAAGACAAGTCTTGGGTTTTTAACCTACACTTCATCAAGGGGGCACATTGCCATAATCCATGGAGTACTTTGAAACCCTACAAGCACTTAAGCCCAAATTACAGATCCACTACTCAAATGTGCTCTAGAACCATAAAGTCTCAAACTTTAAGACTTTGAACGTCCAAAAAGGTCTTAATAAATGGTCTTAATCCATTAAGACCTCCTACAAAGAACAATGGACCAAACTAGCTCAAGGGACTTCATTTTTATGCCTTAGGACCCATCCTAGGGTCTGAAAGGACAACTTAACTCGACCAAAACAGAGCATGCACATAAAGACACTCTTTGGGACAATAAGGATACCAAAAGCAACCCAAATGAGATCTAACCAATCTAAGCACAAGGGTAGAAACTTTTTACCTTCTGGAGCTTCCAAATGACAAGAGGATCCCAGATCTACAAGCTTGCTCCATTCTCCAAACACCTTAATGCAAATTTTTCTTCTTCAACTACCCAAAACACACACTTTTAACTCACACACTCAAGAGAGAGACTAGGGTTTGGGGAAAACGGCTCAAAGCAATGGAGGCTAGGGTAATGAGCTCATAAGGACACTTATATAACTCCCAAACCCTAAATATTAGGGTTTCACCCTGGCACTCGTACGCCCAGCGTACATATGTGTACGCCCAGTGTACTAGGGCACGCCCTAGTACGCTTAGCGTACTCACATGTACGCCCAACGTACTACTCAAACTTCCAAAATCATCATTTTGCCACTAGGGCCTTCCTTTGCCACTTCTTTCCAAACCAAGGGCCAAAATGACATAATTCAAAGTTCAAGGGATGAATTTGAAGTTACCTAAAAGATAGGATGTTACAAAAACAACCTAAAAAATCTCTGAAAAATTAAATTAACCTATCAATTAGTTGTGGCACGCCAAACATGGCCTAAAACTTGCCAAGTGTCTTCACATATTGATTTGGTTTTATTTTATTTTTTATTATTATTTCTAATAAGTATATATTAGATGATTTATATATTGAAAAAATATAAAAATTATATCAAAATTCATAGCTTTTAAATCTAATAAATAGAATATGATTTTAATATATTTTTTTTGTAAATATTTGAAACTTGCATATAAAATGTATTATTGGTTTATTTAGATTGTTGATAAATAATAAAAAACTGAATTTGAATAGTTGATTTAGATCGATGAAAAAATAAATTTGGTTTGTTGTATATGTAGATAAAAGAAAAAATATTTTTTTAATGAAAAAATTGATTAGGACCCGATTAATGTGTATATATTAAAGAAGTCCATCCTTATGAATAGTAAACTTGGTTGGATTTTGGCATAATTGGCCAACTATTTCTTTCATTTTGATAAATCTTATATATATATATATATATATATATATATATATATATATATATATATATATATATATATATATATATATATATATATATATATATATGTTGTAAAATACGACGAATCCAAATTGACTTAAATAATATTAGCTCAATGCGGAATGGGATCAAAAATTATCAAAGCGTAATAATCACAACGAAATACGAATAAAATAAATAGAATAGAGACACAGGAATTTACGTGGAAACCCAAATCGGAAAAAAAAAACCACGGGCGGAGGAAGCCGAGAAACAATTCACTATAATTTGCAGTGTTTACAGGGATTATGAAAGAGATTACAAATAGAGTGGGAGAGCTAAAATATACGGTGGTGTATATATATATATATATATATATATATATATATATATATATATATATATATATATATATATATATATATATATATATATATATTTGATTTGGTTCGTGGGTTATTATTTCAAGCCTTCTGGCTTAGGCTATTTATAGCCAAAAGAGAACATATGAAAAGGAAAGAAAAAAGCCGTCCATAATTGTAGGCGAAGAAGAAGTTAGGCGCCCCACATATAACTCACCGTCCATTCTCATTTTCAATTTCACACTTATATTACTATTCATAGTCAAACTTGTTGGATTAGGTGTCTAAGCCCATAACTATAATTGGTATGTACTTGAATTGATAGCAGCACAGTCCTTTTGGGTTGCCCTCAACCTAGCAACTGGACAAGGAAATTATAAAAGGAGAGATATTAATTTATAAGATTAATAAATTAATATATATATATAAATGATTTATTAATATGTTAATGGATTTATATATTAATTAGAAATCATTATGTTTAATTAATTGTTAGCCAGAAATTAATCAGAATTGATTTTGGGGTTAAAAGAATTAATTATAAGGTGCAGGGACTAGTTTGCAATTATCTAATAGTTGAGTGGAAGGCTCTAGAACCCCCTTGGAAGAGGGTGGACGAAATCTTTAGGGGAAACCCTAATAATTTCGTCCATAGGGGCTTGGATAAGGCCCTTGGGTTTGCTTAGGCCCTAAGCAAAGGATAACTAGGGTTTCCCTTAAACCCTAGATCCCTCAGCTATATAAGGAGCCTCCTGGTTCATGTTTTTGGTCACTTTTTCTTTTGAAGAAACCCTAAGGCCGAGATTTTGCATACTCCCTCTCCCCTCTCTCTTCTACTTTCCTTCTTGCTAGTTTGGGTGTGATTCCATTAGAGGCATTACACTTGTGGTGCTAAAGCTTCCAAGAAGATCAAGATCAAGACCAAGGGAATATCAATTGTTTGCTATAACAATTGAAAGGTATGTAAACCCTAAACCCTAGTTTGTTAATTTCGA
This sequence comes from Lactuca virosa, assembly GCF_052849685.1. NCBI lineage: Eukaryota > Viridiplantae > Streptophyta > Magnoliopsida > Asterales > Asteraceae > Lactuca > Lactuca virosa. The sequence continues at coordinate 57,967,456 of NC_136431.1, forward strand.
AATTAGCCTCTCTCCTCTAGGGTTCTTGTTTTGCAATTCAAAGTTGTATGTTCAATAGTTAAAACATAGATCCAAAGTAGGTTGCATGTGAACTTAGGAATTGTTTTCTAGTTTATTTGTTGTACCTAAAACCCATCAGTGGTATCAGAGCCATTGTTGTTTTAAATTGAATTGCTACAATTGTTGAATTGCAAATTAGGGTTTATAGCTATTAAACCCTAAATGCCAAAATTTTCGATTTCTAGGGTTTTGGATCAAAGGGTTTTTTCGAAAACCCTAGCCTCCAAAGAACCCTAATCGAAATTAGGGTTAGGGTTTTGAAAACCCTAGCCTCCTCCCTTGTAAATTTCGAAATTTGCTTAGAAGTTTTAGGGTTTCTTGTTTTGGATAATTGTTACTTAATTAGATTAATTGGATAATTATCCTTACCCTATTTTTCGAAATTTAGAGGGATAAGGATTATGATTAAATTAATGGATTAATTTAATTAGATAATCCTTACAAGATTTAATAATTTGATTAATAGTTAATTAAAAGATAAATATTAAATCTAGTTAATTGGTTTATTTAAATTTAAATTTAATAGCTTAAATTTCGAAATTTATAAACCCTTGAAGTTTTAAAATGTTTTAAAACACACCTTATATATATATTATAATTAAAAGTTTAATATTATATATGTATAAAAACATGGTCAGTCAAATCGCTAGTATGCCTCATTCACGAAGCTAATCTATAAGGGGGGTATAAGGAAACTGCCTATAAAATGGTAGTTGAATGGGTGTCCACTCTCACCCACCGCTTCCTTGATTAGTGGAGGGTCGTTAGCAGAACGGATTTGATAGGACAACTACTTCTCATTAAAAGTATAATGATATTAAAGAAAGTACTAGAACATTATTTTCAAAATCCCAACTCTAGTTACTTTAGGAAAAATGTGAAAAGTATGCTAATCCATGAAATTGCACATTATGCTTTATTGGTCGTTAGTGGAGCGTGTGTGGTTAACCAGCACACTAAAAGGCACTAATAAAGAGTAGTAATGGGTATCTCATAATTGTCATTTTGATGGAGCGTGTGTGGTTTACCAGCACATCAATAGTTAATGATAAAGACAATGAGGTTACCAAGCACATTTGCATGGTTATTCACATCTTGTTTGTGATCCTCGGCATCCCAGTCACAAATAGAAGAGCATAATCTGAGATTAAAACATGCCATTGAATAGTTTCAATGTATCTCAAAAGAATTAGGAATTTCACTTCGGTTGTTTCGTTTAATGGTGGAATTGGTGAATCGTCATTCACCTACCTTTATGAAATTTACACTTGGATCTCGGCATCCCATTTCTAAGTTGTGAATCTTCATAGTTGGATCCTAACCTTGATATTATATCTTTGGGTTATTCTATTAAGGTATCTTGAAATCTAACTAAAACTTTCTTTCTTTTCAGATGTCTACTCCTGGAAACACTTCTACTTCATCCTCCTCCAACCAGAACTTCTCCTTGCTCAATATATGCTCCAAAGTCGTTATGGATGGCTCAAACTATAACGATTGGATGCGCAACATCAAGATGGCTCTTCGTTTCGAGAACAAAGAATATGTTCTTGAAAAGGAGCTCAAAGAGCTTGATGAGAACGAAGCTACTCCTGAAGATCTTGCTGCCTACAAGAAACATTACGATGATGCTACCAAAGTGGCATGCATCATGGTGACAACTATGTCCCCAGAACTGCAGAGGTACTATGAGGACTACTGGCCTTTCGAGATGAACAAGGACCTTATGGAAAAGTACCATAAGCGAGCTCGTCAAGAAAAGTTCGAAGTAGTCAAGTCACTCATGGCTTGCAAGATGAAAGATGGGGAGTCGGTTGTGTCACATGTGCAAAGAATGCAACGCTACATAGAGCGTTTGGTCAAGCTCAATATTCACTTTGATGAGGAATTAGCCATTGACATGGTCTTGAACTCACTTCCTGAATGTTATGGTCAGTTTATTCTAACTTACCATTTGAACAATACTGAGCAGACCTTGGCCCAATTGCACAACTTGTTGCAGACAGCTGAGGCAGGGATGAAGGGTAAAAGTATACCCTCCACACCTACGAGTGCCCCTGTTTTGGCTATTGGACAGGGAAAGGGGAAAAAGAGGAAAGGTCCTCCCAAGCAAAACTGGAAGAGCAAGGCTCAAGCTGGGTCATCTAGTAATGGCCCAAAGGCTAAGCCCAATGGTTCCACTCCCCATGTTTCTGATCCAAAAGAGGCAGTTTGCTTTTACTGCAACCAAAAGGGGCATTGGAAGAGATCTTGCCCACAATATCTGCAAGATATCAAGGATGGCAAAGTGAAGCCATCTTCGGCAGGTATTTACACTATTTCTGCTAATAACTCATTATCTTCTCGTTCATGGGTCCTTGATACAGGATGTGGTTTTCATATCTGTTCTGATTTGCAGGGTCTAAAGGAAAGTGAGGAGATAGAGCGAGGAAGGATAAACCTGATCATGGGAAACAGAAAGTCTTCACCAGTAACCAAGATCGGAGTTTATCAGCTTCTGCTTAGTAATGATGTTAGATTAGATTTAATAAATTGTTGCTATTCGTCTGAGATGACGAGAAACATTATTTCATTTCATGCATTGTTCAGACAAGGTTTTACATATTCTTTTAATGATTTGAATGGTTCAATTTCTGTTTATAAGAATGGTGTTTTTATGTTTGAAGCTTTGCCTTGTAATGGTGTGTATGAAACAGTAACTTGTGTTGATAGCCTAGGAAATAGTGTACTTAATATTGACTTGTCTAATAGTGTAGACAAGGCATGCTTGTGGCATTGTCGTCTTGGACACATTAACAAGAAACGCATAGCCCAACTCCAAAAGGATGGAGTGTTGGAATCATTTGACCTAAAATCAAATGATATGTGTGAATCTTGTCTTTTGGGAAAGATGACAAAATCACCATTCACAGGGTCTTGTGAAAGAGGTGAAGGTCTGTTGGATCTCATACACACGGATGTGTGTGGGCCCTTCAGATCAACTACAAGAGATGCTAATCGATTCTATGTGACTTTCACTGACGATTATAGCAGATATGGATATATCTACTTGATCAAGCATAAGTCAGAAACTTTTGAAAAGTTCAAAGAGTTTAAGCATGAAGTCGAAAATCAATTGGGCAAAAAGATAAAGATACTTAGATCCGATAGAGGCGGGGAGTATCTTAGTATCGAGTTTAACGACTATCTGAAAGAATGTGGGATAGTCTCACAATTGACTCCTCCTAGGACACCACAGTTAAATGGTGTAGCTGAGAGGCGCAATCGAACCTTGTTATACATGGTTCGTTCTATGATGAGTCGGGCTTCGCTTCCTATTCACTTCTGGGGGTATGCCTTAGAGACAGCCGCCCACATCCTCAATCTTGTCCCTACAAAGAAGGTTACCAAAACACCTCACGAAATGTGGACAGGGAAAGTTCCCTCGTTAGCACATATTAAAGTCTGGGGTTGTGAAGCTTTCGTAAGAAGAGAGACTCACGACAAGCTAGCAGCTAGAAGTGAGAAATGTGTTTTTATTGGTTACCCAAAGCAGTCTTTTGGATATTTGTTCTACAGGCCTAGTGAGAACGTGGTCTTTGTAGCACGAAGAGGAGTCTTTCTTGAAAGAGAGCTCATATTCAAAGAGGACAGTGGGAGCACTATTGACCTTGAAGAAATTCAAGAGTCAGCCAATGAAGGAACCTTAGATGACACTAGCACTCAACCAGAGGAAACAGTTCATGTTGAACCAATTGATGACTCATTACCTCTTAGAAGATCCACTAGGGTGAGTGTGCCACCTGAGTTGTATGGTTTTCATATTACTTCAGATGGTGACACATTCATAAGTGACAGAACACTGGTAAACTTAGATGAACCAGTCACTTATAAGGAAGCAATGGCAGGCCCAGAGGCTTCCAAGTGGAAAGAGGCAATGGACAGCGAGATTAAGTCCATGTATGACAACCAAGTTTGGAATTTGGTTGATAGTGCACCAGGTCGCAAGACAGTTGGGTGCAAATGGATCTTCAAGAAGAAGACAGACATGGATGGAAATGTGCACACATTCAAGGCTCGACTGGTTGCAAAAGGTTTCACTCAAACCCCAGGAGTTGACTATGATGAGACCTTCTCGCCAGTGGCTAAGATTAAATCTATTAGGATATTGCTCGCCATAGCTGCCTTTCATGATTATGAAATCTGGCAGATGGATGTCAAAACTGCTTTCCTTAATGGGAAGTTGGCTGAAGATGTTTACATGAGTCAGCCAGAGGGTTTTGTTGATGCAAAGTTCCCTAATAGAGTGTGCAAGCTTGAGAAATCCATTTATGGATTGAAACAAGCATCTCGCAGTTGGAATCTTTGCTTCCATGAGAAAGTCAAAGAGTTTGGTTTCTCTAGAAGTGAAGATGAGTTCTGTGTGTATATCAAGGCTAGTGGGAGTATAGTAACTTTTCTGGTGTTGTATGTCGATGACATATTACTCATTGGTAACGACGTTCCAACCTTGAAAGAAGTTAAGTCTTGGCTTGGAAAGTGTTTTGCCATGAAAGACCTTGGAGAAGCTGCCTATATTCTTGGGATTAGAATATTGAGAGATAGAAAGAAGAGACTAATTGGACTTAGTCAGAGCACATACTTGGATAAGGTACTAAAGAGGTTTAGTATGGAAAATTCCAAGAAGGGAGAGCTACCTATCCAGAGCAATACCAAATTGAGTAAGACTCAATGCCCGAGTACAGATGTTGAAATAGATGACATGAGTCGTGTACCTTATGCTTCCGCTGTCGGATCGATCATGTACGCTATGACATGTACTCGCCCTGATGTGGCATTTGCTTTGAGCATGGTCAGTCGCTATCAGGGAAACCCAGGTAGAGCTCATTGGATAGCAGTTAAGAATATACTCAAGTATTTGCGAAGGATAAAGGACTGGGTCCTTGTGCTTGGTGGCAGTGATACCTTGAGAGTAGATGGTTACAGTGATGCCAGCTTTCAGACGGATAGAGATAACTTCCGTTCTCAGTCGGGCTGGGTGTTTTTACTGAATGGAGGAGCAGTTACTTGGAAGAGTTCCAAGCAAAATACGGTGGCTGATTCTACTTGTGAATCAGAGTACATAGCAGCAAGTGAAGCGTCGAAAGAAGCAGCTTGGTTGAGGAACTTCATCGGGGATCTCGGAGTTGTTCCAACCATCCAGGAGCCTATGGAACTGTTCTGCGATAATGAAGGAGCGGTTGCCTTGACAAAGGAACCGAGAGATCATGGTAAGACCAGACATATCGACAGAAAGTACCATTTCATCAGACATAGAGTAGAAGAAGGCCATCTTATAGTAAAGAGGGTGTCATCTGAAGATAACCCAGCAGATCCTCTCACAAAGGGTCTGAGTAGGGCTAAGCATATTCAGCATGCTCGAAGCATAGGACTGAAAGATGATATTAGTTTTAGTAGTTAGATTAGTTTTTGAAACTTGTAACAAAGTAAATGTAATTGACTTTTGGTGATTAAATAATAAAGTATTATTTATAAGTTTGGCTACTACCTTTTGTCAATTGTTTATTATTGTGTTTCATTTTTGCATGTTTTACTTCCTGAATAATGAGATTATTCAAACTCCACAGTCGCTCGTACTCTTGGAAGTAAGTAGTGAATTAAGACTGTCATGAATTGGATTGCAGATTGTCTAAGGATAGACATGGCAATAGAATTGCTGCAATGTTCATGAGTACTCAGAAATTGAGATTTGAGTATTGGATAAACCCTCGCTCAGAGTATCACTTCATGGAATTCATCACGAGTAATACTGAGACGATAATATCTTATAATCTTGAAACGAAGATATATGAGTTGTAATTTACAAAGTCGGTAATGCATTGGTGATACGAAACCGCATCAGTAACTTGGTGTTATAAAACGTATTGTCATGTATAATTTGATGAGTAAAAGATACAAGCATATGAGTCAACGTTTATTCGTTCCTTTTGCCCTAACAGGAAAAGCGATATCTGTGGGCCCCTCGATGATTTGGTGTTGACTTATGTGCTGGGCCCAGCCAGGACTAAATTGATGTGTTCAATTAGAAGTCCTACATCATCACAAATCAGGAATCGGGAAACATAGATTCTGGACAAACAGATTGATTACATTCCATGTCTTTTGTCTGGGGATATCAAGCAGAACGAAGGGTTATATGATCACTTATCTTAGGACACGTAACTGACTGGGTCAGAGTTCGGCAGCAGCTTTTGGAAGCTACAATTTGCTGGTCAAACTTAGAAGGCATACTAGCAGTTATAGTTACAGACTTATCCAAGTGGGAGACTGTTGGATTAGGTGTCTAAGCCCATAACTATAATTGGTATGTACTTGAATTGATAGCAGCACAGTCCTTTTGGGTTGCCCTCAACCTAGCAACTGGACAAGGAAATTATGAAAGGAGAGATATTAATTTATAAGATTAATAAATTAATATATATATATAAATGATTTATTAATATGTTAATGGATTTATATATTAATTAGAAATCATTATGTTTAATTAATTGTTAGCCAGAAATTAATCAGAATTGATTTTGGGGTTAAAAGAATTAATTATAAGGTGCAGGGACTAGTTTGCAATTATCTAATAGTTGAGTGGAAGGCTCTAGAACCCCCTTGGAAGAGGGTGGACGAAATCTTTAGGGGAAACCCTAATAATTTCGTCCATAGGGGCTTGGATAAGGCCCTTGGGTTTGCTTAGGCCCTAAGCAAAGGATAACTAGGGTTTCCCTTAAACCCTAGATCCCTCAGCTATATAAGGAGCCTCCTGGTTCATGTTTTTGGTCACTTTTTCTTTTGAAGAAACCCTAAGGCCGAGATTTTGCATACTCCCTCTCCCCTCTCTCTTCTACTTTCCTTCTTGCTAGTTTGGGTGTGATTCCATTAGAGGCATTACACTTGTGGTGCTAAAGCTTCCAAGAAGATCAAGATCAAGACCAAGGGAATATCAATTGTTTGCTATAACAATTGAAAGGTATGTAAACCCTAAACCCTAGTTTGTTAATTTCGAAATTAGCCTCTCTCCTCTAGGGTTCTTGTTTTGCAATTCAAAGTTGTATGTTCAATAGTTAAAACATAGATCCAAAGTAGGTTGCATGTGAACTTAGGAATTGTTTTCTAGTTTATTTGTTGTACCTAAAACCCATCAAAACTATGAATAGTAAATGATAAGTTACAAAAATAACCCCTGAACTATTTGTCACTTGCTAATTTTGGAGGCAACTTTTCCACAATCTCCACCTTGACGTCAAAATTAAGCAAGTCATGCTTTACGATTAGTCAAAACATATAGCTCATCAAACTCTAAAACTTCCATAAGAACCTGCAAATTTTATATAGAGAAAAAATTGTTTCCGAAAAATAAATAATACTTCCTCCACCACGAGCCTTCAGGCTCAACTGCGATCAGAAACACCCACCATGTCCAAACATAATTTGAACTTGGCTATAGGAAGACTTTTAGTGAACATATCAGCGGGATTATAATCTGTATGAATCTTGTCCACAACACAATCACCTTTTTCAATGATATCCCGCACAAAATGATAACGAATATCAATATGCTTTGTTCGGTCATGAAACATTTGATCTTTACTCAAGAAGATAGCACTCTGGTTGTCACAGAAAACTGTGGTCACCTTTATTCTATCATCGAGTTCTCCAAATAACCCCTTCAACCAGATATCTTCCTTAACTGCTTCTGTAATCGCCATGTACTCTGCCTCGGTAGAAGACAGGGCAACTGTAGACTGTAACTGGGCTTTCCAACTAACATCACAACCATTTAGAGTAAACACATACCCTGTAATTGATCTTCGTTTATCCAAATCTTTGCCATAATCTGAATCAACATATCCGAACACCCCAGTGTTAGATTTACCAAAACGTAAACACATAGAAGACGTACCACGTAATAACGAAAAATCCACTATACTGCTTTCTAGTGTTCTTTCCCCGGGTTCGCCATGTATCTACTAACCATGCTAACAGCATAAGCCAAATCAGGGCGCGTGCAGATCATAGCATACATCAAAGATCCAACAGCACTAGAGTATGGAACACGTGCCATGTAAGCCATATCAGTCTCATTAGTAGGACTCAAAGCGGATGATAGCTTGAAATGAGCTACAAAAGGTGTGTTGACAGACTTTTCTTCGTGCATACTGAAGCGTCTTAGGACTTTCTCAATATAACTTTTCTGAGAAAGATGCAAGATCCTAGACTTCCTGTCACGAATAATTTCCATACCTAAAATCTTTTTGGCAGCTCCTAAGTCCTTCATTTCAAATTCAGCTTTCAACTGGTCTTTTAACTTCTGAATCTCCTTCATATCTTTTGTTGCAATCAACATGTCATCCACGTACAAGAGTAAGTAGATCTTTGAACCATTGTCACCTTTCTTGAAATAAACGCAGCTATCATAGGTGCACCTGCTGAATTTGTGACTGGTCATGAAAGAATCGAACCTCTTGTACCATTGTCTAGGAGACTGCTTGAGGCCATAAAGAGATTTGTTCAATTTGCATACGTAGTTCTCCTTTCCAGGAACTGCAAAACCTTCAGGTTGTTGCATAAAAATCTCTTCCTCAAGCTCACCATTTAGGAAAGTTGTAGTGACATCAAGTTGTTCTAACTCAAAATCGTTAGAAGCAACCAACCCCAACAATACACGAATGGAAGTATGTTTGACAACTGGGGAATAAATGTCAGTGTAATCAATACCAGGAATCTGACTGTAGCCTTTAGCTACTAACCGAGCTTTGTATCTTGGTTTATCATTTGGGTTGACAGGTTCCTTGATCTTGTAGACCCATTTGCATTTAACTGGTCTCTTCCCTTTCGGAATAGGAACTAAATTCCAAGTACTGTTTCGCTGCAAAGATTCCATCTCATTTTGCATAGCGAGCATCCAATCATTTGAGTCTTCAGATTCGATAGCCTCGTCATAATTCGCAGGCTCCGTTGCGGACTCAATATTATCAGCAACAATAAAAGCATAGGCAACCAAATCAGATTCAGCATACCTCTTCGGAGGAATAATCTGTCTTCTCGGTCTATCTCTTGCAATGCTTGGAGTAGTAGCTTGTGGTTGTGAAGGTGTTGAATCTTCACCAACAACATGCTCATCCGACGAAGAAGAATCTTGATGCTGATTTGTACTCTGATTAGTGGTAGGTGAAGTAGGAAGCTCCACCTCCATTTGAGCATTCTCTTTATTTGCTTCGGATGATACATCTGATGCATCTGTTCTTTTAGAAGAGTCAGCAACTGGTTGAAATATAGCAGACTCATCAAAAGTAACATCTCTAGAGATGATAATTTTCTTCAAATCAAAGCTCCATAACTTGTAACCCTTTACACCTTGATTGTACCCAAGAAAAACGCATTTGATTGCTCTTGGTTCTAGCTTCCCATTGTCAACTCGTGCATACGCTGGACATCCGAATGGTTTTAAATTTGAATAATTGGCAGGTTTACCGAACCATAACTCAAACGGAATTTTCTTCTCGATTGCTCGTGACGGTGATCGGTTGATAACATAGCAAGCAGTCGAAGCAGCCTCCGCCCAAAAAGACTTTGGCAATTTGGAATTAGAAAGCATACACCGGACCTTCTCCATAATGGTGCGATTCATCCTTTCAGCTACACCATTTTGTTGAGGTGAATGGACTACTGTGCGATGTCAAGTAATGCCTTCCTTTTGACAATAGACATTAAACTCTTCTGAGCAAAACTCAAGTCCATTATCCGTACGAAGATACTTTACCACCAGACCTGATTGCTTTTCAACCTGAACTTTCCAATTTCTGAAGGTAGAGAAAACGTCTCCTTTATGTTTTAAGAAGAAAGACCACACCTTCCTGGAGAAATCATCAATAATAGTGAGCATATAAATAGCTCCACCTTTTGAAGCAACTCGAGCCGGTCCCCACAAATCCGAGTGAACATAATCAAGTGGTCCTTTCGTTGTATGGATACCACTTGCAAACCTTACTCGTTTTGCCTTGCCATATACACAGTCTTCACAGAAATCCAAATCAACAATCTTTTGTTGACCAAGTAAACCTCTTCGACTCAATTCTGACATGCCTTGAAAACTCATATGGCTGAGTCGAAGGTGCCAAAGACGGGACTGATCTGGATCAGAAAGAGACTTTGAAACAACAGCAGCATCACTCGAAATTGTTTGCCCGTCAAGAAAGTAAAGATCTGAGGTTTTTCGTTTGGCTCTCAGTTTGTCGGAACCGTCTTTGAATACCCTGAGAACTCCACCTTTACCAGCAAACTCGTATCCCTTTTGTCAAAGGAACTGAGAGATAACAAGTTTCTTCTGAGGTCAGGAACATATCTAACATCCCCCATGGTTCGAATAACTCCGTCAAACATACGGATCCTGACTGAACCATGTCCAAGAACTGGACATGTAGTATTGTTACCCATCAACACATAGCCCTGGTTAACCTTTTCAAATATGTAAAACCAACTTTTGTTGTGACACATATGAAAAGTACAACCAGAGTCGAGTATCCAATCACTAGTGGAATCCAGTTTATCTGAATAAACTGTCAAAAGTTCTCCAATACCTTTGACCTCAGCTAGATCGGCTTCACCCGAAGTGCTAGCTTGTTTACCATTTGCTGCCGTCTTCTCTTTTTCTTTGTTCTTCAACTTGAAGCATTCTTCAAGCACATGTCCCTTCTTGTGACAATAGTTGCAAAACTTTCGTTTGCCTTTTGACTTGGATCTGGTTCTGTTGGAAGATTGAGAAGTTCTACTTCTCTCTGTTGTTCTTCCTCTGGCATTCAAACCTTCGGCTTTAGCATCACTTGAACCACCACCAGTAATATGCTTCATCTTCTCTTTGGAATCCAAAGCTGTATAGACTTCATCTAAAACTAGAGTGTCACGGCTATAGATAATAGTATCACGAAAATGGCTATAGGATTCTGGCAACGACGATAGTAAGAATAGAGCCAAGTCTTCATCTTCATACTGAACATCCATATTCTCTAAGTTATTTACTAACTCTTTAAATGTGGATATATGTTCAGCTAAAGAGCCTCCTTCAATCATCTTGAGATTGAACAACCGTTGCTTCAAATGCAACTTGTTTGGTAAGCTCTTGGTCATCAACAGTTGCTCCAACTTTAGCCATAAAGAAGCCGCTGACGTTTCTTTTAGAACATCTTGCAAAACATCGTTTGACAAGTGCAAACGAATCTGGGATAAAGCCTTCAGATCTTTCATTTCCTTTTCTTCTTCGGTCCATGTATCGGGCATCATATTGAAACCCAAGAGCGCCTTGTGTAAATCCATCTGAATGAGAATGTCTCTCATCTTTACTTGCCACAACGGAAATCGGGTGTTACGATCCAGTAGTGGAATATCGTATTTTACCGAAGATATGATTAATTACTTGATAAAATGATCCCAACGAGCTAATATCACAACCTGGATGCTCTGATACCAATTGTTGTAAAATACGACGGATCCAAATTGACTTAAATAATATTAGCTCAATGCGGAATGAGATCAAAAATTATCAAAGCGTAATAATCACAACGAAATACGAATAAAATAAATAGAATAGAGACACATGAATTTACGTGGAAACCCAAATCGGGAAAAAAAAAACCACGGGCGGAGGAAGCCGAGAAACAATTCACTATAATTTGCAGTGTTTACAGGGATTATGAAAGAGATTACAAATAGAGTGGGAGAGCTAAAATATACGGTGGTGTATAAATATATATATATATATATATATATATATATATATATATATATATATATATATATATATATATATATTTGATTTGGTTCGTGGGTTATTATTTCAAGCCTTCTGGCTTAGGCTATTTATAGCCAAAAGAGAACATATGAAAAAGAAAGAAAAAAGCCGTCCATAATTGTAGGCGAAGAAGAAGTTAGGCGTCCCACATGTAACTCACCGTCCATTCTCATTTTCAATTTCACACTTATATTACTATTCATAGTCAAACTATGAATAGTAAATGATAAGTTACAGAAATAACCCCTGAATTATTTGTCACTTGCTAATTTTGGAGGCAACTTTTCCAATATATATATATATATATATATATATATATATATATATATATATATATATATATATATATATATATATATATATATAGGAAGTCTTTTTAGGCCATTTTTAAAATTGGAGCTGCACACGTGTTATTTGTATAAGCACTTCACCGTCTTTGTAAGCCAATTACATTAGGATCGGTGTCGTTCTTCTTCACAACCTTTGTGAGCCAATTACATTAGGATCAATGTCGAACGGCTGCTCTCTATACTTCAAATCCAATATTGTCGCAAAACCCTTTCCATCTTACTTTCACTGCTTCTCTACGAACATGATTCCCACCGCTTCCTGTGATCTGTAGTTCCTCCATCGAACGTTCCTTCTTTCACCGCCACAAATACCACTGTTCCCAAAATCGATTATCTGTATTTCCCATTTGGGGGAGATTGAGATTCCTTTCCGATCTATCATTTTCTCGGTTCCGATCAAAGCAACCGCCCATCCGTCCGCAATGTCACCTCCTTCGTCCTCTCCGAAGCAACCTCCATCGTCGCCATCGGCTGTCTTAATGTTGCTTCCAACACGCGTCTTTACCATCGCTTCCTTCGCCTATTGTTTTCTTCTCTACTTCAGATTGGTATCCAATATCGGCGACGAGCTCACTGTATAGAAGGAAAACCTAGACGAATATGTGGTGTGGCTTTCTTCTTCAACGTCACTCTTCTCTACATTCCAGTGGATTTTGTACGATTTTGGTGACAGTCCTTAGTCAAGTAAAACTCCTTTTCCTGTTTATGTACGAACCCTTTTCCCTTTGTTGACGTTTGTCTTTCTTAATCGTTGCTTATCTGTAACAATATAAGCTTTGATTTCATTTTTTTCTCATTTTAATTCTGTTTTGAATCAAATAAAAAATTATTATGGATTGTTGAAAAGTTGATTTCATATTTAACTTTGCAATGCTTACTCCATGGAGATGGTTTTGATGAAGGTGGGATTGAAGAGGTAAGCTTAGCAATGAGCGTAGCGTAGTGTTTGGTTTTGCAGTCTCCATGAAGCGCATTCATGTCTTTTGGTGCACACTAAACATGGTGAAATCTGAATCTATTATTAGAGTGAAGCCACATTAATATATGCAGATACTAGCGGAAATATTATAATAGTGTCTCTACAAGTTATATTAATTATTATTTTCATCGATCTTTTATTGGATGGGAGTTGCACTTCCAAATTCCAACATTGAATTCAGATGGCACAGCACAAGATATTGAATCTTGATTGCAGTTTTCATATAAGAAACAAAATTATTAATAATAATACTTCAAGACATTTAGTTCAAAAAAGACGATAAACATCTGGTTTTGTGAATTGGTTAGATGATGATGTGCAGAATAAGAAGAAGAAGCATAAAGATGATACACTAGAAGTAAAGCATTCGAGTAGGAAGTAAATGGTCAAATGATATGGATGGAAATGAGTCCCATGACAAAGAAGCCGCTACACAAAATGGAAAGAAAAATGGCGGTGTTCTTTCGGCCTTAATTCAAGCATATGGATATAGCAAGGAAGGTAAATATGTTCACTAGAAGGGAGGGGAGGGGAAGGTTCATTAATTGAAACCCTCAATTTTTAATGTTAATTGATGTAATAAAGAAATCAGTTTTGGATTGTTACAGAAATCAACCCCATTAATTGACTTGAATGTTAAATCTGATTTTCTTCTTCATCACCGTTATTTACAGCTACACCTTCACTATGTCGGTTAATTGAGTTACAAAATGAAGATGAACAAACATTGTGAAGAGATTCGTCAGCAAATAAGACCATGCTTTCCGTAAAGCTACATTTGATGCAGGTTCTTTTCGACTATATTCATTAATTTATATTTAGATTTTTGCTTGAGATTTTTAAAGCTTATACAAGCTGAAGTATCATTATAACATGAATTCAGTTTGGCTACAAGAACAAGAAAAGCGCTAGAAGAAGGTAAAATAATCCTTTTTATATTATTTTAAGTATGAATGTTTTTTATTTCTCAGATTTTGTGGATTGGAAGAGGTTTTGAGCTACAAATCATTTTTCTAAGACTTGATTTCGATGATATATTTAAGGATATATTTGTGTGAGGGGATTTGACTAGAAGATACGAGCAACATGCTTGGTTATGCGTACCCACAAGAACTCCACGATACTAAACTCATCAGTTTATCATTTTTTGTGCAGGTGGCTGAGGTTTTCATGTAAAACGTTGTAAAGTGTGAGCTCGACAAGAAAAACATGACTTACCGTTCACCTAAAAGATTACAGGGGCCTCCAACCTTCCAAGAGTTTATCATCTTATATGCAATAAGAAATCGGCCACAACCACATGTAGCCAAGTACTTCATCATTTTAGCCTGATTTGGCATTCTTTTTTTTTTTAAATATTTTAACATAGAATTTTGGATTAAGCTTGACAATATATAATGTTGCTAAACATTTGGAAAAAGGAGAAGAATAACCATTTCTTGGGGGCAATGTAAGAAATACCAGTGTACTTTCAATTACCTAAATCTGTTTAATTTATTTGATGTGTATACCTGTTTTTCAGTTGGCCTCATGTGTATCTAGGCCAATATGTCTAAGTATGTGCTTAGTTTCGGATAATACTTAGGCTCTTTTTTATTAAGTAGAAACTTGATTTATTTTTAGCCTTTGTAATCATAATATAATTTCAATAATTTTTTCCATAGGTTAGTTTCTTTAGTTTAGAGCTCGATGAGTGTCTTGAGTTCTTTGTTTGGTTGCCTGTGGTGGGGTATACCCCTTCATTTGTGTTTACTTCGGGGGTTGCGAAGGTTTTCAGCATGCTACACACAATGGTTTTGTCACAACTTCGAATTAATGGTGTCGGTGAAGGAGTGCATGCTTTTATTGCTCAGATCAAGGACTTGGAAATATATTTACAAATGTTCATATTGTAGATTCAGATAATGATGTTTACATTATTATTTTCATTGATAATGCTAAAATATGTCAATTTATGAAAGTACATTCCTTTTTCTTGATTTAGCAGAAAACCTTTTGCTTTCATATTACTGATCATTCAAATCCGTGCCAATAGCACGGGTGACCTTCAATATATATATATATATATATATATATATATATATATATATATATATATATATAATCCCATGGGGGGTTGGGAACAGTAAACTTTTTAGTTTCTGGATTTTGTCACATTTTTTTCAACTTTTCTCCAATTTGCCCCCATACTTTTCTTTTTGCACTTCCGCCACCAACATTCCAAACTTCTCCTAATACGAATAGTTTTCTTTTTCCGTCTTTAATTTTTGGACTAATAAAATTACTTTAGTCGACTTAATATCTAAAGTCCATTCACCCCATGGGGAGCATGGGCTTCTCCTAGTTACTATAAACATAATCTTAGTCCAAACAACTCAACATAAAATGCTATATGGTTAATAAAATTTAGGTAATAAGCTAGGAGCTCCATGAAACTGAATGGAGACTCAAGGTTCCAAAAGTTGTATCGACTGGAGACTAGCAACTAGTCGGCCTACGCAGAGATCACTCGAGACCTAAACTGTAAAAAAAATAATTTTTAAAAAAATGACATATGGTTAATATCATTATACAATTGGTAAATAACTATAGTACATGATCAATAATTACACCCAAAATAATTGAAGTGCCAAACTCATAGTATACGACTCCCCTGTACTCTCATGGAAGAAAATATTTAAAATTGTCAAAAGTGGTTGATTGTTAAGTGTTAACATGATCCGTGAGGTAAATGTAAATCTTTCGAGTTTAGAATAGATAATATACAAAAACTTACCCTTAAGTTTGACTTCTTTTCCACTATACTTCGATTTGGGTAAACTCCTTTAAACTCAAGTAATTTCAATTTCGACGTTAAAAATGAGAGAATCATCAAAGTGATTGTCTATGTTCATATGTTCAACGTTAAAAATGAGAGATTATCAACAAGTTGAAGTCAACTTTTTGTGTTTTGTTTTTGTCACTAAACTTTCTTTTTTTCTACATGAACTATAAAAACATTTTATATCGATTTATGGGCACTTTATACCATTACTAGTTCTGTTCATTATTTGTTATCAATAGTAATAAAATCCTAGCTTTTATTATCCATATTTTATGCCTAGATTCATTAACCGAAGCATAATGTAAATCAATTGTAACGAGGGGGCTACAAACAAACTGTATTAAATATTTTAACCCATCTTAACCTTTAATCTCAAACAAACTTCTATCACCTTTTTTTCATTCAATCACTTTTCCATCAAAATGGATTCTAACAACCCCATGGGTTGTACAATATGCATAAAAAGCATAATAAAATAAATGAGTTCTGATTAGAAGTCATCTTAAATTACACTAATATAGCAGTAAATTCAGGATAACTAACAACTACTCTTGAGGCTTTGTCTTATAAGCGAAGAAGAACAAGTAAAATAAGTAAAGATGAATCACATATCATCTCATAAACAGCAAACAGGAAAAACTTGATCGTTTTCATAGGGGTTCAAGACACAGGATGAAACTTTAACAACAACAAACTCATTACAAAGAGAAAGAAGAGGAAGCTAACCATCACTATAGCCAATCTTGCTGCTGTAACTTCAATGGTAGATAGACCTCAGATAGATACTGAAAACCGAAGGTACTCAAAGCCTGAATTTCTGCCTTCTGCTTCGATTTCACCATGATATTCAACTCCTCAACCCAACCAGGATTCTTCTTCACGAAATCCTCCTCCAACAAATCCTTACCAGTCTTAATATCCTGCTCTGTCATTGGCAATCTACACTGTTCTGGTATCTTATACTTGTCCAAATCACTAGGCCTAACACCCAACCATTTGATATCAGGTGTAGTCAAATTTGCACTATCATAAGACATGTTCTTTGATCCAGAGCCATAAACAGACAAGATCTTCAAACCATAAGGATCACTGTCTACAAGAGCCAACACAGGTAATTTTAGCTCCATCTTCATCTTCCTCAAGAACAACCTGGTGGCAACATCAGGTTGCCCTTTCGCTGTCACGATTATGCAAGGAAATCGATTGTAGAATCGGTCTTCAGCTAATCTCATGTAAGCAGCATCCTTTTCAACTAAGAGTATGAACAATGCGTCGCTTGACATGTCACCTACTCTATCTATATTCGGAGGAATTGCTTTTCCTCCCATTCCCATTTTCGTGCAATCAATCATATCGCCATTGTCGCTGAATATAAGTCTGCCTACAACCACTCCCTTTTCAGCTGCGACAACATTCAGTGATGACCTGGTGCAACCTAATATACACGAAACATCATCCAAAACAGCATCGGACTGAGTCTGGTCTTGAAACAGCTTGACATCGGTGTAAAACAGGTCACGCTTGGTGACGTGGATGTTTTTGAGGGAGAGTTGGTGGATGAGGGACAGGATACGGGCTGTGATAGTGGTTTTCCGGACTGTTGAGACAGAGGCGTAGGGGCGAACGGAGGTTTTGTCCTTGAGGACGATGCGATCGAGCTCAGGGACGTAGAGTTGGTTGGTGGCGGCGCGTGAGGGGACGGAGAAGGAGAAGCCGTTGCCGGCGAGGATCGATTTAGCAAGAGAGATGGCTAGTGTTTGGATCTCGGTTTGGACAGAGGATAAGGTTAAGTCGGTGACTTCACGGCAGGTGGATGAGAGGTTGAGATCGGAGAGGGTTAGGGTTTTAGAAGTTGAGGCTGATTTGGTGGCTTCGGTTAGGGTTTCGAGTATTGATAGGATGACGGAGTCTGGTTTGAGACGGTTTTTGAAGGGGAGGCGAACAGATTCGTCGTCGGAATCGGCGTCTGCTCGTCGGCGTTTTCTCTTATCCGCCATTGTGTAGTGAGTGGGATCAGGAGGCGGGAAAATGAAGATGGAAATGATGTTGGTGACGGTGTTTGTTGGTGTTTTCGTGTCTTCCGGACGCTTCGACAAAGACGAAAGGACGGCTGGACCGGGAAAATGGGCTGAAATAAGATGGGAGGCCCAAATATGCAGAGTTGGGCTGGTTTTTGTTTTAGAGAGTTAACTTTGTTTTAGAGAAAGAGAAAGTTGTTAACTTGTTGATCATGGGTGTTTAGGATTGATTATTTAATTAAATAAACATTTTTTTGACAAAAATGTTTATTAGTTTATGTGTTGGTAAAAATGAGTTAACCATAATATGTTGGGGCTTGAAACCTATAAGCTTTATACAATGTACTACGTGATCTCAAAGGAGCCTAATTATGTTTTTGTTCATATTTCATCAAATGAAAATAATGGAATCCTTAGACGATATCTAAGGATAGAATGATATTCCAGTTGTGACATATGTTGGTCTAAACCATCTATAGGGATAGGCATACGAAAATCCTAAGCATGTGGTGTTTGTGGACATTTAAAAGCTATGTTTTGTCTAAAAATCAATTTGAAGTTTACTTGTTTCATGGATAATTTTACTTAAAATGGTATTTGTCGATGTATGTAGGTCCTTGGTACAATGTACTTGTTAGTGAAACTATTATATAACTCTATATCATATAATGAAAACAAGCCAAAAAGCACAAACATATTCAAAATACATACAACATATGTCTTTGTCTTATAAGTTGTGGTCTCATAACACCTTATATTGGAGCCTAGAGGCCAAAAAAAATTATAAGAGATACCCTCTACTGCTGAGTACACAGTCTCATACCACCAAACCAGATGGGTAAACAACCTACTAGATGTCTCCAAATAAAGGATCTCCATAAACCACGATGTACTCAAGGCGACTCGCGTAACCATTTGTCAAACTCGGAAAAAAACCTCTTGTATGTACGGGTTAGCATATCCTTATGCAAAATAGTTTTCTGGAAATACCAATATAATTTCGAAGAAAAAAAAGCCCACCATGTGGGTCACCTAACTATAAAGGAAAATGCATCAACTCTACTTATGGTCAACTGTTGTATTTCGGAATTGACAAACAAAAAATTTGACGAGTAGTATAGTTAAATAACATTGAATCGTTAGTAATGTTAGATGCAAACAAGTTGACAAATAATATTGAGAATAATATATGTTGAAACAAATAATAAATTATATTATCATTAGATTATCAACTTTTGTAGAAAAATTCAGATTGATCCTTCATGATTTTAAACAACTACAAAAAAGGTATAAATAGACTATCTCGCTGTTAGAAAAATTAAAAGACAATATATGAATAATAAAAACAACATGAAGATCATAGATTCTTGACTGCTAAAAGCTACACGGAATGACCTGTGTCTTTAATTTCTTTTTACACCGATCAATGGTTGTAAGCTTCGATTCAAAATTTCAAAATAAACATGAACTAACCACACTTTTTCATCTTCTACAATGCCAAAAACCATTAACATGACATAATATTACATCTTTATCGCCATCACGAAGATAATAACATCCACCTTAATAGTCTTTATAAAACACCTAACACTTGATTTTGTACAACAAGAAACTTGTTAGCTTATAGGGCTTTCATGAACCACAACAATCTTGGGATGACATCCATTTCCATTAAACACATATGTCATCAATCCACATTCACTACTATACATTTAAGCCAACAATCATTTTGAAGTTATCAACTAACGCAACAAACAAACTGTAAGCATTAACACTTTGGAGTATGAGTAGAAAATTTGTCCATGGTTGTTGGATGTCTATGATGTTTATATTGCAACTGTTCTTCTATATGCACAAAACGTCATTTTCAAACGAGAGAAAGTTACATTCGATCAAGTTTGAAAAATAAGGCTAAACCCACTTCTCATTCTCCTTAAATTACCAGACTGGAAGACCAAGAGACTAAGGTGGTGTTTGTTTTGGAAGTGGTAAAATATATTTAGTCTTTTTCCGTGTCTGTGGCAGAAGATGTGGACCAAAAGTATTTTTCTATGCCTTCATACAAGAAGTGATAAAGAAGTCTTTTTGAGTTCTTTTGTCTTCCAGAAAACAAGCAGTCTTTTTGGTAAACATCCACCTGCTCGCAGATATAAGTGCCCAAAAAAACTTTTTACCAAAAAACAAACGAGCCAAATAACGTAACTACCCCCATGTGACTTGCACATGAAGAGGTCTTAACGGTAGATGTTAACGGAGTGAAAAGAGGGGGCCCAAACCTATTAATTTTACATTGAGGTAGTTTGAAATAAGGACCGTTACTGCAACAATCTCCCAACTTTGTACCAAATGTGTTGTATTCACCAAAGTTACACGACTAAACATGTAATTTAAGTACATTTTTTATTTTTATTTTTATTATTAGTAAACCTAGGAATATGCGATGCAATAACCCAAAATACCTCTGAATTGGGGATCCCCATTTCTCCTTCAACGCCAAATAGGTCGTTGCTTGCTCTTTTCTTCTTCTCCGCTTCCCCTTTCGCTCTGTAATTCAGCCGTCAAATCCACCCATGGCGGCCCTCACCCGCCTCCTGAAATCATCATCATCTTCCTCAATCCCTTTTCTATTCAGGAGATCACTTTCCTCCACCACCACTGCCGTGGTTTCCGATATTGAATCTCAAGACAACCAGCGCCCTAATTTCTCAGATCCCAAGGGTTCTAGAAACTTCCAATGGGTGTTTCTCGGCTGTCCCGGTGTCGGAAAAGGAACTTATGCTAGTCGCCTCTCGACTCTTCTCGGTGTCCCTCACATCGCCACCGGAGATCTCGTTCGTGAAGAGTTATCTTCTTCCGGTCCTCTTTCTCGACAGGTAGATAATATATCATTCTGTTACGTGTGCTTTCCTTAGACTTAATATGATTATTAATCGAGCTTATGTAATTAACAAGATCCTAACGCTTACGCCCAAATTTTTTCCCTAATTAAGCTGTCAATGTCTTTCGATTTGCTCGCTATTCCATGCACATGAATTCGTAGTTGTTCTATTAGCGACATGCGGAAGCGGGATCTTGTAAACTTTACATTGATGCAAACTTCACATTCTTCTTCTTATGCTTTTCAGCTAGCTGAGATAGTGAACCAAGGGAAGTTAGTTTCTGATGAAATTATCTTCAACTTGTTATCAAAAAGACTAGAAGCTGGAGAATCAAAAGGCGAATCAGGATTCATTCTTGATGGTTTTCCTCGAACCATAAGACAAGCTGTAAGTAACTTCCATTAACCAAATTCAAACCATTTAATCTCATTCGATGTTTTTGTAATAGTTCCCTAAAGAATCGTTTGTTTTTTCAGGAAATTCTAGACGAGGTGACAGAAATTGATTTGGTGGTGAATCTGAAACTGAGGGAAGATGTGTTGGTTGAGAAATGTCTTGGAAGAAGGATATGCAGCCAATGTGGAAAAGGTTTCAATGTGGCTTCCATTAATGCAAAAGCAGAAAATGGAAGACCTGCAATGAGCATGGCCCCACTTCTTCCACCTTCACACTGTTCCACCAAGCTCATCACTCGTGCTGATGACACTGAAGAAGTTGTCAAAGAGCGACTTCGTGTCTATCATGAAAAGGTATTGTAACATTTTTAGGTGGAATGATTGTTTGACAAATGTCTAAAATACCCTTTTAGGATCTTGAACAATTATGAAACCATGATGATGATGATGATGATTTTGTAATGTTGTGCAGAGTCAACCTGTTGAGGATTTCTACAGGGAACAAGGGAAGATAATGGAGTTTGATCTGCCTGGAGGGATTCCAGAATCATGGCCAAAGTTGCTTGAAGCTCTTAACCTTGAAGACTATGAGGTTAAAAGGTCGGCTGTGGCTTAATTAGTAGGGGCTTTTTGGTCTTTTTATAATCGATATGATTATTTGCATGCGTAATTTTTGCATGTGGAGCAAATTTTGGAAGAAAGAATAAAGAAAGAAAAATACAGTTGTTGATTATTTTGGTTTTCTTGTTAAATAACCAAAACATGAGGAAGTGTTGTAAGCTGTCAAGTTATGATATGATGGCTGCTGCCTTCGAATATTTTTTGTAATTTGTAACGTTATTATGAAGAGAGACACTTTCTGAATAAAGAAAGTTTTTATAATTTGTGTTACAAGATTTTGGATTTCTGGTGGTGTCATTACTTATTGTTTTAGAGGTGGGACTCATGAATCATGATGATAAGATTTTAATTGATGATATGATTTATCCCGATTGATGCTTAAATTAACAACTTCGTAATGGTTAAAGGCTTTGATTCTTCGGTACTTAAAAAGAGTTTAGGCCATCTCCCTCCAATGAAATAAAGTCCTTAAGAGCAATCTTATCAAGATCAAGATCGGAATTTTATATAGTGTTGCTTTCTTCTTTGCAAGATTGTTTGTAAAGATCATTTCAAAAGCAGTTTAAAACATAAAAATATATTTCCATATATCAAATAACCATTCAGTTAACAATAAACATTAAAAATATATCTCTAATACATCAGTTAACAATAAACATTTCAAAAGAGGTTTTTTAGGGTTCATATTCGTCAATCCATTTACTTAGTCTAATTTGATTCACCTAGGTAGTCTAACAAGGTTCATATTCATCATTCGATTCACTTAGTTGGTCTAATTTGATTCACCTAGGTAGTCTAACAGGGTTCGTTATTCGATTCACTTAGTCAGATTTGATTCAACTAGGTAGTCTAATATAAAATAGTAGAATCTTATAACGACAAATTAATAGTAACAATCTTACGATCTGATATTACTAAAAATGATCCACGTATGATTGTGACCAATTTACTTAGCGATCAGGATCACGATTTTAACAATTTTTCTAACACATAAACATTCCATTCAATTTCATTAAGTTTAAGGGATTGCAATGTAGCACCCGGTTCCTGGTATGTATTTCATTCTGGTATTTTTTCGCAATTTGGATTGAGACTCGGTGAGTTGATGGCCCAACTCGTCGAGTAGTAGCGGTTTGGACCCGGGGGTTAAGTGACGGACTCGTCGAGTCGGCGGCAAGACTCGACGAGTAGACTATGGCTGGGCAAAACCCTAATCTGAGGGTTTGCACCCTATTTAAACAACCTTATACAACCTCCATCGCCCCTTTATGCTCCTAGAACACTCCATACAGAGCCCTAATCGTGTTGTGAAGATCTAAAGGCCTTTTTGGTGATTCTTGGTAGCTTGTGGTGGCAAGAAGGAAGGGAAAAGCTTGAGGAACCAAGAGGTTGGCCAGAGGAATCAAACTTGTGCATCATCTACAGTTCTTGGAAGGTATAAAGTCGACACCTTGCTCCTTCTTGCATTAGATCCCTTTTTGGGGAGATTTAGGGCTTTTCATAAGCCATTTTTGGTGACCAACCATGATTGCAAGCATGGTTGGGGGTTGAGGCTTCAGATCCAGGCTCCTTAAGGAGTTAGAAGGCAGAAAGGGACTGCCTTTGCACCCAAGGAAAGCCCCATGCGACTCAAGAGCTTCTTTTAGGGTTTTTTTAGCTCATAGTCTCATGCATGCACGTAAAGTTCGTAACTTTACGCGCTAGATCGATCTTAGGAGCCTAGATCTATCATTTGGACAAGTGTTGTACATCATCGAGAAATGAGACTTGGACAACCTCGACCCGGCGAGTCGTTCTTGGGACTCGGCGAGTCCGAGGCTTGACTCCCTTTTCTGTTAAGGTTCAAAGAAACCCAGTTGAGTGTTAGAAAGGTTTTATAGGGTCCAAGGGAGTGGCCCAACGTGTTGTACTTAGCCATAGACCTGGAGTTCATAGGACTCGACGAGTGCATGAGCAGACTCGGCGAGTCCAAGGCAATCTCCTAACTTTCGAAGATGAACTCGACGAGTTGTTCATACAACTCGGCGAGTCAAGGGCAGGACTTGTTCATAGGATGGAGATGAACTCGACGAGTTGTTTATACAACTCGGCGAGTCGGATGAAGGTTCATTCGAGGTTGTTTTAGAAGGAGAACTCGTCGAGTCGTTGCCAAACTCGACGAGTAGAGGCGTGAAGAAGGACATAAGAAAGGATAGGGACTCGACGAGTTGGCGGTCCAACTCGGCGAGCCGGGTCAACTGGAAGTTGACTTTGACTTTGACTTGGTCAGGGGTAAAATAGTCATTTTACCCTAAGAGTGGTTATCAGTGTCTGATTAAGTGTTTTATGGATTTATAGCCGGAGGATCACCGGAGCAGCAGTCAGACACCTGTCGATCAGCTTTTCAGCAGTCAGCCTTACGAGGTGAGTTACCTTCCAGTAGCGGTGGGTCTACGGCCACAATGCCGACCCACCAGTAGGAGTTGTATGTTGAATGATAGTCTCTGTGATATCATCCAGGTTTGCTACTACCTGATATGTTATATGCTGGCATGATATGTTATATGTGATATTAGTAGAGTTCGGTTGTTAGGACCGAAGGGTAGGTCGGACACCCCAGATATGTCTGACAGTATGTTGTGATATGCTTATATGCTGGCATGATATGTTATATGCGATAGTGGTAGTAGGAGGGGAATAGCCCCCAAGTTCGGTTGTTAGGACCGAAGGGTAGTTCAGACACCCCAGATATGTCTGGTAGTATGTTTATATTATGATATATGTGATAGTAGTAGTAGGGGGTGGAATAGTCCCCGAGGAATTGGTTGTTAGGACCAATGGGTAGGTCAGCACCCCAGAATGGCTCGACACGGGTAGGTCAACACCCAAAAATGGCTTGACACGGGTAGATCAGCACCCCAGAATGGCCGTACCGGGTAGGTCGGCACCCCAGAACGGCCGTACCGGGTAGGTCGGGTACCCTATAATCGCCCGGCGGTATGTATGCTATATGATTGTATGGTATGTGGTAGGATGGGGGAACTCATTAAGCTTCGTGCTTACAGTTTTCAGTTTTGTTTCAGGTACCTCTTCAGCGAAGGGGAAGGAGCCGACGCGGTAGCTGCACATCATACACACATTGGATTCCGCCTTATGAGATTTCTTGGGATTGTACTCTGAAATTGTCACTACTTTTATGATATGATTTTCAGACATGAGATTATGGTTTTATGAAATGATATGACATGGTGATGTTTTATGATAAATGTTTTCTAAATCGTTATATCAAAATTGAAAATTTTGGACTCGGAATTTGGGATGTTACAAGTTGGTATCAGAGCCCTGGTTTGAGGGATTCTGACACACCCTCGGAGTGTCTGGACTCAAACCGAGGGATTAAAAGATTTTTACAAAGAAAATGGTTCTAAAATCTAAGTTACAGAGTTTTGAGAAAGAACACGGTGTGTGATGTGCGCGACCGACCGAGCTCAAGTAAGTTTTCCCCAAATTACCCATACAAGTTTATGTTATGATTATCAGTTTTAGTAGAACAACATGCTAGATTAGGGCTAAGGATCTAGGAGGATGCCTTATGTGCCTGCTATATGTGTTTCAGCTTTATGAAAATTGCATGCTAGTACAGATTGGTCAGGAGGATAGCCTGAGTAGTATATGCTTGCTTATGTGCACTCGATGTCCGAATGCTGCTTGCTTTGTGCTTTTAGGAGTTCTAGTTGTCTTTCACTAGCTAGTAAACAAATATGTTAAGTTATATATTGCAAGGACTAAATAATTTCAGAAGGTTAGGTCTAGCTCTATTTCGCAGCTCTTGTCTGAGTCTAACCGTTGTAGGGTAGGATCTCTCATTCGAAGAATTATCTAGTCTGAGTGATATGTAATAGTATTCGCGAGCTAGTTAGGGGAAGAAAGCAGGGACTTCTTACGCAGCTGATGGCGGAGAGTGGGTTGGTGATTACCTTAGGGCAAGCCTAGGAAAAGAGTAGCAGAGATCAGTAGCAGTAGAAGGGACTTGGTGGAGTCGAGGCAGTTATTGAGGAAAGTACGGATAGATGTGGAAGGTAGTATGGGCCCGTACTACTGAAAGCATGGGATCCGTACTTAAGTCAAGGAAGGCTGAGACAAGACCAGGGAACTTGTGGTAGATGTGATCCCTCTAGATATATCAGTGTTTCTGACGATTTCATTATGTGTTTACAGAATGGTGGTACTACGCCCTAGACCAACAGTTGGCAGTTCAGGAGAGGGATCAGGTTCGGGTTCGGGTTCCAAACCAGTGGACGAGAGGCTACGCGAGTTTATCGCGTCAGAGATTACTAGAGGCATCCTTGATGCGACCTCGGTTATCTTTGGGTCGATCAAGGAAGGGATAGTAGAGCTGATGGAGGATCGCCTCAGGGCGTTCAGGAGTGACATGGCAACCGGCCAGTCAGGATCACACACACTGTTCTTTAAGGACTTCAGGGGCAGTGGTGCGTCGGATTTCCATGGGGCGAAGGATCCCATTGTTGCCAGACGGTGGATTGCAGACATTGAGTCTGCACAGTTGACCAGCTTCTACCCCGAGGGGTCGAAGGTATGATATGCAACAGAATGCTTGAGGGACAGGGCCAGGGATTGGTGGGAGTCGGTTGGTGACTCTTTGGGAGCCTCGGCTATTGAGGCTATGACATGGCCGGATTTTGTGACCCGGTTCAGGGCTGAGTTCGCACCTGCGGTGGAGCTTCAGCAGTTGGCCCGGGAGTTCCTGGATATGAGACAAACGACTGAGACTGTGGCGGAGATCACCGCCAAGTTCTGAGAGAGGGCTTTATTGGTGCCCCAGTATGCGGGAGACGAGGATATAAGGAGGACCCGCTATCACGACATGTTGTGAGCCGATATTCGGGAGCATGTCAGCTTTTCAGCTTGTCCCACCCTGGAGTCCATGATTGACAGGGCAAGGGAGAGAGAGATTGATTTGGAGCACATCCGTAAGAGGAAGGCCGAGGAGGGACAGGTGACTGGGGCTTCGGGGAAGAAGCCCAAGGGATCAGACACGAGGCCGAAAGGCCAGTCGGGACAGGGCCGCTGCAGGAAATGCGGAAGGCCACATGAGGGAGCTTGTAGGTTGGGATCGTCGGGCTGCTACAAGTGCGGCAAGACAGGGCACTTCAGCAGGGATTGTACTGCCCCTGCACCTACTGTTCAGATATCCGAGTTGCTGTGTTTCCACTGCAACCAGAGGGGCCAAAAAAAGGCCAATTGCCCCCAGTTGACAGCAGCAGCAGCGCCAGTGAAGGCGCCAGCTCTAGCGACCCTGCAGATTACGGATGGCCGGCAGGGCAAGACGGAGGCTCCAGTGGTGAGGAGTCGGCCCTTCCAGTTGACTATCGAAGAGGCACGCGCCGCACCCGATGTGGTGACGGGTATGATTCCTTCTCTCTGGTTTTTATTTATATGATGCGTCTGATATTGATGTGTATGTGCTTTGTTTAGGATCGTTCCATGTGAACAGTATTCCAGTTCAGGTATTGTTTGATTCGGGTGCTACCCGATCATTTGTCTCTCTTGCGCTTAGCAAGAAGTTTCCTGAGTCTTCAGGCATGTTGGATTGCCCTTTGGAGGTCGAGATTGCGTTTTGAGGCTGTTCGAGGAGCGTTACCTGGTAGATCTGGTTCCCATACCTTTGCGGGGGAACAAGGTTATTATTGGTATGGATTGTCTAAGCCCCAATGTGGCAGTGATTGACTGCGCGCAGCAGTTGGTGCAGATCAGGACCCCAAGTGGGGGAGAGTTGGTGGTTCAGGGCGAGAGGCCACAACGAGGACCGGCTCTATGTTCAGCAGCGAGAGCTAGGCGCTACATTCAGCAGGGTTGCGCATGATTTGTCGCTTATGTTATGGATACCCGGGAAGTAGGTAAGGCGACGGTGGGCGATGTGCCCGTGGTACGAGATTTTGCCGATGTATTCCATGAGGAGTTGCCTGGGGTACCTCCGGAGAGGCAGGTAGAGTTCAGGATCGACCTAGTCCCTGGTACGGCTCCGATAGCCAAGGCACCGTATCGGTTGGCTCCTCCTGAGATGCAGGAGTTGTCTACGCAGCTGCAAGAGCAGTTAGACAAGGGATTCATTAGACCGAGCAGTTCACCCTGGGGAGCCCCGATTCTGTTTGTGAAGAAGAAGGACGGGTCGCATCGGATGTGTATAGACTATCGGGAGTTGAACAAGGTAACGGTGAAGAACCGTTACCCACTTCCGAGGATATATGACTTGTTCGACCAGCTTCAGGGAGCATCCTGGTTTTCCAAGATAGATTTGCGGTCAGGCTATCATCAGATGAGGGTCAGAGATGAGGATATTCAGAAGACTACTTTTCGGACTCGCTATGGCCATTACGTGTCACACCCCCAAACCAAGGATGGCGGAAACGTCCGGGGGTGGAGGACTTCATGTATAGTATCATAACAACAATTGTAATAGTAATTGAAGCAAACACAACCAACATATATATAATTGAAAAAGTGACATCATTGTATGAATTACATGTTTACGAATCAATTACAATATGTTGACAAAATATGAAATAGTAGACGCCTTAGCGCCCCATCCTCAAAAGCACTTGGTTACCTGTTTAATGATTTCCTGAGAATACAAGTTGTTTGAAAAAGTGTCAACACAAAGGTTGGTGAGTTCATAAGTTTTTGTTTGGTATTATTAAAAGCCTTTCGTTTGTAAAAGTAGTATTTGTGTTAGAAAATCCAATATTTTCCTTAATGTGTAAATGTAGTCTTAAAACCCAAAGACCGAAATATACAAGTAATTTGTCATATTTATAGTAAAACAATACAAGTTTAAATCGACATAAACTCGTTAAATTTTAATGAAGTTCCCGTAAATTCCAATGTTTATTAATACTTTATGTGAGTTTATTATAACCATACTATGACCAAGGTTGCCTAAAACGACGTTCTTCAGGCGTCGGAAATGTTATGACATTTGTCACCCCAGACCTATCGGTCTAACTGTTGCATGCAGTTTAGGTGTGGGTTTGTCAAACCCAATATAGATCTATACACAGCTATCACGCTCTCCCTCAAGGAGACTCTGGTTACAATACAGGACTTAATGGTAATTTGAAGTAAATGTCTCACAAAGTCATTAACGGAATTACGTGTTATGAAAACTTGGTACCGTATGGCCGTACCTTGCTTAATGAAAATATCCTTTGTATAAATGTACCCTTTTTAAATGTATGTGTTATGTAATGTATCATAAACTATACCTATTATAGTTTATCAACCAAGGGTAGTACGTAGTAATGTATGCAAACTATATTCAAAATAGTTTATTAAATGTTTGAATGTATCGGTTGTACTTTGATTATAATCACTTGTTATTCTTTATATTTTATATGTCCAAATCCATTTGTAAACTGATGTGTGTCAAAATATTAAGATAAATGTCATATATTGCAATAACATATAATCACATAAAGATATACACCTTGCTCAACATGTTACAAGGTGAAATGAAATTGACAACAACTTTTCGTTGAATACAGTTTCTGTTACTGTTCTTAGAAAATTTATAGAAAAATCATCAAAGCTCCAAATCCAAATCCACAAATTATGATAGTTTTGAATATGAGTCTAGTTTGTTCATAAATTTTATCATGATTTTTAGTGATCTCTAACAGAGGTCAAAATGTCCATAATCACAGGCTGGTCCAGGTTTGCCTCTGAAATGATAGGCAGTTTTGTAAAAATCACCATAAATTGTAGAAACATCATATGGAGATGTGCAAGTAGCCATTTTAAAGCTAAGAGTTTGAACTACTTGCACCTCGAAAATTTTTGAATACTAAAATATTTAAGTTGACCAAAACAGTCCGTGATTAAAGTCCATCTTTTCTGATGTAATCTGTTAGAAAAAGTTTAATTGTGTTCTTGATGATTTTACTTGTATTCCCCCCTTAAAACTTAAGAAAACATGTAAATGTAGGGGTATGAACTCACCTTATGTGATTTCAGTAGATGAAAGTGAGATAGAGGAAGTGTTCAACCCAAGAACACTAAGAAGATGTCTTGATGATTCGAGAATCTAACACCGAATAAGATGGAATTTGTGTAAGATATCAATGATTTGAGTAGAATGGAGTTTAATAATTATGTGAATGATGAAGATACTTACTAATTGAAGGAAGAAATCCCTGGAGAAAGCCTTGAAGTTCTTGAAGTTGAGAGAAAAGATGAGAGAATTTTGGAGAGTGTCCTTTGGTTGCTAAGTGTAGAATGAAAGAACTTTATGGAGAATGAGGAGAGAGGATCAATCCTCCAGCTCTTAGAACGTGGGAAGAGCTGGAGATTGGGTGTAAAGGTCCACTAAGGTGACAAGGAGTAGTGGGAAAGAGTGGATGATCATAGAGTGAGGTGATGGTGGCTTGCTTTTGTCATAAAATAAGGAAAAACAAATATTCCCTCAATAATTAGTCCAACCACCAATTCTTTTAATACATTTTTATAAAAACCCTGGAGATTTATATATTTTGGGGCCTTAGTTTATAAAATAAAGTTTTGGGTGAAAATCCCACGTTAAAATAATGAAAAACGGAGTTAAAACGAAGTCGTAGTCGAAAAACCGGTAAAAAGGGGCCGTCTTTGGGAGAGATTTGGGAGAGATTTCAAATAGAAAGAGATAGAGTGAAAACGATTTAGAGAGGTTTCGTTTGTGATTAATTTGAGTGTCCGGCTTCACAACGCACGGTTCGTAAACCCCGTTAAACCGTGTTTTAGTGTCGTACACAATCCCGATGATTGTGCAATAGTGTTTTATCGCTTTGGTTCGTTGTTTAGCACTGTTAAGGCTAAGGAAAATCAAACACATGAACTTTCCAAATGATGATTTCTCATTAAAATAGCGAATTGTATAGTGATTACATAACGTAAACCCTAACATACAAGGGTTATTGGAGTTGACCGGTTTGACTTGTTGACTTTGTTTGACTTTGACTTGACCGAAATTTGACGGTTGTCACATCATCCCCCGTTAGAAGGAATTTCGTCCCGAAATTTTCATTTTGACTGGGATTTCAAGAGTTTGGGAAGAGATGTGGATACTTTTGTTTCATCTGATCCTCGCGTTCCCAGGTGAATTCGGGTCCTCGTTTAGCGTTCCAACGGACCTTCACGATGGGAATACGACTTTGTTTCGTTCGTTTGATTTCCCGATCCATGATTTCGACTGGTTCCTCCACGAAGTGGAGATTTTCGTTAACTTCGATTTCGTCGAGTGGTATTACGAGTGTCTCATCAGACAAACACTTCTTTAGGTTCGACACGTGAAATGTGGGATGTACTTTGTCGAGTTCCTGAGGTAATCGAAGTTTGTATGCTACTGGCCCAATCCTAGCAAGGATTTCGAATGGCCCGATGTACCTTGGATTTAGTTTCCCGCGTTTGCCGAATCGTATCATTCCTTTCCAAGGGGAAACTTTTAGTAGTATACGATCACCCACCTGGAATTCCAAGGGTTTGCGTCGTTTGTCTGCGTAACTCTTTTGCCGATCGCGAGACGCTTTCAGTCTTTCTCGAATTTGAACGATCTTTTCTGTGGTTTCCCTTATGATTTCAGGGACAGTGAGGGTACTATTAGAGACTTGCCCTCTAGCTAGCTGTGTATCCCCCACCTCAGCCCAACACAGGGGTGATCTGCATTTGCGACCGTAAAGAGCTTCAAATGGAGCCACTTTGATGCTAGTATGATAGCTGTTATTGTAGGAGAATTCGATAAGCGGTAGATGGGTATCCCATGCTTTACCGAAGTCTATCACACAAGCTCTTAACATGTCTTCCAACGTTTGAATGGTTCGTTCGCTCTGTCCGTCGGTTTGTGGGTGGTAGGCCGTACTCATGTCAAGCCTAGTTCCCAATGATTTTTGTAGAGACTGCCAAAACCGTGAGGTAAATCTACTATCTCTATCGGAGATAATGGATATCGGCACACCATGGAGTCGTACAATCTCTTTGATGTACGTTCTAGTCAGCTTCTCCATCTTGTCGGTTTCTTTTATCGGTAGGAAGTGTGCTGATTTGGTCAATCTGTCTACGATTACCCATATGGTGTCAAGCCCGCCCGATGTCTTAGGCAGCTTGGTTATGAAGTCCATGGTTATTCGTTCCCACTTCCACTGAGGTATATCCGACTGTTGTAATAGCCCGGATGGTTTCTGGTATTCGATTTTGACCTTGGCGCAAGTCAGACACTTGCTCACATAGGTAGCAATCTCAGCTTTCATGTTCGGCCACCAGTATAATTTCTTGAGGTCCAGATACATCTTATCTGACCCGGGATGGATGGAGTATCGAGTCTTGTGTGCTTCATTCATGACGACGTCTCGGAGTCCACCGAACTTCGGTGTCCAAATCCGGTTCATGATATAACGTGCTCCATCATCCTTGACTTATAAGTTTTTATCCATTCCCCTTAATGTCTCTCCTGCCACCTTTTCTGGTTTCAAAGCTTCCAGTTGAGCTTCCTTGATTTGTATGGTCAGGTGGGAATGGATTGTCATTGTTAAGGATTTTACTCGGCGGCCCGAGTACTCCTTCCTGCTTAGAGCATCGGCCACTACATTGGCCTTGCCCGGATGATAACGAATTTCGCACTCGTAGTCATTCAGCAACTATACCCATCTCCTCTGTCGCATGTTGAGCTCTTTCTGATTGAGGATATGCTGAAGACTTTTGTGATCAGTGAAGATAGTGCATTTCGTGCCGTAGAGGTAGTGTCTCCAGATCTTCAAAGCGAATACTACTGCTCCTAATTCCAGGTCGTGGGTAGTATAATTAACCTCGTGCGTCTTAAGCTGTCTTGATGCATACGCGATAACCTTCCCTCTCTGCATGAGCACACATCCGAGGCCTTGATTCGAAGCATCACAGTACACTACGAAGTCTTCGGTTCCCTCTGGGAGAGACAAGATCGGTGCGCTCCATAGGGCTTGTTTTAACGTTTGGAAAGCAGTTTCTTGTTTATTTTCCCACTTGAATATCACACCTTTCTGCGTCAAGGTGGTGAGTGGTTTCGCAATCTTGGAGAAGTTTTGTATAAATCTTCGGTAGTAGCCAGCAAGCCCAAGGAATTGTCGAATTTCGGTTGGCGTCTTGGGTGCTGACCAATTCTCGATTGCCTTGATCTTGGAGGGATCCACATGTATGCCTTTCTCACTTACCACATGGCCAAGGAAATCCACTTCTCTAATCCAGAATTCACACTTAGAGAACTTAGCATAAAGCTTCTCCGCTCTTAGTGTCTCTAGCACTTGGCGTAGATGTAGGCGATGCTCTTCTTCGCTTCGCGAGTAGATCAAGATATCGTCGATGAATACGATTACAAACTTGTCTAGGTAGGGTCGACACACTCTATTCATTAGGTCCATGAATACCGCAGGTGCGTTTGTTAAACCGAATGACATCACCACAAACTCGTAGTGCCCATAGCGAGTTCTGAATGCAGTTTTGGGAATATCTTCTTCTTGAAATCGTAGCTGATGGTAACCTGACCTTAGGTCGATCTTTGAGAAGAAATTTGCTCCTTGGAGTTGGTCGAAAAGGTCGTCGATTCGGGGTAGGGGATATCGGTTCTTGATGGTGAGTTTGTTTAGTTCCCGATAGTCGATGCACATGCGAAAGGATCCGTCCTTCTTCTTTACAAAAAGGACTGGTGCTCCCCAAGGTGAGAAGCTTGGTCTGATGAACCCTTTGCTCAAAAGCTCGTTCAACTGACTGGACAACTCTTGCATTTCTGTTGGTGCGAGGCGGTATGGAGCTCTGGCTACGGGGGTAGCTCCGGGTATTAAGTCAATTCTGAAATCGACTTGTCGTGCGAGTGGTACACCAGGAAGATCTTCTGGGAACACATTCGGGAAGTTACACACTTCGGGGATGTCTTTGATGTCTTTCACGTCTTGTTTCTTGTCTACTACGTGGGCCAAGAAGGCGTGGTACTCCTTCCGGAGATACTTTTGGGCTTTGATGCATGAGATGATTTGTAAATTCGCACTAGGTTTGTCACCATAGATGATAAGGGTTTCGTCATTTGGTAGATTGAGGCGAACGGCCCTTTCGTAACATAGAATGTCGGCACGGTGAGGAACTAACCAATCCATCCCGATGATTACGTCGAAGCTTTTTTATGGTGACCGGCATCAGGTCAATTTTAAATGTATGGTTGTCTAGAGTGAGAGTACACTCTGAGTATATATCGCTAGTGCGTTCTACTTTCCCATTTGCCATTTCTACTACATAAGTATCCTTTAGTGCTTGGGGATTTTGTTCAAGTAATTGTTTATAATGGTGGCTCACGAAACTCCTCTCCGCTCCACTATCGAATAATACGCATGCATAAGAGTTATTGAGGAGAAACGTACCGGTAACCACCGCGGGATCCTCAACTGCTTCCCCATGTCCTATTGCCATAATTCTTCCTACTCCACCAGCATTAGGGGCTTGTGCTTTGGGGCAGTTTCTTTTGAAGTGACCGGCGTCTCCACAGTTGTAGCAGGTTCGGGTTGCCCCCGTACTGGCGACTTGGTTGATTGGTCGAGCCGGCGCTTTACAGAAACGAGCAGTGTGCCCCTTCCTGTCGCAGTTGTTACAGTGCATCTCCCTACAAGCACCATTGTGGTGAAAGTTGCACTTGTTGCACTTAGGTAGGGTTCCAGCATATGGCTTCGGTGGTGCTGGAGTGGTAGCAGTAGTGGCAGCATGGACAGCAATAGTTTGTTGCTTCTTAGCGGGGTCCTGTGCTGGTTGGCTCTTCTTTTGGTTCCAGAACTTCCTTTTGTTGTTTCCCCCTTTTGATTGATCAGTGGTGGTGGTTGTAGTATTATGATCGGCTCGGTGGTCAACAAGTTGTTGTGCCAGCTCCCTGGCACTGTCAAAAGTAGTTGGCCTTGAAGCCAGGACACTACTTTGCACTTGGGGAGACAGTCCCCAAAGGTATCGCTCCACCTTTTTCTCCTCCGGAGTAACCATTGTTGGGCAGAGGAGAGCCAATTCATTGAATCGGGTGGTGTAGGTTTCAAGGTCGGAGCCCGTCATCCTGAGGTTCCAAAGTTCTTGTTCCAGCTTTTGAATTTCACCTCTCGGGAAGTACTCCTTCATCATCAAGGTTTTTAGTTCTGCCCAGGATATGGAGCTAGCCACTTCGAGAGTAAGTGAATTAATCCGACAGTTCCACCAAGTAAGGGCCCGGTCGGTGAAAGTGAAGGCTGCGAACTTAACTTTGCTCGCTTCGGGGCAAGAGCACACTTGAAAGACTACTTCAGTCTTTTCAAACCATTGCATTAAAGTGATGACTCCCCCGCTCCCATTGAAGTTGTCGGGTTTGCCATTGGTGAAGTCTTTGTAGGAACACTCTCTTGTACGCCACGTACTGTCTCCGTGGTTAGAGTTTGTAGCACCCGATCCAGAACCACCAGCTCCGTTTGTCCCTATCTGCGATATTGCGGTCGCTACGGCTGCTGTTACTGCAGCCTGGAACATCGCAGGATCAAACTGTGGAGGCAGCGGCGGAGGAGGTGTTGCTGTGTTGCCGGAAGGTCTTGGTCTTCTCCTTGGCGGCATGGTTCTGTCATAAGTCGTAAACCAATGTACTTTTAGTAAAAGTATATTTATAGGAAGAGAAATCTTTTATACATAAAGTATATTATTACGTTGTTTTCCGGTATGTTTACGATACATACGATTTTATACTTTTAATTGACCCAATACATTGGGTTATGAGGTAAAATGAAAGTATAAAATATTTTATTTGAGTTTCCTTGTTTCCAAGTATATGACTGTTTGTAAAAGTTTTACATATACTAATTTAGTCGGGACATAATTAATATATTATATTTTAAAATGATCTTTATCAGTTACTTAATTAGTTGCAAAGTGCATACCAGTCATATGTGATTAAGATATAATAGTCCTTCGAATAGATGACCCTAACTCCAAGACCACAACCAAACAAGGACAGGAAGTGAAACAAAGATACATAAATTCTAAGTCTATAGCATCTTAGTTACATATGACCTTAGCGCATCCACTTAGCAGCTATTGATCTATAAATAAAGACCTATTTAATTCTCAGATAATTTATTATAGTAACACAAAATACTCCTATAGTATTTGTAAATGTTTAGTTTTGAGTTCTTAAAGTATCCTTTTGTAGTGTGTTATTAGGTTTGTTAGATTTGTTGTCCATCCTGACCATCCCCCGGTATATGCAAGTCAATTCCCGGACAGATATAGTTGATCAGGCTATATCCTTCCCAGATTTAATCCACATATACTAAGGCATACTCAAAATGTTCAGCTCTTCTTCTTTTGCTTTATGTTTTCGCTAGTTATGATACCATGCGAGCATGTAATGTATGTATGTATACTTTAATCAAGAAAATCATTTATTTTCTAAGAGTATATTTATTTGAAAAATGCACAAATCAGAGACTATTAGTCCCAATTGTGTTTATAGTTTGTATATCTTATGTGGTTTGATATACTTAATTTACTATAAACTGTGCTCTGATACCAATCTGTCACACCCCCAAACCAAGGATGGCGGAAACGTCCGGGGGTGGAGGACTTCATGTATAGTATCATAACAACAATTGTAATAGTAATTGAAGCAAACACAACCAACATATATATAATTAAAAAAGTGACATCATTGTATGAATTACATGTTTACGAATCAATTACAATATGTTGACAAAATATGAAATAGTAGACGCCTTAGCGCCCCATCCTCAAAAGCACTTGGTTACATGTTTAATGATTTCCTGAGAATACAAGTTGTTTGAAAAAGTGTCAACACAAAGGTTGGTGAGTTCATAAGTTTTTGTTTGGTATTATTAAAATCCTTTCGTTTGTAAAAGTAGTATTTGTGTTAGAAAATCCAATATTTTCCTTAATGTGTAAATGTAGTCTTAAAACCCAAAGACCGAAATGTACAAGTAATTTGTCATATTTATAGTAAAACAATACAAGTTTAAATCGACATAAACTCGTTAAATTTTAATGAAGTTCCCGTAAATTCCAATGTTTATTAATACTTTATGTGAGTTTATTATAACCATACTATGACCAAGGTTGCCTAAAACGACGTTCTTCAGGCGTCGGAAATGTTATGACATTTGTCACCCCAGACCTATCGGTCTAACTGTTGCATGCAGTTTAGGTGTGGGTTTGTCAAACCCAATATAGATCTATACACAGCTATCACGCTCTCCCTCAAGGAGACTCTGGTTACAATACAGGACTTAATGGTAATTTGAAGTAAATGTCTCACAAAGTCATTAACGGAATTACGTGTTATGAAAACTTGGTACCGTATGGCCGTACCTTGCTTAATGAAAATATCCTTTGTATAAATGTACCCCTTTTAAATGTATGTGTTATGTAATGTATCATAAACTATACCTATTATAGTTTATCAACCAAGGGTAGTACGTAGTAATGTATGCAAACTATATTCAAAATAGTTTATTAAATGTTTGAATGTATCGGTTGTACTTTGATTATAATCACTTGTTATTCTTTATATTTTATATGTCCAAATCCATTTGTAAACTGATGTGTGTCAAAATATTAAGATAAAATGTCATATATTGCAATAACATATAATCACATAAAGATATACACCTTGCTCAACATGTTACAAGGTGAAATGAAATTGACAGCAACTTTTCGTTGAATACAGTTTCTGTTACTGTTCTTAGAAAATTTATAGAAAAATCATCAAAGCTCCAAATCCAAATCCACAAATTATGAGAGTTTGGAATATGAGTCTAGTTTGTTCATAAATTTTATCATGATTTTTAGTGATCTCTAACAGAGGTCAAAATGTCCATAATCACAGGCTGGTCCAGGTTTGCCTCTGAAATGATAGGCAGTTTTGTAAAAATCACCATAAATTGTAGAAACATCATATGGAGATGTGCAAGTAGCCATTTTAAAGCTAAGAGTTTGAACTACTTGCACCTGGAACAGTTTTGAAAACTAAAATATTTAAGTTGACCAAAACAGTCCGTGATTAAAGTCCATCTTTTCTGATGTAATCTGTTAGAAAAAGTTTAATTGTGTTCTTGATGATTTTACTTGTATTCCCCCCTTAAAACTTAAGAAAACATGTAAATGTAGGGGTATGAACTCACCTTATGTGATTTCAGTAGATGAAAGTGAGATAGAGGAAGTGTTCAACCCAAGAACACTAAGAAGATGTCTTGATGATTCGAGAATCTAACACCGAATAAGATGGAATTTGTGTAAGATATCAATGATTTGAGTAGAATGGAGTTTAATAATTATGTGAATGATGAAGATACTTACTAATTGAAGGAAGAAATCCCTGGAGAAAGCCTTGAAGTTCTTGAAGTTGAGAGAAAAGATGAGAGAATTTTGGAGAGTGTCCTTTGGTTGCTAAGTGTAGAATGAAAGAACTTTATGGAGAATGAGGAGAGAGGATCAATCATCCAGCTCTTAGAACGTGGGAAGAGCTGGAGATTGGGTGTAAAGGTCCACTAAGGTGACAAGGAGTAGTGGGAAAGAGTGGATGATCATAGAGTGAGGTGATGGTGGCTTGCTTTTGTCATAAAATAAGGAAAAGCAAATATTCCCTCAATAATTAGTCCAACCACCAATTCTTTTAATACATTTTTATAAAAACCCTGGAGATTTATATATTTTGGGGCCTTAGTTTATAAAATAAAGTTTTGGGTGAAAATCCCACGTTAAAATAATGAAAAACGGAGTTAAAACGAAGTCGTAGTCGAAAAACCGGTAAAAAGGGGCCGTCTTTGGGAGAGATTTGGGAGAGATTTCAAATAGAAAGAGATAGAGTGAAAACGATTTAGAGAGGTTTCGTTTGTGATTAATTTGAGTGTCCGGCTTCACAACGCAAGGTTCGTAAACCCCGTTAAACCGTGTTTTAGTGTCGTACACAATCCCGATGATTGTGCAATAGTGTTTTATCGCTTTGGTTCGTTGTTTAGCACTGTTAAGGCTAAGGAAAATCAAACACATGAACTTTCCAAATGATGATTTCTCATTAAAATAGCGAATTGTATAGTGATTACATAACGTAAACCCTAACATACAAGGGTTATTGGAGTTGACCGGTTTGACTTGTTGACTTTGTTTGACTTTGACTTGACCGAAATTTGACGGTTGTCACATTACGAGTTCGTGGTGATGCCCTTCGGGCTCACCAATGCTCCTGCCGCATTCATGGATCTCATGAACCGCGTGTGCAGATCGATGCTGGATCGGTCTATGATAGTTTTTATTGATGATATCCTGGTCTACTCCAAGACGCAGGATCAGCATGAGGAGCATCTGCGAGAGGTTTTGGATACTTTGAGGAGGAAGAGCTTGTATGCCAAGTTCTCCAAGTGTGAGTTCTGGTTACGCGAGGTGCAGTTTCTTGGGCACCTTGTCAACCAGAACGGTATTCTAGTCGACCCGGCCAAGGTAGAGGCCGTGATGAGATGGGAGGTTCCGAAGTCTCCATCTGAGATTCGGAGTTTCCTGGGATTAGCCGGCTACTATCGGAGATTCATCCAGGATTTCTCCAAGATAGCCGTACCCTTGACTCGACTAACGAAGAAGGCCGTAGTCTTTCGCTGGGGGGCTGAGCAGCAGGTAACGTTCGAGACACTGAGATAGAGATTGTGCGAGGCACCAATCTTAGCCCTGCCAGAGGGCGTAGAGGATTTTGTTGTATACTGCGACACGTCTATTTCGGGTTTGGGCGAGATATTGATGCAGAGAGGGCATGTCATCGCCTACGCCTCGAGGCAGTTGAAGCCCCACGAGGCGAACTACCCGACGCACGATTTGGAGTTGGGGGCGGTTGTCTTCGCCCTTAAGATTTGGCGACACTATCTTTATGGGGTTCAATGTACCATTTACACAGACCATAAGAGTTTGAGATACCTCATGGATCAGCCGAATTTGAACATGAGTCAGCGTCGGTGGTTAGATGTGGTGAAGGATTATGATTGTGAGATCCTTTACCACCCGGGGAAGGCCAATGTGGTGGCCGACACGCTTAGCCGTAAGGCAGCGCCGATCAGAGACATTTGCATGCGGATGAGAGTAGTGACTCCACTGTTGGAGCAGATCCGAGAGGCCCAGCAGGAGGCTATGAAGGAGGAATATCGGAAGAGCGATCGTATAGTGGGTCAGGTTCCTCTTTCGACTATGATAGCCGAGGATTATTGACTCTTCACCGTAGGGTGTGGGTCCCCTATCATGGAGGCGTGTGCCAGGTATTGATGGAGGAGGCGCACAAATTCAGGTTTTCTATCCATCCCGGAGCAACGAAGATGTATAGAGATCTTCGTCTTGACTATTGGTGGCCCTGCATGAAGCGGGATATAGCATGGTACGTGGAGCGGTGCTTGACCTGCAGGAAGGTCAAGGCCGAGCATCAGAGACCACACGACAAGATGTGGCCGTTAGATATTCCCATGTGGAAATGGGAAGATATTACTATGGATTTCATCACCAAACTTCCCAGGACCGCGCGGGGAGTAGATTCCATATGGGTCATCGTGGATCGATTGACCAAGAGTGCCCATTTCATACCGATCAAGGAGAGTATATCGGCCGAGAAGCTGGCCGACATCTACATTCGAGAGGTGGTGGCTCGGCATGGAGTGCCAGTCTCCGTGATTTCCGACAGAGATATGCGGTTTACTTCCAGATTTTGGAAGAAATTCCACGACGAGTTGGGTACTCGTCTACACTTTAGCACCGCCTTTCACCCGCAGACGGATGGCAGAGCGAGCAGACCATCCAGACACTAAAGGATATGCTGCGGGCGTGCGTGTTGGACTTCGGTGGTAGCTGGGATACCTATCTTCCATTAGCTGAGTTCTCCTACAACAACAGCTACCACGCGAGCATTGATCGTCCTCCCTTTGAGATGTTATACGGGAGGAAGTGCAGGACCCCGATATGTTGAGGTGAGGTGGGCCAGAGGGTCATGGGGAGCATCGAAGTGGTGCTCAAGACGACAGAGAGGATTCAACAGGTCAGGAGCAGGCTTCAGACTGCTCAGAGTCGGCAGAAAAGTTATGCCGACAAGTGCCGCTCGGACCTGGAGTTCCAGGTCGGGGATATGGTCCTCCTAAAGGTGTCGTCATGGAAGGGCGTCATCCGATTCAGGAAGCGGGGCAAGCTGGGCCCCAGGTATATTGGACCTTTCAGGGTTATAGCCCGGGTGGGTAAGGTGGCATATCGGCTGGATCTACCGGCCGAACTTAGTCAGATTCACAGTACGTTCCATGTCTCCCAGTTGCGGAAGTGCTTGGTGGATGACTCGACAGTGGTACCTCTGGAGGATATTCAGGTGGATGACAGCCTGAATTACATTGAGCGGCCTGTGGCAATCCTCGACCGGAAGTCAAAGGATTTGAGGAACAAGAAGGTCGAGCTGGTGAAGGTGCAATGGCGGCACCAAAAAGGCTCAGAATGGATGTGGGAGCCGGAGGACGATATGATGGAGCATTACCCATAGCTTTTTCAGGAACGAGCAGCAGACTTCGAGGACGAAGTCTAAAATAAGTGGGGGAGATTTGTAGCACCCGGTTCCTGGTATGTATTTCATTCTGGTATTTTTTTCGCAATTTGGACTGAGACTCGGCGACTTGATGGCCCAACTCGTCGAGTAGTAGCGGTTTGGACCCGGGGGTTAAGTGACGGACTCGTCGAGTCGGCGGTAAGACTCGACGAGTAGACTATGGCTGGGCAAAACCCTAATCTGAGGGTTTGCACCCTATTTAAACAACCTTATACAACCTCCATCGCCCCTTTATGCTCCTAGAACACTCCATACAGAACCCTAATCGTGTTGTGAAGATCTAAAGGCCTTTTTGGTGATTCTTGGTAGCTTGTGGTGGCAAGAAGGAAGGGAAAAGCTTGAGGAACCAAAAGGTTGGCCAGAGGAATCAAACTTGTGCATCATCTACAGTTCTTGGAAGGTATAAAGTCGACACCTTGCTCCTTCTTGCATTAGATCCCTTTTTGGGGAGATTTAGGGCTTTTCATAAGCCATTCTTGGTGACCAACCATGATTGCAAGCATGGTTGGGGGTTGAGGCTTCAGATCCAGGCTTCTTAAGGAGTTAGAAGGCAGAAAGGGACTGCCTTTGCACCCAAGGAAAGCCCCATGCGACTCAAGAGCTTCTTTTAGGGTCTTTTTAGCTCATAGTCCCATGCATGCACGTAAATTTCGTAACTTTACGTGCTAGATCGATCTTAGGAGCCTAGATCTATCATTTGGACAAGTGTTGTACATTAGAAATCGAGAAATGAGACTTGGACAACCTTGACCCGACGAGTCGTTCTTGGGACTCGGCGAGTCCGAGGCTTGACTCCCTTTTTTGTTAAGGTTCAAAGAAACCCAGTTGAGTGTTAGAAGGGTTTTAGAGGGTCCAAGGGAGTGGCCCAACATGTTGGACTTAGCCATAGACCTGGAGTTCATAGGACTCGACGAGTGCATGAGCAGACTCGGCGAGTCCAATGCAATCTCCTAACTTTCGAAGATGAACTCGACGAGTTGTTCATACAACTCGGCGAGTCAAGGGCAGGACTTGTTCATAGGATGGAGATGAACACGACGAGTTGTTCATACAACTCGGCGAGTCGGATGAAGGTTCATTCGAGGTTGTTTTAGAAGGAGAACTCGTCGAGTCGTTACCAAACTCGACGAGTAGAGGCGTGAAGAAGGACATAATAAAGGATAGGGACTCGACGAGTTGGCGGCCCAACTCGGCGAGCCGGGTCAACTGGAAGTTGACTTTGACTTTGACTTGGTCAGGGGTAAAATAGTCATTTTACCCTAAGAGTGGTTATTAGTGTCTGATTAAGTTTTTTATGGATTTATAGCCGGAGGATCACCGGAGCAGCAATCAGACACCTGCCGATCAGCTTTTCACCAGTCAGCCTTACGAGGTGAGTTACCTTCCAGTAGCGGTGGGTCTACGACCACAATGCCGGTCCACCAGTAGGAGTTGTATGTTGAATGATTTGTTGGATTAGTGTCTAAGTCCATAACTATTTTAGTATGTACTTGACCCGATGGTGCATGCTCCTTTTGGGTTGCCTTCACCATAGCAACTTAACAGGGTGATTTTGTGAAGAGAGAAGAGATATTATTATATTAATATATTATGAGAATAATATATTAAAGGATTAATAATATTATTTGATTATTATTAGTCATAAATTAATTAGGAATTAATTTGGTGACTAAAAGAGGTTAATTGAATAAAGGGGCTTGAACTGTCAAATGCGTGATAGTTGAGTTTTTTGGGCTATGGATCCTTATGGGATATAGGGTGGCCGAAATTAAGGAGTATGGGCTCCTTGAATTCGTCCAAGCCTTACTCTAGAAGGATCCTTGGATTGCTTAGGGCCTAAGTTATTCAATTAGGGTTAAGGATGTAACCCTAGTAGCTCATAGTATAAATAGACCCCATAGGTGAGGGAAATCGGCCACTCTTGTAAGATTGAAACCCTAGAGTCGATTTTCTCATCTCTCCTCTCTCTCCAAATCATCCTCTTGCTAGTTTGTGTTTGTAAGCCATTAGAGGAGTGACAATTGTGACTCTAAGCTCCAAGAACAAGAAGATTCAAGCAAGCAATCAAAAGGTATTCATCCAGATCTGACTTCATATGTTATGTTTCAATTGTACTCACTAGATCTAGCATTGAAAGTCTTGGATACATTGCATGTTCAATTAGAGAAACCTAGATCCAAGCATTAGGGTTTTCATGTGCACATAGGATAGTTCTTATGGCTCAAACTCATCAGTGGTATCAGAGCCTTGATTGATTTCTATTGAATTGATGCTTTGGTCGATTGCTTTTTGCATGAAAAAACCGTTTTTTGTGCCCCTGACTGATGAACTCGGCGAGTCCCATTGTGGACTCGGCGAGTAGCATTAACTCGGCGAGGTTATAATGGAACTCGGCGAGTTCAGGCGTCAGTTAGAGTAGATTTCGGGATTTCTTGCTGTTTTGTTTGAGGATACTTGCCTTAATTGTTTTGGGTCATTAAAATCCGAATTTTATCATATATTTGAGTATATCATTGACCAAACAAAAGATAATTACCATTTGATTGAATAATAATTTCCTTATATGATAATAAGTGATTATTTGAATTAAATTGGTAAATTGTCTTGCAAGTAATATTGACTAGGTCAAATTTAGATAATCATTAAATTAATTAGTTGATTTATATTATTTGCTATTTGATCCTTTATGTTTTAAAAAGGTTTAAAACTTGCCCTCAAGTTTTGAAATTTAAGTTTTGTGCTTAAAAGTTTAATTTGAATAATTTAAATTTCAAACCCTAGAATTTTACAAGTTTTAAAATTCAACCCTATACTTATAATATTATAAGATTAATATATATATGTATAACTTAAATGCTAGTTTTACCGTTAGTAGACCTCATTCACGAAGCCAATCTATAAGGGGGGGTATAAGGTTATGGCCTATAAAATGGCCGTTTAATGGGTGTCCATTCTCACCCACCGCTTCCCTGATTGGTGGAGGGTCGTTAGCCGAACGGGTAGGATAGGGCAAACCTTTCCTCATTAAAAGTATAATGAGTCTATATAAAGTAAC
This sequence comes from Lactuca virosa, assembly GCF_052849685.1. Classification (NCBI taxonomy): domain Eukaryota; kingdom Viridiplantae; phylum Streptophyta; class Magnoliopsida; order Asterales; family Asteraceae; genus Lactuca; species Lactuca virosa. The sequence goes on from NC_136431.1 coordinate 58,012,064, forward strand.
TAAATGCTTTTACAAAATTCCCAATCTTAGTTACTTTAGGCAAAAGTGAATTTGATGCAATCCCATGAAATTACACTTTGTACCCTTGCGAAGACATTAGTGGAGCGTGTGTGGTTAACCGACACACTAATTGGTTATAAACAAAGGTGGCAAGGGGTGACTCAATGTTTGTCATAGTTCGGTGGAGCGTGTGTGGTTAACCGGCACATCGAATAGGTGACTGTAACATTGGGGGCACCATGTAAGTTTGCATGGTTATTCACACCCTGTTTTGTGATCCTCGGCATCCCAGTCACAAATCGAGGGGCATATCGAGATTTAAACATGTCATTGAAAAGTTCAATGAATCTCAAAGGATCTAGGAGTTTTCAATACATTTAAAACCTAATCTCTTTTTTGTTTTTCATGGTGGAAAACTAGTGAATCGTCATTCACTTACCTTCAAATGTTCTGCAATTTGGGTTACGAGATCCCTCTCCCAAGTTGTAGAGTATTGTGTTGGGTCCTAGCCTTAATATCTCATTTTGGGTGATTTATTAAGGACTCAATCAACTGACTTGATTTTTCTCCCGTTTTGTAGATGTCTGAATCTAACCGTGGTCTTCCCAAATCCCATGGAAAATGTTTTCCCACTCAAAGTGAAAGTCTTTTACACAATGAAGGTGAAAGATCAATCCTTGCATTGTGGACTAGCTTGGTTTCACTTCCTCCACCTCCTCCTGTTGTTCTCCCAAACCCACAAGACCAAAGAATTGAAAGGTTCAAAATCACTCACGCCCTGTTGGCAATGAAACATGAAGATGGAAAATCCGTGTGTGCTCACGTCCTAGGGATGAAATCACACATCGATAGGTTGATAATGTTGGGTGCGACTTTCCCAAAGGAGTTGGCTGTAGACTGGGTCCTTAAGTCACTCCCTAAATCATATGATAAGTTCATAAGAGAGTATTATATGATGGATATTGACACGACCCTCATTGACCTAACTTACATGCTAATTGCCGCTGAATCAGAAATGATTTGGCAAAGTAATGGAGCATATTTGTCTGGTAACTCAACCAATCATGCTTCCGTGGTCGCTCCAGGAGAAGCCACCTGTTTCTGCTGCCAAGAGTAGGGGCGTTGGATACGAAGCTGCCCAGAGAACCTGAAGAATCTAAGAGATGGGAGAGTCAAGGAGTATGGCACTACCTCAGGTAATATCCACTATCTAACTCCATTAAGTTCCTATTCATTGATTCTTAATACATAATGTGATAAGATTACATTTGAATGTTTTGCAGGATCATAGAAAAGAGAAGAAGCTTGATGGAAGAGCAAGATGAGTCTGATCACGAAGAAATGGATTACGATCGCATGGATTCGAAGATCAGATTTTGAGCTTAGAAAGTTATGATAGATTTGTTAGGAACATTTGATTACATAGTTTTTCAGTTGATTTTGCATTGTAAGGACGTGTTTTTCCGTTGCTTTATGAAATAAATAAATTTTTGGTTTGACTTATTTATTTATATCCTTGCAATGAAATCGTTGTGGAAAATTGATGTTTGCGTGTTTCTATAATAAATGGATGTGATTCTTAGTTATATTATTTATGGAAATTTTCTTAGTAAAGAAAGATTCCCATCGCCCAAGTTTCAATTGGACAAAATCTTGGAATCATATGATTTGAATCATGTGATGTATGGAAATCTTGATACTTAGAAATTTTAAGACTAATTCCTTGACAAAGAGTCAAGTGAAGGATTAGGAGAACGGGTTCACGATGTTGTGCACCAGTTAAGTTCGTCATAAATAACAATTAGATTATTCGTCATATTTACTAAAGGATTAGTGAATGTGGTCATGCTTATAGGATTAAGCATGATTCTGAACCATTGAAAAGTTTCAATAAATGACAGAACGAATGAGAAGAATCAATTAGGCAGAAAGATAAGAAATTTCTCCAATCTAAGAAGAAGGGAGAGTACTTATGTATCAGGTTTTATGATCGTCTTAATTGTAAAGAACCATATTACAATCCATCCTCTAAGGATACCTTAGTACACTAGTTTGGCTAAGAAAAAGGAATCAGGAATTGCTATAGTGGTTAAGTCGTTAAGATAAATCATACTCCGTTCCAATATCGAATATTAAAATTAAGATTGTGACATTGAGTGACACATCTTAAGTAGGTTTGTAACACTTATCAATTGTGGAATAGAGAAAGTTTTCTTATTCATACACATTTGGAATTTGTAAGTTGTGATGTCTTGAAGAAGACAAAGACCAACTAGAACAAATTAAATTAAGTGTTAATCTTGATAGAATTTCTCACTAACTATTGAATATTTGTTTTTTCAAGAAATGTTTCTTGACAAGAGAATCATATATGTCAAGAGGTCAGTGGGAGTATAAATGATCTTGAAGAGCTTCAAGATCAAATCAAGAATAAACCTAATCAATGATCACTAGCACACGACTTGAGGTTTGTAACCTATCGTGTTGACAAAATTCTTTTCTGTGCTGATCCTGTTGAGTAATTATGCATATGAGTTCTACGAGTTCTCAATAGATCGCATAAGGCAAGCACCTTGTTCGATGAAAGTACATTGACTGGCATAGGTGAGCTGCTAGACAACTTGGAAGCAATGGTGGGACCCTTAGTGGCAAGAAATTAAGAATGAACAAGTTCTGTCCATAAGAGTTTGAATTTGTCACAAACATTATCGTTCGGTTATGCTTATGGCAAATTCACATGGATAGGAACACATACACCATAAAATCTAAGTGTTATAAGGTTTCTCTCCTTCATGAAAATGATTGTGAGGAAACGCTTTCACTAAGAGAGATTTTAGGAGATAGCGATTATGTAAATTGCATTCTCAAATTCGATTATGATTACGACATCCCTCTTCATAGTTCGAATTGAGAGATTTGGTAGTTAGGCTGAACATTTGGGACTTAGTAAAATAAGTTCTAAATTAGTTTAGACACACATGTGAGCTGTCTTAGGAAAGGTGTGTGATTTTGAGAAGCTTAGATAAAGGCTTATCGAAGCATATCGTATTAGAAACAATGAACTTCTAGAAGTTTAGTTGGTTTCTGAATACGTGTCAAAGCTAGTGGGAGCATAAATGTTATGTTGGAATAGATATAATCATCATGTTAGTGGGAGCATGGTTATTATTTAAGTATTGCAAGTTGGCAATATTAATTATAGAAAAACAAAAGTTTCATTTTGCAAAGTTGTAGAGGTTGAAAAGTTGTTTCTGCTATAATTAAGGGAGAGAATGTTATACTTTGTTTCCAATCTAAAAGCTTAGATCGAGAAATTTTAATTGAATTTAGTCAAGGGTATATTTATTATTTGCATTCTCAAAGTTCGATTATGATTACGGCATCCCTCTTCATAGTTCGAATTTTGAGAACACGACAAATAGAAATATTATGACAATATTATAGCAAGAAACTGGTAAAGTATCACGTTTTCGCTGCGGATTGTATCCCATACGCTTCAGATATAGGATCGATTGCATATGCTGTAATATTCGACCGTTCTAAAAATTTTCTAAATGCCTAGGAAATTTTCTAATTTAGAGGGAAAAAGGGAATAGAACCGGATTTGACTAAAATAATTAAACAACTGCCAAGGACAATCTAAGGTTCGCCAAGGATTGGTCGCTTGTGGATAGTTGAAAGTATAGTCATGGATGGACCATATTGACATTATTATGAATAGATAAGATTCTATTTATAATGAGTTGTTATATGGAAGATATGGGAATGTTTCCATATTGGGAGTTGGATATCGAGAATCTATATCTGGATTAGAAGCTTTTATGCAAGAAGGATGTTCAAATGAATGTACTTTGAATATGAGACTTCATGACTATGGAATTGTCTTGTAACAATCTCCAATAGAGTATCTTGTGATTTTGTAATTTCATTGGCCGAGTCTTGGTGACTTTTGTGTCGTGACATTACGAAAGGACTGTGCATAAAATGTTAGAATCTAAAATATTCTGATAGTGGTGAGAATTTTTTATTCTTACACTAATGGATTAGGAATTGTGAAATGAGTGTGATTGAAAATGTTGTTTAATTATACTATTTCACAAAGTAAGGACCATAGGTAAACATAGTGTTCATGCTAAGAGCATGGGACAATTGTAGTTATAATTCAAGTAAGAAGTTAATTACTCGAAACAACAAATAATTAGTAATCAATATGGTGATTAAGTAAAAGGTGTTTTTTTTATTTATACTGAAAGGTTTGAGGCCATATAGGATTAGTATTATTATTGTGTTTCACTTTGCATGTTTTGACTTCCCGAATAATGAGATTATTCAAACCCTCCACAGTCGCTCATTCTTTGGAAATAAGAATGAAAGAAGACTGTCATGAATCTGACTGTAGATTGTCTAAAGTGTTTTAGACATAAGCAAAAGTTTGCTGCAGGGTTCATGAGTGCTGCTATAAGATTAGAGTATTGGAATAAACCCGCGCTCACTTGGATCGCTTCATGGATTTTATCACGAGTGATTGGTGAGACGATAATATATTGTATTCTTGAAACCGAGATGTGTGAGTTGCATCTTGTGAGTCGGTTGCACATTGATAATACATAAACGCACCAGTAACTTGGTGTTATAAAACGTATTGTTGTGTGTGATTCGGTGAGTAAGTGCAAGCGAGCATTGAGTCAAGTTTATCCGTTCCTTTTACCCAAAGTGGGATAAAAGCGATATCCGTGGGCCCCTCGATGATTTAGTGATGACACCCTAAGCGCTTGGCCAAGCCGGGACTAAGTTGATGTGTTCAATTGTAGTCTATTGTCAGTTGTCATAAATCGGAAGTCGGGAAACAATACATGAACAGAGAGTATTAAAATCCATGTCTCAGTTCATACGATATCTAGAATGGAGGAATATATGATCCCTTATCTAAAGGACGCGTTACTGATAAGATCAGAGTTTGACAGCAGTTTTTGAAAGCTACGATTGTAGATCAGGATCTGAAGTCATACGCATAATAGTTATTAGACTTATCCAAGTGGGAGACTGTTGGATTAGTGTCTAAGTCCATAACTATTTTAGTATGTACTTGACCCGATGGTGCATGGTCCTTTTGGGTTGCCTTCACCATAGCAACTTGACAAGGTGATTTTGTGAAGAGAGAAGAGATATTATTATATTAATATATTATGAGAATAATATATTAAAGGATTAATAATATTATTTGATTATTATTAGTCATAAATTAATTAGGAATTAATTTGGTGACTAAAAGAGGTTAATTGAATAAAGGGGCTTGAACTGTCAAATGTGTGATAGTTGAGTTTTTTGGGCTATGGATCCTTATGGGATATAGGGTGGCCGAAATTAAGGAGTATGGGCTCCTTGAATTCGTCCAAGCCTTACTCTAGAAGGATCCTTGGATTGCTTAGGGCCTAAGTTATTCAATTAGGGTTGAGGATGTAACCCTAGTAGCTCATAGTATAAATAGACCCCATAGGTGAGGGAAATCGGCCACTCTTGTAAGATTGAAACCCTAGAGCCGATTTTCTCATCTCTCCTCTCTCTCCAAATCATCCTCTTGCTAGTTTGTGTTTGTAAGCCATTAGAGGAGTGACAATTGTGACTCTAAGCTCCAAGAACAAGAAGATTCAAGCAAGCAATCAAAAGGTATTCATCCAGATCTGACTTCATATGTTATGTTTCAATTGTACTCACTAGATCTAGCATTGACAGTCTTGGATACATTGCATGTTCAATTAGAGAAACCTAGATCCAAGCATTACGGTTTGCATGTGCACATAGGATAGTTCTTATGGCTCAAACCCATCATGATTGTCTCTGTAATATCATCCAGGTTTGCTACTACCTGATATGTTATATGCTGGCATGATATGTTATATGTGATATTAGTAGAGTTCGGTTGTTAGGATCGAAGGGTAGGTCGGACACCCCATATATGTCTGACAGTATGTTGTGATATGCTTATATGCTGGCATGATATGTTATATGCGATAGTGGTAGTAGGAGGAGAATAGTCCCCACGTTCGGTTGTTAGGACCGAAGGATAGTTCAGACACCCCAGATATGTCTGGTAGTATGTTTATATTATGATATATGTGATAGTAGCAGTAGGAGGTGGAATAGTCCCCGAGGAATTGGTTGTTAGGACCAATGGGTAGGTCAACACCCCAGAATGGCTCGACACGGGTAGGTCAACACTCCAGAATGGCTTGACAAGGGTAGGTCGGCACCCTAGAATGACCGTACCGGGTAGGTCGGCACCCCAGAACGGTCGTACCGGGTAGGTCGGGCACCCCAGAATCGCCCGGTAGTATGTATGCTATATGATTGTATGGTATGTGGTAGGATGGGGGAACTCACTAAGCTTCGTGCTTACAGTTTTCAGTTTTGTTTCACGTACCTCTTCAGCGAAGGGGAAGGAGCCGGCACGGTAGCTGCACATCATACACACATTGGATTCCGCCTTATGAGATTTCTTGGGATTGTACTCTGACATTGTCACTACTTTTATGATATGATTTTCAGACATGAGATTATGGTTTTATGAAATGATATGACATGGTGATGTTTTATGATAAATGTTTTCTAAATCGTTATATCAAAATTGAAATTTTTGGACTCGAAATTTGGGATGTTACATGTAATATCAACATCTTCTTTTTAAGAGAAAAAAACTAATCAAACTAATCTCAAATAAGGTTTTTTTTTTCGAGATTTAGACAGAAAATTATGAGTGTGTTTGCTTGTGGAAAAAGATTTTCAGTTTTATGGGAAACTTCTTTAAAAAAGGAGTGGAGTTATTATTTTCAGCTTTTAATAGAAAATTTAAAAAGTGCGTTTAGTTAAAATTTAAAACTAAATAAGTTTTTAGTTTCCATTTCAAATAATTAAAAATTAGAAAACATGTTTGGATGTATATTTTATTTCCTATCATTTTTCATTTTTCTATATTTGTTACTTGAGATATACAATATTCAACATATTATCTACATAATATTTAGCAAATGTTATACATTGTTTTATTCAGTTGGAAATAACCTTTTGTATTATTTAAATAGTTTAAAACTAAATTTTACTATTGAACTTACTGTTTAGTTGCTTTGTCAAAATTACATAAAAAAAACTGATTCTTTTTTGTTCCAAGGCAATTCAAATTCTTAATTTAGCTCATGTGAAATTTATAAAATGGAGCTGATTGTATGGAATTTTTATTAGCATTTTACTTCTTATTCTAAAGCATCCTACTTCATAAAGATGGACCTGTTTGTTGGTTTAAAGGAAAAGATGTAATCGCCCAAAAACTTTAGGGTGCGTTTGGTTTTGGGAAATTTTTCAGTTTTCTAGGAAAATTTTCCAAGAAAAACGGAAATTTTGAAAACGTGTTTGGTTCGTTCAGTTTTTCAAAATTTTCCAAGAAAATGAAAATTTTCAGTTTTCCAATTTGTATGTAACTTAGAAAAGTGATTTTTTACAGTTTTCCAAATTTCTAAGATGGAAAATGAAAACTCCCCCGGTTTCAACCAAACGCGTTTTCTTAAATTTTCATTGAAAACTGAAAGCGAAAACTCAACTCTAATTCTGAAAACATTTTCTTAGAAAATAAAAACAGTTTTCCACAACCAAACGCACCATTAATATTTCCAAATTAGTAAAATAAATTCCATCGTTTGCATATTAGTATTTTAAAATAAAAAAATCTATTACCGAGGTTTAAATTTATTATTTTTTCCTTTCACCTAAAAAAAACTATCACGAATGTTCAAAGTGGTTTTTCAAATAAGTAGAATTACAAATTTACAATAAAAAAATAAGAGAGCTAACAGCATGGGAAGAAATGGAGAAAAAAGTTTATATTGGTGGCAATAGTTAAAGGAAGCTCACAACAGGGAATATAAAGTAAACTAATTTTCCTTTGACCTTGAAGGTCAAACAATAAGATAAAGTAAACTATGTTTCATTTTAGGACATGTACTTTGAAAATTCTATTTAATAAAGGGAAAACGACTTACAAGGGTAACCATCTTTGTCGCTTTGTTTACATTTAGGCAACTTCTTTATTTTTGTACACATTTGAGCATTTAACTTATTATATGTGTTCACATATTGTCATTGTCACCGGCTATAGCAGGTGACAATGGTAATATGTGAACAAATTAACAAGTTAAATAGTTAAATGTGTACAAAAAAAAGAAAGTTGTCTAAATATGAACAAAACAAAAAGTCAATTACTCTGATAAGTCATTTTCTCCACTTTTAATAGCGATTTAATTTTTCATATTTGTTTGTATTATTTTTTTCAAACGTTATTTTTAAAATCTCCATAATTTCCAAAATATTAATTAAATATTTATCAATTTTAAACTTTACTTTTTAATTGAATAAATATGTTTTTGTTTTGTGAAATGTTTTATATAGCCTCTTATATATTTTTTTTCTTTGTTTTGAAGCATATACAATATTTTTAAAGTAAATAGCATCTAACAATAAAATTAAATAAATTAAATATGTAACAATAAGTGTGGAGGGTCTTTTAAAAAAATTTTAAAAAAAATATTACTTACAAAATAAAAAAACAAAAAAATCAATATAATGTAAATGTTTTAAAATTATTCCAACTTTATAATGCTTTTTACTTAGAAGTTTATAAACTTTTAGTTTTTTTAATACAACGTTTTAAACTAGTATTTAACGAAAATATTTTAAAATGTTATAAAAAAGTATTAAATTGTCATACAAAATCTGTGAAACACTTTAAAATATTGTAAAGAAAGTTTAGAAATAAATATATGAAAGTTATAGAAAAATTGTATGAAAATGTAAAAAAAAACAAGTAAAAAAACTTGTAAGAGAATTTTAAAACATTTATAAAATATTTGGTTTAAAAACACTTGTATTAAAATTATATGAAAGTATAAAAAAAGTTGAAAAAAAAACTATAAGCAAAGTTTAAAACATTGTATTAGAAAAACCTATAAGAAACAAAATATCATAAAAATATTGTAAGAAATTATAAAAAATTTTAAGAAATTTGTAAAAAAAATGTGAAAAAATATCATAAAAATGTTTTAAGAAATTATAAAAAAATTTAAGAAATTTGTAAAAAAAAAAATTATTCACATTTAGACAACTTTCTTTTTTTGTATATATTTGATCATTTAACTTGTTAAATATGTTTACATATTACCATTGTCACCTGCTAGGTGACAATGGTAATATGTAAACATATTTAACAAGTTAAATGGTCAAATGTGTATAAAAAAAATGAAGTTACCTAAACGTGAACAAGACGAAAAGGTAAGTACCCTCACAGGTCATTATCTCTTTAATAAAACATTGCACTTTGTTTAACAAGTTAAATGGTCAAATGTGTATAAAAAAATGAAGTTACCTTAACGTGAACAAGACGAAAAGGTAATTACCCTCACAGGTCATTATCCCTTTAATAAAACATTGCACTTTTACTTTTTTTATTTTGCTAGGACTCTAGGACATTACTAATAGAGAAGATATCTCAAAGTACCATGTTGTCATGTGAAAAAAGTAAAAGTGCAATGTGTTCAAGTGGATGACAATATGTTCACAAAATTAAGTGGATGGAGGTAGGTTTGCAAAATAAAAACAAAAAATCAATATTTTTAAACTCTAAGTTCGTTGATTAAAAATTTTCAATACCCAACCACTTGATCAAGAAGATTCGTTGATTGAAAATTTTCATAGCTACCCAAATCCAATAGTTGAAAACTCCGGAACTAAAAGCAAACCAATAACTAGATTTCCTTTGCTTTAGTTTAAGATGATTGAAGAGTTCATATTCAAACACTTGGTCTTCTACCCCACATGTGACTTTTCGTTGGCTAAATTCACACGTAAGATCTACTTTCAAGAGACAACAAATACATCAATAGATTGAATTAAACTAAAAGTTATAGACAAAGTTTTCATTTTTCAAGGTTAACGTGGTCTTTTTCACAGAAGATAAAGAACGAAATTCAAATTCTTTGTGTTCATCTCAATGAACGATAAAAATACATTAATTATGGAATTTGTGTGGAAATCAATTCCGTTAATTTGTCAACCAAATGTGCCATTGATGTAATTTTCTCATCCACTTCCTTTAGGTTCCTTCAAACACTGCAAAATGGGGTTGAGCAAATTATAAAGTTTCGATTGGCTCACTGTTATAAAAAAAATAGATAAAAGCTAACATTCTAAGAAAATATTTTATAAACTGAATCAAGTTATTATAATTTGGAATTCCACTCTTACTCTTGAATCGAATCAAGTTATTATAATTTAGAATTCCACTCTTACTCTTGAATCGAGTTAGACTTGAATAGATTATCTTATACATAAAAGGGAGATTTAAACCCAAAACAAAAAAAAACAAAACAAAACAAAAACATTTAAAAAAAAAAATTGCAAAAAATATAACGCCATCCGTGGGACTCGAACCCACGACCACGTGGTTAAAAGCCACGCGCTCTACCAACTGAGCTAGAACGGCTTTTTGTTTTCTAGTTGTCATAAACGTTACATATAATATCCACTTTACAAAACACATGTAACGCATTTAAACGTACTCGTGTGATACACATATAACACACATCAAATGCATAACAAACATATGTAACACATAACACACAAATAATATATATGCATATTTATATTTATTTTATAAACGAATAATATAATTAGTAATGAACCCAAAAAATCCTATATAATATGTACGTTTCATCATAATAACTTTTATTCAAACAGAAATACTTATAAAATTAATATTCAACCAACGAAGACAATAAATAACCTTCCACATATTCCACACTCTAGTGTGCAATTATTATACATAACAAACAGATTTTATTCAACCTAATTTATATAATCTAACATTAAACACCATTTTCTTGGATAGAAGGAAATCATCAACTTCACTAACCCTGCAACAAAAATACAGTAAAAAAAAAAATGAGCAAATGATATTTTACTTTTCCCAGTTTTATATAAATAAATAAAAAAATTAATTAATTACCAGAAATCGTTTTTTATAAAAGTTAACAACATATTCAGGATCTGGTTTTGTCTCTGTATAGGCATCGATCTTGTTCAGTTCCTGTATATATAACATTTAAAAAAATGGTGTTACATATTTACATTACATAAAAAAAGCAAAAAAAGTGATATTTATATTTATATTAATTAATTACCTCTATCCATGTTGTTAATTTTGGCCTGCCTATAGTAACATCATACTTGTATACTTCTTGTAAAAATAATTGAAACCTTTCTACGAAAGGAATATAAGCAAAGTCCACCTAAAATTCAATAATTTTTTATTTTTATTAATAATAAATAATTTGTAACTACTTCATGTTAAATAATTAAATAAATAATAAATCGCGGAAACACTCACCAAACTGATTTCTCCGAGCAAAAACGGACCTTCGAATTTCTCAAGAGCCGATTCCAAGTAATCAAAAGCAACCCCTGACACAAATATGTGTCAGTCTGTCAGATATCACAGATAAGACCAGACTCCAACATATATAAAGACAATCATACCAGCTTCTTTTGTTACATCTCCTTTAAAAGAAGAAAACACTGTTTTGTTGAAGGTGTCAGTGTAGTTGAATAGCTCTTCAGCAAACTCTCTTTTAGCAGGCTCCTACATATAAATTTTTGTTACATTTTTTAGATAAAAAGAACTTGATGTTTTATTAATAGATCTCAAATCTTACATCTGGTAGTAATGTGGGCCCTTCAAAATGTGTATCTAAGTATTTCACCAAATCTAAGCTCTCTCCGATGATTTTGTTGTCATGTTCAAGGGATGGAACCTTAAAAAAGTATTATAATATATATATGTAAATGCTCAAGAAATATATTTTGTAACAAAGATTATATAAAAAAAAAAATTACCTTATTTTCAGGGTAAACTTTTTCCTTATACCATGGGGGTCTATTAGCAAGATCTATAGGAACAAGTTTGATCTTGTCTTGTAATCCCTACAGATTAATATCTAGAAACTCAAGAACGCAAATCTAAAACTCAATTGTACTAAATTAATAATCAATATCGATTCAAAAGAAAATATAGCAAATTAATAATCAATCGACAGTCTTCGAGGAGATTAAACATTTCATTCGAGCTAAATTCAGCAGTTTGATGTAAACAAACACTAGAATACTTGCTATCAATTCTGCTAAAGTCTAAAAAACTTCCCCTTGTTGATTTTACTATTAAGCGAACGGAATTTAACCTCAATTTTGTTATCAGAATGATACTTAAACCAAATTGCTTCAACAAGATGCACGTAATCATAAAGCGCAGACATAAATTAACCAGTTACCTTATAGTTCCTGGTAATCCAAACACGCTGTGCAAAGGGGCACTGTAAGTTCGTGTATAACCTTGAATAAACAAGATCAAATTAGTTTTCAATCATCCGATAGTGAAATCAAGCTCAATTATGCACAATTGATCATAGTATATGTATACCTAGTGGTCCCATCAAAGAGGGGAGGTGGTTGAGAAGTAGAATCCAAAATTGGTGGAAGAACCTCTTTCACGCTTCAGTAAACCATAATCAAAATCAAAATCAAAATTAAAATCGAAATCGAAATTCATAAACAGAAAGAGTTTGCTAGCGAGACAGAAAGATTGTTCTTACGTAGCTGTCATTATGCGATGATGGTTCGAGAAATGAAGGTGAAGATGGTGGGTTTTGAGTAGGACAAGTGCAAGGGGTTTTGAGTTTTGAGGGGGGGAAGGAGTAAGAAATGTATTTATAGAGGGAGCTTTCTGTTGGTTTTTACTATTTAAGGGATTAGAGTGTAATTAGGTGTAAGTATTTATTGCATTGATGCATTCTTTGCGTCACCACTGACGCTTCATTGATATTAGATATTCAGTATCACAATTCACAACACAATGTTTCTTCACAACTATTTCGTCCTGATACATTTGATGGTAATATGGAAAAATAAATATAAGAAAAGTTAAAAAAACGAACTTCACAAAAATCATTATAGATAAGGTAAACTATAGAAAATTAGAAATAATCCCGTTTGGTTATAATTACAGGCCTAAGATCGGAAATTTTTTTTTTTAAAAATACTGTATAATATATAATATTAGGTGTGAGACCCATTTACTATATAGGTTGATTACAAAAGAATATCAAGGTGTAAGCATGTAAAATTTTAAAGTACATTTAGAAAAAAAAAACATTAAATTTGAAGTAATTAAGTAATTCAATCTTAAACACAAATGCAAAAATGGTGGTTGTGGTATGCATTTTTTTCAAAGTTTAGTCAAAACCTTCATTTTTTTGGCTTCATTGTTATTTTGAGCTAGTTTTGGTGTGTTTTTGGTCTTTCAAAAAACTAAAAAGACTATTATACCCTTAGTATATTTATTTTTCATTTTTTTTCTTTTTCTTAAATATAATTATTAAATGTACACATGGCCTCTCTCTCTCTCTCTCTCTCTCTCTCTCTCTCTCTCTCTCTCTCTCTCTCTCTCTCTCTCTCTCTCTCTCTCTTGATGACAAGGACCAAACTTTTGTTCCAAATCTCTCTCACTTCCTCAAACAATTCAACAACTTCATCAATCTTAAACAACCCCACACAAGCCAAACCCATCTGGTTCAAAACAACCCTAAAAAAAACATACTTTTGTTCACCACTAGCCATAAGTTTCACAACAACACTTTCAAAAGCCCTTCTCGCCTCTTCATATCTTCCCACCATATAAAACAAGACACCCATACGCGCTTCCACTCCCACAATCGTACTCTACTGACCTGGCTTATCCTCCAAAAGCTTCATTGATTTCTGTAGCAACCTCAAAGCCTCTTCGGGTTCATTGAAAGATTCATATATCGTTGAGATTTCAATCATTCCACTAGCAATGTGTTATGGGGTCATTCCAGGGATGGGTTTTGCAATATAGGGGGTGTTTGGCTAAACTTTTTAAAACAACTTATTAGGTTCCACACCACTATAAGTTAAAAAAATGTTTGGATGAAAATAACTTATTCTGGTGGGGAACCTCTAATAAGTCATTTTTTCATAAGTTACCCTACACTTACTTATTAACTTATAAGATAATAAGCTAATAAGCTAATAAGTTATAAGCTAATAGGCAATAATTTTTTTTGCCAAACACCCCCATAATCTTGATTCTCTTAGCTTCCGATTTTGTAGTACAAGTCAGCTGGGCAGAGGAAAACAAAGGCCACTGAAGGGTGGTTGTCGCCTTTTGAAGCTTTGAAGATTGTGAATGCTTTTTGGTATTAGAACACATCTTCATCAAAACGAGAGAGGGATAAGTAAATGTTGTCTATGCTCAGATCGATTGCTACAACTTCGTTGTCTTGTCCGCTGGCTATCATTGCCATGCTGGCAATGACAAGGTGTTCTAAAGTCGCTTCGTAGTCTCCTTTTGCTTCACATATTAGTGTCATTAGACGTCTATTAGCTGCTTCTTCTAGAGATGCAGGTGGGCTGTATACCCTGTGGATTTCTAGGGTTCTTTTACATAAGGTATCTGCTTCCTCAAATTGCATTGCATGGACATGGGCTTCTGCTAAGTAGTAGTCTTAGGTGTCATTTTAAAAAAATTTAAAAGCTTATAAAATATTTAGAAAAGAAACTGTATATTGACTAGTATGTTTATTGGCATAAATTTAGGGATTACATTATAGAAGGAAAATTAATTGTAAAAATCAATAAGTTAATAAGTTGTTTTTTAAAAAGTATTTGGATTAATTTTTATGGTGAAAAAAATCAATAAGTTAATAAATTGTTTTTTTAAAAAGTATTTGGCTTACTTTTTACATGTCAAACAGCAATGGGTTACTTGGTTATAAGGTGAAGTGGGTATAAGGTTAAATAAGAATATTTTTTGGTAATTTTAGAATCAAAAAGCCAAAAACACTTCAAAAGGTTAGGTTTTCCTTATTTTTCCAAACTCTTTCTTGAAGCTTATAGAAAAGTTATTTTCAAAAATGCTTTTCATTACCCAAACATTTTTTACCTTATTAATTTTTCAAAAAATCGAAAAGTTAAATTGTTTAAAAAAAAAACCAAACATCCCTTAAATCTAAAAACAAATAATTGAGACATCAACCCCAAGTCACCACTAACCTAATAATTGAGTATGTGAGAGTTGCTTGGTTGTTACATTATGATGGGGGTTGTTCGCCGGAGGGGAGGTCGATGGAGTGAAGGAAGTCGTCAACAACAAGACTAAGGCAGCAACAACGTAGCAAATCGGCAACAAGAGGCGCATACAAATAAGGCAGTGGACTCACGGAAAACCCATATTCACGGATAATCAGATTGAATAAGTATGTAGTGGGCAAACGCATACCCGCTTCGAATAAGGTGATCGGAATGCCGAACTTGCCCTTGGGAGGACTGTAAAGCGACGCGTCGGGAAGAGGAATTTGAACCCCATGTTCGGGGACAAACCCAAATCGAAACTGAAAAGATTCTCATTCCTCGGCAGTAAGATCCCTTCCCAAAGAACGTGTAGTAGCCATGGAAGAATGCAAAGAAAAGGTCGAAAAGGTTCTTTGGGGCAAGAAGGCAAAAAGAAAAAGGCAGAAAGTAAGGAGGGAACGCCAAGAGGAACAGAGGTTTAAATGCTACTAAAGGAGCAACGAACCGTTTTCATGATGAAATTGCCGAAGAACGACGATTTCGCCATGTCAACCGCGTAAGCTATCAGTAGCAGCTCGCCACGTGTCTGTGAGTAGAACAAAACGACTCTGCTACGTCATTAACGCAGAAGCCTACCGGTCTAAGGGACTTGTTAACGTTGCCGTACACGGCCACATTAAACTTAACGAAAAGCATAAACGGGGCGTTATCAAGCCAGGACCTTGGCCGAGGCCCGCCCAAGTAATCCAACACCGGGATGACGGTTCGCTTTCCCTCATGAGGAAAGAATATTCCTTGTGATCTTCTCATTCACTCACAAACAATTAGGTCGTGACAAAGAGCTTGATGACGCCCAGAACTGACGTCACCTGGCAGCCAGTTAGGGTGGGCATATTTCTCTCAGTAAGAGGAGGCCACGTCTCACACCCACTGGACAGGGTCCCCACGATCCGTTAGTAACATGTATAAAAGGATCTCTTCCGGCACAAGGAAGGGATCCATCTGCTTCCTCACAGAATTTACCCTAAACTCTCTCTAAGAAAACTAACTTGATCGTCGGAGCGACGTCCCGGGAGAACACCCGATCATCGTTTAACGGTTCTTCTGTGTTGTGTTCTCAGGAAAACTTCCAGGACTGATCCATCAACCAACATCTAATCCCCTGTAGAGCATGTCACAACATCATCCAAATATAAAACAATGTTCACTTCTATTATTAGGTAACTTTTCAAAGTAAAATCCCCTAATAACAAAATGGGAAACGACCTAAAAGGGTAATATATTTCTCATTTTGTACACATTTAGTCATTATTGTTTTTTTTTCTTGTAAAAGCCCTTCAACTTTTTATTTTGTACACATGCAGTCTTTATGACCGGCTACTCCATTTTAAGTGCTCTGTTTGTACACATTTAGCCCTTAAGGTTTTTTTGTTGCAAAATAAGTCATTGATGTTTTTGTATACATTCAGTCCTTATAACCGGTTTTCTTTAGTTTGCTCATGTGTATAAAAACAAGGACTTATTTTTCCAAAAAAAATATATTAATGACTATATGTGTACAAACTGAGAACTTAACTTGAAGTAGTCGGTCATAAGGACTCTAAATGTGTACAAAAACAATGAGGACTAAACATGTACAAATTACAAAATGAGAATTATATTACCTTTTCAGGTCGTTTTCCCATATAAAAAACTATTTAAAGTACAATATAGATATTTCAAAGTACATTGACTTTATAACAGAAACTACTAATAATAGAATGAAATGGAAATAGGATGCTATAACAAACAAATCAATGAAAGTACATTGTTATTTATTGATAACATACATGTGAACAATCGGTAAACATCTGGTAATGACCTTCTTTGAGTGCCATAAAAGATCTCACTTTGCTCGTCAAGAAAAAGACTCGGGTCAACCACCACAGGTTTTAAAATTCGTGACGTGTTCATGTTAACAACAAAAAGAAGAAAAATACTTATTATTCAACTCCATAATTGCTATTCAAATATGTGTAAATATTAGGTAAAAAGTAACATCTTCATACTCTTTCCATCCGATGTAGCGTGATTCACAAAGTTGAGATCTTTAGGCAGATATGACAAAATGTGAAGAAGATCTGAAAGTGATTATGTCAAGAATAATCAGATAACTTTTATAGGTGATTTATGCACAAGATAAGATGATGTTCAAATATTTTGTAATAATAACTTTTGATGGTGTTGATTATTTCGCAAATTCTGGTTATTTTAGTAA
This sequence comes from Lactuca virosa, assembly GCF_052849685.1. NCBI lineage: Eukaryota > Viridiplantae > Streptophyta > Magnoliopsida > Asterales > Asteraceae > Lactuca > Lactuca virosa. Next base: position 58,029,504 of record NC_136431.1, read on the forward strand.
TCAACAAATAAAATACGGGTATATAAGTAATTTTACTCTACTTTTTGTTAGTTCCCTAGATTTGAAGATAAGCATATTCAAAAGTAGTTTAGCAAAAAACCAAGATATATTCTAAAAAACGAAATTGAAATCAATTCAAGATCGATACTCCCATGAATCTAGTAAGGTTGCATAATTCGCAGCCTTCTCATCTGTTAGTTTCTTCTTGTCACTTGTCACAATTCCCAATATAGTCTTGCCTCGCAAGAAATTCTTCATAACATAACTCCAATAGACATAGTTCTTTCCATTGAGTTGGATACTACTGGACCGAAGAAAATCATATCTCAGAGCCATATTTCCAATATCAATCAAACGAGAATAACCAGAACAATAGTAAATATGAATATCAGCTGCAATAATCAAGATCTCGAAATCAGTAAAGCTAATAGACGAAACAAAACCCTCGAAATCGATGAAACAAAAAAAAAATCAAATCAAACAGAATACAGAAACGAGTAAGAAAACCATACCCAAAATTGCAAAAATAACCAAAACAACAATAAATACTAATAACAGCATCAACAATCAAGATTTCATAATCAACAAAGCCAACAGACGAAACAAAACCCTCGAAACCGACGACATAAACAAATCAAATCAAATGGAATACAAAAACGAGCACGAAAGCCAACAGACGAAACCATACCCAATGTCGATCCGCGCAACGTTGTGCCTGCTACAACTCGCCCCCAAAAATGAAAATACAGATGATCAACTAAGCTTTGATACCATGTAAACTAACAAGACATAGAATGGCTAGGGTTTCATATTATTATCAAACGAGAAGTACAAGATACAATGAAAGGAAAAGACATAATATATAGACTAGTTAATTAGAGTTTTCTACTTAATGGGCCAACATAAATTCCAATACAAAATCAATCCCAAAATCTTATTAGGCTAACAATTTCATGGGTCATGAGTTGCCAACACGAATCCGGCGACAACATAGGACATGACCCCCACCTCTTTTACACCTTAAGCGCAATCCAAATCGTATCACTCTTCAACAAAACACAAAATCATCGACATATCCAAGGTATCAACCTATATTTCCACCTTACAAAACAAAACGACTCATTTTCAGGCGACAAATAGGGCGAAATCGATACGATATTCTATTACCTCCCGATATGTTCACTTTTACTTTTAAAATTTTTAGACAAAATAAATGTGGAAAAGGTCGTGGAATAAATAATATCTTGTAAGAATATATAAGGGTTCGGCTCTGATACCAAATTGTAACATCCCAAAATTTAAGACCAAAAATTTCATTTTTAATTAAGTAATTATAAAACTAACAGTATAAAAACATCCATAATAACATCACATGTCAAGACCAAAGTGTCAATAATCAAAACATGTTATCATAAAATAATATCAGAGTGTAATCTCAAAGATCTCATGTGCGGAAAATCATAGTATGATGCGTTGCGATCGAGCCGACTCCTTTCCTTTGAAAACGAAGTACCTGAAACCAAAACTGAAAACCGTAAGCACGAAGCTTAGTGAGTTCCCCCATCATACCACATACCATACAATAACATTCTGCCAGGCATATCTGGGTGCCCGACCTACCCTTTCGGTCTCTTTCAACCGGTAACTGCCTAGCATATCTGGGTGCTGGCCTACCCCTTCGGTATCTTTCAACCGGTATCCGGAGACTGTTTCACCCCTACCACTACCACATAATAACATAGCATAACATACATAAATATACTGTCAGGCATATCTGGGTGCCCGACCTACCCCTTCGGTATCTTTCAACCGGTAACCGGGGACTATTCACCCCTACCACTACAACATAATAACATATCATACTAACACATAAACATAGCAGATAGTTGCATACCAGACAATTATCACAAAACAATCATCTAATAAACATATCCTACTAGTGGGCCGACATTGTGGCCTTAGACCCACTTCTACTGGAAGGTAACTCATCTCGCACTGCTGAAGTCCCGCAGACGAAAACCCGGACTGTTGGTTGATAGATTCCCGAACTGTCAACATCAAAACAATATCCAATTAATAATTGGGTTCCAATACATATCCATAGGTCCATGCTTGGGGTAAAAGACTACTTTACCCCCATCTTAGCTTGATTCAAACTCAAGGCCCAATCCAAAGGCCCGAAAGTCAAATTCATAAATCAAAGCCCAACACATGGCCCAATTTCCCAAATTGGGCCCAAACCTTTACATGGTCTTATTCTAAGGCCCAACCCTTTAGTCCAGTCCAAACATTTGGCATTTCTAATGGCCCAATATCTCATAATCATAAAGGCCCAATTATGGCCCATCTATGGCCTAATTTTCCAAATTGGGCCCAAACCCCTTACATGGGCCCAATAGAAAGGCCCAACTTAAGGCCCAAGTAAGATTAGGGTTTCACATAAAATGACAATTACGGTTAAGTGTTTCTCACTTTAGCCATTAAGGACTTAATCCATTAAGTCCATCAATCTATTGGATCAATTATGTAGTGTGGTCGGGTGTAATTCATAATTCCATTCTAATGGCCCAAAATGCGGGTCCCGATAAGTCCAACCCAATAATTCCAAAATTAGGGTTTCTTAAACCCTAATTAGGGTTTTCAACCCAATCACAACCCAATAGGCCCAAAACTAAGTCTTTGGATCAATTAGGGTTTCATTAGGCCCACTAGGGTTTCATTTGGTGGGTATCACCCAATACCACCTCGGGTAGTGGTGGTCAACAGCGGCTCGCGGCGGCGGCCACCACCTCACGGTGGTGGTTATGGGTTTTATTTATTATACTATTCACTAATTAAAATTTACAATGCTTTAACCCAAAAATAGACACACACACTAAAGATAAACACACACAGCCACCCTTGTGGTGGCCGACGGTGGTAGATAGTGGCAGCCACCACCTCACGGTGGTGGCGGTGGGTTTTCCGACCATACAACTTAAAAAACACACTCATCCAAGGGTATACTGAAAGAACCCCTTTCTATACTTTCATATTTCTGAAAGACCCAAACTTTCATATTTGACAATTGTTATTCCGAAACATGCTACATGCATATTCATAAAACAATATTTTATATTGATAAAACGGTTACAAACTACTAGATACAAACCCACTATCTCATAGTGTTATTTAGTACATAACTTCCCAGGATTCTATAGATTTATACATATGGGAGTGCAAAATACAATAGTTTCAAACTATTCGAAAATCTTCTATCAATACAGTAGTTTCAAACTATTCAAAAATCTGCTACTAGTATATAACTATACTCGATGCTTATCTCCTACAAATTAGTTAAACATTGAGAGGGGTAAGCGGTGGCGCTTAGTGAGTTCAATAATAGATACAATATAACGTTATGCCATATATATACTGTAATATGCCAGAAGCAAAGAGGAACAAGGAACAACAAAGGCATAATGCGAAAAGCTTTCCATATTAATCAATGAGACATAACAAATTCCATACTTGATATAAAATCAATAAAGTTTCAGCACAAATGGCACAGTAAATACTCAAGAATATCATTTTGCTAGAATATTTAGGCTTTCAGCCTTATCTTAGCATACTACCGAGCCAAAGTGATGCCTATGTCATACACTTCATGGTCAACGGTTCATACCAATACCCAAGTGATGCTTATGTCATACACTTCAAGTCAGAGGTACAGCCTTGCTACAAAATAGCAGATACAACAACTCGAGATGATAACATGGAAAAGCACATAGCACATATAACATATAACATACAATTGTTCCTATATATTAAACTCACCGAGAAATAACCGGGGTCAAAATAGTAATTTGGGCAGCACTTCGGCTTTAAATATGACTTTCTTCGTTGAAAACCGGGCTCTGCGAAGGTAGAGCTTCGAAACCGAAAAGATAAATTTTTCGGGCTTCTCGGGAATCTCGGGGTGCGCTTCGGGCTTCGGAATAAGTACCGGGGCTTCGGGGAAAGTCGGAATGTAAGAAAATGTTGAAAAGGGGTGAAAAAGACCAAAATTCAAACATGTAACCGGGAGGTCTCGCACCCTTTATATAGGTGCGAGCCTCGGATCCGAAGCGAGGAGAGGAGGGCATGTATACGAGGCTCGGAACACGCGGTAGCAGGGCGAAGCTTCGGCCGGAGAGCTGGCTGCTTCGGATTGGGTCGGCTGCTTCGGTCCAATGGGAGGAGGACACGAGGGTCGGATCACGTGTTTCATGCGAGGATCACGTGTGGCATGCGAGGATCACGTGCTTCTTCGGACACCTGTGCGACACGCGTCGCTTCTCGGACATGCCACGCAGCAGCTTCGGACACGTGGCCAACTCCGAGCGAGGGTGACGTGGCAATCACTATTCATGCGAAATTTCTCGAAGAATGTGCCCAATCTTCTAAAATCCATAACTTTCTCATACGGACTCCGTTTTTGACGTTCTTTATATGCACGCGTAGAGAAAATTATGCTCTACAACTTTCGTTTAGACTTCGTCGGAAAATTTTGATTTTATTTTTATATTATTATTTTTAACAGACCGGGACTGGTAAATCCGTTAAAAATTCATAACTTCTTCATCCGACGTCCGTTTTCGTCAGACTTTTTACCGTTGTACTACTAATAACGAGACCTTCTATTCTCGTTTAGGTTGTGTCGGCTAAAAATCACTCGATCTAAAATTCGAGTTTTTAGCTGTCTACTGCTAAGCTGAAACTTGTAAAAATCATAACTTCCTCATACGAAGTCAGATTTTGGCGTTCTTTTTATCGGACTTCTTGGTTTAACGAATACTACGACTTTCATTTAGATCACTAAGGCTAAAAAGTAGTTTATCAAAAACTCACTTTTTACGTCATTCGGCACCGTGTCGGTTTTATCGCGGATCTTCGATTGGTCATAACTTCTTCGTTATAACTCGGATTTCGACGAGGTTTTCGCCTACGTGTTTCTAACGAGATTATCTACAACTTTCAACAATAAAATTTTACTTATTTCAAGTTTTATATTTTCTCTAAATTTCACTATTTAGCTTTTAATTGGAATCTCATAAAACTTCCAATAATTTATGAGTGATTCTAAACATAGTTTTACCTTATTTCTAGTAAAAACTATCTGTTAGAACTCAGTACTCAATATCACATAATATTTCATAATATTATTTATATAAAACACGATCTCAAAACGTGTATGTTACAAATACCTCCTTTTGAGAATTTCGTCCCCGAAATTACATCGATTAAAATAAATGGGGATATTTCGCTCTTATCTCATTCTTATTCTCCCAAATATAGTTCGGGCCTCGATGGTGTTTCCATTTGACAAGCACCAACTCTACTTCTTTATTACGTAGCTTAGTCGTTCTTTCGTTTACGATCTCTTCAGGCTCTTCTACATAAGTTAACTTATTATCCAGTTTCACCTCGGATAATGGAACTGCCTCATCATAGATGCTTAGGCATTTGCGTAGATAACTCACATGGAAGACATCATGAATACCTGCCAAATCTTCAGGCAATTCCAAGCGGTATGCTTGTTTACCAATCCTCTGGAGGATTTTGAAAGGACCAACAAATCTAGGACTTAGTTTTCCTTTCTTTCCAAATCGCATAAGACCTTTCCATGGGGATACCTTCAACATTACGAAATCCCCCACCTGGAATTCTATTGGTCGTCTCCTCTTTTCCGTATAGGACTTTTGTCGATCCTGGGCGGCTTTCATTCTTTCTCGTACAATTTGAATCTTGTCGGTGGTGTCTTGAATCATTTCAGGGCCTCCAAGGATTTTCTGTCCTATTTCACGCCAACATAATGGAGTACGACACTTGCGACCATATAATGCCTCATATGGCGGCATTTTGATTGAAGCGTGGTAACTGTTATTATACGAGAATTCGAAAAGATGTAAGTATTTATCCCAGTTACCACCAAACTCCAAGACACATGCACGAAGCATATCTTCTACCGTTTGGATTGTTCTCTCCGTCTGTCCATCTGTCTGGGGATGATAGGCTGTGCTGAGAGCAACTCGAGATCCCAATTCACGTTGCATACTCGCCCAAAAGTGAGAAGTGAAGCGAGTATCACGATCGGAAACGATCTTTAGTGGCACACCATGTCTTGCAACAATTTCATCCAAGTATACTTGTGCGTATTTCTCCATTGGAGCCATTTCACGCATGGCAAGAAAATGAGCGCTTTTAGTCAGGCGGTCGACGATTACCCAAATGCTATCATGCTGTCTAGCAGTCTTTGGCAATTTGGTAATAAAATCCATGGACAGTTCTTCCTATTTCCAAACAGGTACACTAAGGCTTTCTGGGGTTCCGTAAGGCTTTTGGTGCTCTGTTTTGACTTGTAAACATACTAAGCATTCCTGTACATATCTTCCAATGTCTCTCTTTAATCCAGGCCACCAATAATCAGCTCTTACATTATAGTACATTTTACTTGTACCAGGATGTATTGACAGTTTAGACTTATGGGCTTCATCTAAAATCTTCTTTCTTAATTCACCAATCTTCGGAATCCATAGCCGATTCTTGAATACCTTCAATCCTCGTGGATCATCAAGTAAAACATCGGTGTAATGTACCATTCCTTCTTTCTTCACATTTTCTGGCTTTAGGGCTTCTACTTGCCATTTCTCTAGTTCATCTAGAATAGTGAACTTTACTGTGGTGTGAGTAATAGCATAACACATACTATTACGATAAACCTTTCTGCTAAGTGCATCGGCAACTACATTAGCCTTTCCAGGATGATATAGGATTTCACAGTCATAGTCTTTGATCAGCTCCATGGCTCGTTGTTGTCTCATATTCAGAGTTTGCTGACTGAATATATACTTGAGACTCTTGTGGTCGGTATACAATTGACATTTTGTACCAAAGAGGTAATGTCTCCAAAGTTTTAGGGCAAATACCACTGCAGCGAGTTCGAGATCATGAGTGGGATAATTCTTTTCATAATCTTTCAGTTGTCTTGAGGCATAGACTATCACTTTACCACGTTGCATCAAGACACAACCGAGTCCTAATCTTGAAGCATCGCTGTATACAGAGAAATCATCATCATCTTCTGGAAGTGATAAGATTGGAGCATGGGTCAAAAGATCTTTTAGAGTCGAGAAAGCTTTTTCTTGGGCTTCACCCCATTCGAACTTCACTTCCTTTCGTGTAAGACTCGTGAGAGGTACGACTATACGAGAAAAATCCTTAATAAATCTCCGGTAATATCCCGCGAGACCCAAGAAACTACGAATTTCGGAAGCATTACGGGGCACTTCCCAATTTTGAATAGCTTCAATTTTAGTAGGATCTACGGATACACCGTCACCAGAAATAACATGGCCGAGAAATTGAACTTGGCGAAGCCAAAATTCACATTTCGAGAATTTAGCATAAAGCTTCTCCTTTCGAAGAAGTTCTAACACCGCACGAATATGAATGGCATGATCAGCTTCAGTCTTGGAATATATTAGAATATCGTCTATGAATACAATGACAGATTTATCGAGCATTGGGCGGCATACCCGATTCATCATATCCATGAATACAGCAGGAGCATTCGTTAAACCAAACGGCATAACAAGGAATTCGTAATGCCCATATCGAGTACGAAAAGCAGTCTTCGGTACATCCTGCTCTTGAACTTTCAACTGATGATAGCCAGATCTTAGATCAATCTTTGAGAAATAGCTAACACCCTGAAGTTGATCGAACAAATCGTCGATGCGAGGTAGTGGATACTTGTTCTTGATAGTCACCTTATTCAGCTCACGATAATCAATGCACATCCGCATCGATCCGTCCTTCTTCTTGACAAACAATACCGGAGCACCCCAGGGAGAGGTACTCGGTCGGATAAAGCCTTTGTCAAGTAATTCCTGCAGTTGGATCATCATTTCTTTCATCTCAGCTGGCGCAAGATGATAAGGAGTCTTAGCAATCGGAGCAGCACCAGGCACAAGGTCAATTCGGAATTCTACTTGCCTGTCCGGAGGAAGTCCAGGCAATTCTTCGGGAAAAACATCTGGATATTCCTTAGCAATGGGAACATCATTCACCGTTTTCTTATCTTCTTTTGAGACATCGACTGTGTAGGCCAGATAGATAGAACACCCTTTCGATATGAATTTACGGGCTTTAAGGAAAGATATTATTTTTAAGGTTCCTTGTTCACCATAGACATAGATAGGATTCTCCCATTCAATGGGAATACGTACTATCTTTTCATAACACAAAAGGTTTGCGTGGTTCTTCGACAACCAATCCATGCCGAGAATAATGTCAAAGTTGGGCAAGGAGATAGGAATTAGATTAGCAAGAAAATTGTAGCCTTCAATTTCTATAACACAATTCCTATAGACTTTATTGGCAAGTAATGATATACTTCCAGCAGTCTCTACGTGAAAGGGTTGCGCGAGTGCATAGCAAGAAATTTGAAAAGAATGCGCAAATTCATAAGACATAAAAGAATCTGAGGCACCAGAATCAAATAAGATGTGAGCAGGTCTAGAGTTAACAAGAAATGTACCCGTCACAACATTCGGGTCCTCGCGTGCCTCTTCTGTGGTGATCTGGAATGCACGACCCTTAGCTTTTGGAACCTCCTCCTTTTTAGTTGGAGTACCCCTTGATTGTTGAACAGGAGCTTGACTTTTCGCCGGTTGTTGAACGAAAGCTTGACTTTTCGCTGGTTGTTGAACGGAAGCTTGACTTCCCGTCATCTGACTAGTAAGGGTGGGGCAAAAACGCTTCCTGTGGCCAGTAACACCACATGCAAAGCATGTAACACCTTTCATTGGACACACGTGCCTCTTGTGTCCTACTTCTCCACATCCAAAACAGACCACGGTTCTTTCCTCTAGTCTGCATTCGCCCGGATGATTCTTTCCACAATTTCGACAAGCTGCCGACTGAAGAGAAAAAGATTGTGACCTGCCGCGGCCATGAAAAGCACTCTAAGATTGTACTTGCTTGCTAGGTTCAGATCGAACGAATTGATTTGGTGGAATAAGGGAAGCAGGAGCAGTCCTTTCAGTACGTGGATGTTTCGGAACAGTAAAAGTGGCACCATGTATTTCTAAGTCATGCTCACGCTTTCGAGCATACTCAACAGCTTTATCAAATGATAGTACTTCCCGATTGGCAACGAAATCGTGAATTTCGTGTCGTAGTCCTTCTAAGAATAACTGAATTTTCTCATCTTCAGTTGGAATATACTTTACGGCAAACCGTGCTTTTTGATTGAATTGAGTTTCATACTCATTCACAGTCATTCCTCCCTGTTTAAGCTCGAGGAATTCTTTCTCCAACCTCCTCCTCATGTCTAGAGGACAGTACTTCTCTAGCACGCGAGTTTTGAACATTTCCCAGGGTAAATTATCCTGGTCAAACTTGCTGAGAGCTTCATAGGTTGCTTCCCACCAGACCAAGGCTTCTCCGATGAGCATTGCAGAAGTATAGTTAGCCTTGTCTTCAGCATCTACATGAGAAATACGAAACACTTTTTCTGTGTTCTGGATCCAAGTAAGAACAACAATTGGATTAAGAACACCAGAAAAAGTGTTTCGTATTTCTTGGTATAAAATCAATGAGACATAACAAATTCCATACTTGATATAAAATCAATAAAGTTTCAGCACAAATGGCACAGTAAATACTCAAAAATATCATTTTGCTAGAATATTTAGGCTTTCAGCCTTATCTTAGCATACTACCGAGCCAAAGTGATGCCTATGTCATACACTTCATGGTCAACGGTTCATACCAATACCCAAGTGATGCTTATGTCATACACTTCAAGTCAGAGGTACAACCTTGCTATAAAATAGCAGATACAACAACTCGAGATGATAACATGGAAAAGCACATAGCACATATAACATATAACATACAATTGTTCCTATATATTAAACTCACCGAGAAATAACCGGGGTCAAAATAGTAATTTGGGCAGCACTTCGGCTTTAAATATGACTTTCTTCGTTGAAAACCGGGAGTTTTCTTGAAAACCGGGCTCTGCGAAGGTAGAGCTTCGAAACCGAAAAAATAAATTTTTCGGGCTTCTCGGGAATCTCGGGGTGCGCTTCGGGCTTTGGAATAAGTACCGGGGCTTCGGGGAAAGTCGGAATGTAAGAAAATGTTGAAAAGGGATGAAAAAGACCAAAATTCAAACATGTAACCGGGAGGTCTCGCACCCTTTATATAGGTGCGAGCCTCGGATCCGAAGCGAGGAGAGGAGGGCATGTGTACGAGGCTCGGAACACGCGGCAGCAGGGCGAAGCTTCGGCCGGAGAGCTGGCTGCTTCGGATTGGGTCGGCTGCTTCGGTCCAATGGGAGGAGGACACGAGGGTCGGATCACGTGTTGCATGCGAGGATCACGTGCTTCTTCGGACACCTGTGTGACACTCGTCGCTTCTCGGACATGCCACGCAGCAGCTTCGGACACGTGGCCAACTCCGAGCGAGGGTGACGTGGCAATCACTATTCATGCGAAATTTCTCGAAGAATGTGCCCAATCTTCTAAAATCCATAACTTTCTCATACGGACTCCGTTTTTGACGTTCTTTATATGCATGCGTAGAGAAAATTATGCTCTACAACTTTCGTTTAGACTTCGTCGGAAAATTTTGACTTTATTTTTATATTATTATTTTTAACAGACCGGGACTGGTAAATCCGTTAAAAATTCATAACTTCTTCATCCGACGTCCGTTTTCGTCAGACTTTTTACCGTTGTACTACTAATGATGAGACCTTCTATTCTCGTTTAGGTTGTGTTGGCTAAAAATCACTCGATCTAAAATTCGAGTTTCTAGCTGTCTACTGCTAAGCTGAAACTTGTAAAAATCATAACTTCCTCATACGAAGTCAGATTTTGGCGTTCTTTTTATCGAACTTCTTGGTTTAACGAATACTACGACTTTCATTTAGATCACTAAGGCTAAAAAGTAGTTTATCAAAAACTCACTTTTTACGTCATTCGGCACCGTGTCGGTTTTATCGCGGATCTTCGATTGGTCATAACTTCTTCGTTATAACTCGGATTTCGACGAGGTTTTCGCCTACGTGTTTCTAACGAGATTATCCACAACTTTCAACAATAAAATTTTACTTATTTCAAGTTTTATATTTTCGCTAAATTTCACTATTTAGCTTTTAATTGGAATCTCATAAGACTTCCAATAATTTATGAGTGATTCTAAACATAGTTTTACCTTATTTCTAGTAAAAACTATCTGTTAGAACTCAGTACTCAATATCACATAATATTTCATAATATTATTTATATAAAACACGATCTCAAAACGTGTATGTTACAATCTCTGTAGCACCGCTACTCTTGAAATCTTTAAACGAGTGACGCTTCACCTCTCCTCTCGAAGATTTTCCAGTGTCTTTCTCTTTTCCTTTATCACCACTCATTTTGTGTTCTTCGAGAGTCTGTCGAATAACACAGGTAAGTTTACCCAAGAGTCGCTCCTCACGAGGAGATACTGGAGTATTCACTTCCTCAGGTTGAGGACCTTCACCAACCTCGGGGGTATGGCTACTAACCTGTTCAGCCATTGCTCTGAAATATTGACTAATATTGTATTTTAGAATATTAGGGTTTACTATTACCTAATACTTATATATATATATATATATATATATATATATATATATATATATATATATATTTCTTATGGTTTGTATCCCTATACTTACAATAATTAAGTTCATATGTTGAACTTCCAATAGTTTAAGACTAAATACCAATCCGTGGAATTTAGTTCACTTAAACCACTGCTCTGATACCATGATTGAAAGAACCCCTTTCTATACTTTCATATTTCTGAAAGACCCAAACTTTCATATTTGACAATTGTTATTCCGAAACATGCTACATGCATATTCATAAAACAATATTTTATATTGATAAAACGATTACAAACTACTGGATACAAACCCACTATCTCATAGTGTTATTTAGTACATAACTTCCCAGGATTCTATAGATTTATACATATGGGAGTGCAAAATACAATAGTTTCAAACTATTCGAAAATCTTCTATCAATACAGTAGTTTCAAACTATTCAAAAATCTGCTACCAGTATATAACTATACTGGATGCTTATCTCCTGCAAATTAGTTAAACATTGAGAGGGGTAAGCGGTGGCGCTTAGTGAGTTCAATAATAGATACAATATAACGTTATGCCATATATATACTGTAATATGCCAGAAGCAAAGAGGAACAAGGAACAACAAAGGCATAATGCGAAAAGCTTTCCATATTAATCAATGAGACATAACAAATTCCATACTTGATATAAAATCAATAAAGTTTCAGCACAAATGGCACAGTAAATACTCAAGAATATCATTTTGCTAGAATATTTAGGCTTTCAGCCTTATCTTAGCATACTACCGAGCCAAAGTGATGCCTATGTCATACACTTCATGGTCAACGGTTCATACCAATACCCAAGTGATGCTTATGTCATACACTTCAAGTCAGAGGTACAGCCTTGCTATAAAATAGCAGATACAACAACTCGAGATGATAACATGGAAAAGCACATAGCACATATAACATATAACATACAATTGTTCCTATATATTAAACTCACCGAGAAATAACTGAGGTCAAAATAGTAATTTGGGCAGCACTTCGGCTTTAAATATGACTTTCTTCGTTGAAAACCGGGCTCTGCGAAGGTAGAGCTTCGAAACCGAAAAGATAAATTTTTCGGGCTTCTCGGGAATCTCGGGGTGCGCTTCGGGCTTTGGAATAAGTACCGGGGCTTCGGGGAAAGTCGGAATGTAAGAAAATGTTGAAAAGGGGTGAAAAAGACCAAAATTCAAACATGTAACCGGGAGGTCTCGCACCCTTTATATAGGTGCGAGCCTCGGATCCGAAGCGAGGAGAGGAGGGCATGTGTACGAGGCTCGGAACACGCGACAGCAGGGCGAAGCTTCGGCCGGAGAGCTGGCTGCTTCGGATTGGGTCGGCTGCTTCGGTCCAATGGGAGGAGGACACGAGGGTCGGATCACGTGTTGCATGCGAGGATCACGTGTGGCATGCGAGGATCACGTGCTTCTTCGGACACCTGTGCGACACGCGTTGCTTCTCGGACATGCCACGCAGCAGCTTCGGACACGTGGCCAACTCCGAGCGAGGGTGACGTGGCAATCACTATTCATGCGAAATTTCTCGAAGAATGTGCCCAATCTTCTAAAATCCATAACTTTCTCATACGGACTCCGTTTTTGACGTTCTTTATATGCACGCGTAGAGAAAATTATGCTCTACAACTTTCGTTTAGACTTCGTCGGAAATTTTGACTTTATTTTTATATTATTATTTTTAACAGACCGAGACTGGTAAATCCGTTAAAAATTCATAACTTCTTCATCCGACGTCCGTTTTCGTCAGACTTTTTACCGTTGTACTACTAATGACGAGACCTTCTATTCTCGTTTAGGTTGTGTCGGCTAAAAATCACTCGATCTAAAATTTGAGTTTTTAGCTGTCTACAGCTAAGCTGAAACTTGTAAAAATCATAACTTCCTCATACGAAGTTAGATTTTGGCGTTCTTTTTATCAAACTTCTTGGTTTAACGAATACTACGACTTTCATTTAGATCACTAAGGCTAAAAAGTAGTTTATCAAAAACTCACTTTTTACGTCATTCGGCACCGTGTCGGTTTTATCGCGGATCTTCGATTGGTCATAACTTCTTCGTTATAACTCAGATTTCGACGAGGTTTTCGCCTACGTGTTTCTAACGAGATTATCTACAACTTTCAACAATAAAATTTTACTTATTTCAAGTTTTATATTTTCGCTAAATTTCACTATTTAGCTTTTAATTGGAATCTCATAAGACTTCGAATAATTTATGAGTGATTCTAAACATAGTTTTACCTTATTTCTAGTAAAAACTATCTGTTAGAACTCAGTACTCAATATCACATAATATTTCATAATATTATTTATATAAAACACGATCTCAAAACGTGTATGTTACATATACTCACACAGCCACCACCTTACGGTGGCTTGTGGTGGCAGAAAGCGATTTCAGGGCAACAACCACCATGGTCGGCTGCCATGGTGGGTTTTTCTCTTGATCTCCGGCCAAGAAATCACGCACATACAACAACAAAATCAGCAACAACATCACACGCTAAATTCGCACAAACCAGCCACCTGGTGGCGTACAACGGTCGGAGGTCGGCAACGGAAAGAAACGGCCGTTAGGGCGGCAGTGTTGACGCAGCAACACGATTGGCGGTAGCAGCAGCGGCTACAATCGGCGTTATCGGCGACAGATGGAGCTGGAAGGTGGCACCGACGAAGCAACGGCAGAATGCAGTGGAGGGAAGAAAGCTATTTGCGGCGCTGCAACAGTGGAACGGTGGGCGTCTTCAACCGATGGTGGCGGTCCTCACGGTTTGCTTACGTCTCCGACAACCACGTCACGATAGCGCTCATCGGCGAGGCAGCAGGCGGCGGCCTTGTCGTCGTCGACAAAGGAAGATACGGCAGCAGTGCTTGTGACCTTGACAGTGGAGAGGGGTGGCAGCGCCGGAGGTGGTTGAACGGAGAGTGGCGGCCGGTGGTGATAATTAGGGTTAGGGTTTTAGGTAATGGAACAGTTATATACCCGTTTCCTAACAAACTTCATTCCATAATGGCAGGAATGGTCCCTCTCCATCAAAATCTTTTCGAAACAGCTCCCATATTTACCCATTACACCCCTGCTCCTATAATTCCTTTCATTTTAAGTCCAACAGTTACCAAACAACCCCTAAGTCTCCAAAATCTCTTCAAATTAAGTCCCAATAATTTACCAAGTAGTCCCTGCCTTCATAAATATTTACGAAACCAATCCGAAACTTACACTTTTAACCCCCGACTTCTAAAATCGTGACAGTTAGCTCCTCGAGAACACGCCTTGCTATACAATTTATTAAATAAACGGGGTGTTACAACTCATCCCCACTTAAATTAGATTTCGTCCTCGAAATCATTCCTTACCATTACTTACACGCCAAACCACTCAAGTAACATGGCCACAATCCTAGGTACACTCTAGCCTTTCTAAGGCAGTCTAAATCATCCCTCGCAGGGTTCTAAAATCCGAAAATAAACGAACCCCTTGCAACATGATCACATCTAATCAGTCTAAAATATGTAGTCTCGAAATGATCTGACTCCCTAGCAGACCACCCATGTTGAGCTTTACCAAGCTTAACCTTCCTCGAGTGATCGACCAATGCACACCTTCTGCCTTGATTATCCCGACGCTACCATTAGAAACAAAACCACTGACCATAGTCAACAATAGAGCACTTATTCTTGACAGAAGGCTCAAATAATCATTCGAGTAGAAGATCCATCCCTGCAACGGTTAGACTCAGATGAGAGTTGCGCAACAGGATCAAATCGACTGCTCTGAGATTATTTAATCCCACTGTGGGTGACTTAGCATAACCCAAGCAATCTGTTATTTTTCCCGTACTTGCAACCCAAACCACGAACACTATTACTGCCCAACGCTGAAACTGTCCAAATACTGAACTGCCTGAAATAGTGTGCTGCCACATGGCTGCTTTTCAAAATCTACCGAGACCTTCCGGGTCTCCAACTGATCGGGTCCATGCGTCGAATCCTGACGTCACCAAACCCAAGGCTAAAAGTGATTGCTACCTGACCATTGGTAGCCTGATATCACAAACGACCTTATACGGTCCATTGCTTCCCTGTTCCCATAACTGTAGTGGCGTTCCTACGGTCGTCTCGCTGGCTCAACCAGATCTAACCCATTTGGGTAATTCCGTAATCCAATCCGTGGATTTCCATATCCTCACGGTTGCACCCGAACTGGTGGGTACTACTATTCCTTCCGCGATCCAAATAACACTCTCCTGCTATCTACCAACCTAGTGAATTCTACGGCTACACCCGTAGTCTTACAACACTCTAGCACTATCTGCCAACCTCGTAAATGCTACGGCTACACCCGCAGACTTACAACACTCTAGCACTACCTGTCAACCTCGTGAATGCTACAACTACACCTGCAGACTTACAACACCCTGGCATTATCTGCCAACATTGTGAATGCTACAGATACACCCGCAGACTTACAACACTTCTCACACTATCTCAAGTGCCGATTACCAACCTAAACACATCCAACGTAGAGCACACGCACACGATCTAACATCCAAAACTGAACTTGAATCTTAACTAGACCTCTAACATGGTTCCCTAAACTTGTTATCCGACGCCAAGGAAAAGCGTGAACCAAATGTTGAAACGTTTTTTGAACTCCTAACTCACCCAATCCTCAATCAAGACAGCCACTCGACCGCCTTCCTTCCTGACGAGGATACGAAACTCATCCTAGTTTCATACCTATTATGGCTCCCTAGTACCTGGTCTATTCTCCCCCACTTAGCTTCATCTAAGTCTTCACGACACGTGAGAATCGAAGGATTCCCAATCCTTCTTGCTTTCTAATAATCCACCGATGACAACCTGTACTTACCAATGCTAGCGATCACTTACCAGTTAAACCCTAAGATCGCCCATCCTCTGTAATCTTGAAGAATACTCTTGAAATTTGGTCCAGCCTGACACCTCAATCCATCTTCCATGCTGACAACTGGAGGCCTTGATCTTCACTCTGGATGATGAATCCTCGCTCCCACTTCCAATCTTGCAGCACCAATGAACTCTATCCGAACACAACCCATTCGAGAATTACAATTCTCTTGAATATTCCATGACCAAACACCCATGCGTCTACACTCGCAACTGACTCCACTATCTTCCAAAGTTCATCCATAGATAATTGTCGACCATACCTGAACCATGATAGATCCACTGAACTCTGACTTTGATATTGCCATATTTATACATATTTTTAGGCAATATTTATTTACATTTTTATTGATATTTGGTTATTTGCATGGAACTATGGTACTTATAAGGATAAGTTGTTATTTGCAGCCAAAGTAGAGCATTTTCGAAGAAAGGGACCAGAATTGACAATACTTGGAACATTGGAGACTTGGAGTACAAAAGTTGAAGAAATTCACGGATTTAACCGGTGTCACGACGTGAACCATAAGCCCACGACGTGGCATGAATATTCCAGAAGATAAGTACGCGCGAAGCAAGAATCCTTGCCCGATACGGATAACTCTCAATTCATGACGTGAAGCTTCCTGTCACGACGTGAATCACGACTTTCGGGAAAAGTATATAAACTCTTGGTTTATAATTCAATCAATTACTAAAAACACTTCTGTTAGTTCGAATCCACTTTCCCTCAATGGTTTATAATTTAGCTATGACAATTACTGTTGGTACCAATTAAGATAGTATTAGCAATTTAGTTCTAAATCTACTAACTTTAATTAATTCATGTAAGTCTATATATGGTCACACAATAGTTAACACATAATCAATTATTGAATAAGATTGGTGCCATGTAAGATTTATTAATCAAAACACAATTACAGTCATAATATGAGTTCTCTAGCATGGCTTAATTCAATGATTCAATTACTTATCTAAGATTGGTTTGATCTTAGCTCTAATAAACTAGTGTTCACTGAATTATTAGGTATTCAAATTCATGCAGATTTGTATTCACTAACTACACAGAACAAGAATTTAAAGTAATCAAATATTAAATTAAACATGCTAGGTAAAATCAATCAACACAAGCATATTACCAACAAGTAAAGTCAAATCTAATGCATCAAAACCATGAGATCCAGCTTCATCTAGCTAACAGAAGCAGCTAGATTTAGCTGGACATACTAGCAATTAAACAAGCATAAATCAAAGTATAAGACATGTTCAAGTATCAACAATTAAACTAATTATGAACCTCTACTCTTTTGGTGTTGAAAACCTTTTTCCAAGACTTTTCTTATGCTAAAATTCGTCTTCTGAAAATCTTTTCTCTAGCCAAAAGCTTCTCAAGTCGTAATGAGCAAGAGAATTTATAATATCTGATTTTTACCAAGTTCACGTCGTGAACCATAAGGATTCACGTCGTGAATGCGTGTTTTCCGTATTCGACAAGGACTCTTTCACCCGGATGCATATCTTCTAGAATACTCTACTCACGTCGTGAACATCAAATTACTCACGTCGTGAGCATGTTTTTTGCTGAGTTTTTCATCCTTCTTCCTTTCAAGCCTCCAAAGTTCCAAGTATTGTCAGTTCTAGTCCCTCTCTTCGAAAATGCTTTACTTTAGCTGCAAATAACAATTTATCCTTATAAGTACCATTATTCTATGCGAATAACCAAAATATTAATAAAAATGTAAATAAATATTGCCTAAAAATATGTATAAATATGGCAATATGAAAATACCCCACACTTGTTCTTTGCTTGCCCTCAAGCAAATCTAATTATTAATTCAAACCTTGATCACCATCATTACATAGAATAATCCAACTCAAACTCAGCCATTATGCCAAGACCTCAACGCATGCATTTGTGTCTAAAGTTTTTCCTAAGTAACCCCCCTCAATTCTAAATACTCACAATCCTCATAAACACTCACCCACTTCTTTTGAACAATGCTCATTTTATGCAACCCTTCGAATCCATCCTCAGAACACTCTCTAACCTCAAGGTATTTTTGTAAAGCCACCCAAGCATACATAAACTTAGAGAATTACAACTTTTAGAAGATACCACAATATGGAGCTCTTAAATTCTTCACTTCTTGAAATTTTGATCTTTGATTCCTTTGAATTCACTAACTTCTTGTGTAATTTTGATATCTTCAACTTTTGAAACTTCAGAATTTCCGATCTTTGATCTTCATACTTTGATACTTTTATGCTCCAAAAATTCTTCAATTTTTCACTTTTTGGTAATTTCTCTCTCTCTCTTTTTTTTACATGTACTCACTTTTTTATATCTCTCAAAAACCTACATGCTTAAGCAGGGGCGCTTTACTTCAACCCTTATTGGTTAAGATATTAGTCTACGTGCAATGACTACATAAGCTTTCCTGGATACATTTCAGGTTTAGGCTGCTAAACATATTGCATCCCTCAAACTAAGCGAGGTTGTGTTTTTGTCCCATGATTTCACTAAAATAAAGGAGGCCACAAATGCACTATAACGTATATTGGCTCAACTAAACATTTGAGCTCTTATCGGATCATCCCAATGAAACACTAGCAACTTAAGTTCAAATTATTATTACTAGAACTAATATTAGATTATTATTTCAAACCTATGAAATTTTTTTAAATTCCCTAAGATTTCTAGCAATTTACTTATTTACTTTTTCGACCCCCTACCCCACACTTATTACATACAATGCCCTCATTGTATGCATAAACTAAATTAAAAGCAATAAAAGGGAGAAAAAGGAACAGACTCCCCTGGGATAGTGGCGTGATCGAACTCCATAAGTGTGGACAAAATGCGCATCTCGAATGTAGAACTTCTTCGAAATATGACCGTGGATCTTGATCTCGCGAAAGATGTAATAAGCGTCAATGAAATATGGAATCGAGACTTCAAACTTCAACAAAGGTGGTGTAAATCTCCAAACAAAAAGAATAATGTGGGAAAGCATTCGCCACATTAAATGGTAAAGAAACCGAGCCAAAATAATCTTCATGACAATCCCAAGAAGAAAAGTGGTGATCCATGTAGTAATATGCATCAATGGCTTCATCTTTGGGGAACTACATGAGTCACGTCGTGAATGATAAGAAGGACCACGACGTGAAATCGAGAAAATGTGGAAAGTAGAAACCCGTGAAAACTTGACTCACGGCGTGAATTTTAGGGAGTCACGACGTGAGTTCTGGACATACTGAAAATTGTTCTGTCTTCACTTCTTAACTTCAAACAAATGTCTTAATTGATTAAGATGTTGATTTTATGACTCTTCTCTACACTAATCCTCTCCCTTGACTCACCCCCACACTTATTTAAAATTGTGGGTCTTGACTTGAGACTCTAAACTCTAACGACACTTGTCTAAACGAACACGACTCTTGACTCGACTTTACTCTCTTCCCAAAACTCCTAGCAAGCTATAATCAAACAACCAAAAGAAAATAAAAGTAACATAATAATAAACCAACAAGTGTTTCAAAGTTCTCAAACAAATTAAAACCAAATAAACTAGAAACTAAAAACTAAATAAAATCAAATCAATCATCCTCATCATCATCATGCGCTCTACTTGTACCCGCTCCATCTCCTCCTTGGTTTCTATATTCACTCCACCAAGGGCAAATCGGGTAATGATTCCCCAAATGAGGAGGTTGCTCAACATGGAAATGTTGAATCATATTTTCCATTGTACCCCCAATCCAATTCACGCTTAACGAAAGTTGATCAAAATAGCATGTCATATCACCCCCAAAGTTGGGTCCGCTAATGGGTGCTTGTTGGTGCACCGGCTGTCCTCGTTCACCTCTCCCTATCACATTCCTTCGCCTTGGCCATGGTTGTGGCTGCCGCTCGGGTTGTTCACCCGACTGCTCACCACCCTCATCATCTGATGGCAAAATACCCCAGTGAGATCCAAAGTTCTGAACAACCCGCATTGTCTCCAAATAACCCATGCTAAACTCATTCCCATCCATGCAAGTCATGGAACGAGTGATATCAGGAACAAGCAAACCATACGATCGGGCCAAACGTGTAATGAATTGCCCTCCACAGATAGGGCTCCCAGGACGAGAACTAGCAGCAGAATCTGCCAGAAAGCGTGCCAAAAAGTAAGGAATGTTGCAACACACTCCCGACTGTAAGATACACCATAAGAAAAACAGATTATGCTTCATTACTTTATCCCCATGCCTCCTGTGGTTGATGGAAAACGTTATGAGTCGGTGGAGTAATCGGTGTATAGGGGACCGAATGCTGCTCTCGGGAGACACTCCGGAATTGAATATCCCGGATGCAATATTGTGCCAGAAACCAAACCCAGTTGCACCATCTGTATAACCTCTGACCGCTTCCCTTAAGAACATGCCAAACTCAGGAGTCATTGCCTCTTGGGGGTTATATATCCCCACCCTCCAAGAAAACTCCACAAGGCTGCATTCATGGTACTCTCCCCCGAGACGGAATACCAAAGCTTGCTGAAAATGAGGGTCTTGGACATTCTCATGGAATGTCACTGTCGAGAAGAACTCCACACAAAATTCCTTATAACCCTCTCTTGAATTCTAAATAAGTTGTGCCACCCTCTACATGTAAATGAAAATCCATTTCCCAAAAATATTTTCGTGAGATACTGGGACATTCGATCAACAAGCCCAACCTCCCTCAACCTTGCCCAATTAATTGTAGGAGCAACAGCAATGTCACGGTTGTAAAGCCACCCCAAACGGTTGTTCCAGCGGGTCAAACTATCTTGGGACATTGTTGTTGAGAAATTGTAGAACGGATGTAAACTCGACACCCCTGTCGGAATTTCTCTCCTGGGAGCCATTGCTGCAAAAAAATAAACAGAAAACACAGCCCACAAAGATATCCCAAAATATTAGAATTAAACAGAACAAGAAATCTCAAGTCCCAGGATTCACGTCGTGATCCCAAAATATTAGAATTAAACAGAACAGGAAATCTCAAGTCCCAGGATTCACGTCGTGAATCCATAAAGATTCACGTCGTGAAGTTGTAATCGAGGTCAGAATCGGTCAAGGCAGAAATCAAATCAGGCCAACAATGTCAATGGGGTTTACTCCTAGGGCGATTTCAAACTCATTACAAACACATGCAGCAAGAAATTCACAGATTTAGGGTATCAATTTTTATAATTAAGTGGAATGCAAACCCTAACCCCTAAATCTAGTAAATAAGTCAACAATAAACAATGTGAAGAATATTAAGTTACCTAGAATGGTGAATTACGTAAGCACAAGAAGAATATGAGGAGTGTCGGCCGCAATTGCGAAGAGGGGGGACCAGAAAACCACTTCTCACTTCGTGGGAAATAAGAATGAAGTAGGTCAATTGAGTTTTCTTATCTTTAATCTGTGGTCCCGTGAGTTTCAGGATTCACGTCGTGAAGTCGTAAAGGGTTCACGTCGTGAATCAGGTCTGGGCTATACAATTGGGCCATTCAATTTAAAGATTAAGTGAGTTGGACTACTATCAGGCTAATGAATTGGGTAATATATCGGCCTAAAAAGGAATCCGTACGTCATACTAGACTCACGTCGTGAACCCTTTAGAATTCACGACGTGAACTCGTCTGTTTCTTAAAAACTAAATTGTAATTAATTATTACCACTTAATTAAACTGACCCCACTCTAAGTGCTATATTATGTATAAAGTGATTTGGATGATATGATCGATTTCCCTAAAACTATTTTTTTTTGCAAAAACTAAAAAGAAAAATAAAGAAAACGCAAACCAAACTCGGGTTGTCTCCCGAGAAGCGCTTCTTTTTGAGGAGTCTTGAGCTGGACTCCGTGCCTCCTACGTTGAATCTTCAGATGAATCCATCACCAGCTGGATTTTCTGCTCCTTCCAACGCCTCTTAGTCTCTAATTTTTCTTCACACTTAAGCTCCATAGTATCCTTCTCTTCCTTCACCACTGGACTAGTCACCTTTGATGTAACTTCTTCTTCATCACTCGACATTTCATCATTTTCCTCACTTATCAAAGAAGTTGGATTCGTGTAGGCAATGACTTCAACTAAAAACGGAACGGATGCTCTTGGTTTTGTTCGTTTAACTTGTCGAATCGTTTTGATTTCTTCTTCCATAAGCTTCTCTAATTCTTCAAGTTCACTTTCTTCATCAATATTGAAAACCTCTTCTTGAACACCACTCCTCTTGAAACCATCTTCTATTCCAAAAATTTCCTTCTCATCTCCAACTCTCAAAGTGAGCTTGGATTCGCGTATATCAACCAAAGCTCCAGCAGTGTTAAGTAATGGGCGACCAAGAATAATCAGAACATTGGGATCTTCTTTCATATCCAAAACCACAAAGTCTATTGGAAAAACGAATTTCCCAATTTTCACGAGAATATCTTCCACAATGCCCCGGGGTTGTGTCATTGAACGATTTGCCATGTGAATAGTCATTTTTGTAGCCTTCAACTGCTGAATATTCAACTTTTGATAAAATGAATAAGGCATCAAATTTATGCTAGCCCCAGAATCGGCTAAAACATAAATCTTCATATTATTCCCAAACTCGCATGGAAGAGTGAGGCGTCCAGGATCCCCCATTTTCTTAGGTATCTCTCCCATTACAGCTTTTGAGCTTTGCTCACTTAGAATCACCTTAGAATTCTTTTTTAGTTGCTGACGAGTGTCTATCAAGTCTTGTAAAAACTTTGCATAATCGAGAATTTTGGATAATGACTCGACAAAAGGAGTATTAATCGGGATACCCTTCACATGCTTAATAAACTCCAAATGCTCTCTTTCCAGTGGACTAAGATCAGCTCGGGAGGGAAACGGTAGAGGTGGATGATAAGTCGGGACGAATTTTTGTTCAGACCATTCCCACGACGTGAACAGAGCGGGTTCACGACGTGAACTGGGTATTCCAACAGATTCTTCATTTTCGAGTTTCGGCTTCTTCGGCTTTGGATCGGGCTGCTTTGGTTCCACTTCTAGTGCTTCTAGGAACTCAGAGATGGCTTCTTCTTCAGTCTCAATCATCATAACCTGGGACTGAGTCTTCTTTTCGGGAAATTGTGAAGATAATTTGTTACTCACCAAAGTAGTGAGTTGACCAACTTGGACTTCTAGATTATGAATCAATGCTTGATGATTTCTTAATGAGGCTTGCTGGTCAATCATCATTTTGTGCTATTCTTTCATCATGTTCATGTGTTCTTTTAGCACTGCATCGGCATCATCATGCCTTTTCTCGGAAACTTCCATAAATTTGGTCAAAATGTTTTCCAAGTCTACTTTTTTTTCGGCTGGTGGTTGCTCTTTTTGGTAGATGCCTCAGCCTGTTTGCTTATATTTTTCTTATTTTTGCCTCTTGTATTCATCATATGGCAACCACTCTTTCTTTGGTTTTCTCCAGTCTTCATCATACTTGTCCCCACTTGAGTAGCAAACTTGAGCCTTCTTGTTCCCATATTCATCCAAATTGCAATCTTTAGTCAAGTGTGGCCCACTGCATCTCTCACATCCAACTCTTATTACATGAACTGATTGGTCCATTTGGGTCAATCTCCGGCCCATAGTATTGAGCATTTCCATCATAGCAGCCATCTCTTCAGAATATGCACCCCCACTGCCTTTTGCTCCATCTTGTCTTGGGTTGTGGTATTCACGAGAGTGTTTTGCGAATTCTTCAACTAACTCCTTGACCTCCCTTGGATTCTTCTTTGTCAGTGGCCCTTAAGAATCAAGGAGTTTCCTTGTCATAACATTGACCCCATCATAGAAAATAGACATCTCTTGTTGAACATTAAGATCATGTTGAGGACAATTTCTTATCAATCCTTTATAACGCTCCCATGCCTCGTATAATGACTCCCCCGGTTGTTGCTCAAAGTTGGCTATTGCCTTCTTGAGTTTAGCTATCTTGGATGGTGGGCAAAATTGGTCTAGAAACTGCTCACGCATTTGAGCCCATGTAGTGATTGTACCCGGTGGTAGTGCTTTTAACCAATCCTTAGCAGCTCCCTTAAAAGTAACGGGAAGCATCCTTAGCAAGACGGTATCTCTATTCACATTTGGGACATTGAAATAATCTGCAATGTCATTGACCTCATCTAGATGCTTAAAAGCATCCTCATGATCTTTTCCATATAATGGAATATCCTTCAGTGCAGTCAAGATATGTCCCTTCAGCTCGAATGTGGCAGTGGCAGGAATCGCGAGTTGTACTAAACTGGGACCAACATCATCTCGAATTCGCTTCTTATAAGCTCCCATGGACATTTCTTCAATGTTTGCCATCTCGTCTCTTTGCTCGTCCTCAGGTTCACTTGTAAATAGTCCAAACTCGGTCTCAGATTCGTATTCGGATTCGTTTGGAATCGGTATTGGATCGATGCTCTCAACTTTGCTCTTGTCCTTTGAAGATGAACTTGACTCTCCCGTTTTCTTCCCCGACTTCTTTGAGAACACTGACTTGAATTCTTGTAAGGGTGTCTTCTTTGGTGTTTGATCTTCTTTCACGTTCTTATCTTTCTTTTTGTGAAGGGCGGACTCTGGATCTTCAAGAGGTGGCACCAAAGGTGTGTTAGAGCCCCTGGTCATGAACTCCTGCAAAATAAACAAAGAAAAAAAAACGTAAAACTGAACTAAGAAAGACAAACTAAACTAAAGAAAACGAGGAATCACAGGATTCACGTCGTGAGTATGTAATGCTCACGTCGTGAGTTCTGTAATGCCAGAAAAAAATGAAACTGAAAACACAATTACATTTATAATATGAGTTCTCTATCACGGCTTAATTCAATGATTCAATTACTTATCTAAGATTGGTTTGATCTTAGCTCTAATAAACTAGTGTTCACTGAATTATTAGGTATTCAAATTCATGCAGATTTGTATTCACTAACTACACAGAACAAGAATTTAAAGTAATCAAATATTAAATTAAACATGCTAGGTAAAATCAATCAACACAAGCATATTACCAACAAGTAAAGTCAAATCTAATGCATCAAAACCATGAGTTCCAGCTTCATCTAGCTAACAGAAGCAGCTAGATTTAGCTGGACATACTAGCAATTAAACAAGCATAAATCAAAGTATAAGACATGTTCAAGTATCAACAATTAAACTAATTATGAACCTCTACTCTTTTGGTGTTGAAAACCTTTTTCCAAGACTTTTCTTCTGCTAAAATTCGTCTTCTGAAAATATTTTCTCTAGCCAAAAGCTTCTCAAGTCGTAATGAGCAAGAGAATTTATAATATCTGATTTTTACCAAGTTCACGTCGTGAACCATAAGGATTCACATCGTGAATGCGAGTTTTCCGTATTCGACAAGGACTCTTTCACCCGGATGCATATCTTCTAGAATACTCTACTAACGTCGTGAACATCAAATTACTCACGTCGTAAGCACGTTTTTTGCTGAGTTTTTCATCCTTCTTCCTTTCAAGCCTCCAAAGTTTCAAGTATTGTCAGTTCTAGTCTCTCTCTTCGAAAATGCTTTACTTTAGCTGCAAATAACAATTTATCCTTATAAGTACCATTATTCTATGCGAATAACCAAAATATTAATAAAAATGTAAATAAATATTGCCTAAAAATATGTATAAATATGGCAATATCACTAGGATCGACCAAAATCTTAGATAGTAATTGAAGTGAATAAATTTAGGTGTGCTAGAGAACATAAATTATGACCATAATTGTGTTTGCCTAATCTTACATAGTAAATTCATAATCTGCAACTTATTCTGTGTTTGATTGTGTGTGACCGTACATAGTTTTACATGAATTAGTTGAATATTAGTAAATTTAGACTTAAATTACTAATCCAATAACAACCAACTTGATAATCCATAATTGTTAGCTAACCATAAAGAAGAAGTGGATTCGAACTAAACAAGAGTGTTTTTAATTATTGATTGAATTTGAGTTAAGTTCGTCTGATCTTGCAAAATCAGATAAAAACCCTTCCTTTGTTAGTAATTAGGTTAATTTAGTAGTAGATAAATTAATAAGTCAAAACCGTTCCCTGTGATCGACACCCGACTTACCCAACTATTCTATAATTTTGACTAGGTACACTGCCTAGGTGCAATTTAGTTAGTAAGGTAGTTACGTTATAAATATTAAAATTATGTGTAGCTAATTGCACACATCAAGTTTTTGGCGCCGTTGCCGGGGAACAAATTATTTGAATGTTTATTTATTTTGCTTTAACTTAATCGATCCTTTTTGTGGCGTAAAACCTGCAAAAAGTTATTTTTCAATATCGTTTATATTCTTGTAGTACTGAACTCACGACGTGAGCCTTAGTGGCTCACGACGTGAATCCAATGTTTTCTAGTTTTCTTTGTTTTTAAGTTTGCTTTTCTATTTTAGTTCAGTTTTACGTTTTTATTTTGTTTATATTACAGGAGTACATGACCAGAGGGTCCAATACACATTTGGTACCACCTCTTGAATATCCAGAGTCTGCCCTTCACAAAAAGAAAGATAAGAACGTGAAAGAAGATCAAACACCAAAGAAGACACCCTTACAAGAACGCAAGTCAGTGTTCTCAAAGAAGTCGGGGAAGAAAACAGGAGAATCAAGCTCATCTACAAAGGACAAGAGCAAGGTCGCAAGTTTAGACCAAATACCTATCCAAAACGAATCTGAATACGAGTTCGAGAACGATTTTGGACTATATACGAGCGAACCCGAAGACGAGCCAAACAACGAAGTGGCTAACATTGAAGAAATGTCAATGGGAGCTTACAAGAAGCGTATTCGAGAAGATGTTGGTCCGGGCTTAGTACAACCACCGATACCTGCCGCTGCCATATTCGAGCTGAAAGGACATATCCTTAGTGATCTTAAGCATATACCATTTTATGGGAAGGATCATGAGGATGCATTTAAGTATCTAGATGAGGTCAACGACATTGCTAACTACTTCAATGTCCCGAATGTCAATAGAGATACCATCTTACTAAGGATGCTACCAGTCACTTTCAAAGGAGTTGCAAAAGACTGGTTGAAAGCACTTCCTCCTGGTACAATCACTACTTGGGCTCAATTGCGTGAGCAATTTCTAGATCAGTTTTGCCCACCTTCCAAGATAGCGAAACTCAAGAACGCAATAGCCAACTTTGATCAACAACCAGGGGAGTCACTATACGAAGCTTGGGAGCGCTACAAGGGGTTGTTAAGGAATTGTCCTCAACATGATCTAAATGTTCAACAAGAGATGTCTATTTTCTACGATGGGGTCAATGTTATGACAAGGCATGTAACACCCGAAATCCAGAAGACCCAAAAAGGAAAGAAAAACCCCAAGTCAGAGGGGTCAACTCGTCGAGTCCAAGGAAGAACTCGATGGGTCGGAACGTGTCCCGTGTCGCGGATTAAGTGACCGAATCGACGAGTCGGGGAGACTGACTCGGCGAGTCTGGTCTGGGTTTAAAAACCCTAATTTCGGGACTTGGTACCCTATTTAAACATCATTTCAGGCCTCCACCCCAGCCTCCATCACTCCCCTCACCTACTCTCGAAACCCTAATCAACCTTGTGGAGTATTGAGCTAGTTTCTTGCCTTTATGAGTGATTTAAAGCTTGGAGAAGGAAGGAGACTCTTAGTGGTGCAAGAAGGAGCTATAGATCCAGAGTTGGTGTGGTATTTCAGATCATTTGAAGGTATAAAGCTTATACCTTAACTGTTAATCATCTAGATCCGCTTTCTACCTTGTATTTTGCCACTTTTGGGCCATTTCCAAGGTTAATCCGGGTATTAAGCCCTTGAGGATGTGTTGGACTTCAGATCTGGACACTCTTGAGCTTTAGAAGCTTAGAGTTGCTAGCTTTATCTAGCTATGGCTCCATTTCATGTCCTAGACCTTCATTTTAGCTTGGCTTAAGAGTTTTAGCTTCATAGCACCTTGCATGCACGTAAAGTTAGCAACTTTACGTGTAATATTAGCCTTAAGAGTCCAGATCTATGAGTTGGAAGCAATGGAATGGACTGTAATCGACAGAATTGAGATGTTACAAAGAGGACTCGGCGAGTCGGTTCATGGACTCGGTGAGTCGGGTCGCAAACCCAAATCCCTTCGGGATAAGTCATACCAATGAGTTGAGTTGGTGAAGGACTCAGCCAGTCTGGGTCCATAATGGTCATGAAGATCATAGTACTCGACGAGTTCAAGGAGGAACTCGACGAGTCCAGGGCAATCTCCTTAGTTATGAAGGTGAACTCGACGAGTTGTTCATACAACTCGGCGAGTCGGTTGAGGATGGTCCCGATTGAATGGTTGAAGGAGAACCGTCAAGTTCTTGCTAGACTCGACGAGTTAAGTCGGGGGTTGTAATGGATCGGAGGAATATGGACTCGACGAGTTGGTAGAACAACTCGGCGAGTCAAGTCAACTGGAAGTTGACTTTGACCGATGACTTTGACCAAGTTTGACCAGGGCTGACTTTTGGATTATTGTGGTCTAAATGTTGTTTTGGGTATTAATAGTTCCGAAAGCCAAAGGGTCAGAGGTTCAGAAGTGCCAGTTAGCAGTCAGAAGTTCTTCAGCAGTGCGAGGTGCGTCTCCTCACTGTGTGCATGGGTCTACGGCCACAATACCCGGGGGTTAGCCCTAGGCACTTATTGTGATATGTTCGGATTTAGATCCGTTACCGGGGTTAGCCCGATGCAGTTTATATATTCCATATTTCGGTCCGATGCCGGGTGGTACCCGAGGCAGTAGAGTATGTGTAGTTATACTTGTTGTCTTTGTGATACTTGTATGTGCCTGGTAGGGAGGTGAGTCGGACGAAGTCTCGTGTCTCATAACTATCCGAGTATGGACGAGGTTCCGTATCTCATTAGTAGCGGAGTAGGGGCGAGGCCCGAGTTGGTAGGGAGGTGAGTGTGGGCGGGGGCCCATATCTCACTATCAGCAGGAGCATGGACGGGGTTCCATGGCTCATCAGTAACAGGACAGGGGCGAGGCCCAGGTTAGGCGAGGCCTTAGATCAACAGTACAGTAGAGTATGCTTAGCTTTATGATATGTGTTATGTTATATGTTTGTATTTGTTAGTAGCGGGCGAGGCCCAGAGACAGGCGGGGCCTAAGGGAACAAATCTGTATACCGAGCGGGGCTCGATGCCAGGCGGGGCCCGATGCCGGGACTAGTCCCGAAGCAGCGGGGGGGGGGGGGGCAGTATGTGGTTATGTGTATAGTATGTGGTAGTATGGGGAACTCACTAAGCTTCGTGCTTACGGTTTCCAGTTTTGGTTTCAGGTGTATTAGAACTGCATGCTAGATTAGGACTAAGGATCTAGGAAGATGCCTTATGTGCCTGTTATATGTAAGAGCTTTATGAATTGCAGGCTAGTATAGATTCCTGAGTAGAGGATAGAACAACCTGATTGAATTATGTGGTTAGTTTTCCCAATGCCCGAATGCTGCTTGCTTTGTGTTATTAGGAGTTTTAGTTATCTCTAATTAACTAGTAAGCGAATATGTTAAGTTACATATTGCAAGGACTAAATAATTTCAGAAGGTTAGGTTTAGCCCTATTTCCCAGCTCTTTTCTGAGTCCAACCGTTGTAGGGTAGGACCTCTCATTCGAAGAATTATCTAGTCTAAGCGATATGTAATGGTATTCACGAGTTAGTTAAGGGGAGATAACAGGGACTTCTTATGCAGGTGATGGCAGATAGTGAGTTGGAGGTTACCTTAGGACAAGCCTAGGATGAGAGTAGTGTTATTAGCAGTGAAAGGGACTTGGTGTAGTCGAGACAATTCTTGAGGAAAGTACGGATAGATGTGGAAGGTAGTAGGGGCACCATACTACTGAAAGCAGAGGATTTGTACTCGATTCAATAGGGGCTGAGATAAAGCCGGGGAACTTGTAGTGTATGTGTGTGTGGTCCCTCAGTAGAGATATGTATATTGATGGTAGTTAAGATATGTTGCAGAATAGTGACACTACGGGGTAGACCAGTTGGCGGATCAGGCGCCAGAGAAGGATCATGCTCGGGTTCAGGGACCGAGCAGCTCGAGGAGCGGATGAGGGAGTTTGTATCAGTTGAGGTTACGCGCAATATTCTAGATCAGACTCCTGTGATCTTTGGCATGGTCAAGGAGGGCATATTGGATATATTGGATGAGAGGCTGGGAGCCTTCCGCACAGAGATGGTGGCCATAATGGGAGCGCGTACTTTGACATTCCGAGAGTTTAGAGCTTGTGGCGCACCGGATTACCATGGGGCTAGGGACCCCATCGCTAGCAGCAGGTGGCTGGCTGATGTTGCCAACGCTTTCCGTACGAGCCGGTGTCCCAAGGGGGACAAGGTCCGACTTGCCTCCTGTCTATTGAAGGACAGAGCACGGGATTGGTGGGAGGAGGTTGGACATGCCATTAGAGATGATGCCGCGTTGGACGCGATGACATGGACTGATTTGTCGGCTAGGTTCAGGGCCGAGTTTGCACCAGTTATTTGTTGGATTAATGTCTAAGTCCATAACTATATTTGGTATGTACTTAACCCGACCCGGCATGGTCCATTTGGGTTGCACTTCACCGGCACAATTTATATGGATAGTCTTTTGAGAATAGTATATTTAGTATTTATATTAATATATTATAAGTTCTAATATATTAATATGGAATCATATTATTTAATTAGTATTGATCAAGAATTAATTTAGAATTAATTAAGTGATCAGAAAGAACTAATTAAATATGGACTCTTATATATATGGAATGGGCCGAGTTCATTTAGGTTGGGCTAAGCTTTCATGGATGGTCCACGGAGCTTTTAACCCATGGATCCTATGTAAATGAAAGGTCATGGGTATTAGGGTTTACATGGATGTAACCCTAATCCTCCATAATATATAAAAGGGTCATTGGCTCACAAAATTGGCACAAGTGTGTGAAAATAAGAGTGGGCCGATTTTAGTGTGCATACATATTCTCTCAAGTTCTTCCAAGGTGTTTTGGTGATTTATGATTCCATTTGAGGCTTCCACACTATTGGGGCTAAGCTCTTAAAGCTTGAAGACATCAAGCTACATCAAAAGGTATGTCATCTAACTAGAACTTTGTAGTATAGGTGTTTCATAATATGCTAGTTAGGATGAAACCTTGGAATAGTTAATATTTGCATGTATAATAGAGAAAATATAGATCCAAGGTTTATAGGGTTGCATGTACACCATAGGATGTTGTAGTATACTAAAACCCAACAGTGGTATCAGAGTCATGGGTTGTTTTCTGTTATATTGATGCAAATGTTTTATTTTCAAGTTGAAAAAAAAGGAAAAAAAACATGACGTTTGTCAAATTTTAAGATAATTACTTGTTTTGTGAAAAACGAATTATTTGTAAAATTTGAATCATTTGTTATATGAGTTGAATTAGGTCAAATTTAGTAAAAGATAAAATGATATGATTATTTTATTAGTTTTAAAAGTTTGATCTAAATGTTTTAAGGAGTTACATATTTTGTCATAAAATTTTGGAGCTCAAAAGTTTTTTTTAAAGTTGTGATCTTAAGGGTTTTTGAAACTTCCATAAGTTATGGATATGAAAGTTTTTTTAAAAAAAAAAAAATTGATTCAAAGTTTTTATGGAGTTACAAAATTTGGTGTTAATGTTTTAAAGAATTCCATAACTTGTTCTTAAGTTATGGAACATG
The DNA here is from genome assembly GCF_052849685.1 of Lactuca virosa. Classification (NCBI taxonomy): domain Eukaryota; kingdom Viridiplantae; phylum Streptophyta; class Magnoliopsida; order Asterales; family Asteraceae; genus Lactuca; species Lactuca virosa. The sequence continues at coordinate 58,061,868 of NC_136431.1, forward strand.
AAAAGTTTCATCATAAAACACCATTAATTCCATAAGTTATGGAATCCAAAGGTTTTCAAGAATTACAAAACTTGCCCTCAAGTTTTGGAATTTGAGAAAAGTTTTTTATGAAAAAAAGAATTGAATTCTAAAACTCTTGGGTTCATAACTTAAACAATTAATTAAATGGTTTTAATTTTGAGTTTAATAATTGGAATTATGATGTTTTGTTGAATAGTTCAAATTAACTCTTATGGACTTTATTAATAGTTAATTAAAGCGTTTAATTAAAAGAGTATTATTAATCCATAAATATATGGTTTGAGTTTAATTAAATTAAAAGTCTAGTTTAATTAATAGATTAAACCACCAAGTATTTTAAATGTCTAAAATACACCCTTATACTATTATAATATTAAAAGTTTAATATATTATATGTATAAGAGCAAGTCGTCTTACCATTAGTAGGCCTCATTCACGAAGCCGGTCTATAAGGGGGGTATAAGGTTACTGCCTATAAAATGACAGTTTAATGGGTGTCCACTCTCACTCACCGCTTCCTTGACCGGTGGAGGGTCGTTAGCCGAACATGTAGGACAAGGACTATAATTCTCCCTTCATTATAAGTATAATGATAAATACTAAGTAACTAAACACTTATAAATTCTCAATCTTAGTTACTTAGGAAAATTTGAATAAGGTGCTAATCCATGAAATTACACTTTGCACTTTGTTTAAGCTGTTAGTGGAGCGTGTGTGGTTAACCGACACACTAATCTGGACTTAACAAGGTAGGCAAAGGGTAACTTAATGTTTATCATAGTATCGTTGGAGCGTGTGTGGTTAACCGGCACATCGATTGAGGGGTAAATATTAAGGGTACCAAGTATATTTGCATGGTTACTTCACACCTTGTTTTGTGATCATCGGCATCCCAGTCACAAAACCTGAAGGGCACACTCGAGATTGAAACATGCCATTGAAAAGCTCAATGAATCTCAAAAGAATCTAGGAGTTTCAAAACCAATTAAAACCTAATAATACATTTCGTTTATCTTGGTGGAAATTGGTGAATCGTCATTCACCTACCTTCAAATATTTTATAGCTTGGATTACATGTCAAAGCTAGTGGGAGCATAAGTGTTATGCTAATAATCATCATGTTAGTGGGAGCATGATAATTATTGTTAGTGTTGCAAGTTAGCAATGTTAATTATAGAAAACAAAAGTTTCAATTCGTGAGGCTGCAGGGATTGAAAAAGTTGTTTTGCTATAATTAAGGGAAAGGATATACTTCATTTCAGTTCTAAAGGCTTAGATTGAGACCTTAATCATCTTTAGTCAAGAATATATATATGAATTTCATGTTGGATTGGTTCAACTTAATGAAATTCTATATATTGCGTTCTCAAAATTCGATTATGATTATGGCATCCCTCTTCATAGTCAAATTTTGAAAACATGGCAAATAAAAATATTGTAGCAAAAGACTGGTCTAGAATCATGTCTTTATGTGAGACATCATGAATCGTGTACCATTTGCTTTGGGTACATGATCGATTGCATGTGCTATAATATTTGTCATTTCTAAATTTTTCCAAATGCCCAGAGGCATTAAGAAGGGAAAAGGTCTAGAATTGGATATGACTAAAATGATTAAGCAATTGTAGAGGACAATCTGAGGTTTACCAAAGATTGGTTGCTCAGGGACAGTTGGAAGTATAGTGCTAATTTTGGAAGGACCATATTGACATATTCTGAAAAGAGGCATCTCTTATTCATAGGTGGAAGTTATATGTGTAAGATTAGAAAACTTAATGCAAGAAGCATGTCCAAAGCAATGTACTTTGAATATGAGACTTAGTTTCCATGGAGTTGATCTCCATTGGAATACCTTATAATGACTGTTGACAAGTCTTTGTGACTTTGTACATATTCATTACAGGAGGGTCAGTGCATATAAGTTTAAAATCTAAACAGATTTCGATGAATGATAGGAATTTGAAATTCTCACATTTTTCGATAAGGATTTGGGAGTGTGAAATTAGAATCATTGAAATTATGTTCAATTGGTTTATTTCACAAAGTAAGGATCATAGACAAACATAGAGTGCATACTTGGTGTATGGCAAAGCTATTGTTTAAGAAAAACATAGTGTACATGCTTGGAGCATGGGACAACTAGTGTTTTTAATTCAAGTATAAAGTTGATAAAACCGAAACAATGAATAATGAGTAATCAGTATGGTGATAAATAAAAGTGTTTATATATATTCATAGGGTTTGATACCATATTTGATTCATTTATTCTTGTGTTTCACTTTGCATGTTTTGACTTCCAGAATAACTAAGTCGCTCTTCCTGAATGATTAAGTTATTCAAACCATCCACAGTCGGTCATATGTTGGAAGTAGATATGAATCAAGACTGTCATGGGTTGGTTTGTAGAGGTCCAAGTTGGTGGACAAAGTGGTGCTACAACACTCATGAGTGCTCATAAGTTCTGAGTATTGGATTCAACCCGCGCTCATTTGAATCACTTCATGGATTTTATCACGAGTGATCATGAGACGATAATATCTTATATTCTTCAAACCTAGAGATATGAGTTGTTACTATGAGTTGGTTATACATTGATTGCACGAAAACGCATTTGGTAACTCGATGTTATAAAACGTGCCTTTGTGTATGATTCAACAAGTAGTAGAACAAGCCATATGAGTCGAAGTTTATCCATTCCTTTTACCTTCGGGATAAAAGCGATATTTGTGGGCCCCTCGATGATTTAGCGATGACACATGTGAGTGCTTGGCCAAGCCAGGACTGATTTGATTTATTCAATCAGTCAGTCATCATAAATCGAAAATCGGGAAACAACAAATGGACAGAGAGAATGATTATAATCCATGTCTCAGTCCATATGATATCTAGAATGGAGGAATATATGATCCCTTATCTAATGGACAAGTCATTGACACAGTCAGAGTTCGACAGCGGCTTTAAGAGCTACGATTGCCAGTTAGGTTTTGAAGTCATACTCAATAATAGTTTTAGACTTATCCAAGTGGGAGACTGTTGGATTAATGTCTAAGTCCATAACTATATTTGGTATGTACTTGACCCGACCCGGCATGGTCCATTTGGGTTGCACTTCACCGGCACAATTTATATGGATAGTCTTTTGAGAATAGTATATTTATGATTTATATTAATATATTATAAGTTCTAATATATTAATATGGAATCATATTATTTAATTAGTATTGATCAAGAATTAATTTAGAATTAATTAAGTGATCAAAAAGAACTAATTAAACATGGACTCTTATATATATGGAATGGGCCAAGTTCATTTAGGTTGGGCTAAGCTTTCATGGATGGTCCACGGAGCTTTTAACCCATGGATCCCTATGTAAATGAAAGGTCATGGGTATTAGGGTTTACATGGATGTAACCCTAATCCTCCATAATATATAAAGGGGTCCCTGGCTCACAAAATTGGCACAAGTGTGTGAAAATAAGAGTGGGCCGATTTTAGTGTGCATACATATTCTCTCAAGTTCTTCCAAGGTGTTTTGGTGATTTGTGATTCCATTTGAGGCTTCCACACTATTGGGGCTAAGCTCTTAAAGCTTGAAGACATCAAGCTACATCAAAAGGTATGTCATCTAACTAGAACTTTGTAGTATAGGTGCTTCATAATATGCTAGTTAGGATGAAACCTTGGAATAGTTAATATTTGCATGTATAATAGAGAAAACATAGATCCAAAGTTTATAGGGTTGCATGTACACCATAGGATGTTGTAGTATACTAAAACCCAACATTATTGAGGTGCAGCAGCTAGCACGAGAGTTTCAGGATTTACGGCAGACGACTGAGACTGTGGCGGAGATTACCGCCAAGTTCAGGGAGAGGGCTCTTCTTGTTCCGTAGTATGTGGCGGACGAGGAGATAAAGAAGGCCCGATATCACGAGATGCTGAGATGTGACATCAGGCAGTTTGTGAGCAGGTCCAGCTGCAAGACACTAGAGGATATGATTGCTCGTGCCAGGGAGAGAGAGATTGAATTGGAATTAGAGAGGAAGAGGAAACCGGATGAGATTCAGATAGTCACCGGTTCAGGCAAGAGACCCACGGGGTCAGATTCGAGATCGAGGGATTTCCAAAGCCGCAGCCGATGCTGGAAGTGTGGCAGGACTCACGAGGGTGCGCGCAGGAGTGGCAGTGGTGGTGATTCAGGCCGCTTCAAGTGCGGCCGGACTGGCCATTTCAGCAGAGATTGTATAGCTACCACCACTCAGGGATCAGACCTGATATGTTTTCATTGCAGTCAGAGGGGCCACAAGAAGGCCCAGTGTCCGAGTTTGCTTTCAGCAGGACAGGTGATAGCACCTGCCCCTGCAACTTTGAGGATCTCCGACGGTCGGCAGGGCCGGGCGGGGGCGCCTACGGCACGGAGCAGGGTGTACCAGTTGATTTCAGATGACATGCGAGCAGCCCTGGATGTGGCAGGTGCGTATCCTTTATCTGCTTGACAGTTTTATTTACAATTTAATTGCTATGATACTGCATCGGTATTAGTGATAGTAATTTGGATTCTTTTTCCTGCTTACGATTGAGTTATATGCCATCTGCATACCATGGGTTTTAGAGCAGTAGTCCGTAGATGTACCCCTTTTAGAGCATGTTGCTCAGGATGCAGTCACTGTAGCAAGCGTGAATTGGGACTCTAAAAGTATTTCGCCAGCTTCAAGGACGGTAGCATCACGATATTGGTTAGTTTTGAAGCACTAGCAGCGGTAAGCATCAGTTTTTAGCAAATCGACCATGGAGTGGTAATAAGAATTAGGAATCCTTTCCAGACCGTGAGCTGTAAGGAGCTAGTTGAATCGAAGTGGGGGAGGAACCCCCATATAGTCAGGAACTGAAGTAAGTGCGAAGTTGGGATGAGTTTGCAATTTTGTTGAGCAAAATAATAGTCCGAGTGGTTGTTCGGAATGAGAAACGCGTGAGTTGGGAGTTTGGAAAACTTCCCATGTTGAGTTAGTGTAATTGCGATTAGTAGATAGTTGGTTTGGGAAACCAGGTTGAATATTTTCTCGGCAGGACGTGATTTTAGCCAGGATGTGAGACTACGGGATAACCGTAGCATTCGCCAGTAGATAGACAGTACGGGAAGTGTAGCGGGTGTTGGGTTTTAAGCATTCTAACACTCCTAAGTGTACATGCAACCCTAAATATCTTGGATCTATGTTTTCTCTATTATACATGCAAATATGAACTTTCCAAGGTATTCATCCTAACTAGCATAATAACACTGATTCAAATGAATATCTCAAGTTAGAATTACATACCTCTTTGATGTAGAATGTCTTCATGAAGCTTGAGTGCCTAGTGCCCCAAGTGTGACACCTCAAATGGTTCACACAACATCAAATGCACATGGAATGACTTGAGAGAAATTGGAACACTTCATAAAATCGGCTAGCCCTTTTTCCTCACACATAGTCACCGATTTCTTGAGCCATGGGAATCTTTTATATGGTGGCTATTAGGGTTACTGTTGGATAAGGTGTCTAAGTCCATAACTTATTTGGTATATACTTGACCCGACCCGGCATGGTCCATTTGGGTTGCACTTCACCCAAACTAGTTATGGATAATTTTATGAGAGTTGTATACTTACGATTTATTAATATATTATAAGTTATAATATATTAATATAAAGTCATGTTACTTAATTAGTTTTAATCTTGAATTAATTATGAATTAATTTAGTGATTAAAAGGAAGACTAATTAAATCATGGGCTATTATATTATATGGTGTGGGCTAACACTCATTTGGGAATGGGCTAAGCTTATATGGAAGTCCATGGATGATCCATGGAGCTTTTACCCATGGATCCTTGGAAGAGGAAAAGACATGGGTTATTAGGGTTTCACCCTAACCATGAACACTATATAAACAAGCTTATGTTGCATGAAAAAGACCCTTATGTGTGTGTACGTGTGGTGGCCAAAATCAAGAGTTAGTATACTCTCTCATACATTTTCCAAGTTTGTGGTGATTTGTGATTTCCATTTGAGGCATTCACATTATTGGTGCTTGGCTCTCAAACTCCAAGGAATCAACAATCAACAAAAGGTATGTAATTCATCTAGTTCTTTTATGGTTAAAAGTACCCCATGCCATGCTGGATAGGTTATAAACCTTGGAAAATAATATTTTGCATGTATCTTAGACAAACATAGATCCAAGGTTTAATAGGGTTGCATGTACACTTAGGAAGTGTTAGAATGCTCAAAACCCAACAGTTACACCATATAACTCATAACTTTACACATTCCTTATGCTCCATGGATTTTAACCTCCATGGAGTATCCATGGGTCACCCCATGGACTTAGTCCAACATAAGGAATCTTGGATCACAAGCCCACATATAAAAGAATGAATGATTTACACAATCAACCCATATATTTAATTAGTCTCCTTTTGATCACTTAATTAATTCCAAATTAATTCTTGATCAATACTAATTAAATAACCTTATTAATATATTAGAACTTATAATATATTAATAAACCTTAAGTGTTATTTCTCTCATTTTAGTCTATCCAAATGCATGATGCCATGCAACCCAAATGGACCATGCCGGGTCGGGTCAAGTCTTACCAATTATAGTTATGGACTTAGACATTAATCCAACAGTCTCCCACTTGGATAAGTCTAAAACTATTATTGCGTACGACTTCAAGAACCCACTGGCAATCGTAGCTCTCAAAAGCTTCTGTCGAACTCTAACCTTGCTGATGATCTCTGACCTTTGTCAATGACTTGTCCATTAGATAAGGGATCATATATTCCTCCATTCTAGATATCATATGGACTGAGACATGGATTATAATCATTCTCTCTGTCCATTTGTTGTTTCTCGATTTCCGATTTATGACGAATGACTAATTGAACAAATCAAATCAGTCCAGGCCCGGCCGAGCACTTACATTTGTCATCACCAAATGATCGAGGGGCCCACAGATATCGCTTTTATCCCGAAGGTAAAAGGAATGGATAAACTTCGACTTATATGGCTTGTTCTACTACTTGTTGAATCATACACAAAGGCACGTTTTATAACATCGAGTTACCAATGCATTTTCGTGCAATCAATGTATAACCAACTCATAGTAACAACTCATATCTCTAGGTTTGAAGAATATAAGATATTATCGTCTCATGATCACTCGTTATAAAATCCATGAAGTGATTCCAATGAGCGCGGGTTGAATCCAATACTTAGAACTTATGAGCACTCATGAGTGTTGTAGCACCACCTTGTCCCACATCTTAGACCTCTACAAGCCCAACCCATGACAGTCTTGATTCATATCTACTTCCAACATATGACCGACTGTGGATGGTTTGAATAACTTAATCATTCAGGAAGAATGACCTAGTTATTCTGGAAGTCAAAACATGCAAAGTGAAACACAATAATAATCGAATCCAATATGGTCTCAGAACTTATGAATATAAATAAAACACATTTTATTTATCACCATATGATTACACATTATTCATTGTATACTGTTTCAAACTATCAACTTTATACTTGAATTAAAACAATAGTTGTCCCATGCTCCAAGCATGTACACTATGTTTTCTAAACACTAGTCATGCCATACACCAAGTATGCATACTATGTTTGTCTATGATCTTTACTTTGTGAAATAGATCAATTGAACATAACTTCAATGATTCTCTTTTCACAGTCCCAAATCCTTACTGCAAATGCAAGAATTCCAAATTCATGCCATTTACTGAAATCTGTTAGATTCTAAACTTATATGCATTGATCCTCTTGTAATGATTATGCACAAAGTCACAAGGACTTGACAACAAACATTACAGAGCATTCCAAGGAGATCAACTCCTTGGAAACATCCTTCTTGCATTAAGTTTCCTAATCTTACACAGGTTGAATAATTTCTAACTTTGAAACATTTCCATATTCCATTTTGACTATCACTTCTGAACAAGAGTTGCCTCCTTACAGATTATGTCAATATGGTCCTTCCAGAATTAACACTATACTTCCAACTGTCCTTGAGCAACCAGTCTTTGGTAAACCTTAGATTGTCCTCGACAATTGCTTAATCCTTTTAGTCATATCCAGTTCTAGACCTTTTCCCTTCTTAATGCCCCAGACATTTGGAAAATTTTAGAAAGGATGAATATAGCACATGTAATCGATCCTATATCCGAAGCATATGGGACACGATTCATGATGTCTCACATAAAGACTAAACCAGTCTTTTGCTATAATATTTCCATTTCATTTTGCCAAGTTCTCATAATTCAGATTATGAAAAGGGATGCCGTAATCATAATCGAATTTTAGAACGCAAATAATGGACCCATATATAGAATTTCCTTATGTTGAGCCATTCCAACATGAAATTCATATATATATCCTTGACTAAATACGATTTAAAACCTCAATCTAAACTTTTAGATTTCAGATGAAGTATAATTTCCTCTCCCTTAATTATAGCAAAACAACTTTTTCCTAATTGAAACCTTTTGTTTTCTATAATTAACATTGCTAACTTGCAACCTTTATCATAATTATCATGCTCCCACTAACACGATGATTATTAGCATAACACTTATGCTCCCACTAGCTTTGACATGTACTCAGAAATCAGCTGAACTTTTGGAAAAACAATACTTTATTGACTTTCTTACCAAACTTCAGATTTCTGATACTAGATTGCTTTGATAAAACTTTATCAAAATCATACACCTTGCCTTAGATAGAACACTTGTGTGTCTAAACAATTTTAAGAACTATGAAAAGGGATGCCGTAATCATAGTCTCAATTGTTTAGACATTTGCCACTTCTCACAAGTCCATGTTAGTGTACCGGTTAACCACACATGCTCCACTAACGACTTTGAGAATGCAAATATCACAATTGCTATCTAGCTAAAATCTACTTAGTGAAAGTGTTTCCTCACCATCATTTTCATGAATCGGAGAGAAACCTTATGACACTTAGATTTAATGGTGTATGTGTTCTTATCCATGTGAATTGTCAAAACCATAGTCACAAGACAAGGATAATGACAAATTCAAACTCATATGGACTGAACTCAATCTTAATTTCTTGCCATCTGGCAGCTCAAGGGTCTGCCATTGCTTCCAAGTTGCTGTGCAACCAATTGAGAACTCTAAGAACTCATATGCAAAGCCAACTTTAACTAGAATGGACACAGAAATAGTCAACACGATAGGTTATAAACCTCAAGTTGTGTGCTAGTGAAGAACTTTAGGTTTTACTCTTGATTAGTTCTTGAGACTTTCAAGACCTTTTAAGACTCCCACTGTCGTCTTGACATATAAGACTATCTTGTCAAATATTCAAGAGATAGTGTGGATTCTAATCAAGACAAACACTTCACACAATTGGCCTTAGTTGGTCTTTGTTTTATCCAAAACATCACAACTTACCAATTTCAAATGTACAAGAGTAGAAACCTTTTACTCTTACATTTGACAAGTGTTTTTAAACCTTCTTTAAGACATGTCACTCAAGTTACAATCTTGGAGTATGACTCTAAGAATTGTTTTGGAATGAAATATGACTCATCTTCTTGATTTAACCACTTCAACAATTCATAACTCCTCTTCTTAGCTACCAGAATGCACTTAGAGGATGAATTGTGATAAGGTCTCTTAATCATTAAGATGATTATATAACATGATACTAAAGTACTCTCCCATCTTTTCAGATTTGAGAAACTTTTATCCTTTTGCCTAATTTGATTCTTCTCATTCGTTCCGCCATACACTGAAATTTTTTCCAATGCTTCAGAATTATACTTAAGCCTGTAAGTATAACCATATTTACTAAACTTTAGTAAATCATGACGAATAGTCTTATCGATCTTTTGTGGTGGACTTAATTAGTGCACAAGAATGTGTACTCGATCCCTTAGTCCGTTACTTGACTCACACATCCATGTGAACAAGTAGTTAGTCTTAATTTTTCCAATGCTTGAAGGTTCTCATTCATCATGCTCTACAAATTGCATGATTCCAAGTTTCGGTCCAATTGACACTTGGCTGATGAGAATCTTTCCTTATTTGGTAAATTTAGACACTACCACAAATGAAAGAATCAAATTCATATTTCCACTCTTGCTCTTAATGGAATCTTATAAGCAACACAGTTTTTCACAAATGCCATTGTAAGGATATTTTAAAATAAATAAAATCAAAAGATTTACCTTTTATTTTAAAACTTTGCGGAAAAACTCATCCTTACAATCCATATGAAAACTTGTTGTTATCTATTCCTAAGCAAAATATCATAACTCCTAAGAAGTAGCTCAAGAATCCGATCTTCAAACTATGTGATAGAAATCCATCTACGCGATCAGATTCAGCATATTCTTTCTTTAAGTTTCTTCACTTTTTCTTTGATTCTTAAAACATCACCATGTGACCCAGTCACATCATGTATCAAGAATCTCAGAATAGAAACTTAGCAGAGTTAGATAGTGGACTTTACCTGAAGTAGAGTCAAACTTATTGAATTTAACATCCTTAGGTAAATTTGGCAGCTTCGCAACCAATGCCCCTTTCTTTGGCAATGGACCCTTGATAATGGGACTATCTCAGACTTAGCCTTTCTCTTTACCATTTGGTCAACCGAGTTGACTATGGCCGATCCCTTTCCATTGGGAAGAGAGAGCTTTACTGGATATCCAATGTCATCATTGTCAATGTCCATAAAGTTTTAGGAAGTTGATCTTAGCAAATAGATAAGATCATTAAGGGTCTTGTCGTCGTCTGTTTCATAGGAGTCCCAAAGGAACTCACTATGTGACTTAGAAAGTGATTGGTCATCAGCTTCCTCTAGACTTTGACACCCAACTCTCCCGGCTTGTCAATGTGTGACTACATCTCCAAGATGTGATCACACATAGACCTTTGCTTACCAATAGGGCTTGAGTGACCTTAAACTTTTCAGGAACTTGTGGGTTAGGGAGAATAATTGGAGGAGGTGAAAGAAGTATGATTTCCATGGGACATCATCTTCATTTTAGGAAAACTTGTTTCAAGAGATTTGGGAAGATCATCTTTTGGGAGATATTCAAGATAGTTGATTTAAAGTCCTTAATATAACACCCAATATGAAATATTAAGGCTAGGACCCAACACAATACTTTTATAACTTGGAAGAGGATGTCGTAATCCAAGCTATAAAATATTTGAAGGTAGGTGAATGACAATTCACCAATTTCCACCAAGATAAACGAAATGTATTATTAGGTTTTAATTGGTTTTGAAACTCCTAGATTCTTTTGAGATTCATTGAACTGTTCAATGACATGTTTCAATCTCGAGTGTGCCCTTCAGGTTTTGTGACTGGGATGTCGAGGATCACAAAACAAGGTGTGAATAACCATGCAAATATACTTGGTACCCTTAAGTGTTTACGCCTCAATCGATGTGCCGGTTAACCACACACGCTCCATCGATACTATGATAAACATTAAGTTACCCTTTGCCTACCTTGTTAAATACGAGTTAGTGTGCCGGTTAACCACACACGCTCCACTAACCGACTTCAACAAAGTGCAAAGTGTAATTTCATGGGTTAGCACCAAATTCACATTTTCCTAAGTAACTAAGATTGGGAATTTATAAATGTTTAGTTACTTAGTATTTATCATTAATACTTTTAATGAAGGGAGAATTATAGTCCTTGTCCTACCCGTTCGGCTAACGACCCTCCACCAGTCAAGGAAGCGGTGGGTGAGAGTGGACACCCATTAAACTGCCATTTTATAGGCAGTAACCTTATACCCCTCCTTATAGACCGGCTTCGTGAATGAGGCCTACTAACGGTAAGACTGACTTTCTCTTATACATACATATATATATATATATATATATATATATATATATTATTAACTTATAATATTATAAAGTATAAGGGTTGAATTTTAACTTTTAAAATTCTAAGGGCTTAACTTGGAATTAAAGTATTCATAAGAGAAAACTTTTCAAATTCCAAAACTTGAGGGCAAGTTTTGAAACTATTCAAAACTAATTAATTCCATAACTTATGTGTTTAAAGTAGTTTTAATTAAAAAACTCTTCTAGTTCCATAACTTGAGGACAAGTTATGGAAGACTTTAAACTAATGAAAGAATGTAACTTTTCTTTATTTTTGTAACTTATGGAACTAATTAAGGTTACACATTTTATTACTTAATGAAGTGACTCTTGAACCTCCATAACTTGAGGACAAGTTATGGAGTCATAAAACCATTCAATGAAGACAAGACTCTTCATTTTGTAACCTTTGCCAACTTTTATGAGTTTTAAGAAACTTTATTGTGACTTTTCATGTAACTTGAGGACAAGTTACACAAACACATTTTAGAATCATCTCTTAGATTAAAATGGATTGAAAACAACAATTTCTAATAATTTTTCTATTAATCTAAGCAACTCATAAGAACAAGATAATTTAATCAAACTTTTTCATGTAATTAGACTAACCATTAAACTAATACAAGACATGAATCTATTGACAATTATCTTTGAAATTGGATTAGAATGAACATTACCACATCAAAAACAGGTTTATAGGTTCAAAAACAGCTTATGGTAATGTTCCTAGTCCATTTCTAGCCAAAAAAAACTCGAAGATATGCTGACAGGGGCTCCTACTCGTCGAGTGTATGAACCTACTTGACAAGTAGGATGAATTTCTTCATGGACTCGGCGAGTTCATCAGTGGACTCGGCGATTCCAGTGCCCAGAATGCCCGAAATTCGACTTTTTCAGCATTTTTCAGCAATTTGCATCAAGTATAATTGAAAACAAGCCTAGGCTCTGATACCACTGTTGGGTTTTGAGCATTCTAACACTCCTAAGTGTACATGCAACCCTAAATACCTTGGATCTATGTTTTCTCTATTATACATGCAAATATGAACTTTCCAAGGTATTCATCCTAACTAGCATAATAACACTGATTCAAATGAATATCTCAAGTTAGAATTACATACCTCTTTGATGTAGAATGTCTTCATGAAGCTTGAGTGCCTAGTGCCCCAAGTGTGACACCTCAAATGGTTCACACAACATCAAATGCACATGGAATGACTTGAGAGAAATTGGAACACTTCATAAAATCGGCTAGCCCTTTTTCCTCACACATAGTCACCGATTTCTTGAGCCATGGGAATCTTTTATATGGTGGCTATTAGGGTTACACCATGTAACTCATAACTTTACCCATTCCTTATGCTCCATGGATTTTAACCTCCATGGAGTATCCATGGGTCACCCCATGGACTTAGTCCAACATAAGGAATCTTGGATCACAATCCCACATATAAAAGAATGAATGATTTACACAATCAACCCATATATTTAATTAGTCTCCTTTTGATCACTTAATTAATTCCAAATTAATTCTTGATCAATACTAATTAAATAACCTTATTAATATATTAGAACTTATAATATATTAATAAACCTTAAGTGTTATTTCTCTCATTTTAGTCTATCCAAATGCATGATGCCATGTAACCTAAATGGACCATGCCGGGTCGGGTCAAGTCTTACCAATTATAGTTATGGACTTAGACATTAATCCAACAGCGGGTCTACGGGACGACCGTAGTAATCACGTTAGTTGATAGCTGATTTGGAAGACCAGGTTGGAGGATCGCCAACAGGACTCGAGTGATTCAAGATACAGGTTGATGGAATGTCCGACATGGGATGCTTTCGGATTAGTAGTCACTGTAGAGACAAAACGGGGAGTGTGGTAAGACTGCGGGTTGGTCACAACATTTGTTAGTAGCTAGTTAGAGGAGTGTGGGCGAGGCCCCGTATGTTGGGTCAAAATATCGGTTTATACTTTGCTTTTCTAGTTGATTGTATTATTTTGTAATGTTTTATGAGTTTACGGTCAGCTTTATGGCCAAGGGGGTGTTTACGGTCGTAAACAGGTTTACGGCCGTAAACCCATTTACGACCGTAAACCCATTTATGGCCCATATTCCCCAAGTATATATATATATAGGTGTTAGGTGGTTGAGGAGGGATTGATGAACAGAGAGAGAGTGTACGGCCAAGAGAGAGAGAAAGGAGTTTTAGTGTGTGTAAGTGTGTGAATCTTGTGTAAGGAACTTAATTCATATCATCATTACATTCAAGATTCATATTATTCTTCTTCTCCTTCTCTTCTATTTTGATATGACATCATCCGTTTGATTGGGATTCTGCACCATCAAACGGATCTGATTGATACACAAGCAGATTAGGGACTTACAATTGGTAGCAGAGCTTGGATTGTATCAGTCAATTTTATCAGATCTGGAGCTGATTTGATCTTATTTTTGAAGGATTCCTGCGTTTTTGGATAGATCTTGCCAAAATAAGGGGGGTTTGTTCTTCGCGTTTTTCATAAAAACGAGTTTTTGATCGAGTTTTGGAGCAAAAACAGGTGAAAAACGCTGTTTTTCACGTAATCTACGAAGGGTTTACGGCCGGAGTTTACGACCGGAAACAGTTTACGGTCGGCGGCAGCGGTGGCGTTTACGGCTAGGGTTTCCCGGAGTTTACGGTCCGAGGTCTCGCGGGTTTACGGTCCGACGTTTACGGCTCAGCAGTTTGCGGCTCGGTCTCGCACGTTTCCGGCTTCTGAGTTCTCGGCCTCGCACCTCGCACTTCGCACGTGTTCGGTCTCGTTCAGCAGCCTCGTTCAGCAACCCTCTTCCTCGCAAGCGCATCTGAAAAAAAAAATAGGAAGCGACTCGCAGGTGCCAGGAATCGAACTCGGGTGCTTCACCTCATCATTCCAGCGCCCTTGCCATCTGATCCAACTTGCTGGATGTTCTTTTCCTCCCGAATTTAATTCATAAACACTCCCTTTCGCACCTAATTTCGAAAATTTGTCACTTTTAACCCCAAAATCAATTTCCTTTTATTTTAAATTCAATTTTCAACCCAAAATTTTAATTTTTAATTTTTGACTTTTAATTTTGACTTTTTACTTAAAATTTTGACTTTGACTTTTAAAGTTTGACCTTTGACTTTAAACTTTGACTTTCTCGTTTAATCTTCAAATTTTCAAATTTAGCTTTTCGGTTTGACTTTTAAGTTTGACTTTTGAGTTTGACTCTTTAAATTTGACTTTTAAGGTTGACTTTTGAGTTTTTAGTCAAATAATTTAAAAAAAAAAACAAAAAAATGAGTTCCGAATCCATCCCGGTAAATAAAGTTTCATGTACTCCAGCTTGTGAAACTACGATTAAATTTCTTCGGGAACAAATTGATTTATTAAAAAGGGAAGTTGAGGACCTGAGATATGAAGGATATCAACTCAGGAAAGGACAGAAACCTTTAAAGGCCCAGTTAGAAACAAAAATAAAGGACTTTAAGAGAATTCAGCAAGACTACAGTGAAAAATATGAAAATTATGATTATATCAAGAGACAGAATGATGAGTTAATTACTGAGCTTAATACATTAAAGAGACAATTTGAAACTGCAAATTTTGATTTTAAAAGGTTTGATGTATCAAGCGAGGTAGTTGCCAACATGATTGACCATTGCCTGCAGTTCAAACGAAACCAGCAAAAGGGTTTAGGATACGATAATGTACCTCCTCCTTTTAATCATACATATCAGTATCAACCCTTGTCTAAAGAGGAGATTGCCAACGAACCATTCATGGTTTATGGCAAGCCATCTGGTTTTGTTTCAGGAGGATTTATTAATGTTGAAAATACTAACGTTTCTACTTCCCCTGCAGATCAATCCTTAGATCAGTCAAAGCACGAAGTTGAAGGATCTATTTCTGATAATAAAACTGAGTCTCAATCTGATGTTTCTGTTTCCGATGAAAAACCTTCTGTTTCTGATGTTAAAATTGATGATACATCTTGTGATGCTTCTGCATCGGATCATGTTGAGTTAAATTTTTTTGACATATTTGATGATTTGTTTGAAAATACTGATGTTCCTGTTTCTAGCACATCTACTTCATGTGCAGGTAAAGTAGTAAAGGATGAGGATAAGGAGAACAAAACTAATTCTAGTTCTGCAAATTCTGATGATTCTGTGTCAAAGACTGATAACACAAATTTCTTTGATGTGTTTGATTTTTTGTTTGACAATTCTGATGTTCCTGATTCAAGCACATCCACTTCACCTCCACTCTCACCAGTCACACAACCTGCTGTTGGTAAATACAGGCCACCAAAACAAGCAAATCAGAGTGCCTGTTGCAAGTGTGCTTATGGGAACAACAAGCGACAAGGCAAGGATACGCCACCAGGGGCAGGAAGAAACAACTTCACAGTGAAGAAAAAGACATGTTTTCACTGTGGAACACCTGGACACATTGCCATAAATTGTCCTAATCGCGCACACGTTCCATACTATGCACAAGCGTGGCAGAACGCGCCAAGAGGGAGATACTCCAAAAGAAACCCCTCAAGGTCACGTTCAGACCATGGTGACTGGAACGCGCAGAAGGCCAAGAATCAAACCCACAAGGCCAAGAATCTGAATCCCAAGAACAAGAAGGGAATGCCAGTCAAGAAGCCAAATCCAAGAGATGCTCCCGTGAAGCCAAAATCAAAGTCATCTCAACGGTCGACATCAAGATCAAAAGCAAGTACTGAGCCACCCATCGGATCGAAAAAGAAATGGGTCAAACCCAACTATAAATGGGTTCCAAAGGCTCACTCTCCCAAATCTTCTGACGATTCTAATTTTTCTTCATCTTCTGTTTGTGATAAACAGGATATGTCATGGGAGAGAGTACCGTGCAAGGATGAAAAAGGTCAACCCGGTTTCAAAATGGACTGGGTTCCAAAGACCAACTGATCCCGCTCTGTGTCGGAACAGCTATGGAGGCATATCATCAGACTTCGGTTTGTTGGTAGTGGCTGTTCCAGACACATGATAGGGGACATCTCTCAACTGTACAACATTCATAACTTTGTTTGGGAGTATGTGTCCTTTGCGGGAAAGGAAGAAAAGAAGAGACCACAAATGGGATTAGTGCTTAATGACATGAAGAATTTTTGGATCTGTTCTGAGATTACGCGTGCTGTTCTCAGACCTTCTGGATGCAAATTCAATCGGTGACTTACGGTTTGAGTTTTCTTCTCTATACTCCTAAGTTTTTCTTAAGCTGATTCGCTTTAAAGACTAATTTTTGTTTTAGGATAGTTTAAACTTGCGCATTTACTTTCGTTTCTCTCCTATGCACAAATTTAGGGGGAGAAATAAAAACAAAACAAAAATTAGAATATTTAAAAAAACTATAAAAAAATCCAAAAACATTAGAAAATCAGAAAATTCAAAAATATGGTGTTAATGAAATGTGCTTGAGGGAGATGTTTTGGGAAGTGATATAATCATGTGATAACAGGCAATCTGAATCTGTCTAAGGGGTTGAATCTGAATTGTCTAGGATCTGTGTTCGATGCGCTGGTAGGCACGAGAGATTAAAATGGACTTGACTAGGCATTAATGAACTTAAGGAATCTAGAGACTTGAAAAATCTTGACCTAGATAGATCCATTTAGCCTGACAATACGACGCTCAGATAGGTTGAGCAGGGAGATATACATGATAATCCACCGGTCACACTAAAATAATTTGTATCTAGAACCGTGGTTTAACTCTTCCTCGATGTACGGAATTTGTCCTTAATTCCGGTATTGATGGGGCGACTGGGGAATTCCGATAAAGTAGGTCTGTAGGCAATTATTTTCTTGCTTTCTTTCTGTTAGTCATATGTTGCCTCCTCTGCGTGATTGAAATACATCCGACCTGGACAGCAACATATGCAATTCTATTTCTCTGCATCTTCTATCTATGCAACTCTTCCTGCCTGTTAGCCATATGCTATCTCCTTTGCATGATTAACCATCCGACCTGGTACACAGCATATGCACCATTCTACTTCTAAATCCCTCTAAATATGGTTAGTCATATGTTTCACCCTCTGCGAGATTGGAAGAGATCCGGCCTGGGTGTATAGCATATGCATTCTAAATCTGACTTCTCTCATAATAATTGTCTGCTCACCTAAAGTAAGGAGTATTTTGGAAGTTCCTGATTATTGGGGTATGTCAGGAAGCGGGAAACATGTTCTAGTACATTTAAAATTGAACAATCACTAGGTTGTCTGTAGATCTCGCTGCTCAATTTAGGTGGACAACAATATCTTTGGTCGTCGTCAGTTGAATGGTCCTTAAGGAACATTATCTAGGAACTTAGGATCACATTGTATTGTCACTTATAGTATGTCCTAATTTTGTCACAATCTCTCGTGTTTAAGTGGACCACAATACCGGTGATTGACCAGATCTATTCATGAATTGAGAGGTACTGATAAACGGATAAAGGATGTCTAAAAAATTTGATCCCAAATCACTCTTAAAGTTAGATATCATTTTATTTTTGTTAAATTTGTTCATAGTTTTCTTCTAATTTAAATATTAGGGGAGAATTAAAAATTTTGAAAACCAAACAAAAATCAAAAAAATTAAAAATCCAAAAATAGTGTTATTTTTGTTTTATTTCTTTTTCAGAAAATATGAAAAACCCAAAAATATTGTGTGCTAAATTTTCTTTTAGTTTTGTTTTGTATTGAAAAGTGAATTCAGGTGTAGATGAGACTCATGGAGACTGAATCGAAAATTTCTGAGCCAAGGCTTCATCCGTGATCATCGAAGAATCTCATTCGAAGGAGCAAGAAATGAAGATTATTCTTTCGACATTCAATCTTTCAACCCCATAAGCAAGGTGAAGCTGAAATTGAAGATTATGTGACGGATTGCATTGAAGCCTCCTCAATCAGTCTGCTGCTATCTTGAACCTGCTGAAGTGATCCAGAAGATTTGTTCTCTCTGATGTTCTCTCTGAAGATTCTCAAGCTGAAAGTGCTATCTTTCAAGAATCAGTACATCAAGCCTCCTCACCCAATGTGCGTTCAATGCCAAATTCTGAAGAAAAGCTCAAGTGCTCAAGATGAAGTCATTCATTGAAGATAAATGCTGAAGCCAAGCTCTCGATGAAGATTAACAAGAAAAGCCAGCTACTTTTTAGGGGGAGCTTGTTGGGGCAATTAAGAAAAGAAAGCTACAAACCAAGGGGGAGATTTTTGGGTCAAAATATTGGTTTATACTTTTCTTTTCTAGTTGATTGTATTATTCTATAATGTTTTATGAGTTTACGATCAGGTTTATGGCCAAGGGGGTGTTTACGGCCGTAAACAGGTTTACGGTCGTAAACCCATTTACGACCGTAAACCCATTTATGACCCATATTCCCCAAGTATATGTATAGGTGTTAGGTGGTTGAGGAGGGATTGATGAACAGAGAGAGAGAGTGTACGGCCAAGAGAGAGAGAAAGGAGTTTTAGTGTGTGTAAGTGTGTGAATCTTGTGTAAGGAACTTAATTCATATCATCAATACATTCAAGATTCATATTATTCTTCTTCTCCTTCTCTTCTATTTTGATCTGACATCATCCGTTTGATTGGGATTCCGCACCATCAAACGGATCTGATTGATACACAAGCAGATTAGGGACTTACACCATATCTCCTAGATAGAGGAGTGTGGGCGAGGGCCCGTATCTCCTAGTTAGCGGAGTGTGGGCGAGGCCCTTATCTCTTAGTAGTATGATCAGGATCAGGTAGACATAGTTCGTTGAGATTTAGTATGGAGGCAGGCCTGCATAGCCCTAGATAGGTGATACCTGAGGGAGAGGCCACTCCAAGATACGGTTGGGTGAGACCCATGGGCGAGGACCATATGTTAGTAGTAGTATAGGTGAGACTAGAGGGAGAGACCACTCTAGATATAGTTTGGGTGAGACCCGTGGGCGAGGCCCGTGAGATTTTAGCAGCGCAGGTGGGACCTAGTAGAGAGCTTACAGTCAAGATGGGGGATCGAGGATCCCAGGATTTAGAGAGCCAGAGTGGCAAGGTAGACAGAGCAGTTTTAGTTAGCCGAAGTTTTCATCGGTAGTCGCTGAGAGCGACTGAGAGATGGAGTTGGAGTTCAGTAACCGGTAGGAGTCTGGTAGCCAAGATGATGGCAGGTTAGTTCGGACCAGGGTGGTCTCGGTTTACCCGGAAAGCAGATCAGAGACAGCAGAATCTTCGGACAGGGACGACAATAAGAGGATCAGTGAGTGGAAGTAGTTAGTTGACTGAGAAGTGCTAGGCCACTAACAGCAGGATTAAATAATCTCAGAGTGAGTGATTTGACTCTGTTGTGCAGCTCTTGTTTGAGTCTAACCGTTGCAGGGATGAGTCTTTTACTCGAAGGATTATCTGATCCATTCGCTGGGAGGGGTTTTCAGCAACAGGATATAGAAAGACAAAACATTCAGTAAGTAACAGGGAAGTGACCAGCACTGGGAGTGGCTGGAGACGTAGATACAATGAAGGGTATTTCCTTCACAGAGGAAAGAAAGATTGTTGTTCTTGGGAAGTTGCCTTGGGAATGGCCAGCGAATGTGCAGGAGAAAGGGGTGAACCCCCAAGATGTCCAGCATAAGTACTCGGGGAGTACTGAAAGGACCGTCATTAGGGTAAGAGTAGTGTTCCCAGGATTGTTAGTGACTAGAAGAGCTCACGAGGTTTTCACCTCCAAGGAATTTCTTATGCGGAAGATTGGATCGGGTGGACGAAGAGTGTAACTATCGGTAAAGTGGCAAGTGGATTATAAGGTAGTGGGCCGTGGCGGACTTCGAGGACGAAATCTAGTTTAAGTGGGGGAGAGTTGTAACACCTGAAATCCAGAAGACCCAGAAAGGAAAGAAAAACCCCAAGTCAGAGCGGTCAACTCGTCGAGTCCAAGGAAGAACTCGACGGGTCGGAGCGTGTCCCGTGTCGCGGATTAAGTGACCGACTCGACGAGTCGGGGAGACTGACTCGGCGAGTCTGGCCCGGGTTTGAAAACCCTAATTTCGGGACTTGGTGCCCTATTTAAACATCATTTCAGGCCTCTGATAGCTTATTTTATTTCCTTATTTTTATTAGTTTATTTTAGATTTTTAGCTCTTTTTATTAGTATTGCATTGTATATTCTATATTTTCTTCATCATGGATCGTATCGGGGACTTTTTATTTTGCATGAGGAATTTTGCAGGGTTTTGGAGCTTATCGCGATTGTGGATTAGAGTGAAGACGGGCTTGTAGGCTCTCGAGGCGCTATTGGGCTTGGCGGATCCATAAAAGAAGACTTGGGCCTTAAAGAGTTGAAGACTTGGATATTTTGGACTTGTGAAGATGGGTCATAAACTTCTATTTTTGGGCTTGGAGTATCCATTTTTGTAGCTAAATGATGATTGGTTGGTTTAAATCACATGGATATGGAGGGGACCAAAGCAATCTTTGGTAGTGGAAGGGTGGAGTGGAGGAATGAAGGACCAATAGCATTACAGCAACATTTGCGCGGGTGGAAATTTCGTCGCGCGAGTACCCGTGCAACTTCCCAGTTTGGGCATTTTGGTCATTTGGCACACCATAACCTTGGGGGATCAGATCTAGCAGCCATACTCTCGATTTTCCACCATTGGAGACCTGCAAGAGGCGATTTTGGAGCTAGAAACCCATTTCCTTTCATCTTTCCAAGTCTTAGGTAGTTTTTTTTATGCAATTAGACTTTTGTGATTGTTGTTCTATTGCCATGAGTGGCTAAACTCTCTATTTTGGTTAACTTTGGCTAAAAACCCTTGAATGTTTGTGGGTTTTTGAAGGATTCATGTTTGATTATCAATTATCTCATGTTTATGATTCTAGTTCATATTTCTTATACTTGTTTGATACTTTGATCATGAGCTTGGTACTTGAATGAGCAATTGTTGGTTTATTTCTTTGGTTTTGCATTGAATCATTGAATTTACTTAGAACAAGAGCTTTATGATGGTAGAAATCATCTCTAGCTTATGTATCATAGCTCCTTTATGGGTGTGTAAGCATTGACATCCTCTAGGAATTGGGGATTCCTTCATTCTTAAGGCTAATTGACTTCTTGGGTTCAATTGCTTCAATTGACCCTTGATCTTGATTAAGAAGGTGTGTTGTGGGCTTCCCCAACCTCCATACTACCTATGAGGAATCTTGGCATATCATGCTTCATAATTGCTATAACCAATTTGGGATAAATGATAAGCTTTGTATTGAATCCTAATGATAAACACACAAATGTTCATTGTGTTGAATTGCCTTGGTTAACCAATTGTTCCCAACATTTGAGCATCTCACCATCTTGCTTAATTGCAAGCTTTTTAGTTATTCAAGTCTTTTAGTTTTCAAGCAATCACAACACCCCCCTTTTAGCTTAATTGTAGTTAGTTAGTTTATTTGCACTAGTTCTATTGGATTGCATTGGTGATTGAATACAACCCTTTCCCCAAGGATCGATACCCCTTTTTACCATTATATTACGTTTTATTTTCAAACAAAGGGTGTAATTTGCTTGGTGGACTTGACATCCCACCAAGTTTTGGCGTCGTTGTCGGGGAAATTGGTTATTGTTATTTGATTGTTTATGCCTAGGTCTACAAGAACCGGTGAACTACTCGACAATCCGGAGATTGAAAAAGAAGCAAAAAGGTTGAAAAAGTTAGCCAAACAAGCAAAGCAACAACAACTAGTTCAAGCTTCTTCCTCTTCTCCACTAATCAACATAGAAGACCAAGTTCATACTTCAAGTGATACCGACACCGAGCCGAGTTCTCCAATTGTTGGTCATTCCTTTGAAGACATTCCGTTTGAAAACTACATAGCCATGAATCACACTCCACCTCACAATCTCAACCCAAACCCAAACCCAAACAATCAAGATGCCAACACCCCACCCCAACAACCAAGACAACATCAACAAGAACCTCTCATTGATATGCCACCTTGGAATCAAGCCCCTCCTCAAAACCAACCCAATTATCAACCACCACAACCACAAAACCAACACTTCCACCAAAACAACCAACCTCAAACCAATGCTTTTCAAGTTCAACAAATACATTACCCAAATCAACCCAATTACCAACCCCCTCCAATGTACCAAAACCCGATGTACCCACAACAACAACCTCCTTACAACCAATATCCTAACTACCAACCTTATCCACCACCAATGTGTAACATCCCAAAAATACAGTCTAAAATTTTTGTTTTAATTTAATAATAAAACCATAGTCATCGAACATCATATAAAAATCATAAACAGTGTATCTCAAAATATCGTAACAATCATCAAATAACAGAGTATAAACATCCCAGGCTGAACAGATGGTGTGTGCACTGCAATCTCCCCGAGCTCCTCTTTTGAAAACTGAGTACCTGAAACCAAAACTAAAACTGTAAGCACGAAGCTTAGTGAGTCTCCCCAAACTACCACATACCATACAATAACATATAAAGCACATACTGGGCCTTGCCAATTGCATCGGACCGAGGTCCGGACTAACTTGGGCCTTGCCCACTGCATCAGACCGAAGTCTGGACTAACTGGGGCCTTGCCCCCTGCATCGGACCGAAGTCCGGACTAACTGGGGCCTTACCCCCTGCATCGGACCGAAGTCCGGACTAACTGGGGCCTTGCCCCCTGCATCGGACCGAAGTCTGGACTAACTGAACATAGCATAACATAATCATAGCATATAACATAAACACATATACTGCATCCTGCATCGGATCGCAATCCGGACTAACTAACACATGAACATGCCTGAATCACAAAGACATCAAGCATACTGAACTACTGCATCGGAAGTCAAGTTTCATACATCAACTCACCAAGTTCCATGGTTTGGATAGAGAAGATCCTCAAAAGCATTTGAAGTCCTTTCATATGATATGTGTTAGCATGTTACCCGAACATGTGACATTGGATGACTTCAAGTTAACCGTATTCCCGCTCACCTTGGAAGATAAAGCTAGAGAGTGGTTATTCAACTTACCACCGGGATCTATTCACACATGGGAAGAGTTACTCAAAGCCTTCAATAGCAAGTTCTATCCCACCTCCCAAATTTCAAGCCAAAGAAGTGACATTTTGGGGATTCATCAAGGGGAGAATGAGACTTTTCATGATTTTTGGGAGCGATTCAACAACTTGTGTACAAGTTATCCTCAACACAACATTCCCGAACAACTACTTCTTCAACAATTTTATGAGGGTATGAATGAAAAAGATCGAAGGATGATTGATGCTTCAAGTGGTGGTGACATCTTCAACAAGACACCTCAAGAGATAAGATCACTTTTTGGAACCATTTCTCAAAATCAAAGAAACTTTGGGACTCGAAATGAAATGAAGAGAAATTCTCCACAAGTGGTTGGTGAAGTTAGCAACACCCAACACTTGGAATCAAAGCTCTTAGATTTGACTAATGTGTTAAGTCAAATGGTGGTGGGAAGTGGTCAACAATTAATGGTGTGTGGTATTTATGCAATGACGGGGCATTATACGGATAAGTGTCCCTCACTTGGTATTGAACCGGAGGATGTTAATGCAATGGGAGGATATCAAGGTCAACCAAGACCCATGGGATTTCAAAACAACTTCAACCCAAATTGGCGGAATAACCCATACCCACCAAAGCAAAATCCACCAAACATTTTGATGAGACCCCAACATCCACAATATCCTTCCCAAAAACCTCCATATCCGAAAACTTCTTATACCCCTCAAAATTACCAAAAACCTCCACAACAATGCCAATCTAGTGGTAACCATCAAATGAGCCTTCAAGAACTCGTCACTTCTCTTGCTCAAAGCCAAACCCATTTTCAACAAGAGACCAAGAACACTTTCTCCAACATTCAAGCACAAATTGGAGACTTGGCCACCGCTCTCAACAAGATAGAACAAAGGGGTAAACTTCCATCTCAAACCGAGAAGAACCCCAATGTGAGTGCAATCACCTTGAGAAATGGGAAAACACTTGGAGAGAGCAACCCTAAAAGAGTTTCAAGAGAAGAAGAAGATGAAGTGATTATTGTTGAGCCTACAAAGGTTGTAGTTCCTCCAAAGGAATCGGTTGTGCCAAACATTGAGCAACCCGAATATTCCAACAAGCCTATCAAGCCATTGGTCATACCACCACCCTTCCCTTCCCGGTTGGCCTTTTCCAAGAAGATAGAGGAAGAAAATGAATTATTTGAAACTTTCCGCAAGGTCCAAATCAATATTCCACTATTGAATGCTATTAAGCAAATTCCAAGTTATGCAAAATTTATCAAGGATTTGTGCACCAAGAAGAGGAAATTCAAGCAAATGAAAAGATTCAAGTCAATACAAACGTGTCTGCGGTTATCCAAAAGAAGTTACTTCCCAAATGCAAGGATCCAGGAATATTTGCTATCCCTTGTACCATTGGTGATTTGCATGTCGAAAGTGCCATGTTAGATCTTGGAGCCTCGATCAATGTGATGCCATACTCGGTTTTTCAATCTCTCAATGTTGGACCTTTGGAAAAAAACTGGAGTAATCATTCAATTAGCGGACAAGTCAAGTGTGTCTCCAAGAGGAGTGTTGGAGGATGTGTTAGTACAAGTTAATCAACTTGTTTTTCCCACGGATTTTTATGTCATTGATCTTGAAGAGAAGACTCCTTCCAAATCATCTATGATCCTCCTTGGAAGGCCTTTCATGAATACCGCTCACACGATCACTGATGTCCATAAAGGAAAAAATACTATGGAGTTTGATGGAGAGATCATTCACTTCAACATCTTTGAAGCAATGAGGTACCCTAGCAACATTTCTCAATTGTACCGGGTTGATGTGATTGAGCCAATAAATAGGATAAGCCCTAAAGTATGCACACACAAGATTCTTATGGAAGATTATTGCAAGCCTAAGAGAGAGGCTCAAAGAAGATTGAATCCTCCAATGATGGAAGTGGTCAAGAAGAAGATAATTAAAAGGTTCAAAAGATGCAAAGAGAAGAAAAAGACATTTCATGACAAGCACATAACCCAAAAACACTTTATTCCGGGTGAAGAAGTTCTTCTTTATCATTCACGCTTAAAGATATTCCCTGGAAAATTGCGATCTCGATGGCACGGATCTTTTATAGTTATAAAAGTGTTTAATCACGGTGCGGTTGAAATTAAGAGTTTGGAAACAAATCAAATATTAAAAGTGAATGGGCACCACTTGAAACCATTTTATGAAGGCTTGACATGGGAGAATTCGACAACGTACCATTAGAAACTCCGATTTACGAAGGTTGACAAAAATAGGGGCTATGTCTTGGCAAAGACGTTAAATAAATGCATTGTGAATAAATAATCTCCTCTTGAAGTTTTGATGTTTCTAGGCTTGAAGTTGGTCAAAAATAAGCATCTTGAGGTTTATCAATGATCTTGGTAAAGTATGGAAGAAAACTGGAGCTTGTGGAGCGAAAAATTGCAAAAAAAATGTCAAAATATGCAACTTGCACGGGTGCCCGCGCAACCGACCCCCAGCCGCGCAGATTCCGAGCTCCAAATTCCCCCAACACGAGTTGCATTCTAATTTATGCGCGCGACTGCTCCCCACCCGCGCAAAGAGTGCGAGGGTACCCTCGCAAAGCCTGCGAGACTGCCCTCCACCCGCGCAAAGTTTGCGAGGGTACCCGCGCAAATATGCCACTTCATAAGAAAATTTCGAGCCATTTCATATGCTTCCTTTGCGCGGCCAAGCTTTAATCCATGTGTATTTAGGCGGCCTTGTACGACCCATGTGTTGCTTCTATACCGTCCTCGCGTGCGTCCTCCACCTTGATCCCGGTATGATCCTTCCTTACTCTCATCCTAAGCATTGAGGACAATGCTTCATTTTAAGCTTGGGGTGAGGTATTCTTATATTTTATTTTTTATTGCATTTAGGTTATATATAATTGCATTTAGAGTAAGTCATTTAGGCCATTCATAAAAATTGCATAAAAATTCAAAAATATTGCATATTTTGTTTCTTTCTTTTCTAATTTTCATACTTTTTAGTTGCATTCTAGTTTAAGTTCATGCATTTTTGTTCTCTCTTATCTTCTCATCCCTACAGGTACCATAGCGCCGAGTCATAAGTATTGAATCACAGATTGGTCCCATGTCTTGATATGGAATTCCTTGTATTTGATAAGTGGGACACGTTTTGAGCCTCACAGACCACTTTGAGACCGCTTGTGTGGGGGTCAGATGCAGGTAGCTTGATTGGGTCTAGGTGCGGAGGGATGTGGTTGGTCATGCCAATGTGTGCGAGCAAAGATCAGCCCAATAAGGTATTTTGAAGACATTGAAGGTATTGAAGACTCGCGTCTTGGTTTTGGAGGGAGTACCCCTTAGTACTCCCGAGTCTCGTCCGAGCCTTACTTAGTTAGATTCTCACCGCCTTTTTTAGATAGGTTATCATTTTTCTAGGGGTCTAGAGTAGATAGTTAGATAGATTTTGTTTATCACACCTTGCATTGAGGTGCTTGATGAACTTTGAAGTGGGTCCCCCAATCGACATCTTTGGGGACCAAGTCTTTTCGGTAACACCCATTTTTTGAGTCATTCCCCACCCTTTTTAGTAGATCTTGGCACATTGTCAATGATCATTAGGTGTTCATGTTAGCCTCCATCCTATGTTACATGGTGAAATTCCTTAGACCTTCAAAGAAGAAAACACAAAAAAAAAATAAAGAAATTGGAAAAGTGAAGACAAAAAAAACAATGAAGAAAAAGAGCAACACACAAAGAAGAACAAGAATCCAAGTTCAAGACTTTAGTTTCAAAAAAAAAAAGAAATAAGAAGACAAAAGATCAAACAACAAGGAGGCTGAAGACCAAATAACAGAAGTTCAAGATTGAAGATTTAAGCTTTTAGGTTTAGATTTAGGTTAAGTAGAATTTTTATTATTTTATTTTATTTTTGATTTTTGGTGAGAAAAGGCATTGACGATGAGACGGTAGATTGTAAAGGACAGTACAAGGGAGAAGCCTCTGAAACCGTATGTTTGCCCGGAGGCCGCACTGCAAAACCCTATTTCGTACTAAACACTTTAGCCTGACAAATGTAGGAATCATAGTGTGTGAAGAGGCGCCTTTCCTTCGTGCACTATGGTCTGCATTGGTGATTTAAAGTGCCCCCACTCGGCGCATCTCTGTTTCCTTTGTCTTGCACACCGCTACTACATCTAACCGTGATCTATTCGCCCATCAAGTGGTTGAGAATGTGGTTTATGGTTCTAAAGCGGGGAACATTTGGAAGATGCGTAGGGTCCATGAAGGACTAATTCTGACCATGTTGACTGATGTTGACCAAGTTCTATGGTACCTTTCTTTTTCCTTTTTAGTTTAGCTCATCCCGAGCTCATTTTAGTCTTGTTCTAACTTGAGGACAAGTTAGGTTTAAGCTTGGGGTGATTTGATAGCTTATTTTATTTCCTTATTTTTATTAGTTTATTTTAGATTTTTAGCTCTTTTTATTAGTATTGCATTGTATATTCTATATTTTCTTCATCATGGATCGTATCGGTGACTTTTTATTTTTCATGAGGAATTTTGCAGGGTTTTGGAGCTTATCGCGATTGTGGATTAGAGTGAAGACGGGCTTGTAGGCTCTCGAGGCGCTATTGGGCTTGGCGGATCCATAAAAGAAGACTTGGGCCTTAAAGAGTTGAAGACTTGGATATTTTGGACTTGTGAAGATGGGTCATAAACTTCTATTTATGGGCTTGGAGCATCCATTTTTGTAGCTAAATGATGATTGGTTGGTTTAAATCACATGGATATGGAGGGGACCAAAGCAATCTTTGGTAGTGGAAGGGTGGAGTGGAGGAATGAAGGACCAATAGCATTACAACAACATTTGTGCGGGTGGAATTTTCGTCGCGCGAGTACCCGTGCAACTTCCCAGTTTGGGCATTTTGGTCATTTGGCACACCATAACCTTGGGGGATCAGATCTAGCAGCCATACTCTCGATTTTCCACCATTGGAGACCTGCAAGAGGCGATTTTGGAGCTAGAAACCCATTTCCTTTCATCTTTCCAAGTCTTAGGTAGTTTTTTTTATGCAATTAGACTTTTGTGATTGTTGTTCTATTGCCATGAGTGGCTAAACTCTCTATTTTGGTTAACTTTGGCTAAAAACCCTTGAATGTTTGTGGGTTTTTGAAGGATTCATGTTTGATTATCAATTATCTCATGTTTATGATTCTAGTTCATATTTCTTATGCTTGTTTGATACTTTGATCATGAGCTTGGTACTTGAATGAGCAATTGTTGGTTTATTTCTTTGGTTTTGCATTGAATCATTGAATTTACTTAGAACAAGAGCTTTATGATGGTAGAAATCATCTCTAGCTTATGAATCATAGCTCCTTTATGGGTGTGTAAGCATTGACATCCTCTAGGAATTGAAGATTCCTTCATTCTTAAGGCTAATTGACTTCTTGGGTTCAATTGCTTCAATAGACCCTTGATCTTGATTAAGAAGATGTGTTGTGGGATTCCCCAGCCTCCATACTACCTATGAGGAATCTTGGCATATCATGCTTCATGATTGCTATAACTAATTTGGGATGAATGATAAGCTTTGTATTGAATCCTAATGATAAACACACAAATGTTCATTGTGTTGAATTGCCTTAGTTAACCAATTGTTCCCAACATTTGAGCATCTCACTATCTTTCTTAATTGCAAGCTTTTTAGTTATTCAAGTCTTTTAGTTTTCAAGCAATCACAACACCCCCCTTTTAGCTTAATTGTAGTTAGTTAGTTTATTTGCACTAGTTCTATTGGATTGCATTGGTGATTGAATACAACCATTTCCCCGAGGATCGATACCCCTTTTTACCATTATATTACGTTTTATTTGCAAACAAAGGGTGTAATTTGCTTGGTGGACTTGACATCCCACCAAGTTTTGTAGCCTCCATCACTCCCCTCACCTACTCTCGAAACCCTAATCAACCTTGTGGAGTATTGAGCTAGTTTCTTGCCTTTGTGAGTGATTTGAAGCTTGGAGAAGGAAGGAGACTCTTAGTGGTGCAAGAAGGAGCGATAGATCCAGAGTTGGTGTGGTATTTCAGATCATTTGAAGGTATAAAGCTTATACCTTGACTGTTAATCATCTAGATCCCCTTTCTAGCTTGTATTTTGCCACTTATGGGCCATTTCCAAGGTTAATACGGGTATTAAACCCTTGAGGATGTGTTGGACTTCAGATTTGGGCACTCTTGAGCTTTAGAAGCTTAGAGTTGCTAGATTTATCTAGCTATGGCTCCATTTCATGTCCTAGACCTTCATTTTAGCTTGGATTAAGACTTTTAGCTTCATAGTACCTTGCATGCACGTAAAGTTAGCAACTTTACGTGTAATATTAGCCTTAAGAGTCCAGATCTATGAGTTGGAAGCAATGAAATGGACTGTAATCGACATAATTAAGATGTTACAAAGAGGACTCGGCGAGTCGGTTCATGGACTCGGTGAGTCGGGTCGCAAACCCAAATCCCTTCGAGATAAGTCATACCAGTGAGTTGAGTTGGTGAAGGACTCAGCCAGTTTGGGTCCATAATGGTCATGAAGATCATAGTACTCGACGAGTTCAAGGAGGAACTCGGCGAGTCCAGGGCAATCTCCTTAGTTATGAAGGTGAACTCGACGAGTTGTTCATACAACTCGGCGAGACGGTTGAGGATGGTCCCGATTGAATGGTTGAAGGAGAACCCGTCGAGTTCTTGCTAGACTCGACGAGTTAAGTCGGGGGTTGTGATGGATCGGAGGAACATGGACTCAACGAGTTGGTAGAACAACTCGGCGAGTCAAGTCAACTGGAAGTTGACTTTGACCGATGACTTTGACCAAGTTTAACCAGGGTTGAATTTTGGATTATTGTGGTCTAAATGTTGTTTTGGGTATTGATAGTTTGGGAAGCCGAATGGTCAGAGGTTCAGAAGTGTCGGTTAGCAGTCAGAAGTTCTTCAGCAGTGCGAGGTGAGTCTCTTCACTGTGTGCATGGGTCTACGGCCACAATGCCGACCCATTATGTTTATGCTTATGGTTATGTATAGTAGGAAGACCCGGGGGTTAGCCCTAGGCACTTATTGTGATATGTTTGGATTTAGATCCGTTACCGGGGTTAGCCCGATGCAGTTTATATATTCCAGATTTCGGTCTGATGCCGGGTGGTACCCGAGGCAGTAGAGTATGTGTAGTTATACTTGTTGTCTTTGTGATACTTGTATGTGCCTTTTAGGGAGGTGAGTCGGGCGAAGTCCCGTGTCTCATCACTAGCCGAGTATGGACGAGGTTCTGTATCTCATTAGTAGCGGAGCAGGGGCGAGGCCCGAGTTGGTAGGGAGGTGATTGTGGGCGGGGGCCCGTATCTCACTATCAGCAGGAGCATGGACGGGGTTCCATGGCTCATCAGTAACTGGACAGGGGCGAGGCCCAGGTTAGGCGAGGCCTTAGATCAGCAGTACAGTAGAGTATGCTTAGCTTTATGATATGTGTTATGTTATATGTTTGTATTTGTTAGTAGGGGCGAGGCCCAGAGACAGGCGGGGCCTAAGGGAACAAATTTGTATATCGAGCGGGGCTCGATGCCAGGCGGGGCCCGATGCCGGAGTGAGTCCAATGCCGGGACTAGTCCCGAAGCAGCGGGGGGGGGGGGGGGGGGCAGTATGTGGTTATGTGTATGGTATGTGGTACTATGGGGAACTCACTAAGCTTCGTGCTTACGGTTTTCAGTTTTGGTTTTAGGTACTTCCGGTAGCAGAGGGAAGAGCTCGGGATGATCGCATTGCACACACCAGGAAGTTTCAGCCTGGGATGTTTACTCTGAAATGATACTCTGATATAAGATAATGACTTATGATTTTGGATGATTGATTTTATGATTATGGTTTAATTATTAGTTTAAAAATGAAATTTTTGGTCATGATTTTTGGGATGTTTCAAGACAACTCCTTGATTCTCAAGGGCCATTAACCAAGAAGAATCCAAGGGATGTCACGGAGTTAGTTGAAGAATTCGCAAGACACTCTCGTGAGTACCACAACCTAAGACGAGATGGAGCAAAAGGCAGTGCGGGTGCACATTCTGAAGAAATGGCTGCTATGATGGCGATGCTCAATACTATGGACCGGAGATTGACCCAAATGGACCAATCAATTCATGCAGTAAGAGTTGGATGTGAAAGGTGTAATGGTCCACACTTGACCAAGGATTGCAGCTTAGACGATAACGGGTACAAAAAGGCTCAAGTTTGCTACTCGAGTGGGGATAAGTATGATGACGACTGG
Source organism: Lactuca virosa (assembly GCF_052849685.1). Taxonomy (NCBI): domain Eukaryota; kingdom Viridiplantae; phylum Streptophyta; class Magnoliopsida; order Asterales; family Asteraceae; genus Lactuca; species Lactuca virosa. The sequence continues at coordinate 58,094,204 of NC_136431.1, forward strand.
AGAAAACCAAAGAAAGAGTGGCTGCCATATGATGAATACAAGAGGCAAAAGGAAGAAAAATATAAGCAGACAGGCCGAGGCATCTACCAAAAAGAGCAACTACCAGCCGAAAAGAAAGTAGACTTGGAATACATTTTGACCAAATTTATGGAAGCTTCCGAGAAAAGGCATGATGACACCGATGCAGTGCTAAAGGAACACATGAAAATGATGAAGGAACAGCACACAATGATGATTGACCAGTAAGCCTCTTTAAGAAATCATCAAGCATCGATCCATAATTTAGAAGTCCAAGTTAGTCAATTAACTACTTTGGCGAGTAACAATTTATCCTCACAATTTCCCGAAAAGAATGCTCAATCCCATGTAATGATGATTGATACTGAAGAAGAGGCCATCTCTGAGTTCCTAGAAGCACTGGAAGTGGAACCAAAGCCATCTGGACCAAGGCCAAAGAAGTCGAAGCATGAAAATGAGAATGTTGCTGAACTACCGAATTCACATCGTGAACCTCCTCTGTTCATGACGTGGCCTCGATCTGAACAACAAAATTCAGAATCTGTCTCGGTTTACCGACCGCCTTTGCCATTTCCGTCTCGAGCATATCTCAGTCCATTGGAAAGGGAACATCTGGAGTTTATTCAGCAAATAAAGGGTATTCCTATTAATACCCCTTTTATCGATTCACTTTCAAGAATTCCAGAATACAAAAAGTTCCTACAAGATCTTATAGACACTCGTCAACAATTAAAGAAGAACTCTAAAGTTGTTCTTAGTGACCAAAGTTCAAGAGTGGTATTGGGAGACATACCTAAGAAGATGAGAGATCCAGGACGCCTCACTCTTCCATGTGAGTTTGGAAATAACTTGAAGACTTATGCTTTAGCTGATTTTGGGGCTAGCATAAATTTGATGCCATATTCATTTTATCAAAAACTAAATATTTAGAAAATGAAGGCAACAAGGATGACCATCCACATGGCTAATCGTTCGGTTACTCATCCAAGGGGTATTGTGGAAGACATCCTAGTTAAAATTGGGAAATTCGTTTTTCCAGTTGACTTTGTGGTTATGGATATGAAGGAGGATGTTAATGTCCCAATTATTCTTGGTCGCCCTTTGCTGAATACTGCTAGAGCTTTAGTTGATGTTCGTGAATCCAAGCTTACATTGAGGGTTGGTGATGATGAGGAGACTTTTGGAATACAAGATGGTTTTCAAGGAGAAGATGTAAAAGGTGAGGTGTTCAATATGGATGAAGATAATGATCTTGAAGAATTGGAGAAGCTCATGGAGGAAGAAATCAAAACAATTCATCAAGTCAAGCGCACCAAACCAAGAGCATCCGTCCCGTTTTTAGTTGAAGTCATTGCCTACACGAATCCAACTTCTTGGGTAAGTAAGGAAAGTGATGAAATATTGAGTGATGATGACAAAGACGAGGTAACTTCCAAGGAGACAAGTCCAATGGTGAAGGAGGAAAAGATTCCTATGGAGTTGAAGAATAAAGAGAACTTGGAGAATAAAGGGACCAAAAGGAAACTTGACATAGACGAGACAAAGGCTAAAAAGGAAAATTCGAAAAAGGCTTACATTCGACGTGTTCAAGCATACAAAAGGCGATAGATGGAGCAGAAAATCCAGCTGGTGATGGACTCATCTGAAGATTCAACGTAGCGAGGCACGGAGTCCGGCTCATGACTCGATCAAAAAGAAGCGCTTCTCGGGAGGCAACCTGAGTTTGGTTTGGATTTTCTTTTCTTTTTAGTTTTTGCATTTTTAGTTTAGGAAAGTGATCAATTCGTCATCCAAAAAAACTTTTAATTGGAAAAAAATTAGCTGTGGGGTACTTTTGAATTAAGAGGAAAACAATTAAAATAAACAAATACAATTTATTAAATTAATATTTGGTCCAGACCATAAATCACGTCGTGAGCATAAGCTTCACGTCGTGAATTCGAAAGATAAACGGGGGTTCCATAGTTTAGCCCAGTTTTGAAGCCCAATAAGTTTGATTGTAGTGGACCAGATTTTTATTAAGCCCAGCAAGCAAATCACGACGTGATTTAGCCAGTCACGTCGTGACCATTAAAAATACGGAGGGGGGGGGGACCAGTTACATAAACACTTTGACCCACTCCCCATTTGTTTACTCTACTTTGTCGCACGAAGTGAAGAAGCCCCACAACCGATTTTCCCCATTTTTCTTCCAAATTTCTTGAATCTTTTGTCTCTTAACTTCATTTGGTAAGTGATTCATCCCTCAATTGTTGCTATTGCTTATAATTTGTGCATTTTAAGAGTTAGTGTTTATTTAGAAATTCAAAAGCCCAAATTGGTTGAATTAGTTGATGTTTTCAGGATGCATGGCCTTAGATTAGTAGAATAAACATACGCCAAGTATCATACATGTCGGATTTAGACTGTAACATGGCCGATCTAGAGTCACGTCCCGACTGCAGTTCACGACGTGAAACTCCAGTTCACGTCGTGAATCCTGGACGTCCAGTATTTTTTTTCGTTTTTAATTAAATATTTTGGGTGTTTTGTTTTGTTTTGCTTGTTTTTGGTCATTACAGAAACATGGCTCCTAGAAGGGCAGTCCAGCAAGAGAATAACCCGATTGATGTGGCTAGCATTCACCCGTTGTATCGTTTTCCAAGAAACATTTCTCGGGCATTGTTGACCACATACGAAAACCGTTTGGGATGGCTTTATAACCGCGAGTTTACACTAGCACCCATTGTGGATTGGGGATGGCTACGAGGTGTGGGCATGGTTGTGGAATTGGAGCGTTATTGGACAAAGGTGTACGAGGGGGTTGATTTTTCTTTTACATGCCATGGGTGGAGGAATTTGTTTGCAATTCAAGAACCCGTTTATCGAGAATTATCGGTGGAGTTTATCTCTACCGTAAGCTTTGAAGAACGGACTGTGGATTTTGACTATAACCGGGCACTTGTTTTCCGGTTAGGTGGGGTATATCGAGAATGTAGTCTTCGGGAGTTTGCTTGGCGCATGGGCCTATATACGGAAGTAGAGACACAATCTCCATTCTTTGTGCCTTTTTTACTTGGGTCTGTTCGGGATTTTACACTTGGTACTTTCGATGTCCAATTTTGGAGGACTATTTCAAATCATAATTATGATCCTCGTGATTCTAGTGAATCACAGATTCAGAATCCCGTGTATCGTTTTCTTCATCGTCTTGTCACCTTTTCAATCAACCACAAGCACCATGGTGATAAGGTGTCCATTCAGAATTTGTTCTTTTTGTGGAGTATTATTACTCCTGGGGTTTGTTGCGACCTTCCTTACATGCTTGCTCGATTTATGGGGAAGAAAGCGACTAATTCTAGGCCCGGGAGTCCGATTACGGGTGGACATTTAGTCACCCGCCTTGCCCGGTCGTACAATATTTTGACTCCTAATTTTATTCGGAATCTTACTCGCTTTCCGGATAATGATTTGACGATTCAGGTTTTGGGTATTATGAGGGTGGTGGTGAATGTTGGGGGCGGTTATGTGATACCCCCGGAGGATGTTGAGCAACAAATGGAGCAACCCGAGCAACAACCTCCGCCAAGGCCCAGAAGGCGTAATGTTAGAGCCCGGGGAGACGTGGAGAGAGAACGTCAAGCATCACTACAATATGAGGATGGAGTACCCACCGACCCGTTTCAAAGTCGGGTTGGTTATTATTTGGATAATCTTCGCGGTGGAATGACATATAACACCCAACTTCTTGAAACCATGTTTTCTCACATGAGTGTGGTTCGACCACCTTCCGTGCCACCGCAATGCCCGTACATACCTACATGGGAGGAGCTTTGGATACCGAGGGGAGATGGAGAAGGACCGAGTGGAGCTCAAGGACGTGAAGATGATGATTGATCTCTTTATTTTGGTTTTTATTTGGTTTTTAGTTTTTATTCGTTTTTGTTTGTTTTTAAACTTGTTGTGGTTTGTAAGACTTGTTAAACTATTATGTTCCTTTTATTTGTCCTTTGGTTGGTTTATTTCAGATTTCCAATGGAGCCTCGGTAAGGAAGGTCGAGTCAAAAGCGTTTATGTCACACCCCGATCCTTGTCGGAATCGATCGAGGCGTGATATATTGTTCAAAGTCTCATGACAACTATGTTATAATATGATTAGATTCAATTAAGTACTAAGTATGCAAACAAGATCCACAACATACAAATACAAATCCAAATATGAACAACATTTATTACATCAAATTTAAATAGTCTTGTGGATTTCTAAGGCACAACCTATTTTTCATCAACTTCATTCTTCAAATCTGCATCATGGGTAAAAACAGGTCAACTACGAGAGTTGGTGAGTAATCTAATTTTAATAGAGAAAATTGTGAAGTTGAAACCTTTATAATTGGAAATTTGTTTTCTTTTGAAGTCGGCAAACAATTGTATTTGAGATAACGGTTTATAAATCAAAAATTGATTAACAAATGATAACAACAACAATAAGTCCTCACCCTATATATACATATGTATATATATAAATATATATAGGATGGAGCATCTAATCATCATACACACTCAACCACGTGCGATCAATCACCTTAGCGTCCCAAGGCGGGGTGGTCAACCCAATAGCGCTATTATTGTCCATAACGTACCTCAAGAATACGGGCATAGTCATGGAGATTAGACTAAAAATGGTAATGCACTACAAGTACATGTAGCGTAAACAAACAATAGTTATACAATTAATGACTCACGTATAAATGTCCAAACAATGTCTCAATTGTGATAAAACAATAAAATGAAGTTGGAACATATTAGAACCGCATGATACACCCCAAAAGTATTGAAAATTATAAAATATGGGGTAGATTACTCACATTAGTCCCAAAACGAAATGCGTGTGTCGTACGATAGACGATTCGGGTCAAAATGACGTAGAACCTAATATAATTAATAGTTTTGGTTTAGGAACTGCTAAACGAGAATGGAGTATTAATACAAATAATTAGACACATATTCTTATATTAGATGAATTAACAATAATTCATTTTGATTATAATATTAAGGTATTTATTTGTTAAATGAATTACTTACTTTGCATAATTAATTTATATTTTCAATTTAGGTCAGATTTTAATAATTTCTTATTAAAATAATAACTTGCCCAATTATAATTATTTACAGATTTTAACAATTATTTATATGAAATAATCATTAAAATGCATTTTTACATGCTTAAATACTTAGGAAAATAGTTTTAAATAGTAAAAAGTATTGAAAAATTATGAAATTATTAGGAAATCATTATTTCATACAATATGAATTATTGTAAAATTTGTATATTTTTCTGAACTGTTTTAGTATTTATTTAATATTTTAATGATTAAACAACACAAAATTCGGGAAAAATAGTAAATGATTCTCAAAAAATCTATAAAATTAACCATAGTTTTATAACATGATGTAGAGCTCAGTGTATAAGTTTCAGATATTTGTGACTATGGGAATGATTTTTTATATATTTCACTATTAATTAATCAATAAAATCATAAATAATAGTAAAAAGTAATATAAATGCATGAAACTTCATATATCATGTTTAATCAGTATACAGGTCATCCCAGAATTTTCTTAGAATTTATTGAATGCAAAAAGTATTTTATGTGAATTATTGCCCTACTTTATTTCAATAATTATAGTAATTCAATAAAAATAAATTATTTTCTGAAAATGTCCAGAACTTCTTATTTTATTGATGGGATTCTGAGAAAAATTAGGTTTATGCATAAAATGAGTTTTAGATATTTTGGTGGATTTAATTTGTTTCTTGTATGAATATGAAACTTTTAACAACATACCTTGATGAATGCTTCAAGAGGGATGAAGATTTGAGTATAATAGATTGTTCTTGGATGGAATATGAGTATTCTTGGAGGAAATTTCGAGATTGAGAGTGAGAGAAAGAATAGAGAAGGTTTAAGTGGTGAAGAGAATAATGTGTTGGGAGAAAAAGGAAAGGAAAGTGGATGGGAGGTGTGAGTGGGAGACCATGGGAATAATCTTTTTTGCTTTTGGTGGTCTTCATAATTTCCCACTAACACAAGCATCTTTTACATAATTAATATAAGAGTTTTATAAAATTTAATGTAAAGTTTATAAAAATAGAGTTTTATAAAATTTAATGTAAAGTTTATAAAAATGGAGTTTTATAAAAGATGAGTTATTATTTGATTATAACAATCTACTTTGATTTGAAGTTTAATTATAGCATTCAAGTTTGATTCTTTTAAATTTAATTAGAGCATTATACTTTGATTTGTTTTTAATATGGTATCATAATTAAATTTGATTATAGTTATAACGTTGTACTATACTATGTTGCTATTAACGTCAATTTATATCGTAGTGTATGAGTTTCGATCCTATTAGCGTCAAGTAATCTTGAGTAGGGTTTGAATGAGATTGCGAGAGGTTTCGTTTGTGATCTTTTTGAGTGTCCGGCTTCGCAACGCAAGGTCCATAGACCCCGTTAAGCCATGATTTAGTGTCCTACACAATCCCGATGATTGTGCAATAGTGTTTTATCGCTTTGGTTCATTGTTTAGCACTGTTAAGGAAAATCAAACACATGAACTTTCCAAATGATGTTTTCTCATTAAAATAGCGAATTGTACAGTGATTACATAACGTAAACCCTATCATACAAGGGTTAATGGAGTTGACCGGTTTGACTAGTTGACTTTGTTTGACTTTGACTTGACCGAAATTTGATGGTTGTCACAGTTTACGTCTAGCCAAGAGTCGGGTTAGACTCTAGAGTCACAAGTCGAGACCCACAATTGGAAATAAGTGTGGGGTGCGTCAAAAAGAGAGGATCGAGTCTGAAAGGGTCTTTAGAATACTGAATGAGAAGAGTCTTAACAAATTAAGACATTAGTTAAAATTCCAAAGTGAATGAAGACGTGGGAAGTTTTATTTTTCTGGGTGCTCAGTTTTCACGACGTGGTTATCATTTCACATCGTGAACCGGTATTGTGGATATATACAGTACACGTTGTTATGCGAAACCACGACGTGGCTATTCTACCCACGACATGATTTCCAATTTTTCAAAGAATTAAAATCTATTGATGCATTTTACTTTTTGGCTTGCCATGGTTCTTCTTGGGATCATTATGCAGACAATTATGGCTCGTTTTCTTTACCGTACAATGTGGCGTATGCTTTCCCACGTTATTAGTTACACCTTGGAGATTTACACCACTTTTATTGAAGATCAAAGTTTCAATTAGTTGCTTGTTGGCTCATTCACATATTTCGCGAGTTCAAGGTCCAAGTTCCGATTTAGAAGAAGTCCATATTCGAGATGTACATTTCATCCACACGATTGGAGTTCGATCTTGCCACTATCCCAGGGGAGTCTATTCCTTTTTCTCCCTTTTATTGCTTTTATTTAGTTTATGCATACAATGAGGGCATTGTATGTAATAAGTGTGGGGTAGGAAGTCGAAAAAGTAATTGCTTAGATTGCTAAAAGTAAATTGCTAGAATTTAGTAGAATTAAAAATTTGGATATATATTTGAAATAATAATCTAAATAAAAATTCTAGTAATAATGATAATCTAAAAACTTAAGTTGCGAGTGTTGTGTGGGATGATCCGATGAGGGCTCAAATGTTTAGTTGAGCCAATATACGTTATAGTGCATTTGTAGCCTCCTTTATTCTAGTGAAATCATGGGACAAAAACACAACCTCGCTTAGTTTGAGGGATGAAATATGTTTAGCAGTCTGTACTTGAAATGTATCCAGGAAAACTAATACCTTATCCAATAAAGGTTGAAGTTAAGCGCCCCTGCTTAAGCATGTAGGTTTTGAGTGGAAAAAGTGAGATATTTATAAAAAAAAAGAGAGAGAAATTACCAAAAAGTTAAAAAGTTGAAGAATTTTTGGAGCTATAGAAGTATCAAAGTTTGAAGATCAAAGATCAAAAATTCTAAAGAAAAAATCAAAAGTTGAAGATACCAAAAATCACACAAAAATGTGATGAATTCAAAGTACAAATTGAAGATCAAATGTCAAAGAAAGAAGAATTCAAGAGCTCCATTGTGGTATCTTAAAGTTGTAATTCTCTAGTTTATGTATGTTTGGGTGGCTTTACAAAAATACCTTGAGGTTAAAAAGATTTTCTGCGGATGGATTCGGAGGGATGCATAAAATGAGCATTGTTCAAAAGAAGTGGGCGAGTGTTTATGAGGATTGTGAGTATTTAGAATTGAGGGGGGTTACTTAGGAAACATTTTAGACACAAATGCACGCGTTGAGGTCTTGGCATAATGGCTGAGTTTGAGTTGGATCGTTCTATGTGATGTTGGTGATGAAGGTTTAATTTTAAAATAATTAGATTTGCTTGAGGGCAAGCAAAGCATAAGTGTGGGGTATTTTGATATTGTCATATTTATACATATTTTTAGGCAATATTTATTTACATTTTTATTGATATTTTGGTTATTTGCATGGAATTATGGTACTTATAAGGATAAATTGTTATTTGCAGCCAAAGTAGAGCATTTTCGAAGAAAGGGACCAGAATTGACAATACTTGGAACATTGGAGACTTGGAGTACAAAAGTTGAAGAAATTCACGGATTTAACCGGTGTCACGACGTGAACCATAAGCCCACGACGTGGCATGAATATTCCAGAGGATAAGTACGCGTGAAGCAAGAATCCTTGCCCGATACGGATAACTCTCAATTCACGACGTGAAGCTTCCTGTCACGACGTGAATCACGACTTTTGGGAAAAGTATATAAACTCTTGGCCATTACGATTTTAAAAACTTTTGGCTGATACAAGGCAGACCTAGAGACGATTTGGAGAAGAAAATAAGTTCTGGAAAAGGGTTTTATCACCTAAGGAGAGAAAAGTTCATCAATAGTTTATTTGTTTGGTACATTCATGATGACTTCTTTTATGTTTTGTTTTAGTTTGCTAGTTGCTATGAGCAGCTGAATCTAGCTACTCTTGTTTAGCTAGATGAAGCTTATAACTTATGGTTTAGCTTATTGATAATGGATTTGCTTAGTTGGTAATTTGCTTGTGTTTGATTATTATTACCTAGCATGTTAATATTTGTTTCTTTAGTTGCTTGAATTCATGTTCTGTGTAGCTTAGTGATTATTAAATTACATGAACTTGAAACCTAGTGATTTAGTGAACATTAAACTGCTAGAGCTAGGATCGACCAAAATCTTAGATAGTAATTGAAGTGAATAAATTTAGCTGTGCTAGAGAACATAAATTATGACCATAATTGTGTTTGCCTAATCTTACATAGTAAATTCATAATCTGCAACTTATTCTGTGTTTGATTGTGTGTGACCGTACATAGTTTTACATGAATTAGTTGAATATTAGTAAATTTAGACTTAAAGTACTAATACAATAACAACCAACTTGATAATCCATAATTGTTAGCTAACCATAAAGAAGAAGTGGATTCGAACTTAACAAGAGTGTTTTTAATTATTGATTGAATTTGAGTTAAGTTCATCTGATCTTGCAAAATCAGATAAAAACCCATCCTTTGTTAGTAATTAGGTTAATTTAGTAGTAGATAAATTAATAAGTCAAAACCGTTCCCTGTGATCGACACCCGACTTACCCAACTATTCTATAATTTTGACTAGGTACACTGCCTAGGTGCAATTTAGTTAGTAAGGTAGTTAAGTTATAAATATTAAAATTAGGTGTAGCTAATTGCACACATCAGATTTCACTGGAGAACTATTGCTCTAACCCTGACCAAATATCCTCTAAATAATACTCCTGCACCGATCCCGACAAAGATCCGGAATGATAACGGTACATGCGGAACCCACTTCGCAAGATACATCCCTCTGTAGGTTCATCAAGGAACTTTCGGCATGCAAAATGGCATATAACAATCCTTGATAACCCAGACAATAGCAGAGAACCGACCCGAGATCTGACTTATCCAAACTCACTCACAATTCCAAAGCGATGCAGATTCTCGACATCCACCTAGTAGCAGTAGAAGATGACATACCCGCCACATCTGAAGGGATTTTGATCACCTTCTCTAGAGATACTCAACCCTCCTGAGATCATGGTGCAAAACCCCCCTTCCGATCTTGATGAAAGGAACTGACAATAAGACCCTCCTTCCTGAAGGACTCTAAGGATTCACAGGCTTTGAGCTTCAGATGAGCCCCTAACTGCCCAGGAGAAAAATCTGTACTATGTACCGAGAGAACACTGAACACCCTGAACCAGCTGAAGGGAGACGATTTTACACTAACCACTAGTAATTCATGGTATGCAATTGGCATATGACGATATTTGATGATTTAGCCCAACAGGATCAAAGAAATAAACCAAGGATACACTTACTCATCCTGCTACAGTATCCCAAACCACAACACAATTCCCACAACAATGTGCAGATAAAACTGAAAGAAGGCAAGGTTACATACCCGCAACATCGCCTGCTGGAGTTCTGACTTCTCCTGTCTGACACTGCAGGGCCTGACTCCTTCTGCTGACATGACCAACCCCGCTACACTTGTAGCAGCCTAAACCCCTGGAATGTCAAACTCCCTTGTGTACTTTCCCGCACATGTTGCACCGACTCCGGCCCTGCTGGCCTTCCACCCGATGATGAGAAGTCTTGGGTATCTACCCGGGAACCTCTACTATATGCACCTGGCACGACCCTTTCTTCTCAAAGTGCTCTAAATCGATATCGCATCCTCAGACTTTGGAAGTCATATCCTCCAGGGTCTGACACCCTGTCACGCTTACTAGCTCACTTGCCAATGGTTGAGCTGCAACAGTTGGAACTTACTCTGCCCCCAAACCGGGTCACCAACTCCTCCCCGAAGCTTCTCAGATTCTCCAAGACTCTAACCGATTCGAGTATGGATCCTGTGCTTTCAGTAGTACGGTCCGAATACTAACTTCCACACATATCCATACTTTCCTCGGCAGTCCTCCCGAATCCTCCAAGTCACTTCCTCAAACTAATACATCCAACTCTCACTAAACCTCACTACTAACCCACTGAAACATATCCTAGGCTTTCCTAGGTTCCTGAACCCACCCAGTCCTCAGCTGCTGAAAGATTCCCAGTAATGTCAACTAGCTACCTCATGAATATAGCCACATGCAACAGAGATCATATAATCCTTCAAGTAAAAGACCCATCCCTAGAACGGTTGGACTCAAACAAGAGTTGCGCAATAGGGTCAAGTCCATCACTCTGAGATTGTCCGGCCTGTGTCGCATGTGACTTAGAATATTCACTTAGTAGCTAACTCACGTCACTAAGAGTCCCAAAAAGCACAAAGCAAACAACATTCAGACAATGGAAAATCTAACCATCATACTCCAATCAACCATTCTATCCTCTAATCAGGAATCTATACTAGCATGTAATTTGAAGGCTCATACAATCAGGCATAACCTAAACAGGCTATCCTATCACTGACTGATCAGTATTAGCATGCAGATCTACAAGCACATACAGTAGGAATATAAGGCATCCTTCCTAGATCCTTAGCCCTAATCTAGCATTCAGTTCTCATAAACATATCATATCATAACATAACATGTACGGGTATCTTGGGGAAAACTTACTTGAGCTCGACTGATTGCACGCATCACACACCTTGTTCTTTTTAAAGTTCTTGTCTCTTTTCAAATTCTTTTCAAAGTTCTTTTTATAAAAAATGACTTTTGTTTTGAAAATTTTCATACCAAGTCCTCAGTTTGAGTCCAGACACAACCGAGAATGTGTCCGAATCCCTCAAACCAAGGCTCTGATACCAACTTGTAACATCCCAAAATTTAAGACCAAAAATTTCATTTTTAATTAAATTATTATAAAACCAACATTATAAAAACATCCATAATAACATCACATGTCAAGACCAAAGTGTCAATAATCAAAACATGTTATCATAAAATAATATTAGAGTGTAATCCCAAATATCTCATGTGCGGAAAATCATAGTGTGATGCGCTGCGATCGAGCCGACTCCTTTCCTTTGAAAACGAAGTACCTGAAACCAAAACTGAAAACCGTAAGCACGAAGCTTAGTGAGTTCCCCCGTCATACCACCTACCATACAATAACATTCTGCCAGACATATCTGGGTGCCCGACCTACCCCTTCGGTCTCTTTCAACTGGTAACTGCCTAGCATATCTGGGTGCTGGCCTACCCCTTCGGTATCTTTCAACCGGTAACTGCCTAGCATATCTGGGTGTTGGCCTACCCCTTCGGTATCTTTCAACCGGTATCCGGGGACTGTTTCACCCCTACCACTACCATATAATAACATAGCATAACATACATAAATATACTGTCAGGCATATCTGGGTGCCCGACCTACCCCTTCGGTATCTTTCAACCGGTAACCGAGGACTATTTCACCCCTACCACTACCACATAATAACATAATATACTAACACATAAACATAGAAGATAGTGGCATACCAGGCAATTATCACAAATACAATCATCTAACAAACATCTCCTACTAGTGGGCCGGCATTGTGGCCTTAGACCCACTTCTACTGGAAGGTAACTCACCTCGCACTGCTGAAGTCCCGCAGAAGAAAACCCAGACTGTTGTTTGATAGATTCCCGAACTGTCAACATCGAAACAATACCCAATGAATAATTGGGTTCCAATACATATCCATAGGTCCATGCTTGGGGTAAAAGACTACTTTACCCCCATCTTAGCTTGATTCAAACTCAAGGCCCAATCCAAAGGCCCAAAAGTCAAACTTATAAATCAAAGCCCAACACATGGCCCAATTTTCTAAATTGGGCCCAAACCTTTACATGGTCTTATTCTAAGGCCCAACCCTTTAGTCCAGTCCAAACATTTGGCATTTCTAATGGCCCAATATCTCATAATCATAAAGACCCAATTATGGCCATCTATGGCCCAATTTTCCAAATTGGGCCTAAACCCCTTACATGGGCCTTACCCTAAAGCACATCAAATTATTCTAGTCCATATGCTTGTTCTTGGATGGCCCATTATTAGCCCAATCACCAAAGCCCAATAGAAAGGCCCAACTTAAGGCCCAAGTAAGATTAGGGTTTCACATAAAATGACAATTAGGGTTAAGTGTTTCTCACTTAAGCCACTAAGGACTTAATCCATTAAGTCCATCAATCTATTGGGTCAATCATGTAGTGTGGTCGAGTCTAATTCACAATTACATTCCAATGGCCCAAAATGCTGGTCCCGATAAGTCCAACCCAATAATTCCAAAATTAGGGTTTTCTAAACCCTAATTAGGGTTTTCAATCCAATCACAACCCAATAGGCCCAAAACTAAGTATTTGGATCAATTAGGGTTTCATTAGGTCCACTAGGGTTTCATTAGGCGGGTACCACCCAATACCACCTCGGGTAGTGGTGGTCAACGGCGGCTCACAGCGTCGGCCACCACCTCACGGTGGTGGTTATGGGTTTCCTTTATTATACTATTCACTAATTATAATTTACAATGTTTTAACCCAAAAATAGACACACACACTAATAGATAAACACACACACAACCACCCTTGTGGTGGCCGATGGTGGTAGATGGTGGCAGCCACCACCTCACGGTGGTGGCGGTGGGTTTTCTGGCCATACATTGCATAAACGAATCCAAAAACACACTCATTCAAGGGTATACTCACACAGCCACCACCTCACGCTGGCTTGTGGTGGCAGAAAGCGATTTCAGGGCAACAACCACCATGGCCGGCTGCCATAGTGGGTTTTTTCTCTCGATCTTTGGCCAAGCAATCACGCACACACAACAACAAAATCAACTACATCACATGCTAAATTCGCACAAACCACCCAACTGGTGACGTGCAACGGTCGGAGGTCGGCAACGGAAAGGAACAGCCGTTGGGGCAGCGGTGGTGACGCAGCAACACGATTGGCAGTACCAGTAGCGGCTACAATTGGCGTTATCAGCGACGGATGGAGTTGGAAGGTGGCACTGACGTAGCAACGACAGAATGCAGCGGAGGGAAGAAAGCCATTTGCGGCACTGCAACAGTGGAACGGTGGGCGTCTTCAACCGATGGTGGCGGCTCCTCACAGTTCGCTTACGTCTCTGAAAACCACGTCACGATGGCGCTCATCGGCGAGGCAGCAGGCGACGGCCTTGCCGTCGCGGCAAAGGAAGATACGACAGCAGTGCTTGTGACCTTGACAGTGGAGAGGGGTGGCGGCGCCGGAGGTGGTTGAAGGGAGAGTGGCGGCCGGTGGTGATAATTAGGGTTAGGGTTTGAGGCAATGGAACATTTATATACCCGTGTCCCAACAAACTTCATTCCATAATGGCAGGAATGGTCCCTCTCCATCAAAATCTTTTCGAAACAGCTCCCATATTTACCCATTACACCCCTGCTCCTGTAATTCCTTTCATTTTAAGTCCAACAGTTACCAAACAGCCCCTAAGTCTCCAAAATCTCTTCAAATTAAGTCCCAATAATTTACCAAGTAGTCCTTGCCTTCATAAATATTTACGAAACCAATCCGAAACTTACACTTTTGACACCCGACTTCTAAAATCGTGACTGTTAGCTCCTCGATAACACGCCTTGCTATACAATTATTGATTTTAGGGCTACTATTCGTTCATTAATTTGTTTATTTATTTATTAAATAAATAGGGTGTTACACAAATCTTTTGTTGTGTATGCGGATTTGCAATCATGGTGTTTGCATTATGTGGATAAGGATTTTTTGGGGATGGTGGTTGTGTGAGAGGCAAGTGAAACTCGGGGGGTTGAATGGAGTCCCGGAGAAGCTTTCAGATGTTTGTTATTCATGGTGAGTGCTTTCGAGTTTGATTATGATTGATAGAGTTGATTGGTTGATGTTTTTGATTGGTTGATGTTTTTGGAGTGTCAGGATTTTGAGAATGGTGGATTTCAGATAGGTCGGATGATGCGGTTGATTTTTTCATACATATTTTGGTGTTGCGGGGCTTTCGCTTCTTGAGTACCCGGGATTGAAGGCAATTGATCAGACTTATGCATTGTCGGTTGATGTTATAAATATGATTTTTCTTGAGTGATATATTATTTTTTGTAATACTTTGCTTTTGATAGATGATATTTCTATTATTAATGCTAGTAACAAGAATTATGGGTCAGTTTGGTTGTATGTAACTGTCACACCCCGAAACCGATGGCGGAAACGTTCCGGGGCGGAGGACGTCATGTGTAGCATCACAACCAATGAATAATAGCAATCATAGCAACACAACCAGTACAGTGCATACTAAAATAAAAATGTTTACATCAGTTCTGAAACTTGTTTGAATTACATCATATAACTTGTATGAATATAAACATTAAACTCTTATTGCTTCAACTCTTCAAAAACCCAGCAGGTACCTGTCTACTGATTTCCTGAGAATACAAGCGGTTTAAAAGAGTATCAGCATAAAGCTGGTGAGTTCATAAGTGGTGGTTTGTAGTGAAAATCGTTGATGAGTTCGGAAAATATTTGTATAGTTTCAAGAAAATCCGATATTTTCCTTAGCGAAAATGTAGTGTTATCAGTTCTGTAATAAACCATGAATATCTGTATGTTTCCAAGTAAATCCGATATTTTCTTTAGTGAAAATGGTAGCGTTATCGATTTCGTATAAAACCATGAATGTTCGTTACTGAAAACTGTAGTGATATGAGAGAATACTACCTCATGTGACTAGCTAAAACTAATCATGAAGTGTAAGTATTTTATATGTGAAACCATTGCATAATCGGTTCTGTTTGAAAAACCCTGGCCTTAGCCAGATTACGTAGTGTGTATCAGTTCTATTTAGTAAAAATAGAACTGTTGAAGAGTGTTAAGTTGTAAACTAAAGGTGATTTATACATATTGTGAGTCGTATAACCATGCTTGATATGACTAGAGACCTTTCCAACGTTCTTCAGGCGTCGAGTTAAATGACATTTGTACATCTCAGGCGTGCCCACCTAACTGTAGCTAGCAGTCCAGATGTGGGATTGTCAGTCCCGAATAGATCTATTCACAAATCTCACGCTCTCCCTCCAGGAGACTCTGGTTATACAGTGGTAGGATTTATCCATGTACACCTAAGGGTACAGTAGTGAAGTAGCGCCTCACAGTATCGTACAATCTAGTTTACATGTAGTGTAGTAGCGTTCTACCGTAGTGAAAATCCGTATGTATACCGTATATAATGATAATTACAGTTATGAAAAACCATGATAAAGTGGTGGTGTAACTGTAAACTATTTCTGTCTTCGTGCATATGTTTAATAGTGAAAGTTTCTGTACTCGTGATGTTTAGAAAATCCCAAACTATATCGATTATAGTTTTCATGTATAGTGAATAGCGTGTCCGGAAAACTATGTAAATTTTTGTGAAAACGTCCCTTATGCTCAACACAGTACAAAAGGGTTAAAGTATGAGATTTGCATAAGTTTTGAAAACATTTATGTTTAGCTTGTATCCCCCCCTGAAAACATTAAAAATACTGAAAATGTAGGGGTATGAACTCACAGTTGTTGCGTGAAATCGTTGACTGAAAATGAAGATCCTCGAGTTGTTGAACGGCACTTAACGAAATCCTATTATCAAATATATATATATATATATATATATATATATATATATATATATATATATATATATATATATATATATATATATATATATCTAAATTAGCGATTTCGTTAGATAACGTGTTAGAGGTACATTTGAATTCGGTTGAGGAATGTTACCGGGACTTGATCGAATCGAAGAAGGTGAGTTTTCAGTCAAAAACACCACTTAAAAGGTGTTTACGGTCGAAGAGGAGTTTACGGTTCTTGAAGGCTTGGACCGTAAACTCAAGAACAGAGTTTACGGTTTCAGAAGGCTTGGACCGTAAACTCAAGAACAGAGTTTACGGTTTCTGAAGGTTGGACCGTAAACTCAAGAACAGGGTTTACGGTTCTTGAAGGTTGGACCGTAAACTCAAGAACAGGGTTTACGGTTCTTGAAGGTGGACCGTAAACTCAAGAAAAATGGTTCTGCTTGCTGATTTCGAAGAGATAATCGTTTCCAGGCGTTCCCAAGTGACTCTAAACGTGGTTTATCGATGTTTTCCGAAGCTTGAAGGCGTTTTGAGTGTTTACGGTTAAGATTCTTAGAGAGAGAAGGAGAGAGTTTTTGGCCAGAAATGTTCTAATGAAGGTGGAGACATCGTATTTATAGGGGTGTTGTGGGGGGTCCACTCTTCACTGACCGTAAACAGGTTTACGGTCGTAAACGAGTTTACGACCGTAAACACGTTTATGGTCGTAATCTCATTTAGACCGCAAATGCTTGATTTTTCGAGATATTCGGGTTTCCGCGCGATTTTTGGTTTCAACTCGTAAATAGTTTAATTAAATATAACTAGATTATTTTCTAAACCAAAAAGTTTGACGGAAAAGTTAACAAATTCGAAATTTTATTAACGAAACTCGCGTAACGGAAACGGACAAAGTTTCGGGTTGTCACAGTAACTGAATTAATTTATTCATTATCATGTTTGGTTACGTTGGTGGAATGGAAAAAATCGGAAGGAAACTAATTAACAATGCTAAAAGTAGTCCTTTGTAACACTAAATGCATATAAATTTACATTTATTCGCATGATTTAGTTAAAATCTATTGTAATAAATAGATATTAATTAAATATACTAACTACAATTATCACAAATTACATAAAGATTGAAGTTTATATAATAATACACTTTATAAAATCCAATTCATAGAAAATACATTAGTGCCTTCTCAAGATGAACAAAAAGAATAATCGTTCACTTCAAATCATGATATCCACAACTTAAGAGATGCAAACTTATTAACATTTTCACATATATAAAACTAAGAATCATCAATGAAAGGTGTCTTTTTGCTTATCTAAGTTTGTCTTCATCATCAACCTTAAAAGAAGATTACCATCGATTTGTCAAATAGGTCAAATAGTGAAAGCATAAAGCGTATGTACAATCTTGTTACAATCATGAAGAGTTGAGGAATCAACTTTTTTTCATTTGGGCATGAAGCTTTTTTACGAATTTCCTCTTTATCTCTCAGTTGAATCTTTAAGTTGTTAGTAAAAAGATCCAAATTGTTCCTTCTTTTTCTCTTCCAGTGTATACGATTATATTATATGTGCAACATTTTTGGAAAGTTGTGTGATTTTCTAATATATAATGTTTTCTGAGATTTTTACAATTTACTCTTATAAATGAAAATCTTTTTTCCACATGTCACATGTCATTGATTTGGTCATATGTCATTTTGTGGGTATTTTCAATTAATTTTTTTTCACATGACATTTTGTGGTTTATTCCATTTTATTAAATTCCACATAATATTTAAATGTAACAATTACAATAAATGTAATAATAAATGCATATCAATTTCAATAATTGACTTTCCTTCTAATTTCAACACTTCTAAATTAAAACTTCAAAACTTTTTTTTTATTTATCTAAATTATTTGTTTAAATTTAAAAGAGAAAAAAACACTTTAATTTTAATAATTTAATATTTTGCTAATCTTTCTTATAATTTCAAACTTTTTTAAATGTTTAGAATTTTCATATATATATTTTATTTAAATGAACCCATGTAATATATAAGTCTTATACCTAGTTGTTTTTTTTATATATAATAACTATCTTTTAAAAAAAGATTGTGAATGGCTCAATATTAGTAATTAATCGATATGGGCTAGAAATTTATTGGTGGGCTCATTCTAAAAAAGATTAGGGGAGCAAAGCACCCGACACCTCTGTTCATACAGAAAAAAACAGTATTTATACACGAAAAAAGTTAACCTAAACATTGTATAAATCTGTATATTAGAAGTATAAACATATATTTTTATATCTTTTAGAAATATAAATACTTTTATTTTTATCTTTTTAAAAGTATAATATGTATTTTATGTTTTTAGAAAGTATAAATACTTATTTTTATGTTTTTAAAAAATATAAATCCTTTATTTTTGCATTTTCTAGAAGTATCATATTATTATTATTATTATTTTAAAACGGCATGTTAGTATATGTATATGATAAAATTTAAGACCTCATTGTTAGACACCTTGTTAGTCAAGTAGGATAATTCAATTTGTTCGTATTTTTATGTTTTTAGAAGTAGGATAATTCAATTTATTCGTATTTTTATGTTTTTAGAAGGATAAATACATATTTTTAGTATCAAAAAGTGTTATCTTTTTTAAGCAACAACACTGACAATAGAAATGTTATTTTTTTGACGTTCTGGAACAGAACTCTAGAATGACCGTATAATCTAAATATATGTGTATCAGATTCCGGATTGAATCTTCCACCCATCACCATCTATTCCGGCGTAGCTTTAAGTATTCCGGAATACTATATTCGGGATTTAATGGTCTTCTTTTTTTTTTTTTTTTTTCATTTTATATAAAACGGCTCGTTTATTTTGGTAAGATTTTTACTCAATTTTCCTTTTTAATTTCTACCTACCACTAATTATCAATTTTCCTTTTTACTCAAATACCCTCATTTTACCTCTCCTCCAGTCCTCCTCTACGCCTCCATCTCCAATTCTCCATCGACTCCCTCTTCTCCAACGAAACTCCCATCTCTACAACGCCTCTTCCTCCTCTGCGGTTTTACCGCCGGCTACAATTATTCTCTCAATCGATCATCAGGCTTTCCATCTTCGATCAGCAATCGAGCCCAAAGCGCCAACATCGATCTTCCAATTGATCTGCCAACATCGAGCTTTAGGATCTCCATCGATCTTCAGGCTCTAACCCTTGCAATTATCGATCTTCCAATTGTTGGCGTTATTATTAGTTTTACAGGTACGATTCTATTACAGTTTAGTATCCTTGCACACCAACTGTCTGAATAATGCATTGTGGATGCGAAACCTAGCAAATGCCAATAAACCCACCAATCATTTCTTACATACTTTGAAGGGAAAAAGACAAAATGGATTGCAAGGAAAATGGATCTCCTCAAAGTAAGTCACAAGGATTTCAACTCTTTCTGGATAACCATCTAATAAATAAGCATCTGACACCTCGCTTTTTTTAATCTAAATTCCAGGGGAGACTTCACGTGTAGTAGTTGAATTTCTCGAAGTTGCCATTACATCCATCATCTTCCTCAAAGGAATTTACCCACCCGGTTTGCAATCTTTTCAAAATCCTCCATTTTCGACTCTTTTTTTTTTTTTTTTTTTTGAAAATTCATGTATGATACGAAACAGGTGCTTTTGAAAGGCGGAGATATATGAATCTATTGGTTCACAGGGCTCGACACCCTGTGCTTAATCGCTATATCCACGACTCCATCAATGCACTCGAGCCTTACATCCAACAGGTGCTTCTCTTTCTCCTTTCACATTTTCATCTTCTAAATTCTAATTCTTCATGTTAATAGAGTTGATCCTGTCTCATCTCAGGGGCTGGTTGAGAGAGTTGCAGTTATTTTCTTCAAGGATGATAAAATTCCAGTCGAGAGATTTATGTTCAAGATTAATATGAACCAGTCTTGCTATGATGGGGAAATGATGGAAATCGACCTAAGATCATTCTTGATGAAGCTCTCTTTATCTTTATCAGAACCTTTTTCAAACAAAAATTCTAAAACTTGTGATTGGAGGTGGGAAATTACAGCTTACTTTTGCTCTCTTCCTGAAGTTGGAGTCTGGATTTCAAGCAACACACAGCAGTGGAAACAATCTCCTGTAATAACGCCCATTAAGTCCATGAATATTCAGCCATTGTCTGTGCAGCTATATTTGGAACATCCTTCACCCGAGCCTTAAAATTGTTGATTTGTCAAGCAAAATCCAGGTGGACTTTTTTTTTTTTTTTTTTTTTTTCATGTTCTTAACCCCTCCCATTTTATATTACAACATTATACATCCATAATTTTTGGACAAACACTTATATGTACATAACACAATACCTAATCATAATCATATTGGCGTAAAATGTGTTGTATAGTGGACAAACATCGCCACTTCATTAAAAAAATTTGCGATTATCTAACTGCCATTAACGACTAAAATGAGCCAAACTTTCATGTAGAAATTCAACAAATAGAAAACCAACGTTAACCCTTAACAACATTCACAGAAAAAAAAAAAACAGGTAACTCAATTGACCCAAATACCAATATACAACAAAATTTCCAACTGTAAATCTATTAAAAAAAAAAAACAACAGACGAAAGTACATCATCATTCAAAAATACACTGATGGGAATAAAAAGTGTCATTAGACATTAGACAGCAACTCAACAACACGTTCCTCTAACCTTTTGGCACCCAAACCCGGCTTCAAAACATCAGCATCACCCCAAATCCCACAAGCCTCATCACCCGACTCACCCAAACACCACCCACCAGGAACCGGTTTCCCCTGACCACGGTTCAGAAGTTGTTGGTCAATCCGGTCAAGAACCGAATCATCTTGGAGAAAAGGAGATCCAAAAGCTGACCCACTATTCATTAGATCATTGAAGTCGTTTGAGTTGAGTACTCGGGGTTCGTGTTTGGTTTCGTATGCAGAATATTGGAGATTGTGGTTTACAATGGTTTTGTTTTGATGTGGAGAGTTGCATAAAATGGTTGGAAAGTATACAGATTGAGATGAAAGACTGTTGGATAGATACATGAGAAGGGTTCTTGGTAAGTTTTCTGTTCCCAAAATGCAAAACTCTACAAACTTACGGCTCAGTATGGAAGACGGGGTACCTGTGTATAAAACTAAAATGCGAGGGACTAAATATAACATTCTAATAAGAAGAAAAATTGAAACTATGGTGTTGTAATCGGGTAGGTTTTTGAAGTACAATGCCTTAATAAAAAAATAAAAAATTAAAAGTACAATGGTGTGATAGACAGAAATAGAAGTAGGATGTTACAATACACAGATAAATGAGAGTATGTTTCTAGTTCATGATTTCTTTTCATAGGGTTAAATGCAAGATATAGCAACATACTTTCATTGATTTGTTTATTACATCACCTTACTTTAATTTCTTCCTATTACAACATTGTCACTCGAAAAATCTAACAAGTTTTAGTAATGTCATCCATTTGAAAAGCAATTCCCCCTTCTATTATTGTGTAAAATTTTAAACTATAATGTCCAATAAGAATGATTTCTTTTCATAGGGTTAAATGCAAGATATAGCAACATACTTTCATTGATTTGTTTATTACATCACCTTACTTTAATTTCTTCCTATTACAACATTGTCACTCGAAAAATCTAACAAGTTTTAGTAATGTCATCCATTTGAAAAGCAATTCCCCCTTCTATTATTGTGTAAAATTTTAAACTATAATGTCCAATAAGAAAAATATTGAAAGTGCAATGCTATATAAATGGGTAGAACTCTCAAAAGTATTATGCCTTAGTAAGAAGAAAAAAAATGAAAGTACAATGTTGCAATAGAAAAGGAATGGAAGTAAAACGCTATGATATACATAAATGGAAGTTGCCATTAGTTGCATTAAGCGGATATATTTCATGAATTTTTTATAAGGTTCAATGCTTAAAATAGTATTGTCATCCTAATATAGTAATATTACATCATTGTCCTTTGAGAAATCTACCCAATTTTGGCATTGTCATCCATATATATAAAAAACAATGTTCACTTCTATTATTAGGTAACTTTTTAAAGTAAAATCCCCTAATAACAAAATGGGAAACGACCTAAAAGGCTATTATAGCTCTCAATTTATACACATTTAGTCCTTATTGTTTTTTTCTTGTAAAATAAGCCCTTCAACTTTTTATTTTGTACACATTCAGTCTTTATGACCGGCTACTCCATTTTAAGTTCTTTGTTTGTACACATTTACTCCTTAAGGTTTTTTTGTTGCAAAATAAGTCATTGTTGTTTTTGTACACATTCAATCCTTATAACCGGTTTTCTTTATTTTGCTCATGTGTATAAAAACAATGACTTATTTTGCCAAATATATATATATATATATATATATATATATATATATATATATATATTAATGACTATATGTGTACAAACTGAGAACTTAACTTGAAGTAGTCGGTCATAAGGACTCTGAATGTGTACAAAAACAATCAGGACTAAACATGTACAAATTACAAAATGAGAATTATATTACCTTTTCAGGTCGTTTTCCCATATAAAAAACCATTGAAAATACAATATAGACATTTCAAAGTATATTGACTTTATAATAGAAATTACTAATAATAGAATGAAATGGAAATAGGATGCTATAACAAACAAATCAATGAAAGTACATTGTTATTTATTGATAACATACATGTGAACAATTGGTAAGCATCTGGTAATGGCCTTCTTTGAGTGCCATAAAAGATCTCACTTTGCTCATCAAGAAAAAGACCCGGGTCAACCCCACAGGTTTTAAAATTCGTGACCTGTTCATGTTAACAACGAAAAGAAGAAAAATACTTATTATTCAACTCCATAATTGCTATTCAAATATGTGTAAATATTAGGTAAAAAGTAACATATTCATACTCTTTCCATCCGATGTCTTGTGTGATTCACAAAGTTGAGATCTTTAGGCAAATATGACAGAATGTGAAGAAGATCTAAAAGTTTTTATGTCAAGAATAATCATATAACTTTTAAAGGTGATTTATGCACAAGATAAGATGATATTCGGATAGTTTGTAATAATAACTTTTGATGGTGTTGATTATTTCGCAAATTCTAGTTACTTTAGGCTGTGTTTGGCGCGTCACAGCTAGCTGATAAGCTAGCTTATTTTTCGAGCTTTTTTATGTTGTTGTGCTTGGTAAACCAAAAAGTAGCTTTTAAGCTAGCTTATAAGCTAGCTTTTTGAAAAGCTACTTAGACTAGCTTTTTAGGAGCTTTTTTAAAGTTTTCCAAATACACCCCTTAATTAATTATAGAAACACATACTCCTACATGTCATTTTATGTAATTTTATATATTTCAGCTAGCTTTTCAGCTAGTTTTACCAAACGTTATTTTTTATCAGCTAGCTTTTCAGCTATCAGCTAGCTTTTTATTTAACAGCTATCTTTTCATCTATCAGCTAGCTTTTCAGCTAACAGCTAGCTTTTCAGCTAGTACGCCAAACATAGCCTTAGTAATCAACAGATAAAATACGGGTATATAAGTAATTTTACTCTACTTTCTGTCAGTTCCCTATTTTTGAATATAAGCATATTCAAAAGTAGTTTAGCAAAAAAACAAGATATATTCTAAAAAACGAAATTGAAATCAATTCAAGATCGATACTCCCATGAATCTAGTAAGGTTGCATAATTCGCAACCTTCTCATCTGTTAGTTTCTTCTTGTCACTTGTAACAATTCTCAATATAGTCTTGCCTCGCAAGAAATTCTTCATAACATAACTCCAATAGACATAGTTCTTGCCATCGAGTTGGATACTAATGAACCGAAGAGAATCATATCTCGGAGCCATTTCCAATATCAGTCAAACGAGAATAACCAAAACAACAGTAAATATGAATATCAGAAGCAATAATCAAGATCTCGAAATCAGAAAAGCCAATAGACGAAACAAAACCCTCGAAATCGACGAAACAAAAAAATCAAATTAAACAGAATACAAAAATGAGTAAGAAAACCATACCCAAAATTGCAAAAATAACCAAAACAACAGTAAATACGAATAACAGCAGCAACAATCAAGATTTCAAAATCAGCAAAGCCAACAGACGAAACAAAACCCTCGAAATCGACGAAACGAACAAATCAAATCAAATGGAATATAGAAACGAGCACGAAAGCCAACAGACGAAACCATACCCAATTTCGATCCGCACAACGCCGTGCCTGCTACAACTCGCCCCCAAAAACAAAAATACAGATGATTAACTGAGCTTTGATACCATGTAAACTAACAAGACATATAATTGCTAGGGTTTCATATTATTATCAAGTGAGAAGTACAAGATACAATGAAAGGAAAAGACATAATATATAGACTAACTAATTAAAGTTTTCTAGCTAATGGGCCAACATAAAACCCAATACAAAATAAAGCCCAAAATTTTATTAGGCTAACAATTTCATGGGTCATGAGTTGCTAACACGAATTCGGCGGCAACATAGGACACGACCCCCACCTCCTTTACACCTGAAGCGCAATCCAAATCTTATCACTCTTCAAAAAAACACAAATAATCGACATCTCCAAAGTATCAACCTATATTTCCACCTTACAAAACAAAGCGACTCATTTTCAGGCGACAAATAGGGCGAAATCGATACGGTATTCTATTACCTCCCGATATGTTCACTTTTACTTTTAAAAATTTTAGACAAAATAAACGTGGAAAAGGCGGCTGAATACATAATATCTTGTAAGAATATAGAAGGGTTCGCCATTGTACGCCTGTCACCAAGTCACATTCGGGGCAAATCTTTTGTTTGTAGGCGCATTTGCAATCATGGGGTGTTTGCATTATGTGGATACGGATTTGTTGGGGGTGGTGGTTGTGTGAGAGGCAAGTGAAACCCGGGGGGTTGAATGGAGTCCCAGAGAAGCTTTCAGATGTTTGTTATTCATGGTGAGTGCTTTTGAGTTTGATTATGATTGATAGAGTTAATTGGTTGATGTTTTTGATTGGTTGATGTTTTTGGAGTGTCGGGATTTTGAGAATGGTGGATTTCGGATAGGTCGGATGATGCGGTTGATATTTTTCATACGTATTTTGGTGTTGTGGGGCTTTCGCTTCTTGAGTACCCGGGATTGAAGGCAATTGATTAGACTTATGCGTTATCGATTGATGTTATAAATATGATTTTTCTTGAGTGATATATTAATTTTTGTAATACTTTGCTTTTGATAGATGATATTTCTATTATTAATGCTAGTAACAAGAATTATGGGTCAGTTTGGTTGTATGTAACTGGATTAATTTATTCATTATCATGTTTGGTTATGTTGTTGGAATGGAAAAAATAAGAAGGAAACTAATTAACAATGCCAAAAGTAGTCCTTTGTAACACAAAATGCATATAAATTTACATTTATTCGCATGATTTAGTTAAAATCTATTGTAATAAATGGATATTAATTAAATATACTAACTACAATTATCACAAATTACATAAAGATTGAAGTTTATATAATAATACACTTTATAAAATCCAGTTCTTAGAAAATATATTAGTGCCTTCTCAAGATGAACAAAAAGAATAATCGTTCACTTCAAATCATGATATCGACAACTTAAGAGATGCAAACTTATTAACATTTTCACATATATAAAACTAAGAACCATCAATGAAGGGTGTCTTTTTGCTTATCTAAGTTTGTCTTCATCATTAACATTTTCATTTGGGCATTGAGCTTTTTTACGAAGTTCCTTTTTATCTCTCAGTTGAATCTTTAACTTGTTAGTAAAAAGATCCAAATTGTTCCTTCTTTTTCTCTTTCAATGTATACGATTATATGTGCAAAATTTTTGGAAAGTTGTCCGATTTTCTAATATATAATGTTTTCTGAGATTTTTACAATCTACTCTAATAAATGAAAATCTTTTTGCCACATGTCACATTTTAATTGATTTGGTCACATGTCATTTTGTGGTTACTTTCAATTAATTTTTTCCACATGACATTTTGTGGTTTATTCCATTTTATTAAACTTCACATAATATTTAAATGTAATAATTACAGTAAATGTAATAATAAATGCATATCAATTTCAACAATTGACTTTCTTTCTAATTTCAACATTTCTAAATTAAAACTTCATTAATTTGTTTTTTTTATTTATCTAAATTATTTGTTTAAATTTAAAAGAGAAAAAAAACACTTTAATTTTAATAATTCAATATTTTGCTAATTTTTCTTATAAATTCAAACTCTTTCAAATGCTTAGAATTTTCATATATATATTTTCTTTAAATGAACCAATGTAATATATTAGTCTTACACCTAGTTGTTTTTCATATATAATAACTGTCTTTGAAAAAAGGATTGTGAGGGGCTCAATATTAGTAATTAATCGATATAAGTAATTAATCGATATAGGCTAGAAATTTATTTGTGGGCTCATTCTAAAAGAGATTACGGGAGCAAAGCATATAGAAAAAAAAGTATTTATACACGAAAAAAGTTAACCTAAACATTGTATAAATATGTTTATTAGAAGTATAAACATATATTTTTATATCTTTTAGAAATATAAATACTTTTATTTTTATCTTTTTAAAAGTATAATATGTATTTTATGTTTTTAGAAAGTATAAATACTTATTTTTATGTTTTTTAAAAATATAAATCCTTTGTTTTTGCCTTTTTTAGAAGTATCGTATTTTATTATAATAATAATAATTATTATTATTATTATTATTTTAGAACGGCAGGTTAATATATGCCTATGATAAATCCTAAAATCTCATTGTTAGACACCTTGTTAGTCAAGTAGGCTAGCCTTAATTTGTTCGTATTTTTATGTTCTAAAAAGATAAATACATATTTTAGTATCAAAAAGTTGTATCTTGTTTAAGCAACAACAATGACAATAGAAAAGTTGTATCTTGTTTCAGTCTAGAATGTATGTGTATCTGGATTGAATCTTCCACCAATCACCGTTTATTCCGGCATGACTTTAAGTACCCTGGAATACTATATTCCGGATTTAATGTTTTTTTTATTATTATTATCATTTTATATAAAACGACTCGTTTATTTTGGTAAGTTTTTTTTAGAGGTGGCAAATCGTGCTATCGTTTCGTGTTTCTGTCTAACACGACACGACAATGTTTTATGTAACACGAACACGACACGACACGATGTCGTGTTTTTTGTAACTAACACGAAAACGAACGAATTACAAAACGACAAACATGACATGACACGAAAAATATAACATTTACTAAAAACTAGTTTATTTAATGAATATTTTATCAAATATAACACGAAAAACACGAAAAACACGATAAAGAACTACTAAGAGGGTGTTTGGCTTAGCTTTTGTGGGGCAAAAGTCCTTTTTGTAAAAGGACTTTTTACAAAAGTTGTTTTTTAAAATGTGTTTGGATTAGCTTTTGAAGGGAAAAAATCAAAAATTAAAGTGTTTGGTTTAATTTTTACATGCAAAATGACTAAAAATGACATGTTTACATATTTATTGGGGGTAGATGGAGATATAAAAGTAATTTTAATGTTTAACACTGTTGAAAAGTTGGAAAAGTCATGATTTCGTGACTTTTCAAAAAGACCAAATTTATTCTATTGGAAAAGTCATTATCATCTTCCCAAATATCTTTTTGACTTTTTCTAAAAAAAAAATCAAAAGTCATTTTAGAAGTTAAACCAAACACCCTCTAAATCGTGTCAATTTCGTGTCAAATTTTGAACACGAACACGACACGACACGATGTCGTGTTTTTTACTGTTAACACGAACACGACACGAACACGAATTCAAATTTCAGTTTCGTCCTAATTTCGTTTCGTTTCGTGTATTTTTGTCGCGTCGTGTCATAAATTGCCACCCCTAGTTTTTTTTACTCAATTTTCCTTTTTAATTTCTACTTACCACTAATTATCAGTTTAAGTAAAAATAGTAAAATACCCTCATTTTAATCCTCCTCTACGCCTCCATCTCCAATCTCCATCGACTCCCTCTTCTCCAACGAAACTCCCATCTCTACAACGCCTCTTCCTCCTCTGCCATTTTACCGCCGGGCTACAATTATTCTCTCAATCGATCATCAGGTTTTCCATCTTCGATCAGCAATCGAGCCCAAAAGTCCAACATCGATCTTCCAATTTCTCGATCTGCCAACATCGAGCTTTAGGATCTCGATCGATCTTCAGGCTCTAACCCTTGCAATTATCGATCTTCCAATTTCTCGGTTTAATTGTTGGCGTTATTATTAGTTTTACAGGTACGATTCTATTACAGTTTAGTATCCTTGCACACCAGCTGTTTGATTATATGCTAATAAGAGTTTCTGGTCTGGATTTCTCGATAATTGGTCAAATGAAGATTATGTGTTTGATTATATAACTACTTGCTATGTAACCAATGGTTTAGGTTAGTTGAAATAACCCACTTCGTGTAATATGCAAGTTTCTGAGAATCTTAATAAACGACTTCAATTAAGTTTAAAAAATGGAATTAGTAAAAAACTAACATAAATCATTAAGGATTTCAGGAAGGAGGAGAATTAAAGCATTGGGAGAAATACTGAATCATTGTTATGGAAGTGAAACTACAAATAAACAGTGATTTATAATTTCAATTCGTAAAGTTCTTATTCAATAAACAGTCATTGTTATTCAACATCACTTTTAAGAGAAACAACCTTTGTGCATACAACACATAATACTTGTTTCTTACTTAGTTACTACTTGTTTCTATTTACGAATTGTTTTTTAGTTTTTTACAAAAATAATCTTTGAATGTTTCCCAGAGTATTTTTCCTTTCATGAGTCCTGTTACATTACTTTCTTCTATATAAAATATTTTTTAATACTAATTGTATCATATCACAGAATGGGACAACTAGCAGCCGAAAAACACACAAAATACATCTTACAAATCGAAAAGAAAAAAGACGACATCGAATCCGCCCTAACAGAACACCTCCGAATCAACGGGGCCTACTGGGGTCTAACCACCTTGGACATCCTAGGAAACCTCAAAGCCGTCGAACAAGAAGCCGTCATTTCATGGGTCATGAGTTGCCAACACGAATCCGGCGGCTTCGGCGGCAACATAGGACACGACCCCCACCTCCTCTACACCCTCAGCGCAATCCAAATCCTCTCTCTCTTCAACAAAACACAAATCCTTAACATCCCCAAAGTCTCAACCTACATATCCACCTTACAAAACAAAGACGGCTCGTTTTCAGGCGACAAATGGGGAGAAATCGATACGCGATTCTCTTACCTCGCGATCTGTTCGCTTTCACTTTTGAAAAGTTTGGACAAAATAAACGTGGAAAAGGCCGTGGAATATATAATATCTTGTAAGAATCTAGACGGGGGGTTCGGGTGTACACCTGGCGCTGAGTCACACTCGGGGCAAATTTTTTGTTGTGTAGGCGCGCTTGCGATCACGGGGTGTTTGCATTATGTGGATAAGGATTTGTTGGGGTGGTGGTTGTGTGAGAGGCAAGTGAAATCCGGGGGGTTGAATGGAAGGCCGGAGAAGCTTCCGGATGTTTGTTATTCGTGGTGGGTGCTTTCGAGTTTGATTATGATTGATAGAGTTGATTGGATTGATAAAGAGAAGTTAGTTAAGTTTATTTTGGAGTGTCAGGATTTTGAGAATGGTGGGATTTCGGATAGGCCGGATGATGCAGTTGATGTTTTTCATACGTATTTTGGTGTTGCGGGGCTTTCGCTTCTTGAATACCCGGGGTTGAAAGCGATTGATCCCGCGTATGCTTTGCCTGTTGATGTTATAAATAGGCTTTTTCTCAAGTGATGGGTTGTATTATTTTTAATTGGTGATTTGATGATTAATAATTGTGAGCTAGTTTTGTTTTTGTACTTAGAAACAAAAGGGTGTTTTTGTTGTTTGACAAACTATTGAATGATGCATGTAGTTTTCTTATGTATGCAATCTTTTGATATTTTAAATTCCATACACATATATTTACAGGCTTGTGCGGGAAGGTATATGGAAAGAGTTTTATTGATACGTTTTAGTGGGAAGGCCGCGTAGAGAAATTAGTTGCACCGAGGGAATGGGTTGAGCACTATATTATTACTTTCTTATTTGATAGACATTCTAGAAAACTTTTTTTTTTCTTTCTTCAAGTAACAAAATTGATGTTAGGTCTGATTACTGCTGTAAAGGGGAATCATCATGAAATACATCAAAACCCTTTTGTTCTCTCTAAACTCTTCTGTTAATCATGAGTTCCTGTTGAGAATGCGCATTGATGGTATGAGAGCAATTATCCTTGTGTTGTGTTTTAAGCTAAAAGAATGGATAATGATTTGCATCCCACATCGGTTGAAGAACAAAAGCTTAAGAGGACTCCATTCTTATAAAAGAAGTCCAAGACTTTGGTTTTAAAGCACCCCAACCAAAATATATTTGAGTTGTTTGCTTCTTTCTTTTCTTCTCTTGTTTTATAGTGTAGAAACTAGAAAGTGTTAGTCAAAACTGTGGAAAGTATGAGTGTAATTTGGAAAGGCCTGAAAGATTAGTCTATGAGATTGTAACAATTTATCATATAGTGGATCTTTCTTTTTGATGACATGTATTTTTTCACCGATTTTGGAGTTTTCTATGTATATTCTTTTGTCAAGTTATTTTTCTATTATTGTCTTTGGAAGGATTTTGGGATCTTTGAGGCCATTATCTCAACACGTTAGCCATCGTTTCGCACGCACTCCATGACGAAGAATAGTGAAGGCAACTTAGTAAGCAAAATCAGTAAGGTTGGGAAAATTACCCCATTCCATCATCATGACAATTTGCGGTATTACTAAAAAAATAGTTTGAGTGATTTTAGGGGTATGTTTGAAGCTATGGAATCAACACATCATGTCTATAGTTGAGAATGCCAAGGAAATTGCATACATAAATGATTTAATAGCAAGAGAAATGAAGCAACTAATTAATGAACCACAAAGTGGAGAGGATGCTAACAAGAGAAAGGATATTAGTACAAGGGTAGAAGGATAAATTACTCCTCTCGTTTAATAAATGGGGAACTCCTTAAGTTTGGAGGTGACAAGCTAGATTCATGGCTATACAAAGTGGAACAATTCTTCCACTTGGATCAAGTGTCGCATACAACTAGAGTCAAGTTAGCAACAATCAATATTGAGAGGAGCATTGCAATGACACCAAGCCTAAATTGAAAACAGAGGTCTAAAAGCAACATTATCTTGGTTAGAGTATTTAGACGTATTGAAAAACCGATTTGGTCGGTTATTAATTGAACCAATGTCTGAATTGAAGAACCTTAGACAATCTTCAACAGTTGAAGAGTAACATGATGCTTTCGATGTCATTTTAAATAAATTACAACTGCCTCCTGAATATGCTCTAAGTTGTATCATAGCGGGATTGGAAAATGAGATTCAGCTACAAGTTTGAATATTTAATCCGACCTCAATCCAACAAGTGAATTTCTATGAAAAATTACAAGAAGCCACACTCAATTTTAAGTGGTCCAAATTTGCTCCCAAATTAGCTTTACTACCTACACCTATCAGATTATTAGCCAAATCGACACCTCATAATATAAATGTATTAAATAAAAATGTGATAAAGCCATGGAATCAAACTGTAGCAACACCTAATAATAATAGATAAACACTATCATCTGTTGAGTTTGAAGATAAGAAAGTGAAAGGCTTGTTCTACTTTTGTAATGAAAGATACGGACCGGTCATCATTTAAAAAAAAACCTAATTTTATTGCATTTAATGGAAGAGATAGAAGAGGAAGAATATTAAGTGGTTAACGAATGTACTCAGATTTCAGTAAATACTATGGCTGGAACAGATGTGTACCAAGCATCGAGGGTTACCAGTTATTATGATATGAGGAGTTTACAAATACTGATGATACAGGAAGCAATCATAACTTTATTGATTCTAAATTAGCCTATAAATTATGGTGTAATCTTTCAACATGCTCCTATATGCGTGTTAAGGTTGTTGGAGGGGTGCGTATTATATGTGATCAAACTGTGAAGGGGTTTAACTGGAAGATGAAAGGGTTAACCTTTTTAACATATGTCAATATTACAAACATTAAAAGGAAATGATTTAGTTTTGGGAGTTCAATGGTTTACAACCTTGGGCATTATCAAACATGACTATGCCAATAACATTATATAATTTCAAGCTCAAGGGAAAAGAATTGTGCTTTACGGTGGCTGCAAAAAGAAACCGAAAACCATATGACTTGAAAAAGTAGACAAGGCTATACAATAAGGAGGAGAGATTTCAGTGTTTTAGGTTATGTATATTCAAGGTGAAGAACTACAAAATAACATTAATATGCCTGAAGACCAAAATCCAAGAGATTCCCTAGGAGCTACAACGTTTACTAGACCAACATGAAGGAGTATTCCAGTAACCTTCATACTTACCTCCCTTTAGAGGTACCTTCGAACACATAATAAATTTAAAATAGGGAATTAATAACATTAACATTCGTCTTTATAACTAATATCTACTACAAAATATGTAATTGAATATCTGACTAATGAACTTATGGAACAAGAAGTTATACAGACTAATAATACTTCATTTGTGTCCCACTATTGTCCAAGTAAGAACAAAGTAGGGGATGGAGAATGTTTGTTGATTAATGGGCTTTAAATGAAGCCACTATTCCAAATAGGTTTTTACTACCACCTGTGGAATACTTGTTGCATGAGTTCTATGGAACCAAATACTTTTCTAAGTTGTATTTAAGGTTGGGATATTACCCAATAAGAGTGAATCCTAATGATGTGTATAAAACGACTTTTAAAACTCATTATGGGCATTACAAATTCTTTGTAATGCCCTTTGGCCTCACAAATGCTCCATCTACCTTCCAATCCTTCAAGAATGATGTATTTAAACCATTTTTGAGAAAATTTGTATTAGTATAGTCAAAACTAGTATGGTCATTTGTGACATTTAAGGTTGGTATTAGAAACCTTGAAGAACAATACCTTAATTGCTAAACGTAGAAATTTTGTGTTTCGACCTACCTATATTAAGTACTTGAGACATTTTATACCAGTGGAAAGAGTAGTTACTGACCCGAGCAATAATAAAGCAATACAAGAATGGCTAATTCCAACAACCTCAAACAACTTATATGATTTTTGGGATTAATCGGATACTATTGAAGACCATGGAAAGATTGCAAAAAGCCTTACCCAACTGCTTAAAAAGGATTTTAAATGGAATGATGATGCTACAACAACTTTTGAAAAGTTAAAGCATGCTATGGTGAAACCTCCAGTTTTGGCCTCACCTGATCTTAGTTCACCTTTCATTAGAGAGACATAGAGAGTGATGCATGTGGCTATGGTATTGGGCCAATACGGATGCAAAACGACCACCCGATAACCTTCATCAACAAATCATCACCAAGACACTTATCAATTTTAACTTATAAGAGAGAACTCTTAGCTATCATCGATGCTGACGAAAGTTGACATCGGTACTTGAATAAAAAATATTTTGTAGTTCCAACTGACCAACAAAGTTTGAAACAATTATGTAACAACTTAGAAAATATTTAGTGATACAGTGTAATAAAATTAATTTTGTATGTAAAAAATATAAAATAGTCCTAAATAATGATTATGTAAAATATTAAGTGCTTAATGGTAAACTGTTGTTTTATATGTTTAATGTAACATCCCAAAATTACTAGGAACATTTTTATTTTTGAAGTACTAAAATCCATTCCATAACATCATAAGTAAAATAATCCAAAACTTGAGTTTATCGTTTTTATAAAAACATTACAGTAATCTCGAAATCATAAAGTGCGGATAGGCCCGACCCAGTACGTGGGCGAGTTGGGCTTTGGCCCAGGGCAGCAAAAATAGAGGGGCATAAATCTAGTCCAATAAGTAATAGTATATATGTGACTGTGGCACA
The DNA here is from genome assembly GCF_052849685.1 of Lactuca virosa. Lineage (NCBI taxonomy): Eukaryota > Viridiplantae > Streptophyta > Magnoliopsida > Asterales > Asteraceae > Lactuca > Lactuca virosa. Next base: position 58,128,887 of record NC_136431.1, read on the forward strand.
AAGTATAATCCAATAAGTGGTCTGGTTCACCGGTGTTTGCGTGCCTCGTGCGTCTGGGAGGCAATAATCAAAGCATTTTTCTTTTTGTTAGGGCGGATTCGATGTCGTCTTTTTCTTTTTGATTTGTAAGATGTATTTCGTGTGTTTTTCGGTTGCTAGCTGTCCCATTTTGTGACACACAATTAGTATTAAAGAATATTTTATGAAGATGAAAGTAGTGTAACAGGACTCATGAAACCAAAAATAATCTGGAAAATATTCAACAATTTTTTATGAAACATTCAAATATTATTTTTAAAATGTTAACTCCAAAACCACAACTCATTTTATTAGTATTATTAAAAATATTCTTTGGGTGCTTAAAAACCAAACAAATTTTGTTCAAACTATAGTGGCTTTTATAGATTTTAAACCTAAAATTCTGACAGTTTCTTCTCTTCTCAGGTAACCTTTGCCATTTTTTTTTGGCCCCTAAGGTAATTACGGTTTGGTAGAGTGGAGCTGAACTGGACTCAACAAATAATTTGTATAACGTTTGGTAAGACTAAAACAGAACATAACAAGTTGTGTGAAACTGTTTGGTAACAATAAAACCGGAAAGAACTTGATATAAACAATCCATATTATCCTTTTGCAAAAATGTTAATAATAACTGGGGAAATGGACTTAATAAGGTAATTAAATTTTCAGTTTGTTCACATCTGGGTAACTATCTTTTTTTTGTACACATCTAGGTAAAAAACTTTTTGGAAGTGTTCACATATGACCATTATGACCGACTGTAGCCGGTTACATCCGGTCGTAACCGGTCATAATGGTCATATGTGAACACTTGCAAAAAGTTCGTTACCTAGATGTGTATAAAAAAAAAGATAGTTACCCAGATGTGAACAAACCGTAAAGGTAAAAGTAAATTACACAAATGGTCCCTATAGTTTGGGTAATTTGTGCGTTTGGTCCCTAACTTAATTTTTAACTTGGATGATCCATATTGTTTATTTCATCTTCCCAATTCTTTAAAGATAATAGTTTTATTGATACGTTTAAGTGGGAAGGCCGCGTAGAGACATTAGTTGCACCGAGGGAATGGGTTGAGCAATATATTATTCCTTTCTTATTTGATTGACATTCTAGAATTTTTATTTTTTTTATTATTTTTTTATTTTTTATTTCCTTCAAGTGACAAAATTGATGTTAGGTCTGATTGCTACTGTAAAGGGGAATCAGTATGAAATACATTAAGTCCTTTTGTTCTCTCGAAACTCTTCTGTTAATCATGAGTTATTGTTGAGAATGCGCATTGATGGGTATTAGAGCAATCATCTTGTTTTGAGTTTTGGCTAAAAGAATAGATAGTGGTTTGCATCGCATATGGGTTGAAGAATGAAAGTTTGAGAGGACTCCAAGCTTATGAAAAAAATCCAAGACTTCGGTTTTCGAAGCACCCCAACCAAAATAAAATATATTTGAATTGTTAGGGTTTTGTTTTCATTAAAGTTAAATATATCCATGAGCATGGATAAAAAGTCAATACACATCAACGGGAAAAAAGTTGTGCCACTAGTCCTTTCTGGGTGACAAAACTATTTCTTTTGAAAACAACATTTGTGGATCTAGGAGATATAACATTAGTATGCATGACCCGTTGGACTCTATTGAGGAGTTCCACCGCCTCTGGTGCAAGAAAACCAAAGGTATCAAATTCAAAATGTATAAACACATGTTGGTTTTCAATGCATGCATTCTTGTGCTTTGCCACTTTGCACACGACGACTTTCAAAGTAGCATGTCCCGCTATGAAACCCCCGCTCCTCAAACCAACAAGAAGGGAGACCATAGTAAGATCTAAACAAGCGTGCTTCCCTCCTACCCATCCACAGACCAAAATGTCACCCGATCTGAGTGTGAATCTTCCATCTAGGGGGTCTGTCAAAAAGTTCACATGTGCTTCTTTCTTCACAGAAATACTAGCACGCCACAAAAAGTTTTTTTTTATTCTTGGTGGGTTCTTTCCATTTGGATTATGATTGGTAGAGTTGATTGGATTGTTAAAGGGAAGCTTGTGAAGTTTGTTTTGGAGTGTCGGGATTTTGAGAATGGTGGGATTTAGGATAGGCCATATGATGCGGTTGATGTTTTTCATACGTATTTTGGTGTTGTGGGGCTTTCGCTTCTTGAGTATCCAGGATTTAAGGCAATTGATCCGGCTTATGTGTTGCCGGTTGATGTTATAAATATGATTTTTCTTGAGTGACATTAATTTTTGTAATACTTTGCTTTTGGTAGATGATATTTCTATTATTAATGCTAGTAACAAGAATTATGGGTATATTTGTATGTAACTGAATTAATTCATACATTATTGTTTGGAACGGGAAAAGTCGGAAGGAAACTAACTAGAAATACCAAAAGTAGTCCTTTGTAACACAAAATGCATATAATTTACATTTATTCACATGATTTACTTAAAATCTGTATTACTTATAATAAATGGATATTAACTAAATATAACTAACTACAGCCATCACAAATTACATAAAGATTAAACTTTATATAATAGAGAAAATTACACGGATGGCCTCTGTGGTTAGGGGTAACTTTCACGTTTGGTCCCTGAAATTTTTTTTTTAACTCGGACCATCCCCAAAACTTTATTTTGTTACCCGCCTAGTCCCTAAATTAACTTTCCGTCTATTTAGCTATTAAACCATGGTGAAAAAACATATCTACCCTTACTTTTAAATTTAATATATAATTATTCTTGAAAATGAAACCTATCCCACCCCAAAATATACCTTACAAGACCACACTCCATAAAATACAATCGATCAATCCTGGCGTCGTATCCCCCTCTTAGCACCTCCCTTCCGCCTACTGTTACCGGCCGCCAGAGGCACCGACCAGACTCTCCGTAACTGGCCATATCATCACCACCAAAACCCATTCCCACTGTCCTATCCCTAATCTCGTCACCATCTTCTTCCTTCTGAGTTCTAGAAATGTAACATACGGACTCCCAGATATAAAATTTAAAGCTTTATATATTCATACTTTTAGACCTACTCGACGAGTTGGCTACCCCAACTCGTCGTGTAGAAACTGATTAGGCCGCGTGAACTTTAGGACCCACTCGACGAGTTGGAGGACCCAACTCGACGAGTTGAGGCTGTGTTTGAAAACCCTAATTTTTAGGGTTTGCACCCTATTTAAACGACCTTAAGTCCTCCCTCCAGCCTCCCTTACCACCTTCACGTCCAGAAACAAACCCTAATCGAGCTAACCTCCTATTTGGAGTGTGTGTGAGGCTAAAGAGTGTGTGTTTGGTGCATTTTTTGAAGAGACTTGAAGATTCAGAAGCTTGGAACGAGAAGGAGCTTGTAGATCCAACATCTACTTCGTTTTGGCATTCATTTGAAGGTAAAAAGTCATTACATTGATCATTTTCTTGTTAGATCTCTCCATTCAAGAGTTTAGGGTCATTTCTAGCTTATTCTTGAGGCATTTATGGTATTGAGCACGTTTTGAAGTGAGGAGTTCAGATCTGGACTCCTCTAGGCCCTCATGGACATAAAGTTCTCGACTTTATCAAGTTTTGGCCCTTCTCCATGCCCTAAACCTCTTCCTAAGACTAGTTTTGGATGTTTTAGCCTCTTGAAGCCTTGCATGCATGTAAAGTTGGAAACTTTACATGGTAACTACACCCTATGAGGCTAGATCTACAGTTTGGGGCCTTGGTTTCGCTTAAAAGCGTCTGTATGAGGCTAGATCTACAGTTTGCAGACTTTATATGCATGCTGTTTGTTATGATATTGTTAGGGTTTGCATGGCGTTGGTATTTTGGGGGACCTCACTAAGCTTCGGGCTTACAGTTTTGGATTTTGTTTCAGGTACTTCGGATGATCGCGGGAAGGCAAAGGATTGATCGTGCACCTCCCCACTTTTTTATGAATTGATTTATGGGATACTCTGATATGAAACTATTTTGAAAACATTTTGTAATAAATAATGGTTTTTGAATGCTTGAAAAAGATTTAAATTTTCATGAATTTTATGGGTGTTACAAGTTGGTATTAGAGCCTTAGTTTGAGTGAATTGGAGGAACACTCGTATGAATCCAGTCTCAAAGTAAGGAAAAGATTTTCAAAATGGTTTTCAAAATACTAAAGGAGAATGCAGAGTGTACGATCAGCCGGTGCCAGTAAGTAGACCCAAAAAACATATGGATATTTGATATTGTGATATGTTAGAACAGTATGCTAGTGATAGGCTAGGGATCTTTAGGAATTGCATGATAGAATTGCCTGATTATATGATGTCTGATAGCCTAGGGTTTTCCTTATATGAAAATGACATCAGTATTGTAGTTGCTTAGTGTATGCATCATAGTTGCACATAATTAAGATCTTATAGTCTGAGAATGTTTGGTTTGGCCTTATTTCCTGTTCTTGTTTGATGAAGGGCTTAGGTTAGGATCAAATATTTGGATGTCTATAGGGTCCAGCGTTATGTATGACTAGCATACACTAGTGCTTCAGGGTTGGTGGAAGTTTCATAGATCAGTTGCGAGGGGTCAGTCGGCCAGTTATGAGATATTTAGCCTTCCTCTGGGAGTGAGGATTGAGCGCTCGCCTATGCTTATGTATATTGTTAGGGCGTTGTGATGATACTTGAGACAAATATGGGTAGGTGTGGAAAGTAGTATAGGCCCGTATTACTGAAAGCACAGGACCCATACGCGTAGCAAGGAAGTCACAACCCCTAGGGCTTTGTTAGGAGTTGGTTCCCTGTTGTTATATGGAATATCTGATATCTTCCTGGCAGTGTTGTAAATATCGGCCTAAGCGGCCGCCTAGGCGCTAGGTGGTTTGCAACTGATTACGATTAGGGGTGTTTGGCGGAAATTGGTCAATATCGGTCAAACTCGAGCTAGGCGACCCTCGGCGGTCCTTGGGGGCCGTCGGCGGTCCTCGACGGTCCTTGGCGGGAAGATTTTAAAAAATTCAAAAATTCAAAATTTCAAATATCACACCAAAATTTACAAAACTTCAAATTTTTAAATATTCAAATTTTCAAATATTATACCAAATATTTCAAAATTTCAAAATTTCAAAATTTGAAATTTTCAAATACTATTTTTTCTTAGGATATATTAAGTTTTAAAATAGTTTTATTAGTAATTTATGGTCCCCGATTAATCCTCCGATTAATCCCCGCCAAACCGATTAATCGCTTGACTCCAGTCGACCGCCGAGCTTCCGCCGAACGATTTTTACAACCTTGCTTCCTGGTATATTTTCAGTATGGTGACTACAAGGCGATTGGTGACCGGATCCGGATCGGGATCGGGAGAGGGCGGTCAGGGTAGACCAGCAGTGCCCGGGACTATTGGTCAGATGAGGCCAGATGAGTTGGACGCTAGGATTTGGGAGATCCTACATGATGAGGTTGCTACACTATTCCGGGAACAGTTGCCAGGGATGTTTGGGTCTATCAAGACTACTATGGTAGAGTACTTTGATGAGTGCTATGCAGCCATTGCTGAGACGGCTACCGTTGCAGCCTCTACAATTGTTGCAGCCGCTGGTGGTGGGACCAGTCGGGCTTTTCAGTACCGGGACTTCGATAACACGAAGCCCCCAACTTTTGATGGGATTCAGGACCCGATCATAGCCATGAGGTGGCTATTTGACATTGAGGGATGCCTTTTCACATGATCATGTCCTACTGACCAGAAGGTCAGGTGTGCTCCGAACCTGCTGAGGTCCGGAGGTGGAGGTTGATGACATGGTCGTATACTGATGATCAGAGAGTTGCGGTTACTTGGGATCAGTTCAGGGAGATGTTCCGCACTCGCTACATTCCATGGGTTGAGCGGGAGCGGCTGGAACATGAGTTTTTGGAGTTGAGACAGGGTACGGAGTCGGTGACGGAGATAACCCGTATATTCACTGAGAGGGCGATGTTTTGCCCGAAGTTGGCTTCCGAGCAGGCTTAGATGACACGTTATCTGACCATGCTCAAGACTGACATCCGACAGTTTGTTGCTACCCAGCGTTGTGATACACTACTGGAGTTACAGGAGGCCACTAGGCGGCGTGAGCTTGAGATTGAGTTACGGTTTCGAGAGCAGAGGAAGGCCCCAACGCTGTAACGCCCGTAGATCCGGGCTAGTCAATTTAGAGATAATAGTGGTCGAAATCGACTTTTCGACAAAAAGATTATTTAGAATAAATAATCTTAACCAAGTTGTAGAATATGTCTCAAGGTTTCCGTACATATAAAGAACGCCGAAATCCGAATTATAACGAAGAAGTTATGACCCGTCGAAGTTTTTCGGCAAAACCGGCACGGCACCGGGAGACGTAAATAGTGAATCTTTGATAAAGGACTTTTTAGCCTTAGTGATCTAAACAAAAGTTGTAGTATACGTTAAACCGAGAGCGTCCATAAAAAGAACGCCCAAATCTGACTTCGTATGAGGAAGTTATGATTTTTCTAAGATTCGGCTTAGCAGTGCACGGCCCGAAACTTGAATTTTAGTTCGAGCGGTTTTTGGCTTACGCAACCTAAATGAGATTTGAAGATCTCATTAATAGGAACTCAACGGTAAAAACACAGACGAAAACGGAGTTCGTATGAAGGAGTTACGAATTTTTCGCGGCCATTTAACAGTCTAATATCCTCCTACTATTAAATTTAAGATCGGCCGAGAATTAGCCGATGGAGTCTAAATGAAAGTTGTAGATCTTGTTTTTACCTACGCGTGGAAAAAAAGAACGTCGAAAATGGAGCTCGTATGCGAAAGTTACGGGGTTTAGAAGTCGGCAGGGTGCTGCTGCAAAAGGGGTGACGTGGTTGAATATGGGCAAGGATTTCTCCCCAAGAAAAGCCATCAGGTGATGACACGTGGCACCGACTCGTAGAGTCCGTGCACCGACTCAGCGAGTCCATCAGGAATTCAGCCTATAAATAGAGGTGTCGGGTTCCATTCATTCTCACACCTTTCCTCTTCCACTTTATCTCTCTAGACTCTCTCTCTCTCTCTAGCCCCCCTTAACCCCCCTAAAGTCTAGGTAAACCCCCTAGCACCCGAAGGAAGCCCCGAGGCTCCCGGAGTCTCGAGAAAAGAGCCTTTCGGCTCGGGAACGCTGCTCCAGCGAAGCCCGGTTTTGCGAAAAACCCGCTGTAAGTGAGCTATGCCTACCCTATCTTTAGTATAGCTTATGTTTTAATATAGTAATGTTATTAGGACTTTATAATAATTATTTGGGCTATTATTATGAGTTATATAGTGTTGTTTAATGCTTATATAATAATAATAATAATAATAGCTAGACTATTAATTAGTCTCGGTGAATATTGAGCTAAACCTTAGTGGCAATGATACTAGGTTTTGTCGAGGGAAATTGTTTTAAGAAGTAACGAAGCGTTGTCCGAATTCAGAGTCACCACCTTATCATGTGAGTGCATAGTTACTTTCATCTTACACATAGATATGAAGTATTTTATATAAATTACGTGCTATGTGTGTATACTGTCTGAATACTTGTTGTCTATGCTGGATGAAACATTTTATACATGTTTTAAATGACATAAACTGTATATGTATTTTATATCTACAAAATGTGTTGGGTAAAACATGGGTAGATTAGAGGTGAGATAAATGATGAGCGATGAAAGATGAAATAAATGATGAGCTATGAAAGATGAGATGAATGATGAGCGATGATATATGAGTGATAAAATATGGTGCGAAGCGATGAGCCAAAGCGATGACCTAAGAGATGAGCCAAAGCGATGAGCCAAACGATGACCCAAGCGATGGCCCCGTCATCTAGCAGAGTATGGATGACAACCACAGACTATTCTAGACAGTCTAGTGGAACACTAGCAGGCTCGCAACCTGTAGATGTTGTGAACGATGTGTTCACCCGGTGTACTCTAAAAACCCATTGACAGGTATTACGAGTGGACTTTTAAAAACGATGTTGTCAATAAACGAGATAAACCCTGGTGACTATGCAGACTTAGTGCCGATTCCTTAGGATACCCTTAGGAATGAATGAACGAGGAATAACTGAATCTTAGGGTAGATCCTTAAGAGTAAAGAAGATAATGGGGGATGGGTAATTGGGTTGATTGTTTGATGTTTAACATAATAATTATAATATTGTGGGTTGAAAACCCTATGTACTCACCAGGTTTCCCAACCTGACCCACTCAAGCTTATTTGTATCACAAGTGTCGATATGAAGCTACTTTACACCGAGGGATTTAAAAGAGATGTAGATCACTAGTGTAAATAAATGTAAGTTCTGTTTATGCTTATGTTTCTGTATTGACGATGACACCCCAATGTTTTAAAATGAATAAAAATACATTTCTTCATAAATGCTTTGATAACGTACTTATCATGTTTTACTGGGAACAAATTCCGCAACATTTTTATCAAAAGAAGTACTCTGATTTTTATAAAGCATAAACAAAATCGGTCTTTTCTGGCCGTGAAAATGGGGATGTCACAAACGCAGTCACAGCCTGCGCCTAAGCGGTCCAAGACCGTTGATTCTACATCTGGGGGCCAGCACGACCACACTTGTGGGAAGTGCAAGAAGGGTCATTTTGGAGTTTGTAGATCCAGTAGTGTGTGCCGCAAATGCGACAAGAAGGGCCACTTTGCGAGGGATTGCCACCAGTCAGCCTCGGTCCAGGATATGAGGATATGTTATCACTGCGATCAAGTTGGTCACATGAAGACCAACTGTCCATTGCTCGCTGCCCGGCCGGCACAGGCTCCAGCACCGGCTACACTGAGGATTATTGATGGGAGTTAGGGTAGAGCAGAGCCCCTGAGGGCTCGGGGACGCGCCTTTCAGCTTACAGCCGAGGAGGCCAGGACAACACCGGATGTGGTGGCTGGTATGTTTCTATCCTTTATCTTATTGATTATATATGTTTATATATTTATATGTTTATACCTATGATTAGGTACGTTCTTAGTGAACTCTTTACCTGCGTTAGTATTATTTGACTCCATGGCAAGTCAGTTATTTGTCTCTCGGTCATTCAGTAGGGAGTTCGGTTTGCCTTTAGGCGGGCTAGAGTGTCAGCTGCGAGTCTCTATCGCCAACGAACACGGGGTTTCTGCTTCTTCAGTCTATCGGGATTGCGTTTTGGAGATCTTCGGGGTATCCTTCCGGATAGACTTGATTCCAATTCCCATGGGGGATGTATGTGTGATTGTAGGTATGGACTGGTTGAGTCGCTTCGGTGCCATGATCGACTGCGAGGGTCAGCGGGTGGTAGTTCGAACCCTAAGTGGGGGAGAACTGATTATCTACGGCGAGGGCACCGGATTGGGTTCAGGGTTTTGCTCAGCTGCCAGGGCTCGACAGTATATTCATCACGGGTGTACGTGTTATTTGGCGTATGTAATGGATACGCGGGTCAGGGATCAAGTTTCGTTTTCGGATGTTCCGGTTGTCAGAGAGTTCGTTGATGTATTTCTGGAGGAGTTACCCGGAGTGCCTCCGGAGAGGCAGGTCGAGTTCAGGATTGACCTAGTGCGAGGTGCGGCCGCTATCGCCGAGGCACCGTACCGATTGACACCACCCGAGATTCAGGAGCTGTCATCACAGCTGTAGGAACTGTCGGGCAAGCAGTTCATCCTTCCGAGCAGTTCTCTATGGGGAGTGCCGATTCTCTTCGTCAGGAAGAAGGATGGTTCACACCGGATGTGCATTGACTACATGGAGTTGAACAAGTTGACGATGAAGAACCGTTTTCCACTCCCGAGGATAGATGATCTTTTCGATCAGTTGCAGGGAGCATCTTGGTTCTCCAAGATAGACCTGAGGTCCGGATACCATCAGGTCAGGGTTAGGGAGGAGGACGTGTAGAAGACCAAATTCTAGACTCGTTATGGACATTACGAGTTCATGGTGATGTCGTTTGGGGTCACCAACGCGCCGATGGTGTTTATGGACCTGATGAATTGGGTATGTAGACCGATGCTCGATCACTCGGTCATTGTGTTTATAGATGACATCTTGGTATACTCCAAGACTAGAGAGCAACATGAGGAGCATCTCCATGAGCTATTGGGAGTTTTGAGGCGAGAACGGCTGTATGCCAAGTTCTCGAAGTGCGAGTTTTGGTTACGAGAGGTTCAGTTCCTTGGACATCTCGTTAACCAGGAGGGGATTTTGGTTGATCCGACCAAGATCGAGGCGGTTATGCAGTGGGAGGTTCCGAAATCTCCCTCGGCTATCATGATCTTCTTGGGATTGGCAGGGTACTATCGGAGATTCATACAAGATTTCTCCAAGATTGCAGTACCCCTCACTCGTCTGACGAGGAAGGGGGTGGATTTCCGGTGGGGCCCTGAGCAACAGACTGCATTTGAGACTCAGCGACAACAACTTTGTGAGGTGCCAATTTTGACACTCCCTGAGGGAGTTGAGGATTTCATGGTGTTCTGTGATGCACCGATCACCGGATTGGGAGAAGTCCTTATGCAGAGAGGATGGGTGATAGCCTATGCATCGCGGCAGCTGAAGTTGCATGAAACGAGATATCCCACACACGATTTGGAGTTGGGAGCAGTGGTATTTGCTCTCAAGATTTGGAGACATTATCTCTATGGGGTCCGCTGTACCATATACACGGACCACAAGAGCCTGAGACACATCATGGATCATCCGAACCTGAACATAAGGCAGCACAGGTGGCTGGACGTAGTCAAGGATTATGACTGCGAGATCCTTTACCATCCGGGTAAAGCGAACGTGGTTGCAGATGCCCTGAGCCGCAATTCGGATGAATCTTCTGTTTTTAGCAGCATGTATGAGGATATCTGTGGATTCTCCACTCGTGAGCTTGATTAGGGAAGTTCAGGCTGAGGGTGTGCGGCAGGAGAACTGGAAGCTTGAGAGGATTAGGGACGAGATCACCCGATTTGTGCAGGATAGTCGGGGATTGTTGACCCGTTGTGGTCGGGTATAGGTTCCGATGTCTTGTGGGGTCAGACAGATTGTACTGGAGGAGGCTCATAAGTCTTGCTTCTCTATTCAACCGGGGGCCACCAAGATGAACTGAGATATGAGTTTGAGTTACTGGTGGTCGTGCATGAAGAGGGAGATTGCTTGGTACCAATGACGACCCTTTTGGATTGTTATCCTAGTTATCGCATGATGATATGCTTAGTGATATGTTAGATCGGTATCCTGGTATATAAGATGATGTTATGTTTAGTGACCTGTTAGGTCGATATCCTGGTATATAGGATGATGCTATGATTAGTGATCTGTTAGATCGGTCTGAATGTTTGTACATGCTAGCAATTGTTATCTATATGTTGATTGTATGTTTGGGGGTGGGTTGAGGCGGTCCTGCTTTGTGTTGTAGGCCAACATACCTAGGGTGACCCGGATAGACTGCATACCCAATGGGGCATACTAGTCAGACCGAAGGCCCGGAGAATGGTCCAGACATGCTGAAGGCCCGGTAGGGCTAACCAGACATGCTGAAGGTTCTGAGAGTGGGCCAGATAGACTCAAGGCCCGGTGAGGGCGGTCCAGTCATACTACAGACTCTATATGCATGCTGGTTACTATGATATTGTTAGGGTTTGCATGGTGTTGGTATTTTGGGGGAACTCACTAAGCTCCGGGCTTACAGTTTTGGATTTTGTTTCAGGTACTTCGGATAATCGCGGGAAGGCAAAGGCTTGATCGTCCACCTCCTCACGTTTTTATGATTTGATTTCTGGGATACTCTGATATGAAAGTATTTTGAAAACATTTTGTAATAAATAATGGTTTTTGAATGCTTGAAAAAGTTCTAAATTTTCATGAATTTTATGGGTGTTACAAGAAACACCCTAATCTCCTCCTCCCTCTCGTTTCTCTCTCAATTTCTCATTTTTTGTTTCTCTCTCTTGTTCTCATTTTCACGATTGCTCTATGCAAAACATCAGATCATAATGTTCCAAATAGATAAAGTGGGTATTTCAATTTGGTCAAATACACAAAGAGTTCTTTGCAAATTACTTGGCTGAAGAGACTAGGATTGAAGATAAAGTGGGTCTTTTAATATAATCAAATCGACCATGAAACATTCTAACAATAACACTAATGTAACCTTGTTTCATAGGTGTTAGATTCACAGAGCTCTTTTTCACTTCGATTCAAGAACTGCAAATTAATCTTTCCGCATAACTTTCTGATTGTTTTAATTTATTTACTTCTTTTTATAGTTTATTTTAGTACATTTCATTCATATTTTAGTTAATTTCCATGCATATTTTCCTTTTTGTTATTTTATGACCACTTTCGGGTACTTTCGAATTTCGTGAGCATAATTGCAGGTTTTTGGAGTCTAGCGGAGCAGGAATGTTCGGGACTTATGGAAAACGGTTAGACTTGGAGGACCACAAGGATCTTGGGCTTAATATCTAGTGGAGGTGCTGCAAAAATGGACTTTAGATGGATGGAGCATGGAAGAATATGGCCTCTTAATTAAAAGAAGATGGAAGAATTTTTTCAAACGTTCGGGAATTAATGATCGAGCGATTACGAGAGCTATGAGTGATTTGGAGAAGAAAAATTAGGCTCAAACTGAAGAGAACTTAAGAAAAAATGGGCTAGAAGCTGATTGGACTCAAACTGGGCCAATGAACTAAGTTGTGCAGGACCAACAATTGAAGAAGCCCAAATATCCGTCATCTTACGCGGCCCGCGTAAGATTTCCACGCGGCCCGCATGGATTCCTGTAGGGGCAATTTTGGGATTTTAATTGGAAGTCTATATGGGGAAGGTTGGCGTGCCACTTTTCTAAACTTTTGCACATCCGAACTTGGGAGCATTCTCTGGAGATTTTGGAGCATTTTTGAAGGCCAAGAACCTTGAAGAACTTCATCTCTTTGCTCTTGAATCTTGTAAAATGTTTGGTACAATCTTTTCTTACTTTGTTGTCTTGAGTTTAGCCATGCTTGGCTAGACAAAACATGGTTGACTTTTGTGGAATCCTTTGAACTTTTGTTGAATGTTGAAGACTCCATGAACTAGTTCTTGAATCTTTATGAGAATTTTTTATGTTTTAACATCTTATCACTACTTGTATGTTTTTATTCATGAGTTTAAATGTGTTTGTGGTGATTAGTTGGCTGATTTCTTGATTAAGTAAAGAATCCTCAAATTAGCAAGCAACAAATAATTTTTGTGTTAGTTTTGCTTCACACAATCATAAAAACATTTTCTCCAACATGGTAGTGAAAGCATTTGACTCCTCTTGGATTTGGTGACTTTTTGGTTCTTAATGCTAGTTGACTTTCACTAATTACATGCTTAATGAAAATTGTGACTTTGACTAAGGAAATTGTTATGAGCTTCTCTAACCATTTTAATAACTAAGAAAAGTCTAGGTAATCTCATGCTTCTTAAATTACTATAGCCAAATTAAGGATTTAAAACAAGTATTGCACCATTGGATTCTAATGATATGTTCATCAAAAGTCAAAGTGAGGAAACCTTAAGTCAACCATCTTTCTCTTATTGATTTTACATCAAACCCTTGTTTTTGTTGAAATTATCTATTTAAATCTTAGTTTAATTCTAGTTTATTTCAAGTATTTCAAAAGACCAAAACCCCCCTTTTTACTTTTATTGTCATTTTACAAGTATTTTTACAAAGAGATTTTCATAGAGTTATAAAAGATTACCAATCTTCGTGGATTCGACCACTTTACCACTATACACTATTTTAATGTAAAAGATTTAGGGTTATTAATTTTGTTGGCCTCAACAACCACCAAATTTTGGCGCCGTTGTCGGGGATTGGTTTTGATTTAATCAGTTTGTTTCTCTGTGCCTAGATCTCATTATGCAGACACTCTAATTTAACCCCCCCCCCCCCCAAAAAAAAAGTATGGTTCGGAAATGAACACTCATTGCATTGAAGACCAACTTTCCGAGCTAGCTCATTTATTTATGATGATTGGAAGTGACCAAAGTGTGCAACCCACAACTCTTCCTTGCAATAATTGCACTCAAAATGGACATAATTCCAACATGTGTCCATATTTACAAGGAGAATGGGAAGAAGTGCAAGAAAGGGGAAGCTACTACTGGTCAAACCAATGGAGTTATGATCAACCTCAACATGATCAATGGTGGGACAACAACCAAGCTTGGGGATACAACCAATACCAAAGCCCATACCAAGCTTGGAGAAGTGACCAATACCAACCAACTCCACAATTTCAACATCCATATCCTCCACCTCTTTAACAACATGAAATGCAAAGCATGTCCTTAGAGGAAATTGTGAAAAGCATTGCCACATATACCTAGATTTTCCAAGAAACAACCCCAGCTAGCCTCAAAAGCTTAGAGAAACAAATAACACAACTTGCTCAATCAATAAGTATAATGGAATCTCAAGAGAAACTGCCATCTGAAGAGATCCCATGGCATAACACATGTGCCATTCCTTTCAAAGATGAGATAATTTTTTATGGCCAAAGAGTGTTATATGGAGAAGAGGAAGAAGGAGTAGAAATGGAAGAGGCTGTCAAGGAGGAAGAACAAATTGAGAAAGATGTCAATGAAACTATAGAGTTCATGTTGGGGGTTAACGAAAGAGAGTTTGAGCCACCCACTATCACTGAGAAACTAACTCCAGTGGTAGACCAACCACAAGATCCGAAAATGATAAATCTATCGGACCCTTTAAATGATACATATCTCGAGAAAGAAAACGCCCAACCGGTCACCAACTCGACCACCATGTCAAAGATGGAAGAGTTGGTCACCTTACTAAACAAGTACAAGAAAGAATATGGTTGGATGCTTGCTATTATCAAAGGTCTAAGTCCGATATGGTTCTCCCGTAAAAAGAAAGTCAAGTACAAGAAAAGAGTCCCAATGGAGGTGTGGAAATTAAAAAATGTTGACACGGGGTAAGTTTTCAAGGTTAATGGACATCGGTTGAAGCCTTTCTACAGAGGTTTTGATGCAAATGTCCAATTCATTGTCCGTTTGGACACCCCAAAATATTGAAGAAAAGATTGGAGGAAGTCTCGCCAAAGATGTTAAAGAAGGGCATTTTTGGAAGTATTGTGCTTTCGTCTATTATAAACAGAATAACATGATTTTGAAAATGTTTTTTTTTGTTTTGAAAGTGTTCATTTTTGAAAATTTTCAAGCTTTATTCTCACATTTGGTCCAAAATTTTGTTGTGTTTTTGAAACCGGTACTTTGCAGGAATCACTTTGGCCAAAAATCAAGTTTTTAGAAAAATTTCAAATTTTGAAGTGCAGGAAGTCACGCGGCCTGCGTGAGGATCCCACACGGCCCGTGTAAGGTCTTGTGTGGCTTATGTGCGGCCCATTCCTTGCCCGCGTAAGGTCCTGTGCGGGAATCATTTGAAATTCTTTTTAAGTAGATTTTCACGTTGAACTAAGGATTAAACCAAAAGACCAAAACAAACAAAAAAATAGTATAACTTTAACACATCAACAAACAATAACCTAATCTTTAACAAGTAAAAATGTATAACCCATCACTTGAGAAAAATTCTATTTATAACATCAACATGCAAAGCATAAGCCAGATCAATCGCCTTTAATCTCGGGTGCTCAAGAAGCGAAAGCCCCGCAACTCCAAAATACGTATGAAAAACATCAACCGCATTATCCGGCCTATCCGAAATCCCACCATTCTCAAAATCCTGACACTCCAAAATAAACTTCACAAGCTTCTCCTTATCAATCCAATAACCTCTATCAATCAAAATCAAACTCGAAAGCACCCACCACGAATAACAAACATCCGGAAGCTTCTCCGACCTTCCATTCACCCCCTCAGATTTCACTTGCCTCTCACACAACCACCACCCCAACAAATCCTTATCCACATAATGCAAACACCCCGTGATCGCAAGCACGCCTACACAACAAAAGATTTGCCCCGAGTGTGACTTAGCGCCAGGCGTACACCCGAACCCCTTGTCTAGATTCTTACAAGATACTATGTATTCCATGACCTTTTCCACATTTATTTTGTCTAAACTTTTCAAAAGTGAAAGCGAACATATCGTGAGGTAAGAGAATCGCATATTGATTTCCCCCAATTTATCGCCTGAAAACGAGTCGTCTTTGTTTTGTAAGGTGGATATGTAGGTTGAGACTTCGGGGATGTTAATTAAGGATTTGGGTTTTGTTAGAGAGAGAGAGAGAGAGAGAGAGAAAGAGGATTTGGATTGCAGTGGGGGTCGTGTCCTATGTTGCCGCTGAAGCCGCCGAATTCGTGTTGGCAACTCATGACCCATGAAATGATGGCTTCTTGTTCGACGGCTTTGAGTTTTCCTAGGATGTCCAGGGTGTTTAGACCCCAGTAGGCCCCATTGATTCGGACGTAGGGCTGTAAACGAACCGAAAGAAAATGAACACAGGTGTGTTCATGTTCGTTCGTTTAAGTTAGCCGAACAAATGAACAAACACGAATGAATAAACGAACAAATTTTCTTGTTCATGTTCGTTCATTTAAAAATTTACGTTGTTCATGTTCGTGAACGGGGTAAACAAACATAAACGAACGTAGATAAATAAAAATAACTAACATACATAAACATAAACGAACATATATAAATAAACATAACTAACATATATGAACATAAACAGACATATAATATAGTATTGTAGTCAAACACAATTGAACATATATGAACATAAAAAGAACTTGAATGAACGAACATAAGCGAACAACATAAACGAACGTTCACGAACATAATTGAACGAACAAGACCATTGTTCATGTTCGTTCGTTTAACTAAACGAACGGGAATTTGTGTTCATGTTCGTTCATTTATTAAATAAACGAACTTCCCGCCGAACGGTTCATGATCAGTTCGTCGAACGTTCGGTTCATTTACAACATTATTCGGAGGTGTTCTGTTAGGGCGGATTCGATGTCGTCTTTTTTCTTTTTGATTTGTAAGATGTATTTCATGTGTTTTTTGGCTGCTAGTATTAATGAATATTTTATGAAGAAGTAATGTAACAGGACTCATGAAACCAAAAATACTCCGGGAAACATTCAACGATTTTTTATGAAACATTCAAAGATTATTTTTAAAATGTTAACTCCAAAACCAAAACTCATTTTATTATTATTATTACAAAAAAATCTTTGGGTGCTTAAAAACCAAACAAATTTTGTTCAAACTATAGTGGCTTTTATAGATTTTAAACCTAAAATTCTGACAGTTTCTTCTCTTCTCAGGTAATCTTTGCCATTTTGTTTTGTTTTGGTAGGTAATTACGGTTTGGTAGAGTGGAGAAGAATTGGACTGAACAAATAATTTGTATAGCGTTTGGTAAGACTAAAACAGAACATAACAAGTTGTGTGAAACTGTTTGGTAACAATAGAATCGGACACAACTTGATATAAAAAAAACCATGCTACCCTTTGGCAAAAATGTTAATAATAACTCTATTTAACATACTTAACTTCAAAATTAACATTTTTCTTAAAAAAATTATCATATTAAAACAAGTTCTAATACCAAATAATAGAAATTGCTTCAAAGTAACAAAGTTTCAAACCCAAATGGTTTCCAAAATCCATAATTTTAAATAAAAAATAACAAACTTCAATTTTCTTCTTCCAGTATAGTCTTCACAAAAAATGGTTTGGTAGCTGCATTCAAACTATTCCACATCGGTAACAAACTTTTGTTAACTTTAAAAAAACCCACATGATTTCTGAAGAAGACAACTCCATGGTCTTCAACTCTTCATGTATGGTTTTTAACTCTGCGAGGTCATTAGTAGAAGACGTAATAACCCTAGTCATTTTCTGAATTTCCTCGGATATGGTAGCTAACCCCTTTTCAATTATCTGTGTTACTTATTCAGATGTCATTTTTCTCTTTTGATTTTGCACTAGGATTTGGATTGGACGAAATTGCAGTGTTTTTTGGATTTGAATTAGGCGATGGAAAACTTTCTCCTTCTTCATTATCAATATTTTGATTTTATGTTACGTCAGACACCAATTCAACCATGTCATACCACATGTAGCTCGATCAAAAACATTTGCCAGTCGCTCGTATGTAGGGAATGGTTTATCCACGACATAGTTTTTGTTTGGATGGTATTGAGAGATGTTTTGGTCTAGTAAAGAGACGTTGGACTATATTAAGAAGTCCTCCATTTTATCCAATAAGAATTCAAGGGAGAATAGTCATGGCATGTGCTTTTCTGCATAATTAGAACACACATGGCTCTTGATCCAGAGGAAAACACGTCTAACACTGTTGAAGATATGCCTATCGGGGAAGAGAAACTAAATCAATTTTAAATTGTGGATGTTGTTGAATCAAGTAACGAATGGACTCAATGTAGGGATGATTTAGCCCAAGAAATGTTTTATTCTTGGATGTCAACTAGATCTTAGTAGATTGTTTTTGAATTGTAGAACTTTTATTTTTAAGTTTGTTAGTTGTAATTGCTATGGACGTCAACAACTTTGAATTTTGTGCATGTTTTTTTATTAATTTTAACTAACTTAGTGGATGAATTATTTTTATATTTGACATTTTTATCTATTTACCATTGTTATGTATAATATGTCAAAAGCAGATAACAAATCATGACAGATAGGCGTCAATGGACTCAAGAAGAAGAGGATGCGTTGATTGTCATCCTTCAAGACATTGTTGTCATCGGCGGTAGAGATGATACCGGTTTATTTGTCGGCATATCTAAGTAATAAACATGTGGTTTTACCTGTAACTTTGTTTGTTTTACTAGAAACATCCAATCAAAAATTATGTCACAAATAAACCATTCCCTACATACAAGCGACTGGCAAATGTTTTTGGTAAAGATGGAATTGCAGGTGGTATAGCTAAATCGGCAACTGATGTGACAAAAAAATTAAAATACTGATAACGAAGAAGGAGAAAATTTTCCATCACCTAATTCTAATCCTTAAAACACGCAACTTCCTCCGATCCAAATCCTAAAGACTCGACGCAAAATAAAAAGAGAAAAGCGGCATCTGATGAAGTAACAAAAATAATTTAAAAGGGGTTGGCTACCGTATCCAAGGAAATCCAGAAAATTACTAGGGCTATTATGTCATCTACTAATGACCTCGCGAAGTTAAAAACCATACACCATAAAACACCAACATACTCACTTTCAAGCTCAAATCTCACCAAATGCACTTAGGGTTTCGTTTTGAGGGTATAGGGAGATGGAGGATGGTCAATAAATGTCCAAGGGGTGGTTTAAGTTGTTTAAATAGGGTGCAAACCCTAAAAATTAGGGTTTTCACCTACACCCTGTACACCATGCGTACTCTACGTATGCCCCGCATACATGGGTGAAATTCGTGATCAACAATAGGCTAGTACACTAAGCGTACTCATAGAGTACTCCCCGCGCACTAGCTAGGGGACCATAATGTAAAGAATTTCACAAGAAGGGCTAAAAGGAAACTTACCATATTCCGAGTGTTACAATTCTCCCACACTTGAATCAAACTTCATCCTCGAAGTCCGCTGCCCCAAACAACTATAGGTAACGCTCCTTTATATCGTCCTTCGGATCCCACATTTTTTTGAACCCCTGCGATGCTGCCACTGGACTTTGAATAACTCAATAACCTTGTTCCTCAAGGTTTTCATCTTCTGGTCAAAAAATCACCACCGGTCTCTCGATATAATTCAGGCGATCATCCACCTGAATATCCTCCAATGGAACCACCGCGGAATCATCCACAAGACATTTCCGCAACTAAGAGACGTGGAATGTGCTATGGATCTAACTAAGCTCCACCGGAAGATCCAAGTGATAAGCAACCCGGCCCACCCGATCTAAAACCCTGAAATGATCGATATACCTGGGGCCCAACTTGCCCCTCTTCCTGAATCGGATGACACCCTTCCAAGGTGACACCTTCAGGATAATTATATCCCCAACCAGGAACTCTAGATCTAATCGGCACTTGTCGGCATAGCTCTTCTGCCGAGTATGAGATGTATGAAGTCTACTCCGAACCTGCTGAATCAACACAGTAGTCTTGAGTACCACATCGGTACTCCCCATGCCTCCCTGACCGACCTCACCCTAACAAATCGGAGTCCTGCACTTCCTCCCATAGAGCATCTCAAAAGGAGGTCGATCAATGCTTGCATGATAACTGTTGTTATACGAAAATTCCGCTAATGAAAGATAAGTATCCCAACTCCCATCAAAATCCAAAACACACGCTTGAAGCATATCCTCCAAGGTCTGAATAGTTCACTCACTCTGACCGTCAGTTTGCGGGTGGAAAGTCGTACTAAAATGGAGACGAGTACCCAACTCGTCATGGAACCTCTTCCAAAATCTAGAAGTGAACCGGTCGTCCCTGTCTGAAACCACCGAAACTAAGGATGAGCAGTTTGTCCCAAATCCCGATCTTGTACCGGTACCATACCGGAACCGGTACCGAATTTAAAAATATGGGCCGGTACTTGGTACTCCAAATATATGAAATTCGGGAATCGGTACCGGTACTAGTACCAAAAACCGGTACCATTCCCGGTACTGGTACTAGTGATGTTAGTTCGGTTCGGTACTCGGGATTGACTTTCGACCAAATTCGGTTTTCAGGAAATCGGGAACGGTACGGGTCGGTATCGGCTCCGTCCCACGCTCATCCCTAACCGAAACCGGAACCCCATGTCGTGCTACGACCTCCCTGATGTATACCTCAACCAACTTCTCCGTAGAGATACTATCCTGAATCTGGATAAAATACGTGCTCTTTGTCAAACAATCCACGATGACCCAAATCGAATCCACTCCACGTGCAGTCCGTGGCAACTTCGTAATGAAATCCATGGTAATCTCCTCCGATTTCCAAACGGGAATATCCAACGACTGCATCTTGTTGTGAGGTCGTTGATGCTATGCCTTGACTTTCCTGCAAGTCAAGCACCTCTCCACGTACCAAGCTACATACCGCTTTATGCAGGGCCACCAATAATCAGGACGAAGATCTCTATACATCTTCGTCGCCCCGGTATGAATGGAGAATCTCGATTTGTGTGCCTCCTCTATCAGGACCTGACGCACAACACCCCAATACGGAACCCATACTCTCCGATGGAGAGTCAATAACCCTCAACTATCATAATCAAAGAAAGCCACCTGGCCCATTATGTGCTCACTCTTCTGGTGCTCTTCCTTCATAGCCTCGATCTGAGCCTCCTGAATCTGTTCCAAAAGCGGAGTGATCACGGTCATCCTCAAACAAATATCCCTGATCGAAGCCACGAACGCCTTGTGGCTAAGAGCATAGGCCACCACATTGGCCTTCCCCAGATGGTAAAAGATCTCACAATCGTAATCCTTCTCCACATCTAACCACTGACGTTGCCTCATGTTCAGATTCAGTTGATCCATCAGATACCTCAGGCTCTTGTGAACTGTGTAAATAGTACAACAGACCCCATAGAGGTAAAGTCGCCAAATCTTGAGGGTGAAAACCACAACCCCCAGATCTAAACGACGCGTCGGATAATTCGCCTCATGAGGCTTCAGCTGCCTCAAAGAGTATGCAATCACACAACCCCTCTGCATCATAAGTGCACCCAAGTCTGTGATCGAAGCATCAAAATAAACCACGAAGTCCTCAACACCCTCCTGCAGGGTCAAAATCGGAGCCTCACATAATCTTTACGTTAGGGTCTCAAAAGCTGCCTGTTGCTTAGGCCCCCAATGAAAAGTGACGCTCTTCTTCGTCAACCGAGTCAGAGAAACCGCTATCTTGGAGAAATCTTGAATGAATCTATGATAGTAACCTGCTAAACCAAGGAAACTCCGAATCTCAGATGGAGACCTCAAAATATCTCATCTCATCATGACCTCGACCTTAGCTGGATCAACCAGAATACCGTTCTATTTGACAAGGTGCCCAAGAAACCGCACCTTGCGCAACCAGAACTCACACTTGGAGAACTTTGCATAAAGTCTCTCCCTCCTCAAAGTCTCCAAAACCTCCCTCAAGTGCTCCTCATGCAGCTCTTGGGTCTTGGAATAGACCAGGATATCATAAATGAATACAATCACAGACTAATCCAACATCGTCCTGCATAAGCGGTTCATGAGGTCCATGAACACGGTTGGAGCATTTGTGAACCCGAAGGGCATCACCACGAACTCGTAATGACCATAACGAGTACGTAAGGCTGTCTTCTGCACATCCTCCTCTCCGACTCTTATCTGATGGTAACCTGAATGCAAATCAATCTTGGAAAACCAAGATGCATCCTGAAGCTGGTCGAACAAATCATCAATCCTCGGGAGTGGATAACGGTTCATCAACGTTAGCTTATTCAACTCCTGGTAATCAATTCACATCCAATGAGATCCATCATTCTTCTTCAGAAACAGGATCGATGCTCCCCATGACGAACTGCTCGGATGAATGAACCCCTTGTCTAACAGCTCCTGCAGCTGTGTAGACAACTCCTGCATCTCTGGAGGAGCTAACCGATACGGTGCCATGGCTATCGGAGCCGCACCAGGAACCAGGTCAATCCTAAAATCCACCTGCCTTTCCAGAGGCACTCCATGCAAATCCTCTGGAAACACATCCGGGTACTCCCGCACAATCGGCACATCATCCACGGTTGCCTTACCCTTTATCTCGGGTATCCATAACATAGGTGACAAATCCATAACTACCCTGATGAAGATAGAGTCTGGCTCTAGCCGCTGAACATAGAATCGGACTACGTTGATCTCTCTCCCTAAACCACCAACTCTCCCGCACTTGGGGTCTGAATACGTACTAACTGCTGCTCACAGTCGATTAGCACCCATTGGGGCTCAACCAGTCCATCCCTATGATAACCTTGTTCCCGCGCAAAGGAATATGAGCCAGATCAATCGGATACTATTCGCTGAACATATGAAGAACACAGCCCCGATGAACCTTCAACACCCAAACAGATCGATCATCTGCAATCTCAACATCTAAAGGACAATCTACCTCCCCTGGAGCTCCAACAAACCTCTTGCTAAGCACAAGCGATACAAAAGACCGGGTAGCCCCCAAACCAAACAATATCAATGCAGAGATACCGTTCATGAGGAACGATCCTAAAATAAAATACACAAATATAAGAAGGCAATACAACATAAATAAAGAGATAAGAAGATGATACATACACGTCACCACATTAGGTGCCACGCGAGCCTCCTCGGCCGCCAGCTGAAAAGCCCTACTCTTCACCACTGGCGCATCCGCCTTGCCCTGACGGCCATCAATGATCCTCAGCGTCGTTGGAGTGGGTGCTACCACTGGATCTGCTGCTGCCAAACTCGGACAATGGGCCTTCTTGTGGCCCCTCTGATTATAATGGAAGCAAATCAGATTAGATATTGGGGTGGTGGTAGTAGTAGCAGTACAATCCTTGCTAATATGACCTGTCCGACCGCACTTGAAACAACTAGAACCACCCACCCTGCACGCCCTATCGTGCATCCTACCGCACTTGCCATATCGACTCCGACCATGCTGGCCTTTCGATCTCAAATCAAATACCTTGGGCCTCTTGCGCGAATCCCCTTAAACCTTATCTTGATCCGGATTCCTATTCCTCTCCATCTCAAGATCAATCTCCCTCTTTTTGCCTCTCACAATCATATCCTCCAGTGTCTTGCAACTGGATCGATTAACAAACTGACGAATATCACTCCTCAGCGTCTCATGGTATCTTACCTTCTTCATCTCCTCGTCCGTCACATGCTGCGGAACCAACAACGCCCTCTCACGGAACATCTCAGTGATTTCAGCCACCATCTCAGTAGTCTGGCGAAGGTCTTAGAACTCCCTCGCCAACTGCTGCACCTCAATCACTGGTGCAAACTCAGCTCTGAATCTAGTCATAAAATCATCCCATGTCATCGAATCAACTTCCTCATCACCAACGGAGCGCACAACCTCCTCGCACCAGTCTCAAGCTCTGTCTTTCAGAAGACAGGAAGCAAGTCTGACCTTTTCCCCATCAGGTAAATTGCTACTGCAGAAGGCGTTAGCGACATCCGCAAACCAAAGTCTGCTCGTGATCGGGTCCTTCTCCCCGAAGTACGTCGGAGCCCCACATGCTCGGAACTCACTGAAGGTCAACGAACGTGCCCCAATCAAAGCCACCATATTAGAATGGAAAGAGCCCAAACGCTCTTCCAAAACCTACATCATACCCTCATTGATCGTACCAAATATCATAGGAGTCTGCCCAAATATGTTGCGGGTAATCTCAGACGAAATGAACTCCCGCGTCTAATCATCCAACTGCCTTGCTCCAGAACCTGAGCCTGAACCCTCACCAGTACCAGAACCACTAACAGGTCTGCCTCGAAGAGTCATGATACTGAAAATAGACCATATAAACTATCAGAATACACATCAATATATATATATATATATATATATATATATATACATCGAGGAGTCTCATACTCTATCAGTTTCCTGGTTTCATCGCAGTTCTCCTTGACTTGAGTATGGATCCTCTACTTCCAGTAGTACAGGCCCATACTACCTTCCTAATCTATTCGTACTCTCCTCAAGGATTGCTTTCAATCCTCCAAGTCACTCCTTGACCACACATACCATCCTCAACAAGATAAGGCTCCCAACACTAAATCTCTTCCTAGGTTTTCCTAGGGCAATCACCACACTACTCTCTGCCACTAGCTGTAGAAGAAACTTCCATTAACCTCCTCTATCTAGCTCACGAATACAGTTACATGTCGCCGACACCAGATAATTCTTCGAATGAAAGGTATCACACTACAACGGTTGGACTCAGACAAGAGTTGCGCAATAGAGTTAAACCTAACCTTCTAAAATTATTTAGTTTCAACAATATGTAACTTAGTGTGTTCGCTTACTAGTTAGCTAAAGCAACTGGGAACTCCTAAAAAGCACAAAGCAAGCAACATTCGAGCATTGAGTAATCGGAACAATCATAACCTAACCAGACCATCCTATCACTGACTGATCAGTACTAGCATGCAAGTCTACAAGCTCATATAGTAGGCATAAAAGGCATCTCTCCTAGCATTCTATCATGCAAAATCCTGAGCAGATCCTTAGCCCTAACTAGCATGCGATTCACAGATTCACAATTCAAAGCAAATCATAAAATATGTATGGGTATTTTGGGAAAACTTACTTGAGCTCGGTCAATTTCATGCACCACAACCTTTTCTTATATTTGAAAACCCTTTTTATAAATCATTTCCTTTTAAAAATTTTACTAAACCCTCAGTTTGAGTTCAGACACACCCGAGAGTATATCCGAATCCCTCAAACTAAGGCTCTAATACCAACTGGTAACGTCCCAAAAATTAAGAATAAAAATTTTCGATTTTAATGTAATAAAACTATTATCCAAAACATCATCATAGAAATCATGGTGAATCAAAATGTATCAATAACATCCCAATATATCAGAGTAATATAAAATACGGAACAAGGTGGTGTGTGCACTGCAATCATCCCATGCTCTTCCCCTTCGAACCAGAAGTACCAGAAAACATAAACTGAAAACCGTAAGCACAAAGCTTAGTGAGTTCCCTAATTTACCACATACAATACATAATAAACATACAATGGTCCCCGCCCGTCATCGAGCCCCACCCGACATCGAGCCCCGCTCGGTAAACAGATCTGTCAGTCATCGGGCCCCGTGCGGTACACATACAAACATATACATATGCAAGAGTCACTCATACATCTAGCATCCTAATCATAACAAACCATGGGCCGACATTGGTGCCTTCGACCTGCTAAACACAGTGAGGAAACTCACATCTAGCTACTGAAACACTCAAATGAATCTCGGTCTGCTGGTCCGGAAAAATCCCCGCGCCATCCTTATCAAAATAATATCCAATTAATAATTGGGTCTCAACCCATAACCAAGACTCTAAGTTACTTAGCCCATAACCGGGGTAAAAGACCATTTTACCCTTTTTCTTACTTGGCCCAAAACCAAGGCCCAACCCAACTACTCCAAAAGGCTCAAATCCTAAATGGCAACTCAAAGCCCAATATGGCCCAATCTTCCAAATTAGGCACAAAACACATCATGGGCCTAAATCCAAGGAAGCCCAAAATGCTACCAAAAGCCAAAAATCAGAAGTCTAATGGCCCAATAAGGCCTAATCTTAAAAGTCCCAAGCATGGCCCAACACCGAGAATCGCCAAGCCCAACGGTCCATCTGCTGAGTACGCGGGGCGTACTCAGCTCGTACGCTTAACGTACTTTGTCCGGGGTCAGTACGCGCATCGTACTCCCCATACTACCAACCCACTTCATTAAGCACTTAAACAGTTAAGACCTTTTGCCAAACTCTCAAATCTGGTCCCTAAGGGTGACTTAATACGTAAAGCTGACAACTTTACATCCATGCATGACTTAATGGGACCCAACATTAAAAAAGAAGCCTAATAAAGCTCTTAACACTTTCATGGACCAATATCTTTCACAAAGTTTGCATTTTTATGAACAAGGGACTTCCATGGAGCTAAGATCTAACATCCATTGCTTCTGGAGTAGATCAAATGTTCAAATTTAACTCAAAAGACTCAAAAATGCATAAATAACACCATAAAACAGATCCAACACAAATGACCATCAAGGTGAGAGCTTTTTACCTCAAAAGGCTTGAAAATGTGAAGGTAACTCTGGATCTACAAGCTCAAGCTATTCCTCCAAGTGTTCCTCTTCGTCTTGTTCACCACAAAACACCAACAAACTCACTTTCAAGCTCAAATCTCACAAAATGCACTTAGGGTTTTGTTTTCAGGGTATAGGGAGATGGAGGTTGGTCAATAAATGTCTAAGGGGTGGTTTAAGTTGTTTAGATAGGGTGCAAACCCTAAAAGTTAGGGTTTTCCCCTGCACCACGTATGCCATGCGTACTCCACGTACGCCCCATGTATGTGGGTGAAACCCGCGATCAACAATGGGCTAGTACGCTAAGCGTACTCATAGAGTACCCCCGCGTACTAGCTAGGGGACCATAATGTAAAGAATTTCGCAATAAGGGCTAAAAGGAAACTTACCATATTCGGAATGTTACATTATTAAATGATTAAGGATCCTATCAATCGATTTCAAGTCATCAAGTGGTTATATTATTTAGCATTTAATGCTTTCAATTGAAAGGTGAATAGAAGGATTGTTAATTTTTCTATGCTTCCGGTTACAAAGTTTGTGGTGTGAAAACTTGGAATAAATCTTCTCTCAGAATGTGCATAGATGCAACATAAGATCAGCCCACTATACCTTTGTAAAGAAGTATACCATTGGCTTCTAGACCAGATGCCACCACTTTCAAATCCCAAATTTATACTTGCTTACACATATTCAACAAGAATAATCTTCGTAAGCTTCAAAATGTTATCACTTCTAGCGTCCAAACTGGTTTACTTTTAATTTGAAACAAAACACAAGCATTCAACAAATTCCCTGTTGATATTATTATTTGCTTACAATAGCTTGGTTTTTTATTTAATAGTTGCTCAAAATAGCCTGATTTAATTGGATTTATCCAAATTAAAATGGTTTAATTTTAATCTTTAATTTTGGAAAGATATTATAGACTCATAGTAACACCATATATAATTTTAAAATCTAGATAAAAAATTAATATTAAATTAGTTTAATTCTAATTAAAATATGAGATTGGATATAGATGTAAGTTTTATAGATTTAGAATGATATATAAGTAATTCTAAAATATATAAGGATATTGAAGTAATAGTTTAATTTTATAAGGATATGAATGAAATTCTCCGTACAAATTAAAGCTAATGGTATGATCACTACGTATCTATTAAAAAGTGACGTCACATAGCGGCTAGCGCTACACCATCTTCACAACATCCTTATTCTCTACTACCACACCACAAACCTTTGAAAATGATCACCACTCCACATCATCAATATCTTTTTTATTTTTTATTTTTTAACTACAACATATATAATTAATATTATAAGAATTAAAACTAAATTAATTAATTAATTATACAAATTAATTTGATTTAGCCCAACTGTTTGTTAGCCTACTAAGTTTTCTCTTAGCCCAAGTTTAAGCTCTTAAGCCTACATTAAAAACCGTTTGTGGCCTATGTTATGTTTCATATACTTTGCACCCAAAGAAATCCAAAGCACGCCTCTTTTCTTCTTCTTTGTTGAATATTTTCCCAACTTTTGTCCCACAAAACACAGATGATCAAAAGTGTCAAAATATGGAATAAAAAAAGATCAATCGCCTTACAAAAGCGGAATCTCTCTTCATGCGTAGAAACGCTACCATATTGGGTAGCTTAACTTATGAGCTAATTTTTACTTAAATTATACCAAACACTATTTTTTTATTAGCTAGTTTTTCAACTATCCGCTAACTTTTAGTATGTCAAACATAATCTTAGTAAATATTTTATCATGTAGTGTTTCATGTTTAGACCAAATACATGTATCAGTCTTCTCTCTTCTCTATGATGATGAGATCGGATTTAAATATGAAAATGTACGTATAAAATATCGTATAAATAAATAACATTTAAGAAAATGACGACATATATGAAGAAACAAGGGAATAAATTGAAAACAAATTTGTAAAAAAATAAAAATAAATAGAACTTAATGGAAAACCTCATTTTTCTATGATTTTCTCTATCAAGTAAAGTCCATACGCATATATATAAGTTCCATTAAGTCTATCAATATATAAGATTACAAGCGGTAAAATTGAATCGGTAGGTTCTTGTAGGAATGTGATTTTCTAAGTTACCATTTAGAACTTATCAACCGGCCAACAATATTTACTGATTTTTAAAGTTGTTAAAGACTTAGTAGACATTTTCATGCAAAAGAGTTGTCAAAAGTGTCGATTAGGTAATTACCAAACTTTAGCTTGTTTATCATGTTTTCTTGTTCTTAGTTGGTCAGTGAGGTTGAGTGACACATGGGTAGGAAATTGTTATTGATTTTGTCGTGGCTACTACTACTTTTATCATTTGTTTGAGTTGTATCATATGATTATGTCCAACAATGATTTTTTTTATACACTATACTATACTAGAACTTGATATGAAAATTTGTTCAAGACCTTTGGTTTATAACCTATTACAACATTCATCACTGCCATCTTGTTGATTTTACATCCATTTTAACATATTAGCTGATGTGATCCTCAATTCGAGGTGCAATTTATAATCATTACCGGGTGGCTATTGGGTCGAAATATAGAGTCCTTAAAATTTCAAGAACCGGATGGACGATTTCCCAATTTTTAAATTTTCTCATTTTTTAAGTTCATTGACAAATAATTAAGTATTATTTAAAGAGAAAAACACAAATCTAGTCGATCCTCTTTGTGAGTTTTCACAAAATAACCATTTACATGATTTTTTTTTCTACAAATAACGACTATGTGTGCAATGGGCCTACTTCGAATTTGATTTTTGTATGGTTCTCATCGAAAAAAAATTATACTCTAAAGTTTTACTTCATATATTGCGAAATTGGTCATATTATTGTGAAAATTGTAAAATTTTATAAATTTTTTTTGAAGTTTTTTGTTGTACGTTTTTTAAGACCCATTTGAGCAATAAAAAGAAGTTTGATAGTGTGAAAAATGAATTGTTAGGTTGAGACATATTTCTTCAAAAAAGAAAAGATTTGAAAATCTAAAAAGAAATGCCTTAAGCAGAAGGAGATCAATTTTGCAACAAATAGTGATTTTCTGTGTGAGTATTCTGAAATTGATGGTTATTTTGTGGAAAGTGGAAATCTTTAGGCTATTTTGTGGCGAATAATAAGTAACTAGATTTGTCTTTTCACCATCTTTTAGCCGATTGTATCTAGTTAAAAGCCAACAATTAAAAGATACAAATTTATAGCAATGTTTTATATACTCAAATAAGACAAATATACCACCAAATCCGGTACATGTGTACAAAGTTGTGACTAAATAATGTAATAATAAGATTACATTTAATATTCAAACCTAAAGATATTTTGAAAGATGATGATGGGTCACTTATACATGTAGAATATTAACTATATCAATTGCTCGAGTTGTGGTTGTCACCATGACTATCACCATCGTTGAATTTTATAAGAGCTAGGGAACAAAACAAATGGTTTGTGAAAGAATTGGGTACGAAAGGAACAAATCACTAACACATGTCCCAAAGGTATCTAAATAACACCTATATGCACGAGTTGATATGAAATACCATATTTCCTAAACGTAAAATACTCCCGATACATACACAACATTAACGAGTTTAAACATTGTCGTGCAGGTACTTTTAACTTAATGGACTTATTAAAACATGACTTAATCTGATAAGTTACTTATGGTAATTATAAAAATGACCAAAATCTAAAGTGAAATTATGGATGTAAACAAACCACACAAACATTAAAAGTTAATTGTCCATAGGGATGTAAGTGTGTTGAGCTATTCGGGACTGACTCAATAAAAATTCAAACTGGAGCTCGAGTTAAACAAATCTGAGCTCGAACTTATTTTCAGACTTGTTTATTAAACGAGTTCAAGTCAAGCTTCACTGCTGAGCTCGATTAGTCTCGTGAACCTAGACGAGTCTTTGCGTTTTTATATAATATATTTTTTATTTTATAAATTTATATCTTAAATTATTAATAAATATTAAATATAAAATAATTTTATAATTTAAGTTATTAATAAATATTAAACGAGCTCAAAAAGCTTAAACAACTTTGAGCTTTGATGGTTAACCAAGCCGAGGTTGGACTCATTTAGGCTCATCTGACAAACGAGTCGAGTACAAGCCAAACTCGAGTCTGTTAAATTATCCACGAGCTGATCTCGAGCTTTGAAAATTAGGCTGAAAACGAATGTAGCTTGAGCTCGAGCCCCATGAATTTAAACGAGCCAAGCTCGTGCTCGGATAGCCGGATAGGCTTGTTTACACCCTAGTGATATTCGTTTGGTTAAATTTAACAAAACAAACAAAGATCACGTAAAAAAATGAATTTTCTTATTTGTGTGTTCATGTAAACATCTTGACAAATAATACGATAAAGAATATAAAAGAACAATGAAGAATATCATCATATTTATCCGAATATCTTTTCCAAAATGCACATTTGATAAACTTTACCCTTTGCCTCGTCACATCAAAATATCTTATATAAAATAAACGAATATACATAAAGAATATTAAAAGAACAAACATAAACGGTCGCTAACGAATAAAGAAAACCAAGTGTTCATCAACTAAAATTAATGAATAAGACCATTTTTATTGTGTTCCTCTATTTAACTAAAAATAAGAAATTCTTGTACATATATATATTTATTTTCATTTATTGAATAAACATAATATAAACGAACTTCCCTAGCATGCAATTCATTTGTCAAATCGTTTACAATCATACACGATTTGCAGTCATTCCGTAAATAATCTTAAAAAGATGGTTACTTTGTAATACCCTTCCATTGTCATTTTTGTGATTAGCCTATGTTTTTAGGAAGCCAAAATTGATAATAAGGTCAATTAGCTTACAAATTTGTATTTATTCGTCATTTCTTCCATTTATATAAATATGTATCATTTTCTCCTATATTTTTTTAAACATCATTTATCCAAACAAAACTTAATAAAAAAAATAAAAAAAACCAATCACAAATCACAACCAACAAATCAAACGAACAAATACCCAGAATAAAAGATTATCATAAGATTTTTATAAAGACGTAAGAGATGTTCTTCCACTTTCCCATCTTCGATTTCTGAAGACGATGATGCCTCTAACACTTTGATTCATTCATTCATTTTAAACCTCTTAAAAACCCACGTGGCACACTCTGGAATAATAATACATTACATTCTCTTTAGTTTACAAACATTACTCATTACTCAACAAAAAGCAGCTGCTGCTTCAAACTCCAACGCTACGACTTATTGACACGTGGCAAACCTTGACCTCCTTTTATAGATAAAGGCAACCCACGAGTCAAACCTCTGTTGGTCAACGGAGGGTCTAAAAACATGACAACTACAGTGATGTCATCATGGAAATGTCTTCTAACACCTCTATCGATCTTCTTCAAGTCCGAATATCTCATTTCTCTTTTCTTTGCTGCTATTTGAAGTGCAGCCTTCACAAGTCTTCTTGCAATCCCCTAAAAAAAACAAAATTAATTAATCCAACCAAAAGTTTGTTACTTTATCTAACCAATTATTGATCTTCGATTTTCAATTTCCCTTTCTCTTTTGTCTTTTGCGAAATTGGGTATATGTTATAAAAGACAAAAAGATGATTAAAAAAACTTACACTACGTGGGTAGTTATGAACAATATCAACGGCCTCTTCATTGCTAAGATGCTCCCATAAACCATCGGATGCAAATATGAGAAATTGGTCTCTAGGGTTAAGTTTGTGTATGAAGATTGAAGGATCCGGATTAAGGATTTGTTTTGAAAATGGTGCAACCCTAAATTTTGCTAAAAGTGGTTCTTTATTGAACTCCGCCTTTTTTAAATAAGCGTCCCCAATGGATCTTGAAACCTGAAAACCATTAACATTTATTTAAAAAAATATAGAATCATACTTACATTTTTGAAAAATCGAACTATAGATGTGAAATTGGTTTGTATTTAGATGATGTTGTAATTGGAAGAAACGAAAGTGGGATTTTGTATAATAAACAAATCAATAAAAGTGCACTACTATTTCTTGTGTGTAACGCTTTTATTAGTTTTGGAATTCTAGTATAACATTAACATGATAACATCCCCATTTTTTGCAATATTTTAAGCTAAGTGTTGATTAATTTGCGCATTTCTGTTGTTACCAATCACAAAATGTTAAATACCCATTTGTTGTTTTTAGGGTATTTAAGATATTTGATCTATAGTCACACTTATACTAAACCATGAATTGTTTTGGAAGTCGAAGGAGTTATATTTCACCTTCAAAATTGTTTTGTTAGTAGAAAAAAACAACTAGGAGCAATTAGATCTGAAAAACTAAAAAAAAAACTAAAGGTAAAATTTTGATTTAAAGGGTATCACGTTTGACTTTCTTTAGTAAGTCAACAAAAGCAAACACATACCTGTATGAGACCTTTAACACGCCAAACATTATGTTTGAGAACAACAATCTTTGGATCATCAGGATGCAAAGATCGAAGTTCATCTCTTACAGAAGCAAAACTTGCATTATGTTCAGTTGATAATTGTATAGCAGAAACACCTCTAACTCCTCTTTCAGCTTTCCCTAACACAACTCGTGAGTCCCCAGCATTAGCAACGTACACCAGCCCATTGCTGATCACACCCACTAAACAACACGTTCCTACTGAAGCTATTTGTGGACAAATCCGCCATTGTTCTCCTACGACAGAAAGAAACTCCTCTTCTGTTGCTAAAAATGCCCTTTTGATAACACTCGCAGACATTTCTTGATCTTCAGACGCAAATTCTGAACCAAATCAAGAGGTTTATAAGATCAGAATTCAGAAATGAAAGAAATTTGATGAAATAATCAAGGGGAGTTGTTAATTTGTTGTTTACTTACTCTTGAGATTTGGGAATAAGTTTTCGTTCACGAATCTTGATGTTTCAGGTCCACCATGTCCATCATAAACTCCGATGAAGGTTCCATAAGGGCCTGAGTTCATCGAACTTAATGGACCTGATTCGACTTGGCTTTGATCTTCTAACAAGTTGTTTGCTTGAATCACAGCCATCGAAAATTCACCACTTACATGAGACCCCAAATCTTTGTACCACAACAATCCATCTGTTCTTCCGGATTGATCTCCAGTTTTCCGTACATCGCCTTCCACCGATGGCTTCCAACAGGGTTTGACCATATTCATGTAATTATTCCCGGATAACATGAACTTTTCATATAAATCATCCACAATATTCATCAAATTTTCACCAAATTAACGCGAAACCCTCAACTCCAGTTCCGTTTTACATCCAACAACATCGATGATTCGTGAAATTAAAGAGTACCCAAAAAAGAAGAAACCCTAAATACCAGTAAAATTAAACGGAACCCCAAAAGGATGAATGGGTATGGGTGAAGATTGCCGATAGATCAACTGATGTCTCTGAAAGACAAGAAAGTTATAGTTTTTTATGGGGTTGAGAGAATATGGAGGTGTGCATACCTTGAACCCTCCACCTTAATTCATGTGGACCTTCCTTCTGTGTCACCTTCAAAGAACAGTCTTAGCTGTAAAAGCCCATATACATTTGATTGTGACAGAGTTTGTTCATAGATCAGAGGAAGATGGCAATGGATAATGGGAAAAAATTAGGGCAAAGATTAAAAAAAGGGTTTTGGAATTTTTCGGGCAGGAGATCTTTTATATTGGTGTCAGGTTGGGATCTCAGATGTTTAAAATAAGAAAAAAGGAAAAGGAACTATATGGAACTTATCTGACAAGAGGGTCTGTATTTCATTATCATTATCATTTTTTTTTTAATTAATATTATGTATCTATTTAATATTTATCATCCTTACTTTTTTTTAAACCTATATAAACCTATCCATTTTACGATCCACCTACATTCTACTACCTCAATTTCATTTTATTTTCTTTCAATTTTATTCGACACGTCTTCAATTCTCTCGATAGATTCCCGAGGCAAATCTAAACTAATCGGTTCTAGCAAAAAAAAAAAATAAATCAAAGCAAGACAATTCTAAATTTCTAATTAAGATATTCAATTTTATGTTGCGAAATCCCAAAACTCAACCTATCAACAATACCAAAACTATCAATAACAATATTACTTGGTGCAACAAGCTTACAACTCATTCAGTC
This sequence comes from Lactuca virosa, assembly GCF_052849685.1. Lineage (NCBI taxonomy): Eukaryota > Viridiplantae > Streptophyta > Magnoliopsida > Asterales > Asteraceae > Lactuca > Lactuca virosa. The sequence goes on from NC_136431.1 coordinate 58,163,809, forward strand.
TTTCACAGGAAAATCGAGGTTATGATCAATACATGTAATATTCTCAAACGGTTTCGAAAACCCAATTCCAATGTTTTCCTCTCGAGGTATCCCAGTTTTGTGATACTTAAAACTTAGAATTTGACGATTCAAGTAACGACCCCGCTCCCTAAGGAAATGAACAAGGAAGCAAGGAACACCAACCAGTTTCCAAGAACAAACACGACTATACAAAGTGCCAAAAGTCAAAGAAATGGTTGGAAAAGAAAGAGGTGGCTTTGGCTACGACGTTTGTCGATGTTTTTGAAGATAAGCAACGCGAAAATCAACAAAGGTCGGATGCATTTTGGGCGGGTTGTAGAACATTTTAATGCTCAAATGGGAGGTTTGGATCAGACACGTCACCAAGTGAACTCAAAATGGAACAACCTTTAAAAAGAAATGTAACGATTACAACTGCATCTACAACCGAAAGCTAAACAGTCTGGCTAGTGGGAGATTCGAGGTCGGTGTTTAAAAAAGATGCACAAAGCGAGTATCAAAGGCTTAGTAATCAGAAAGCTTTTCCCCGTGAAAAAGCTTGTGATGCTTTGAAACACCAGGCGAAATGGTTACACGTAAAAAAGTCGATGGAGACTCACCGCCTCATTCTTTAAAACGAACCAAAACATCTTCATCCAACGCCTACACAATATCTTCCGATAGAAGATGCACAACTTACACCCGGATTCGACCAACAATAACATTCATTTCATGTTGAAAACTCATCGCTACGAAGACAACGAAAAGGAAAGAAAGCGACAACGACATCATCAACACCGAATGAAATAGTCAATGAAATTGTCAACATCAACATTGTAAACATAACAGAGGTGGAAGAGAGAAAACGATATTATGATGAAAAAATATGTTTTTTCTTCAAGAAATGAAGTATATAAAGCTCAACTGTTGGAGCGCGAGATAGAGACCCAAGATATCCATTTTTTTCCTTAATCCGCATTATCATTTGACATGAGGGGTTATGCGCATGATGCTTAAATGAAAACGAAAAATTAAGTATGGTTAGGAGTTTTATAATGTTTTTTTTTCTTTTGTTATTGTGTTTAGGACTTGACCTAACTAACATCTTATGGACCATTTTATTAGATAATTTGTTAGTCAGGGTTAACTTAAACAAACTTAGCGACTAAATATGTCAAACCGATCAACTTTGAAAATTAGAACCTACGCTCAACTTTCTCTCTCATTTTGAGACATCCCAAAAATACAACAAATTTAAACTTTTCAAAACAACCCATTTACTAAAAAGAAGTGTTTACATAACCATTGTTTCCAAAAACATTATTCAATATCAGAGTCTCCCAAGATCAACAACATAAAATCAAGGATGTGTACGGTCACACCTTAGCCTTGCCACAGTCCTCAAAAGTACCTGAAACAATACTAAAACTGTAAACCAACGCTTAGTGAATGTCCCCCAAAGTACCACCATATAAACATAACAAACAAGCATGCATACAGAGCCTTCAACATGACTGGACCGCCTCACCGGGCCTTCAGCCTATCTGGACCGCTCTCTGGGCCTTCGGCCTGACGAGTCCTCCTCACAGGTATTCAGTCTATCCGGACCGCCTTGGGTGTCTTGGCCTTCAGTCCCAGCTGGTCCGCCTAAACCCAGTATACCAACACATATCAACATATACCATAACAATCAATAGCTAGAAGACACAGGTAGTCATATAGATCTAACAGATCCCAACAACATAGCAACATCCTATATACCAAGCTACAGATCTAACAAATCACTACATCATAGCAACATCTTATACACCAGGATACAGATCTAACAGATCACTACAACATGTCGACATATAGTAAACCAGGATATTAATCCAATGGGACGACCTTGGTTCCTTCGACCCGTAAGTACAGTGAGGAAACCCACCTCACAGTCTGAATGTAGTCAAAATAACTCCCGGCTCCAACAACCGGCTCAACCCAAATCCTAAATGTCAAAAAATTTCCCATTCTAAATTAATAACCTTTTCCCAAAATACCCTTGGTCAAAGCTAGTCAAAATCCACAAGTCAACCTAGTCGACATAGCCGAGTCGACTCAGGCTACGTATGTGAGGCGTACTCTAGAGGTACGCGGGGCGTACTCTAGAGGTATGCGGGGAGTACTCGAGGTTAGAGGCATCAGGGCCAAATTTACGTACGCGCAGCGTACCATTTATGACTTAAGATGTTATTTTGGGACGATATATGCATTTGGTCGAAAAGACTTAATGGAATAAACTTTTAAAAAGAAGAAGTGAAGTTAGCCAGCGTACGATGGGCGTACATTGTCGTATGTCGCGCATATGCTAAGTACGTTGGGCGTACTCAGCTGAGTCAACTCTAATGACTTTTGACCTTTTGAATTTTTGACTTTCGACTTGACCAGGATTTTGACTAAGTTGACCTAAGGGTATTTTGGGTATGTTGAGTTGTTGTTTGAGTTTCGGTCGTTATTTATTGTAAAGGTGATCGGTAGAGTTAGAATTTGGAGCAGCGTGTGATAGCAGTTATTTTGTCTGACTGTGAGGTGAGTCTCGTCACTGTGCCCGCGGGTCGAAGGCACAAATGACGGCCCACTAGGATCTGTTATGCTAGTTGTCTTTGTGAATCTTGAATGGTATGTTGGACTAGGCCCATTGCATGACCGACTAGACCCATTTGTATGATGGGTTGGGCCCATGGATCAGGAAGGGCTAGGACCAATCTATGTTATGTAGGATGTTAGCTATCTTTGTGACTCATGCATTTGTATGTTGGGTTGGGCCCATTGTATGAGGGTTAGGCCCAATGGTATGTATGGTATGTGGTATTTTGGGGAACTCACTAATCTTTGTGATTACAGTTTTATGGTTATGGTTTCAGTTAGTTCCGGTTTGAAAAGGAAGGGCCCGGCTTGATCGCATCGTATCCACCCTTGTTTCCGCAACTAGATGATTTTAGGATTGTACTCTGATTTTTTTATTCTAAAATACTTTTGAATGATTGGAAAAAGGATAATTGGTGTTTCTGGTTGAATTAAAAATGATTTTTTTCCTTAGAATTGTGGGGATGTTACAAGTTGGTATAAGAGCCTTGGTTTGAGGGATTCGGGCACACTCTCGGGGGTAACTGAACTCAAACAGAGGAATTGGTAATATTTTTTTTTTAAAAAAGACAAATTTCTAAAAAAGACTTTTGTAAGGAAAAAAGGGGGTGTGATGCGTGAAATCAACCGAGCTCAAGTAAGTGATTCCCAAAATACTCATACATGTTGATATGTTATATGATATGAATGTTTGCATGCTAGGATGAGGCTAGGGATACTTTCAGGATTTGTTTGATAGATTGGCCTGATATGTGATGCCTTGTAGCCTAGGAAGCATTGGATGCTATGCTAGATTGTGAATATGTATTGGTATCAGTAATTACTAAGTGTATGCTTTAAAAATTGTATACGATTAGGATCATATATCCCTAGAATGACTGATTTAGCCTTATTTCCTGTACCTCGTTTGGTTGTGATCCTAGGGTAGAGTCTTTTATTCGGCAGTCTATTTGATCATGTATTGTGTATAATTTTCATGCATAAGGTAACCAGCAGTGAGAGTGGAGGTTCTTAGCATGGATAGTAGTAAGTGAGCTTAGGATATGCTTTGTTTGTTATGTGGTTTGGAGTGTCACTGCATGAATGCTGCTTGCTTTGTGCTTTGTGGAATTCTTAGTGATGTGAGTTAACTGTCAAGTAAATATGTCAAGTCACATGTTACAAAGGTTAAACAATCTCAGAGTGATGGATTTGACTCTACTGCCCAACTCTCGTTTGAGTCTAACCATTTTAGGGTTGAGTCTGTTACTCGAAGGATTATCTAGGATTTGTGGCATGTGATTATATTCATGAAGTAGTTAGCTGATATTAGTGGGAGTTCTTCAGCAGCTCATGACACGGTGAGTTCGGAACCTAAGAGAGCCTAGGAAGTGCATTAGTGGGTTTGGTTGCGTTGATTAGTAGGTACTTGGAGTATCGATTTGAGAAGGTGACTTGGAGGATTCGGGATAACACTTGATGAAAGTATGGATAGGTGTGGAATGTAGTATTGCGCTCGTACTACTGAAAGCACATGATCCATACTCGAATCGAAAGGGAGTCATGGAGAATATAGGAAGCCTACGGATGAAGATTCTTATGTATGTTTTGATTATTTTATGGTTGCTTTTCATTATGGTGATGAACACTTGTGGCGGAGGATCTGGTTCGGGCTCAGGTGTTGGCATTGAGCCGATTGATGAGCGGATGCGAAAGTTCATCTCATCGGAGATCACCTGCGATATTTTGGATCAGACTCTTGTGATCTTCAGTTCGGTCAAGGAGGGCATCATGGAGGTTTTGGATGAGCATCTGGGCATGTTCCCTACTGAGATTATGACTATTATGGGAGCTCGCACTCTTTCCTTCCACGAGTTCCATGCATGTGGAGCTGTGACATCCCCATTTTTACGGCCAGAAAAGTACGATTTAGTTTATGCTTTTTAATAAAAATCAGAGTAACTTCTTAAGAAAAGTGTTGCGAAATTTTGTTCCCAGAAAAACATGATAAATATGTTATCAAAGCATTTCCGAAGAAATGTATTTTATTCATTTTAAACCTTGGGATGTCAACGTCAATACAGAAACATAAGCATAAACAGAACTTACATTCATTTACACTAGTGATCTACATCTCTTTAATCCCTCAGTTAAGTGTAGCTTTATATCGACACCTGTGATGCAAATAAACTGAGTGGGTCAGGTTGGGAAACCTGGTGAGTACATAGGGTTTTCAACCCACAATAATAAAGTTATTATGTTTTATCATCAATCAATTAACCCAATTACCCATCCCCATTATCTTCTTTAATTCCTAGGGATCTACCCTAAGAATCATCTATCACTCATTCCTAAGGGTTTTCCTAAGGAATAGGCACGAAGTCCATCGTCGCCAAGGTTATACAACAGGCACTAAATCCATAACTGTCAGGGTTCATCCAACGGGTGCTAAGTCCATAGCTCTCATTTATCGACAGTATTATTTGCGCGAGTCCACCTGCAATACATGTCAATGGGTTTTTAGAGTACACCTGGTGAACATATCGTTCACAACACCTACAGGTAGCGAGCCTGGTAGTGTTCCACAGACTGTCTAGAATAGTCCATGGTTGTCATCCGTACTCTGCTAGATAACGGGGCCATCGTTTGGGTAAAGGTTTCTCTCATTTTTCACCTCTCACCCTCATCTCATAATCTATATTACCTTTTATCTCATCCTCTAACTCATTTTTCATCACACACCAACTATTTCATCTACCCATGTTTTACCCAACATATTTGTAGATATAAAATACATATACAATTCAATTCTGAAGAAACAGTTTAGATCTGTAAAGAAAACACATATACGGTTCAGATCTGAAGAATAAAGGTCTAGATCTGATAAACAAAGTTTAAATCTTTCATCATATCTTTCAAAGCATAAAATACATATACAGTCTAGATTTGAAGAAAAGTTCAGATCTGGAAAAGAAGAAGTTTAGATCTTTCATCCAGCACATATCTCAAGTATAAATCATCCATATATCAGGTTTAGATCTGAAAAATTCAGATCTGCAGTGAGAAAGTCTAGATCTGAAGGAAAAAGTTCAGATCTGAAAGAAAAGGGTTAGATCTGACAAAAATACATATACCATTCAGATTTGAAGAAAAGTCTTAGATCTAAAAAGAAAAAGTTTAGACCTGAAGAAAAATCTAGATCTGAAGGAGAAAGTTCAGATCTGGAAGAAAATGTTTAGATCTAAAGAAAGAAGTTCAGATCTGAAAGGAAAGAGGTTCAGATCTCTAATCCAGCAAACATCTCAGGTACACAGACAACATATATTTATACACATAGCACATAATTTATATAAAATACTTCATATCTATGTGTAAGATGAAAGTGACTATGCACTCACCTGATAAGGAGTGATTCAGACAACAATTTGCTTCTTAAAATAATCTTCTTTGAAGAAACCGGGAAGTTTGCTTGAAAACCAGGCTCCGCGCGGGCAGATTTTCAAACCGAAAAACTCTTTTTCTTGGAGCCTTCGGGCTCTCCGGGTCTTCCTAAAGGAGCTAGAAAGGATTCCTAGGCTTCGGGATAGTATATATATAGAGAGAGAGAGAGAGAGAGAAAGAGAGAGTAAGAAATAAGGTTGAAAGAATGGGTGAAAACGAGCTGCCTTCGCAACCCTTTTATTGCCTGGTCCTCGGACGTACGTTGGGCGTACCGAAGATGTACGCTGGGCGTACTCTCGCATCGTACAACACATGTTGCGAAACTGTTGGGGCGACGTGGCTACTTTCGGAACCGCACAAGGGTCGGAATGCTGGGCGTAACTCCATCCGACGCGGGGCGTACTTCGCATGGAAAGGCCTCCTTCGGACTACGCGAGGCGTTCTCGGATTACGCTGGGCGTAGTCCTCGCACCAGCTTCGCATTTTGGACACTCGACTTCTAAAATTCATAACTCTTGCATACGAGCTCCGTTTTCGACGTTCTTTATATCCACGCGTAGGCGGGAACGTACTCTACAACTTTCGTTTAGACTTCGTCGGCTAATTTTAACTTTATTTTAAAAGTTATATTTTTAACAGGCCGGGACAGGATTGGTCCGTTAAAAATTCGTAACTTTTTCATCCGACGTCCGTTTTCGTCTGTCTTTTTATCGTTACGCTACTATTAACGAGATATTTGATTCTTGTTTAGGTTGTGTCGGCTATAAACCGCTCGATCTAATATTCGAACTTTGGGTTGTATCCCGCTAAGCCGAAACTTAGAAAAATCATAACTTTCTCATACGAAGTCAGATTTGGGCGTTCTTTTTATGCACGCTCTCGGTTTAACGTATACTACAACTTTTGTTTAGATTAATAAGGCTAAAAAGTCTTCTATCGTAAATTCACTATTTACGTTTCCCGGTGTTGTGCCGGTTTTGCCGTAAAACTTCGACAGGTCATAACTTCTTCGTTATAACTCGGATTTCGGCGCTCTTTATATACCCGAAATCCTTGTTTCGACCACTACAACATTATGTAAAGATATCGAGCTGATCTTGCACTTTAATTTTGACGCTTATTTTTATTCTTTATTAATTATACCTTTATAATTAAGTATAAAACACATAAATTCACATAATTCACATAATACTCAAATATTTCATCTTTATTACTTCAAAAAGAGTTACAATAGTTGACTTAGACTATTAAATAATCTAATAATGCTTAGCCTCGAAACGCGGACGTTACAATTCTCTCACCGTTTGGATGATTCCGTCCCGGAATCATGCATCAGCAAACAGATGCGGATAGCGACTCATCATGTCACTTTCTGTTTCCCAAGTGAGATTCGGCCCATTCGAATGTTTCCAACGGACTAGCACTAAGTCGACCATCTTGCGTCGTAACTTCTTAGTCTTACGGTCATCAATTGCCTCGAGCTCTTCAATCAGCCTCTTATTCTCATCCATTCTTAACTCTGAGATTGGAATTATGTCGGGAACTTCTCCCGTGAATTTCCTCAAATAACACACATGGAAGGTGTTATGAATACCGTCTAGTTCTTCAGGCAATTCGAGCTTGTAAGCTTGGTTCCCAATCTTCTGAAGAATTTTTAACGGTCCAATAAACCTTGGACTCAACTTCCCTTGTTTCCCAAATCTTATAAGTCCCTTCCACGGTAAGACTTTGAGCAAAACTGAATCCCCAACTTTGAATGTCATCGGTCGTCTCTTCTTATCAGCATAGCTCTTGTGACGATCCTGAGTTGCTAACGTCCTTTCCCTAATTACTTTCAGCTTTTCATTAGTTTGATGGACTATCTCGGGGCCCATAAACTTCTTTTCTCCGGCTTCAAGCCAACAAAACGGCGTACAACACTTTTGTCCATATAAGGCTTGATAAGGTGCCATCTTGATGCTCGAATGTTAACTATTGTTGTAGGAAAATTCTACCAGAGGTAAATGTTCATCCCAGTTACCTTGGAACTCTAGGGTACACGCTCTTAGCATATCCTCCAACGTTTGAATCGTTCTTTCACTCTGACCATCAGTTTGCGGATGCTAAGCTGTACTTAAACACAATTTCGTACCCAATTCCTCTTGTAGACTCCTCCAGAATCTTGACGTGAAACGAATATCACGATCCGATACAATCGTAAGAGGAACACCGTGAAGTCTTACTACCTCCTTCACGTAAGCATTTGCAAGCTTATCCATAGACCACTTCTCGTTGGCTGCTATGAAGTGTGCACTCTTAGTGAAACGATCCACAACCACCCAAATCATGTCATGACCGTCCCTTGTCCTGGGCAGTTTAGTGACAAAATCCATGGTAATGTCTTCCCATTTACCCATGGGTACAGGTAAGGGTTCTAAAATCCCATATGGTTTCTAATGTTGTTCCTTAACTCTCGCACATTTTACACAATCTGCCACATACTTTGCAACATCGAGCTTTATCGTCGGCCACCAGTAGTAGGGTTTCAGATCCCTATACATTTTAGTGTTGCCAGGATGAATCGAGTACATGGTCTTGTGAGCTTCTTCCATTAGAAGATCCCTTATTCCTCTGTCTTAGGTACCCAAATCCTATCTTGGAATACCTTTAATCCTTGACTGTTTGTACCGAACAATAACGTTTTGCCCAAACGTTCCTCCTTTCGGTCATTTTTCTCTGAAGCTTCTTCCTGAGCTTTCTTGATGCTCTCCCCAATCGTTGAGACAACTTCAACCCTTAATGACCTTGGCCTTTTCCTTTCAAGGCTCACTTTTCGGCTTAAAGCATCAGCTACAACATTTGCTTTACCAGGGTGGTAAAGTATCTCGCAATCGTAATCCTTAAGCAACTCTAGCCAGTGTCGTTGCCTCATATTCAACTCTTTTTGATCAAAGAGATACTGAAGACTCTTATGATCAGTGAAAAGCTTGCACTTCGTGCCGTAAAGATAATGCCTCCATATCTTTAGTGCAAACACTGCCGCCGCCAACTCCAGATCATGAGTGGGGTAGTTCTTTTCATGTTCTTTCAATTGTCTCGATGCATGTGCTATCACCTTATCCCTTTGGGCCAGAACATAAACCATCTCCAGGTGCGTCGCTACAGACTACGAAGTCTTCAATTTTGTTCTCGGAAACACCAACAAGACATGACTTGTATAATGACTCCATACGTTATCTCTTCATCCTAATCAATAGTCGTAACTATTATGTTTCCTTTGAATGCGTATCTAACTTTTAGAATTCTTGTTTGCAGGCGGTGCTCGATCTTGCACCCGCTCCCTATCCCATGTTGAACTTTCAATTGTGACCTTCAAGTCACAATCTTGATCCTTATTGGAGACTCATCCTTCTTTTTTTAACAAACTTAAGATAAGTTCTTTCCTTTGATTACCATAGTAGACTGATGGGTCATGTTCTAATGACCTCTTATCGTATTATGTACTGCTTAGACTCAGGTCTTTTAAAGTCGAGTTTCTGAACGTAATATACCTTCCTTCGTGTTCCAATGTGATAATATCACATTCTAGCATGTAGTACTTCTAGCTACAAGCTTCTTACTTTAACAATGATTGCAATACTTCAATCTTCTAGCTTAAGTCAGATTCTACATCGATCTTGTTTCTTTGAACCACGTAACATACTCATCTTATTCGGACTCGATTTGATATGGCCACTAGGGTCGGAATAACAATCATCTTCTTAGTCATTACCGGAACGATGGTAACGAAAGATATGAACAAAACGGAATCAATTACTAGCTTCTTGGTAACCTTGTGACCTTCCTTGATCCAAGTGCGAGTCCTATGCTTCCGGTAGCATAGGCCTCTACTACCATTCACACCTACTCATACTCGTCCCAAGTATTGTCTCGCAGTTTTCCAAGTCACCATACAAGAAAATTCACACAACAGCTTAACACATCAGATAGCAAAACGAAGGTTTTATATTATTCCTAGAAACGATTACATAGGTGTTCAAGTTCACCCTAAACTATGCCTCTAATAGGCTACATCATATGATACTACCCGCATGGCTACTACATATCGTGATCTTCGGATAGAAAATCCTCACTCGTGATTCCTTGCGTTGTCACCTTCTTCGTCGAGGATTGTCTGATATGCTCTATCCTTCGGCTTTGGAGGTGCATTTGCTCTTGCGGCTTCATTTTTCCTCGGGCAGTCCTTAGAAATATGTCCTTCTTCCCTACAACCGTAGCACACCCTCTTACTAAATGTATACTCATTGGAGTAATGCCCAATCCTTCCACATTTGAAGCAAGTCACCTCCCTTCCAGAGTGTTTATTTTTGCACTTCCCGCACCATTTTTCTTTACCTCTTCCTTTTCTAGACTTTGAGAACATGTTGCTCTTGTTGGACCTTGAAGACCCCAGGAATTTCCTCTTCTTTCCAACTTCAACCTTGTTGGTAGTCCTGTCGTTGATCATTTCTTCAATAGACTTAGCAACCCAGATGGTCGCCTCAAGAGTTGGTGCCTGGCGTACCGGCACAGTAAGTTCATCTTTACTTTGTTGAAGTAAACGCCTTGTTTCTTCCATCTACTGATCCAACATCATCCGCACCATTGCCTGTACTCCTGCCATCGTGATTGGTTCAGGTGCAACTGCTACTTCTGGTGCTTTCTCAGTCACTTGTGGCTCAGGCTGCGGGTTACCGTTTCTGAGTCCGCTTCGAGTGCTCACCATGTCGATCTATACACCAAAATCAGACGTTCGGTGTGTAGTGATGAGAATTCAGATAGAAAAGATTTATTTATGATAGACGTATAAATCTCCTTATCACTCCGAAAAGTTACATGCCAGTTCTAATTCCGTAATCAAACGTTTAGAAACCTGTACATATAATATTTCCAGATCCGATCGGCAACAGACCATAGATCCGGTAGCATCATAAAGCATCATAATTCATTTAGCACATAAATCAATTTAGGCATCTTTCCTAAAATAAACTAGTGCTCGTGTCTAAAGTATGGTAGACACTCATCTCACAATCATCGCTTAACATTCTAAGTTTAAGTCTACAAATCCTACAAATTCCTAGTTAGCTTAAACTAATGCTCTGATACCAACTGTGACATCCCCATATTTACGGCCAGAAAAGTACGATTTAGTTTATGCTTTTTAATAAAAATCAGAGTAACTTCTTAAGAAAAGTGTTGCGGAATTTTGTTCCCAGAAAAACATGATAAATATGTTATCAAAGCATTTCCGAAGAAATGTATTTTATTCCTTTTAAACCTTGGGATGTCAACGTCAATACAGAAACATAAGCATAAACAGAACTTACATTCATTTACACTAGTGATCTACATCTCTTTAATCCCTCAGTGAAGTGTAGCTTTATATCGACACCTGTGATGCAAATAAACTGAGTGGGTCAGGTTGGGAAACCTGGTGAGTACATAGGGTTTTCAACCCATAATAATAAAGTTATTATGTTTTATCATCAATCAATTAACCCAATTACCCATCCCCATTATCTTCTTTAATTCCTAGGGATCTACCCTAAGAATCATCTATCACTCATTCCTAAGGGTTTTCCTAAGGATTAGGCACGGAGTCCATCGTCTCCAAGGTTATACAACAGACACTAAATCCATAGCTGCCAGGGTTCATCCAATGGGTGCTAAGTCCATAGCTCTCATTTATCGACAGTATTATTTGCGCGAGTCCACCTGCAATACATGTCAATGGGTTTTTAGAGTACACCGGGTGAACATATCGTTCACAACACCTACAGGTAGCGAGCCTGCTAGTGTTCCACAGACTGTCTAGAATAGTCCATGGTTGTCAACCGTACTCTGCTAGATGACGGGGCCATCGTTTGGGTAAAGGTTTCTCTCATTTTTCACCTCTCACCTTCATCTCATAATATATATTACCTTTTATCTCATCCTCTAACTCATTTTTCATCACACACCAACTATTTCATCTACCCATGTTTTACCCAACATATTTGTAGATATAAAATACATATACAATTCAGTTCTGAAGAAACAGTTTAGATCTGTAAAGAAAACACATATACGGTTCAGATCTGAAGAATAAAGGTCTAGATCTGATAAACAAAGTTTAAATCTTTCATCATATCTTTTAAAGCATAAAATACATATACAATCTAGATCTGAAGAAAAGTTCAGATCTGGAAAGGAAGAAGTTTAGATCTTTCATCCAGCACAGATCTCAAGTATAAATCATCCATATATCAGGTTTAGATCTGAAAAGTTCAGATCTGCAGTGAGAAAGTCTAGATCTGAAGGAAAAAGTTCAGATCTGAAAGAAAAGGGTTAGATCTGACAAAAATACATATACCATTCAGATTTGAAGAAAAGTCTTAGATCTAAAAAGAAAAAGTTTAGACCTGAAGAAAAATCTAGATCTGAAGGAGAAAGTTCAGATCTGGAAGAAAATGTTTAGATCTAAAGGAAGAAGTTCAGATCTGAAAGGAAAGAGGTTCAGATCTCTAATCCAGCAAACATCTCAGGTACACAGACAACATATATTTATACACATAGCACATAATTTATATAAAATACTTCATATCTATGTGTAAGATGAAAGTGATTATGCACTCACCTGATAAGGAGTGATTCGGACAACACTTCGCTTCTTAAAATAATCTTCTTTGATGAAACCGGGAAGTTTGCTTGAAAACCAGGCTCCGCGCGGGCAGAGTTTCAAATCGAAAAACTCTTTTTCTTGTAGCCTTCGAGCTCTCCGGGGCTTCCTTCTGGAGCTAGAAAGGATTCCTAGGCTTCGGGATAGTCTAAAGAGAGAGAGTAAGAAAGAAGGTTGAAAGAATGGGTGAAAACGAGCTGCCTTCGCAACCCTTTTATAGCCTGGTCCTCGGACATACGCTGGGCGTACCGAAGATGTACGCTTGGCGTACTCTCGCATCGTACAACACGTGTTGCGAAACTGATGGGGCGACGTGGCTACTTTCGGAACTGCACAAGGGTCGGAACGCTGGGCGTAACTCCATCCGACGCGGGGCGTACTTTGCATGGCAAGGCCTCCTTCGGACTACACGAGGCGTTCTCGGATTACGCTGGGCGTAGTCCTCGCACCAGCTTCGCATTTTGGACACTCGACTTCTAAAATTCATAACTCTTCCATACGAGCTCCGTTTTCGATGTTCTTTATATCCACGCATAGGCAAGAACGTACTCTACAACTTTCGTTTAGAGTTTGTAGGCTAATTTTAACTTTATTTTAAAAGTTATATTTTTAACAGGCCGGGACAAGATTGGTCCGTTAAAAATTCGTAACTTTTTCATCTGACGTCCGTTTTCGTCTGTCTTTTTATCGTTACACTACTATTAACGAGATATTCGATTCTCGTTTAGGTTGTGTCGGCTATAAACCGCTCGATCTAATATTCGAACTTCGGGCTGTATCCCGCTAAGCCGAAACTTAGAAAAATCATAACTTTCTCATACGAAGTCAGATTTGGGCGTTCTTTTTATGCACGCTCTCGGTTTAATGTATACTACAACTTTTGTTTAGATTAATAAGGCTAAAAAGTCTTCTATCGTAAATTCACTATTTACGTTTCCCGGTGTTGTGCCGGTTTTGCCGTAAAACTTCGACAGGTCATAACTTCTTCGTTATAACTCGGATTTCGACACTCTTTATATACCCGAAATCCTTGTTTCGACCACTACAACATTATGTAAAGATATCGAGCTGATCTCGCAATTTAATTTTGATGCTTATTTTTATTCTTTATTAATTATACCTTTATAATTAAGTATAAAACACATAAATTCACATAATTCACATAATACTCAAATATTTCATCTTTATTACTTCAAAAAGAGTTACAATAGTTGACTTAGACTATTAGATCATCTAATAATGCTTAGCCCCGAAACGCGGGCGTTACAGTGGAGCTCCCGATTTCTTTGGTGAGAAGGACCCCATTGCTAGTAGGAGGTGGTTAGCGAATATGGTGAATGATTTCCAAACGAGTTTCTGCCCCGAGGGGTAGAAGGTCAGATTTGCTTCCTGTCTTCTGAAAGGCAGAACTCGATATTGGTGGGAGGAGGTAGATTTCGCTTTGGAAGGCTAAGCCAATTAGGCGATTACTTGGGATGAGTTTGGTACATGGTTTAGGGCGGAGTTTTCCTCGACCATTGAGGTGTATTAGTTGGCGAGATATTTTCAAGACCTTCGTCAGACGACTAAGACTGTGGAGGAGATCACCACTAAGTTTAGGGGGATGGGTATTTTAGTCCCGCAGTATGCCGCAGACGAGGAGATGAAGAAGACAAGGTACCATGATATGCTGCGAGATCACCACCAAGTTTAGGGGGATGAGTCTTTTAGTCCCGCAGTACCACGATATCCAAGAGTTTGTTAGCTTTTCAGCCCGTCAGACTTTGGAGGACATGATCGCTAGAGCTCGAGAGCGGTAGATTGATTTGGAGCACGTTAGGAAGAGGAAGCCAGAGCAGATTCAGATCGCAGTGGGCCAGGCAAAGAGGCCCAAGACTCAGGATTCACGTTTGGGAGGCCATCAGGGCCGAGGCCGTTGTGCCAAGTGTGGAAGGAACCATTAGGGAGGTTGTAAGGAGACAAGAAGAGGATGTTGGATTAGGTGTCTAAGCTCATAACTATAATTGGTATGTACTTGACCCGATAGTAGCATGGTCCTTTTGGGTTGCTTTCACCATAACAACTTGACTGGATGAATAATGGAGAAAGAGGTTAAAAGTGATTTATTAATATATTATTGGAATAATATATATTAAAAGAGAAATCATATTATTTAATTAATATTGGTCAAGAATTAATTTAGAATTAATTTTGTGGTCAAAAGAGATTAATTAAATTAAGGGGACTGATATTGTAATTATAAGATAATTGCAGAATGAGCTGTGGATCCATAAGTTAAGGGATGGACGAAATCTTATGGATAGCCCATATGGATTTCGTCCATGATAAGGGTTCTGGAAGGATCCTATGGGTTGTTTAGGGCTTAAGCAACCATATTAGGTATTTGACTGAAACCCTAATACCTCAGCTATATAAGGAACCCTTGGGCATCATATTTTCGACTACTTGTGTAACATCCCATTTAAATAGAATAATTAAATAATAAATCCGGAAACCCCGAGAAATAATAATAATAATTATTTTATAGTAATATAACCCAAAAACAAATAATAATAATAAGTGGGGTGTTGGTTTCGGGGTGCTAAATGATAGACTTTTGATTTCCGAGGGTTAAAGTGTAAGTTCGAGACTTATTTTGTAAGGATTTTAGAAGGCAGGGTGTAATGGGTAACTTTTGGACTCATTCTGGAAGGATTTATGGGAACTTGGGTATAAAGAGTAAATTACAGACTTCATTAGAGAATAATTTGTAGAGGAGGGGTTGTTTTGTAACTGTGCACTTATATTGAAAGGATTTTATGGAGTCAGGGGCCAAATGGTAAATCTTGGACTTAATTTGAAAGGAAAAGAGAAGGAGGGATCACTTTTGACAAATATGGAACCTAGTTAAATGGAACGGGTATAACTGTTCTATTCATCTAAACCATAACCCTAATATACAACTCCAGCCGTCACCACCCTCTCCACCCTTGTCCCTCCAGCCGCCATTAGCCCTTCTTCCTCCGATCTCCGGCGTCGCAACTCTCTCTTCTGTAGAAGTCGCATCCACAGCTGTCGGCGACGACGATAACTACCGGGAAGCGAAGTTCTGCGTGTTGCTGCCGCCGTTTTCCTGTTAGACTGCCCTACGGTCGTCGCCGCCACCTTCCCGCTGTACTCTTCTTCTTCTGCTCCGTTGTCTCTCGCCACCTCCGCTCCAAGTGGCGGACCGGTTTACTCCGGCTAGCGTATGCCGCCATGAGTGAGTGACGTTATGAATGCTTCATGTGCGTGTGAATCTGTCGCAAATACTCTCTCTCTTCTCCATGTTTTCTGGACGGCACAGATCCCGACCACTACCGCCTGCCGCCGTGTTGCCGCTTGTGTTGCTGCTGCCATCCTAGATCCGTGTTGTCACTGCCGTGAGCCACCAGGTGTGTGGCTGGGTTTATCTCGCAAACAGAAGTGTTTGAGTGTGTCTCCATTGTTAGGGCGTGTTATGTGCGGGTTGTGCAATCTGGAATCAAGTGGGCCACCACCACCACCGTGAGGTGGTGGCTGCCACCTCCGACCACCACCTGCCGCCACAGTGCGGCTGTGTGTGTGTGTCATTTATGAGTGTGTGTGTAGCTTAGTATGTGTTTGTGTGTGTTTGGATATCATGTCTAACATTGTAATCGATCGGAATAGTAAGAAATCTCATAACCACCACCGTGAAGTGGTGGCTGCCGCCTCCTGCCACCACCGGCCGCCATGTTGGGTGGCGGTGTGCTTCGTTTGCATTCTTGGACTTGTTTGAGATGTTGGACAAAGTGGGCCCAATAAAACCCTAATGGGCTTAACGATACTCTAGTGGGCCTAATAGGCCCAATAAAGCCCTAATTGACCTAAAAGCCTAACCATTTGATTAATGGGCTAGTATTGGGTTGGAAACCCTAATTAGGGTTTGGAAAACCCTAATGCCATAAAACCCTAATTTTGGGATTGATCGGGACCGCACGGGAATTATTTAATAAACCTAAGATATTAATTAATTATTAAACTTAAAATGTTAATTAATAATCATTGCAAATTAACCTAAGATAATATTGGACTTATTGGATTAAGTCCTTAATGGGTTAAGTAGGAACACTTAACCCTAATCGTCATTTCATGTGAAAACCCTAATTTCACTTGGACCTTGGGTTGGACCTTCCTTTTGGGATTTGGAGATTGGGCTATTGATGGGCTATCCAGGAACAAGTTAATGGACCAAGATAATTAGATGGGTTTTTGGGTAAGGCCCATGTGAGAGGCTTGGGCCCAATTTGGAAAAGTGGGCCATAGTTGGTCCATAACAAGGCCTTTATGATTATGTGATATTGGGCCATGGGAATGCCAAGAGTTTAGACTAGAATAATGGGATGGGCCTTAAGGAAAGACCCTTAAGAGGTCTGGGCCCAATTTGGAAATTTGGGCCATATGTTGGGCTTTGGCCCATTACTTGATTATTGGGCCTTTGTAGTGTGAGTTGGACCTTGGGCTTGGAACCCAATCATTAATTGGGTATTGTTTGATGTTGACAGTTCGGGAAGCTGTCAACCAGCAACTGGATTTTATCTGCGGGGCTTCAGCAGTGCCAGGTGAGTTATTCCCACTATATCAACAGGGTCTAAGACACCAATGCCGGCCCTTGGGATTTGTATCCGGGTTTATTGCATGCTATGCTTATTGATTAGCATTCTGGTAGCTAGGGTGATAGTATGCTTAGTGACATGTTATGTTGGTATCCTGGTTACAGGATGTTGATATGATATATGTTTTGTTGGAATTGTTTGACTCTTATATATATATATGCTAACATATGTTACTTATGTGCACATGATTGCTTGTTGGTGGTTGGGTTGAGGCGGTCCTACTTTGTGCTGTAGGCCAACATACCCAGGGCGGTCCGGATAGGCTGTAGGCCCTGCGAGGCGGTCCAGTCATGCCGAAGGCCCGGCGAGCGGTCCGGATAGGCTGTAGGCCCTGCGAGGCGGTCCAGTCATGCCGAAGGCTCGGGAGCGGTCCAGATAGGCTGTAGGCCCTGCGAGGCGGTCCAGTCAGGCTGAAGGCTCATTATACATGTTGTTTGCTTATTTATATGATATGGTTATACCTGTATGGCGTTGGTATTTTGAGGGTAACTCACTAAGCCTTCGAGCTTACATTTTATCGATTATTGTTTCAGGTACTTCTGATCGTGGGAAGGCAAAGGCGTGATCGTGCACCTCCTCATGTTTTATGACTTGATTTTGGGAATTCTGATATTGAACCATTTTGAAAATATATTTGTAATAACTGTCGGTTTTTGAATATCTTAAAAAGTTTTAAATTGGCCTGATTTTTTTGATGTTACAACTTGAACCCTAGAAAGATCCTAGAGCCGAAAATTAGTATCCTTAGCCTCTCTCTCTAACGTTCTTCCATTGCTATTGGTGTTTGTGATCGATTAGAGGTATTACACTTGTGATACTAAAGCTCTAAAAGGTTGAAAATCAAGCTACAATTGAAAGGTAACATCCTAACTATGTATTAGATGTAGAAATCGATTTTTGTATGCTAGATTTGGATTTATAAGCTTTGGATGATTATTGCATGTACAATTAGAGAAAACTAGATCCAAAGCTTTAGGGTTTGCATGTGCACCATAGGATTTTTGTTATGTTCAAAACCCATCGGTTTCAGTTATGGTCAGATGGGTTATTTCAGCAGGGATTGCCCCCCGTGGATCGGTTTCGATGTGTTTTCACTGCAACCAGGTGGGTTACAAGATGGCCGACTATCCGATGATGAGGGGTGG
The DNA here is from genome assembly GCF_052849685.1 of Lactuca virosa. Lineage (NCBI taxonomy): Eukaryota > Viridiplantae > Streptophyta > Magnoliopsida > Asterales > Asteraceae > Lactuca > Lactuca virosa. The sequence goes on from NC_136431.1 coordinate 58,182,327, forward strand.
AGCAGTGAGTTCACCTGCTCCAGTTACTTTGAGAATCACTGACAGTCGTAAGGGCAGAGCAGAAGCCCCAACAGCGAGGAGCCAAGCATTTCAACTTCAGTAAGGGAAGGCAAGAGTTTCATTAGATGCTATCGCGAGTATGTTATCTTTAGTTTTCATCATGCCTTATTATCCATATATTTATGTGCTTTGGGATCATGTGCTTGTATGTGTAAGGCATTAGTTTTGGTTTAGTTATCTGTTATTGCCTGGTTAATATTATCACAGATTGTTATATGCCATTTTTGCATGCCAAGAGTTATGAGCGGGGAACGTCTTGTTGAGCTGGATTTAGATGGTCAGGTAGTTTGTTGTGAGCCATTGGTGGAAACAATTCAGGGGTATTGCTTGGAAGATCAGTGGACGGATTAGCATGATTATTTCAACAATGAAGTTAGAGTTTAGAAGTGTTATGTCTCTTAGTGGTGATGACGATCGTTTATGGAAGGGCTTTTGGGTCTGATCGCTACCGTTGCTATGATATCTTGAAGAACGGAGGAATATTTGATCACTTATCTTAGGACACGTATCTAACTGGGTCAGAGTTCGACATCAGCTTTTGGAAGCTACAATTTGCTGATCGATTCAGAAGTTACACTGACAGTTATAGTTATAGACTTATCTAAGTAGGAGACTGTTGGATTAGGTGTCTAAGAACATAACTATAATTGGTATGTACCTGAATTGATAATAGCACAATCTTTTTGGGTTGCCCTCAAACCTAGTAAAAGACTAGAACACTATTTGGAGAAAGAGACTGATTTATTAATTTATTATTAATAAATTAATTAGAAATCAAAATAGATGATTTATTAATATATTATGATAATAATATATTAATTAGTATTATTCAATTAATAATTAATCAGAAAGTAATTAGAGTTAATTTTGGGATTAATTTGATTAATTAAAAGTAGAAGGACTAAAGGTGACAATGTTCAAAGTTGAACGTTGACCAATTCTAGAACCTCTCTAGGAGGGGGGACTAATTCTAGATGGCCTTTAGAGGTTTTCTTGGGCAATAAGGAAGCATAAGAGTCCTTAGGGAGCAAGAAAAAGGATAAGAGTTTATATAAGGAAGCTCATTTATCTTAGTATCCCTTAGTCACCTATATAAACCCTCTTGGGGTTATAATTTTCGATCATCCCTTTCCAAGAGAGAAAAACAAAAATCATCCTTCTCATCCTCTTTCCTCTTTAGCCTCCAATTTGCTAGGGTGCGGGTGTGAGTCATTAGATGCACGACACTTGTGGTGCTTGCTTCCAAGAGTATTGAAGAAAAGATTTGACTAGTTTATTTACAATAATAAACTAAGGTATGTATTTTTCTAATATCCCTTTAATAATTTCGAAAATAGCAATGTAGTTCTAGGGTTCTTTATATTCAATAGTTGTTTGCAAATCATAGTGAGAACATAGATCCTTAGGGTGCATGTGAACTTAGGGTTTATGTTTTTCCGCCAAAAATAGTTTTTTGTAACATATAAAAACCATCAGTTACATATATGTTAAAATTTAGGGTTACAAGGATTTCTAAGCAGCTATAAATAGGGATTTAACCCTCATATTTTCGGCCATCATAAAACCTTAAAGGAATTCTGAAAATTCCTTCCCTCTCTCCCCTCTTTCCTCACAATCTTAGGATTTCGTGTGTTGTGGGTGTGAAATATTAGAGGAACGTATACTTTTGGAGCTAGGTTTTCCAAGGAGACAAGAAGGTTTTTATTAGCTTGATTGGAATCAACAAAAGGTATGTATCCCTAAACATGAATTTAGATTCGTAGGGTTCTAGTTTGTGTATTCATAAGTATGTTGTTATTAGATGTGAAAAAGACATAGACCCATTTTAGGTTGCATGTACCTTTAAGAGTTAAGAGAACTTCTTCATGTACAACTGTTTTGTAATCTAAAATCCCCAGTAGCATTACCCCCACCCCATATACGACTTACTTGACACAAACTCATAACGAATGTGGTTGCTCAAAAAATATCCAATACCATTTAAACACAATAGCCATGTTTAAAGAAAAAAAAACTTCCAATACCAAGACCCCCGTTTTCTTTACTAGCCATATGATATTGCCTTATATATATATATATATATATATATATATATATATATATATATATATATATATGGGCAATATCTTAATAAAATATGTTTTGATTTGATATATATTATTAGAAATGATACTCATTATGGTTTAAATTCATATTTTACAGATAATTTCATACATGAGTAGAATAAGGAAGGATAAGGAGCTGAATAGAGTTGATAAGGATTAAAAGAAGAAAGTTGCCAGAAATAAAGTAGACGCGTCACAGCCATGCCTAAATATGCGACGCATCTAAGTCAAGCAATTTGACTAAAATGAGGAAACATCAAAGTTCGCAACGTGTCAATACCACCTTCACGAGGTGTTTATGATTTCTGGATATCTATAAATAGAGCCTCTCCTCAACCCTCATTGATATCGAAGAAGTTGCAACCCGCAAATTTTGTCTAGAAGGCAGAAAAAAAGTTGAAAAACACGACTGAAGTATCGTATGAAGATTCAAAGTGTGGATTTTCTTAGAAGACATTCGGTATGCTTTTATTTAATTATGTCTAGCAATTCTGACATGTATTCTTTCTGTTTTTTTTACTTCGACTTTAATCTAATAACCCATCACTTCTACTTAGATGTTGATGAACCCCTTGATTCTGTGATTTGATTATTAGTTTGGATTGAATCGTTGATTATTTATTATGTTTGTTTGATCGTCAATCCTTATGAGTTAAAGTTCCGTTTTTTCTTACCTAAGTTTCTATAGTTTAGATGACCAATTTGATTATCTTAACTTGTATCTTTATTGATTTATGATAATAAATTATTTGTACTAGATATGGACTAAATTCAAGGATTAAGTGATATAATTAAGAACTAAAACGTGTAAGACTGCATTAGATGTCCATTTTGTGCAACTAATTAATTATCATGACCATCAAAACTAATTGCTAGATCAAATCTTTCATAATTCGAATATTATATTTGTTATTTAGATAGTTGATTATACGACCATTGTGTTAATTGTCTTTATAGTTAACGGTTTTAGTTATTTGGACCAAGATAGGTAATCATATAGAAATTATAATTATAAACATAAGTTCATTGTACTTTTAAGAAATCAACCATAGAAAAATCAGGGAATTCGGAACCTAAGTGAAAGTACTTTAAACATATTGTTTTAATCAAGTTTCTTTAGTTCTCGTTTGCTAGTTGTTAATTTGAGTTTTATTTAAACAAAACCTCCAATTTTATATTATTATCTAGTTCAATTAATAATTTTATCTTCTTAATCAAAATCATACTCTTTTTTTTGTGCTCGATGTGTGGTCTTACCACACCTATATTATTACACAATTAGATACATTGTCTAGTGTGTATACCAGTTACATTTGATTAATATCATATAATATAGGAAATCACTCTTCACCATAACCCGTCTCTATATATTTTCAGAAAATTTAGTGATCAACTCTCATTATTTTGTTGGTGTTTTTGAGTGGTAATCACTCTTGTTTATAGGTAATATGGTAAAATCTTTTAGGCCGAAAATTATAAATTTTGGTCATGCTTAATTTGTGTGGTTTTCTTATCAACAAAGGATCCGTGAGACACCTTTTTCTAGCAAAGAAGTGATTGTATGATCTTACATCAACATCATATTAACGTTCAGCTTTGATGTTCTTAAAACTGGATCTTAAACATATTGATGAGGTTATACCTTAATCATGCAAAACCAAAACACAGATGACATTGGAATACCCTGCATTTCTATTTATAAATGTTACCTTTACGAATCTGTATTTTTATATATAAGTCCTTGAATACTTATCATATTTATACGTAACTGATTCTTACATGATATGATTATATCAACTTAGTCCGACTTTTTCATGTCACTATAATCTTCTTATAATGAATTAGAAAACAAATACCATTTAAAAATATATTTTTTCTGAATGTTGCACAACTAAAAGTCTAAAACAATTGTCTTGATGATAAGACTACAACTTTGTTTCTAAAATTCAATATATATACAACCCAAAAAAAAAAATATATATATATATATATATATATATATATATATATATATATATATTATACTATACGTTGTTTAGTTAAGTGTGATCAAGTATTCACCAATTATCATTTATTTTATGACCGGGAATCAAAATTATATGGGAGAAATCGTTTGTTTGCCAATTATCATTTATTTGTACATCGAATCTATTTACTTGTCGAATTCCATAACAAAATGAGAATGAACTTGTATTTTCGTTATTAATGGAAAATTTGTTCATCAAAGCAAACCATCTCATTTGTTCGTCAAACAGATTCAAAAAACTATGGTCAAATGGATAAGCACCGGCATTACAATAGTCATAGCCACCTCCACCGATATACTCATTTGCCGTTGACACTATTAATATTTATATAAGAAATACCAAGATATAAAACGGTATACGTACATTTAATTACACAAAATAGTAATACAATATTATATATGACGGCAATAATATAAAACACTACAAAGTTACAAAAGTCAAAAACAATAAAATAATTAAGTTATAAAGAAACAGAAAAATAAGTACAAGATGGTACAAAACAATACAAAAATAATATACGACAATATAAATGTTACATATTAGTATATATAATATTATATGGTATATCATATTATAAAATGATATGGTACTTGTGTCAACTTTACAATGTCAAAATGTATGATAAGCAACACTTAGATAAGTTAATATGATTGCCACCTTATTATTACGTGCTTGATATTTATAATTTATAATAAGAATATATACCATTTAATTCTATGTTATGAAAAATTAAGTATTCTAAATTTCTAATACGTTCCCCATATAAAAAAAATCATATGATTTTTCTTGAAAAAAATACGAAAAAGAAAGAAAAGAAATAGATGATTCTATCCACCAAGTTAGATTTATTAATTAATAGTTTGGCTCATAACTTTTTTTTTTTTTTTTTTTTTGTTTTTTTTTTTGCGAAACATGTTTCTAGACCTTTTTATGTTATTCAATTCATATGATATGTAATGTTTTATTACTTTATATCACTATATGATTATAAAAACAACACTCGTATTAAATATTCTTTAGGGGTCAAATTGTAGATAAGGAACCTAGAGGGAATAAATAGGTTTTTAAACATTGCTGTAAGTTTTGATGCTTTTAGTTTGCGTATACGTGCAATATAACAACTCAAGAAATACAGAGTGTTTAGGAACTGCATAATTATGAACATTTTGTTAGGATTTAAAGGGAGGAGGATATCTTTGAAATCGATGAATAACATGGATATATTTGTAGGAACACAAGATGACTTTTGAATATAATATTTCGACCATATACTTAAGTTCAATGGTGGTTCTTGTAGAGCGTCCTAGTGTTGCACCGGCAACATCAATTTTTCATACGAAGTGAAAAAAAATCGATTTTTGTTTACTTATTTTTTCTACACCGGCAACACCTACTTTAACCTCGGCAACACCTAATATATATTTCTACATCCGTCTTAACCTAAGTTACATCAAATCCAGATTATGAGGATAATCGTTCAATGAACAATCTCAAAACAAGGCCCTGATAAGAGACCACAAACTAGGATTTTATAGCCTTTCAAATTCTTCTTATTACAAAGATAAGATCAATCAACATTAAATGTTGATTTTATCCCCTCAATTAATAATATTAATTTTAAGCATAATTATAAGAAATATAGTCTAAAATTAATATTTTTCATAATACTTTCCTTAATAAAATAAATGATTGAAAAATCGTGGGACCCCGCCATTTGGTCGAAAACCGAGATCAAACCCGTTTTGTAAAAGAGTGCACTCCGTACTTTGTAACATATTTAAAATCAAGATTTCAACTTCATTGATATTTGTAAATTCAATTATACTGTAATGACCCGATGACACTAAAATCACAAACATATTTAAGGATAAGAGTATTTATGCCGTGATTTAGAATGAGTTGAATGTATTATCTTAGTTCCATAATCAATATATTTGACAAAAATAGTTGGTAGGTAAAAGCTAGAGCTAGAGCTAGAATGGTAGTTTTTATTGTATAAAAATGTTTGATAAAAGTACTTTTAATGTAACATCCTATAATCGAGCCTAGGTTCTTTGGTGATAAAATCACATTTTAGAAATAAAATTAAAAAAATTAAAATAATATAATATAATATAGTATAATATAATTAAGTTTTATAATAATATAAAGGATGAAATTCTAAATAAAATAAGTGTTTGGATATAATAAGTAGAAAAAATAAGTATAAGATTAGTTTTGCCAACTTAACAACTTAATGACCAAATGTTGATTATTTAAGTACCATTTAAGTATGAGAAAGTCATTCTAATGGTCAAATTATAAGATATGGAAGTCTCATTTACGATCTTGGTTAAATGGTGCCTAAAGTGAGAAATATGTAAGTGAGGGACTATTTATGTCAATTTTTGGAACTTGTAGCTGGTTAAGAGAATTCTCTCCCCATATTAGAGAGAGTAACACATTGGAGAATAAGGGGATCACTACATTAGATATTTTTTTAAGCAATCAATAGATATAGGGCTAGTTTTGAAGCTTTGAAGGGATTATAAATTTAGGATTTCTTTCAAGGCAATGGAAGGTATCATCTCTTACCTTATCTTCTCCTAGATCGAATCTAGGGTTTGGATTAAAACCCCAAATCTGAAAATGGTGATCGTTATGATGTTAGATTCTAGTTTCATGAACTTTTTTGAAGGTATAACTCTCATCCTTCATTGAATCAACCTATATTTAATCCCAATGAAGTTTTGGTTGAGATATGGAGCTTAAAGCTCCATTAATAGAGGAAACACTATATGAACCATGACTTATAAGGTTTTGGATGATTGAATATTTGATTTCAATATTTCAAATGAAATCATATATGATTTAGAGTATTGGTAATATGATATTGTAGTCAAGGAATGATACAATTGATGTAACCTCCATTTGATCTAGCTTTGGTGGAATCTCATTAATGAAATCCCCAATTCCATTAAATAGATTCCAATGTTAGAAGCTTTGTTACTTAATTTCATGTTAGATAATGAAATAACTGATGGATAAAGAGTATAATGGAGTCATTGATGATGAGTTGGTCAGTTGAGGTTATTAAGACCTCTGGTTGAGTTGTGAAGCTCAAACAAGAAACCTCAAAGCTTGTGTGGCAACTATGAGGTATTAAAGATTAATTCAAAATGATGGAAGGACTTAATTAACTATATCTAAGGTTAAAAACCTTTGTTTACTCCATAAAAGTTATTTGGTGAAGTTTGGTAGCCATCAGAGGCCATTTGTGCAAAGTATAATGCCTAAATGAGAAATAACTACACAAATAGTATGTGTAGATTCCACACTCCCCTTGTGGAACCCTAGGAAAATCCACACTCCACGTGTTGATGACATTGTTTGGAATTTTCAACCTTTTGATAGACATAGCATTTGGCATCCGATTGCTTCTGAATTTTAAATATAAGATTTTAGGATGGAAATAAGCTATTGGAAGGTGTCAAATGGATCAAGAACCCTCTAAGTGTATTTTAGTAATTTTATAACAATTTTTGTATTAATGAAAATAGGTGTGATTAAGAGGTGCAAAGCTTAAGAAGAGAATAATAACTTGGATTTCGTTAAAGGTGAGTAATATCGAATACATGTTCCTTAATAACAATGCTTATGATGTTTTTATGATAAGATTGAATTAAGAGTTTTCATAATCAATTTTTATTTGTTACTTATGGTAAATTACTTGTGAATTGTATGAAACGATTTTCATAAAATGTTTTACAAAGAGAAAAGAATAAGATGTTTTAATAGGGGGTTTAACATGAATGCTTGTGTGTTCATGTAGGACTAGGAAATAACTTGCGTGTCCCTCCAAAGTCTATGGAAAATGATACTTATGATGACCAAAGATGTTGTGTGGAGTTCTAGACATATTCCACTTGTGCATGACGGTAGCTACCTCATGTAAGGGACCAGTGAATGATATCTCACTCATACCCTTGACGAACACCAATGACGAAATGAGAGAAGTTGTGATGTAGGTTGTTTTGTGATAGATACATCATAGTCTTAAATGCTATCAAAATGAGAAAAGCTTGACTGAGACTAAGAGATGAACGTGAATAGATATGGGTGACATTGACAAAAGCGCTAAGCGAATAGTTAACAAAAATACTAAGGAAAAATATCGACATGTTCACTTGGCAGCCGACCGACATGGTTGGGGTGCCGAGACAAGTGATAGAACACATGTTGAATGACAAAATGGGAACAAAACCAATCCAACAGAAAAAGAGGGGCTAGTTTAAGGAACGAAACAAGACAATAAACGATGAGGTAGATAAGTAAGTAAACATTGGTATAGTACGAGAACCGCTATTCCCATGTAGGATAGCTAACCCAGTACTAGTGAAAAAAGAGGATGGACAATGGAGAATGTGTTTCGACTTCATATATTTAAACAAAGTATGCTCAGAGGATTGTTACACATTACCATCTATAGATGAGAAGATAAAATCCTTACATGGGCATAAATGGAAAAGCTTCTTAGACGCGTAGAAAGGGTATCAACAGATTCACATGCATAGAGGAGACGAAGAGGTATATATATATATATATATATATATATATATATATATATATATATATATATATATCTTATACTATATTATAAAACATATTAGTCGTCTCTTGAATTTTAAGAGGTAAAAGATACAAAGTTTTTTGTACAAATCAATTATGCATAAATAAATCATTAATACTTTCGTAAAATTTGAAGACTTGAATTAAAAATGGTTACTAAAAAATTTAATTTTGAGCAAAATGACAATTTAAAATATTAAATTCATCTATATAAATTAATTTATATTTTCTTAAATTCCACATCGATAATAATTAATTTACATAAAATGTATAAACATACAATATAAATATAAGTTCTAAATATAAATATTTTTATTAAATAACAACTAATAATAAAATCTAATAACTATTTTCCCGTAAAAACACATTTTGACAAAAAACTATTTATTGACGTCCATTTCAGCGGACACATCAGGTGCATATATATATATATATATATATATATATATATATATATATATATATATATATATATATATATATATATATATATATAATTCAATAGCAAACCATTATTAATAATGGAACCAAAAAATCAATCTAAAACGTCGGAATCTAAAGAGATCAATGACAGAAGGAAGGATTGTAGACTTTTACAATTGACGCACATGCACCAGATTATAACAAAACTCACTTATTTTTTTCGTTTACTTTTTTTAGGCCATGTTTTTTATCGAAAAAAATCACATATACCATTGTTCATGATTTTTCGTTCTCTTTCCATAAAGATCTATATTAATATATAAGAAAAAAGGTTTTTTTTTTTTCAAAAAAACCCATTTCATTTCTCTGTTTTCTGAAAAGTTAAAGCTTATTTTTTATCGAAAAAAATTTAATAAATATATTAAAATTTATATTTTTTTGGTACTCTTTAAACATAGATTCATATTGATATAAAAAAAATACATATTCATATTGTGAATCTGCTCAGACTCACATTGTGAATATATACAATGTGAATCTGCCCATGTAAATCTGAGCAGATTAACAATACGAATAATAATAAGTCAGATTCACATTGTGAATGTTATAATTAAAATATTTACAGTTTAGATTCACAATGTGAATATGAACTAATTCAAAAATTTTTAATCGTTGATAAAGTTTATTAATAGAGGACAAAAAATTAAGATTTTTTGTATAATTAGTTTTTTCGGATAAAAATAAACTTAAATATTGAAAAAAATAACAACAAAATAAAGTGAGTTTTTTTTTTCAGAAAAAAAAAAGTTTGTTTTTTCTATATTAACATGGATCTTTATGTAAGAGAACGAAAAATCGTAAACAACGGTATTTTCGTTTTTTTTTTCGATAAAAAACATGGCTTAAAAATTTTTAAATGAAAAAAGATGTGAGTTTTTTTGGTAAAGAGTTGAGTTTAATGGTATAATCTGGTGTATGTGCGTCCAATGTACAAGTATACATCCGTTTCCTTGGTCGTTAATCATTTTAAATTTGGACGCTTACGATTGGTTTCTTGGTTAATTGTTAATAATTGTTCTTTATTGAATCTCATACTATATATATATATATATATATATATATATATATATATATATATATATATATATATAGAGAGAGAGAGAGAGAGAGAGAGAGAGAGAGCTAGATTTAAATATGGATTGACATCTATTGTGCGCACGTATAGACAATGTTATTCTGTGAGAATGACAAAGAAAATATATTGTTCGATAATGTGAACGCATTCAATCTTACATAACTATTGTCATTATCACACATTCCCACTAATTAAATCGTCTATAACGTTATTTTAGATTTTTATTTATTCTTATTCTCATTCTGTCAGAATGTTGTCAAAATTTTATTGAGTCGTATTCTGTAAGAATGAAAATGAGTGAAAAATGATATGTGAGAACAAAAATGAATAAGAATTAGTGAGAATACATGAAAATGAAAATTGTTGTGTGAGGTTGAACGTATTCACATTACGAAACAATCTATTTTCTTAGTAATTCTTATAAAATAGTACTGTATACACGTCCGCATAATAATTGTTCGTCCACATTATAATCAAAATAACAAATAAGTGTTAATCTCGAAGTACGTTCTTTAAAGTGTAAGGTATAACTTTTCAAAATATCTAAAAACCTCGTCACATGATAACACACAAAAGTATGATATATACGATAGAAGGAAAAACAAGTTCGACAACTTTCAGGTAGTTTCTTGGACGTCCATAGTGGGGACTAATAGCTATCATAATAGCCTTCTGTTCATTCGAAATTGGGTTGTGAAATATAATTTGAGATTAAAATGTTTTTTATATAAATAAAAATTAACAATAATTATATCAAGATCAGTCACTACCCACATTACCCACTGAACTAATTGGCATCACATTTGTCTTATGGTCTTATTAAGATTCCAGTTGAAGAGACATTATCTTAATTTAAAAGTATGAGTTATTAATAAACATCACATTTTAAAATACCATTTGATCATATTATAATAAGAATAATGAAATGCTTAGTGACATTGTTCATATCAACACTTTATTAGCAAATGGATGGATAAACCAACTTTTATGTTTTAGTTACTTTAAGCCCATGTGGACAATTGGCCACCTAAAAGCATTGTATCACAAATTTTTTGAATTTTGTTAGATCATTCAAATATTATCATTTATCAACCAATCTACGGTAGGTTGTAAATTGTTATTTATAAAATATTATGTTTAACAGAATACACGTTTAACATTAGTGGTTGGGCGTAAAATCTTGATGCACATTGACCATCAAAGGGTTTGTGACCTTGTAAATGGGGCAATTCCAGTTCATAATTATTAAAGGAATTAATAATCATTAAAAGAATATATTGGGATTAAATGTGCAAGCATAAAAATTGTGTTAAAAAGAAATCGAATTGGCTCGAACTCAATTATTTCCGAACTCAATCATTATTTAATAAAAGTTTTTTTTCCCCGAAAGATCATTTCATAAAAGTTTGTATATTACTTCTGATATGTAGTCGATTATCCAATTTTTAATAATTCATTTTTTAGAAATATACAATCTATTATACCTTAATATTAAAAAAAAAATTATATTAATATATTACTTTCCCAAAAGGTTTCTATTTCAATGATATCAAGTTTTGTCATACCTTATTGAGATCTAGGGTTAAAATCATTTATGAAATATAAGGTGAAGGGACAACTACTAATCTAGCCAAATTAAGGAAGTGATTAGCAATTTTTAGCTAAAAATTAGTAAATGTCCAAATATAGCCCACGAAACTGCAGGTTTCTATATTCGTCCACTGTTTCGCCAATTCGTTTACTGTTTCGTGTTTTGTATAATTTTTTTTTCATTTCTAAGATACAAAACCGTAGGTTTTTTAAAACCTACGGTTTCCTCTCATTTTAGCTACGGTTTCCCAAACCGTAGCCTACAGTATTGGGAAAAAAATACGGTTTTGTTTTATTTTATTTTTAACGTCTACTGTTTTGGGGTTTAATCTACTGTTTTGTCAAAAAAGCTACGGTTTTATTTTTTTATTTTATTTTATTTTTTTGAGATATAGATTATTAAAAAGAGTGTTTATAAGATGTAGAATTATTTTAACAATTATTTTGTTAAAATTTTTTAAGAATTCAAAACAGTAGACTTTAAAAAAAAACGTAGGCTACGGTTTGGGAAACCGTAGGTTTTAAAAAACCTACGGTTTTGTATCTTAGAAATGAAAAAAAAAAATTTATACAAAACACGAAACAGTAGACGAATGGCGAAACAGTAGACGAATTACCACAAAAGAGTAGTCAACACCCGTTGACCGTAGTCAACTATAGGTTGACTACTCTTTTGTGGGCTATTTTTGGCTACTATTTATAAAGTAATTAGCAATTATGGCAAAATTTGTATTCTCCCCAAAAATGAAATTATGAGTAATTAAAACTTATATTAGATTTGATGATCCACAAAAGCTAGTTGATTTGAAGTTTATGGTTAATTAAAATAAGAGTAAATTACATAAATGGTCATTGTGGTTTAGTCAGATTACTTAGTTATGATCATTAAGTTTAAAATTTGATAGGTTAAGAGGCAGCATGGATACGAGACTCTTTAAGTGAAGTTTGGAAAAATTATGGTTTTCTATCTTCATATTTCAAAATGGGAGAATCACCAAGGCCTTTCAGGGATTCGGCGCGCCCCCCAAGCTAGACGCTTCACCTACCTGGCCCCAGATAGAATGAGTTTTCCTAGCCCTAGTCTTACTAAGAGGTTGAATTGCTCTATAGGATAGTAGGTGAATGAATCGCATTAGTGCGATTTGGCTCGTTTGTGAAAATTGCACTGTAGGTTCTTGGTCTATATAAAAGACCATATTACCTTTTCTTTCTTTTTTCTTTTACTTTTAACAATTATATATATATATATATATATATATATATATATATATATATATATATATATATATATATATATGTTCGTTTAGTATGTTCATGAACATAAACGAATGAACATGAACAAGATAATTTGTTAAACGAATGAAGACGAAAAAGAAAACCTTGTTCATGAACATAAACGAATGAACATGAACAAGATAATTTGTTAAACGAACGAAGACGAAAAAGAAAATCTTGTTCGTTTATCCGTTCGTGTTCGTTTGGCTAACTTAAACAAATGAACACGAAGATAAACAAACATCGTATGTTTGTTTGTTCATTCATGTTCGTTTATTTATTAAACGAACATGAACAAAATCATTCATTTATATGTCAGTGCTTCTTCATTTATTTTCTAAATAATCATACATACTTATAAAGCTAGCATTTTATCTTGAATCTCATGCATTTGAAACCCTCATAAAAATTTGCCAATACCTCATGCATTTGAAATCCCCACACCCTTTCACCTTCATAGTAATTAATCACACATAATCTCATTCCAAGAAAATCACACACTTTATAAGTTCAACACCTCATGCATTTGAAACCCCCACACCCTTTCACCTTCATTATATATGTAGTTATATTAGTATATTTTTCTTACAAAAAGTCGTCATTTGGTTGAAGATATTATGATTCAAAAGTTTTCATATAGTTGAATCATTCATGATCCAAATATGATGATTTGAAGAAATGGGTTATGTTGCATCGATGGTAATTGTAATATGATTTTTTCTTTCAACCAAAACAAACGAAGCTTTTCTATTCTTTCTTTATATTCAATTTCTCATTTGATCTTTATATGTGATTTGTATGTATTACTGAATCTTGAATGTGACTCTCCTAACATCAATGTTTTGCTTGGAAAATCTTTCTCATTCTTCTTTTTCAAGAAAAACATTTTGATTGCAGGTTACTGAAGAATTGTCATCAAGAAAAACGGATATAGTTTTTTTTTGTTTAAAATGGTGTTAAATAAAGAAAGAAGATTCAGAAAACGTTTTGATTGCAGGTTGCTCAAACAAAGAAAGATTCAAACGTATATTTATGTAACATTTTTAAATCTTCTTTTTCAAGAAAGAAGATTCAATTTCTTTGTTTCTGAATCACACCATTTTCTTTATTTAAAATGGTGTTAAATAAAGAAAGAAGATTCAGAAAACGGATATAGTTTTTTTTTGTTTGAGCAAAGTAGACGAATGTTAGTTTTTTCTTTTGATTTAAACGTATATTTATGTAACATTTTTATTTATATATTCAACCACCCAATGTTCTTATTTATTTGATTGTAGTTTTTCTATTTTGATTATGTTTATTATCTATTATTTTTTTGTTGGGTTATCCTACACAACATATTTACAAGACAATATTTAAAAGATAACATAATATTTAACATTTGATATGTAATTATGATGACTTATCATGATATGTTCTTCATATGAAAGTAATTTATCCGTATTACTACGACAAGAATTACATATGACATTTACGAAAATATATATTATATGTGATTTGTTTAACATATATATGCACCTATGTATGTTATAAATTTATAATTAAATATATTTATGTTTAATAATTGAAGGGATTAAAATGATGCATCAAAACCAATTATTTATAATAATAATAATAATAATAATAATAATAATAATAATAATAAATACACATTTCTAAGTACCGTATTCATTTGAAACTCACATTACAACTCAAGAGTTTTCTAATTTATGTATATTTATTAGTTACAACTCAAGAGTTTTTAACTTATTATTATTAATTAGTAATCACTAATAACTTTTTATTTTCCTTTCTTTTATAAGGTTTAAAAGTTTTGCTCATTAAAAAGATTAATGTATTTGAAGAGATTTTTGATTTAAATATGAAAAGTTAATATAAATGTTATAATAAATGTTTTAGTGTTTTTATGTTATTAAAAGTTGTAGTGTTTATTTTTCATATTTTTTATTATTCGTTGTATATATATCTTTTTTAATACAAATGTTATAATAGATGTTTTTGTATTTTTATGTTACTAAAAGTTGTAGTTCATATTTTTGTTCATACATTTTATTACCCGTTATATATAGATTATCATACGTTTGATATATAATTTACACAATTTTAAACGGTTTATAAAATTATCAAATAATTGTATATATCACAATAACTTAAAAATTAAAACTATAATCATCATATCATAATCATCATACATACTTATAAAGTTAGCATTTTTCCTTGAACCTCATGCATTTGAAACCCCCATAAAAATTTGCAAACACCTCATGCATTTGAAACCTCCTATTTTAATGAATACCACTTAAAAGTCTCTTAATAATGATTAATAATTCAAAGGTTTTATAACTTATATAATATTTTTAATAAACAATTAATAGATACTCTACTATAAAAATGTCAATCTTTTTTAGTAGACACACAAATACAAATCACATACAAAATTCACAAATAAAACAAGTTTAAAGTTTTTTGTGTTTGTTTGAGGGCTTTGAACAATTTTTCGAGCCATGTTATTATGTTGAAATTTTTAATTTGTAAGTTTGTTATATACTAATTTTTTTTTGTATTTTCTTGATTTAAGTGTTCTTTTAAGAATATCATTGTATGGTGTGGTTGAAATTTTAATGTAAATTATATTACATTCATGCTATCGATCATATGTTATGAAAGGTGATATATATAATACTAAATTAACTATTTTATACATGTTTGTATGTTCATGTTGCTTCAAAACAATAATTAATTAAAAATCATGGATATGTCATATTATCCATATTATCTATGTAAGCCTTTTTTAAAATGCAAATTGTCTATCTTATCACTTTATATTTTAGTATATGTTTAACATTATAATTATAATAATAAGTGCTTTTTAAAAGTTTCTTTCACTTATTAATAATAACAAGTGGTTTTAAAATTAATACGCAATAATTATAAATAATAAAATCAAATTACATGGATATGTCATATTATCAATGCAAGTCTCTTTTGAAATGCAAATTGTCTATCTTATCACTTTATTATTTAGTGTATGTTTCACATTTTAATAATAATATTAAGTGTTTCATTAAAAGTCTTCTTTAACTTATTATTAATAATAAGTGGTTTAAAATTAATGAATAACAATTTTAAATGATAATAACATCAAATTATAAATTACATTTAGCTATAAATAAATTGTATTTTAAATGAACATCTTTATTGCAATTAGAAAATGATCACATAAGTAAAAATATAATTAATGAATAATAATAATTGTTAAAAATAATACTAAATAGATAATTATATTTGATTCTATTAATGAGGAATGTGGGTTGATGTGAATGAATATTATTGTTCAAAATAATTGAGATTATATATATATATATATATATATATATATATATATATATATATAAATCAGTGTAAAAATATTATCTCAAAGTTAATGTCAACAACATAACCATTTTCAACATATATTTTTCAATATTTTAACAATATATTTTTAATCTTTGCCGTGCAACGCGCGAGAATTCGTCTAGTATATTACAAAGGAAACATTTTTCCTTTCACCACATTCATTTGAAACTCCCACCTTTTCATATTTGCATACAATATGCTTAATTTATTAACTTAAATATGCTTTTAGTTGTAAACATTATCATAAATGGAAGAATTTGTGACTTATCAATACGATATACTTAATTTGTTAACTTCAATATATAGTTAAATAAATAACCTACATTAATATATCAAATAAGCTTAAAAATTTAGTGTAAAATTTAAAACCTAAAGTAAAATATCAAATAATGTTTAAAACAAATTCAATATATATTTTTTAAAATAGTTAAAATGAAAACATTAAATATAATAATAATAATAATAATAATAATAATAATAATAATAAAAGAACCTAAATTGATGAATCGAATTAACTAAAAGCTGTCTGAAAAATATTTTCTAACAATATATTTTTAACCTGTGCCGCGCAACGCGCGTGAATTCGTCTAGTTATATTATATATGAGCGGCGGTAACGGCTTGAAGCTCACCTTTCTCACTGAAGAAGCAATAAATGAAGGTGAGCTTCAAGCCGTTGCCGCCGCTAAGATATAATATAATTATTTAGGCAATAAATGAAGAAGCACTGACATATAAACGGATGGTTTTGTTCATGTTCGTTTAACAAATAAAAGAACACGAACGAACATGCGGTGTTCAAACGAACACGAACGGTTAACGAATGAGATTTTATTTTTTGTGTTCGTCGTTTAACAAATTATCTTGTTCATGTTCGCTTTTTTTATGTTCGTGAACATACTAAACGAACAAAGATAAACAAACACAATTTAACGTATATGAACATAAACGAACATATAATATGGTAATATAATATAAAAAATTGAACATAAATGAATATAAATAAATTAAATGAACGAACATAAATGAACGTAAACGGACATTATAAACGGACGTTCACGAACATAAATTAACGAACAAGACCATTGTTCATGTTCGTTCGTTTAACTAAACGATTGATAATTTTTGTTAATGTTCGGGTTATTGTTTTAATTTGTTTATTCGAAAAAAAAAATCAAAAAAATCATTATATAATTTAAACGAACAAAACGTTAAAAAACAGCATTAAAAAATATATTTAAATAAAACGTTAAAAATATAAAAAGATTTTTAAACCATGAAAACAAATATAAATAAATAAAGCAAAAAATAAATAATAGCAATAAAAATAATAATAATCATAATACTAATAATAATAATAATAATAAAATAATAATAATAATAATAATATAATAATAATAATAATAATAATATGATTTTATACAATTTAGTTAACTGATTAAAAAAATAAAAATAATTTTATAAATAATCTATATTAATTCCATTAAAATAAAGATAAAAATTATATATATATATATATATATATATATATATATATATATATATATATATATATATATAAAAGTTGTTAAAATAAAAAGAAGAAAGAAAGAAATGATAATTTGGTCTTTTTATATGGACCAAGGACCTACAATGTAATTTTCACAAACCATAGGTATGTAACCTATCAAAATTTAAACTTAGGGACCAAAACTAAGATTTCGACCAAACCACAAGGACCGTTTCTGTAATTTACTCTTATAATTATGTAATAAAAAGACTAATACATGCCTATATTGTGTAGGGGAAAGGTGCAATGAAGTCATTATATATTGACTTCATAATCGATTTAGTCTTTATATCTTTTTTTTATTCAATTAAGTCCTAAAAACCGGTAATCGTATTCAATTTAGCCATTTTACCCGGTCAACAAGTCATCTAACTTTCAAAAATTACATTTTTGGCTCGGATTTCAGAATTTATTACAAATTTGGTCCAAAATTTACACTTTTGGCCCATATTTTAAATTTTATTACAAATTTGGTCCCAAATTTACCCTTTTGGCCCAATTTTTAGAATTTTCCTATGAATTCATCCTAAATTTAGTTTTTTTACAACTTCTTTTTCTCAAAATGTTGTTTCAAATATGTTTTTCCTTTATAAAATCATATTTACACAAAAAAAAACATAATTTCACATAAAAAAGCTTATATTTTCTATATACAAACTTTTTTAATTTTTTTTTATATGAAGTACCTATTTATAAAAATAGGTATTTACTAAGTACATAAATATATACAAATGTCTTTATAAAAAAAATGTATATAGACATGTATTTTACAAAAAAATATATATACAAACACCTATTTCATTGTAAACGTATCCATTTCTTTTGTAAAAACATATTTATATGTACTTAAATAAGTGTTTGTATACACTTTTTTTTGTAAAAGCATATATATATATATATATATATATATATATATATATATATATATATATATATTAATAAACACCTATTTTATAATAAATGCATTTGTATTCAAACACATTATATATATATATATATATATATATATATATATATATATATATATATATATATATATATATATGCACACAAATAGGTGTGTATCTATATTTTTTTTATAAAATCGTGTTTGTATACATTTCTTTTTTAAAAATGTGTTTGAATAATTTTTTATAAAATGTGTTTTTATTTTTTTTTATATAAACATGTTTGAATACAAATGCATTTATTATAAAATAGGTGTTTATATATATATATATATATATATATATATATATATATATATATATGTGTGTGTGTGTGTGTGTGTGTGTTTATAAAAGAAATGTATACAAACACTTATTTGGGTAGATATAAATATGTATTTACAAAAAAATGTATATATTTACTATGAAATAGTTCTTTGTATACATTTTTTATAAATATGTGTTTGCATACAAATTTATTTACAATAAACTAGGTGTTTGTAAAAGACAGGTATATATATATATATATATATATATATATATATATATATATATATATATATATATTGTAAAAGACATGTCTATATACATTTTTTTTATAAAAACAAATTTGTATATATTTATGTACTTAGTAAATACCTATTTTTATAAATAGGTATTTCGTATACAAAAAATAATAATAATAATAAAGTTTTTATATAGAAAATATAAGGGGTTTTTTTTTGTGAAAATATATTTTTTTCTATTAATACGATTTTATAAAAAAAATATTTGAAACAACATTTTGAGAAAAAAAAAGTTGTAAAAAAAACAAATTTATAATGAATTCATAACAAAATTCTAAAATTTGAGCCAATAGGGTAAATTTTGTACCAAATTTGTAATAAAATTTAAAATCTAGGCCAAAAGTGTAAATTTTAAACCAAATTTGTCATAAATTCTGAAATCTAGGCCAAAAATATAATTTTTGAAAGTTGGATGTCCTGTTGATCGGGTAAAAAGGCTAAATTGAATACGATTACCGGTTATTCGGACTTAATTGAATAAAAAAAGATATCATGACTAAATCGATTATGTTGCTAATATGTAAGGACTTTATTGCAGTTTCCCTATTGTTTAATATAAATAAGTTACTATATTATATAAATTATTAAAATTTATATTGATTTAAAACAAGATATTATTTTAGTGTAAATAACATGTTATTAGGCAAGATGATATAATAATCCAACAATATTATGTATTGTCCTTCCTCCTTAAAGTTGATGGTTAAGTATATATAAATTTAAGAGTAGTTTATGAGTTGATTTATATTTGTCGTTTGAAAAGAAACAAATAGAAAAAAAAGACTATCTAGCAATGACTAATGAACTTATATGTTTATTAAATATTATGTTACGTAATTAATTTTCACATTAAAAAATAAAATGTCTTTATATACTGAAAATTGTGTTACGTAATTAATATTTATCAAAAATACTTAAAAATAAATAAATTATTATGATAATTAAAATATTGTGTTACATAATTAATTTTCACATTAAAAAGTCTTTATATAATGAAAATTGTGTTACGTAATTATTATTTATCAAAAACACTTAAAAATAAATAAACTATTATGATAATAAAAATTAATAATTTGAAAAGATATCACAATTTTGCTATATATGATTAGGTTAACATAATTATGTGGGAGTTATACGGCCTAAATGTCACCACTAAAATAATTAGATATTTAAGTTAACTAATTAACTATATGTTTGAGTAATTATGTCTTGAAAATAAATTTTATAAATAATTTTTGAATAGCAACATGGATACCTCCCATTACGATAAATTTTGTATAGGAACATAGACACCTTCTATTGCGATACGAAAAAAGGATGGGATAATAAATCACCTTGGTGGAGACCTGTATTCCTCTATCGAAGACTTACTTCAAATTTAAATTCATGTGTTAGAAACTCATTAACTCGAATCGAAGCCATGAAAGAGTTTAAGGATTGTGAAACCCCAATTGCACTACTTACTTCCAAAACTCATGTTGTCAAGAACTTCATCAAGACATTTCTACGACAAAAAATCATATGTTTTTTTAAGTCAACCTTTAAATTCATAAGTTTTGTCCTACGACCAAATTATCATGTTTAACATAAATGATCCGTCTAAATTTTGATGACCTTTGACAAAAATCGATTGTTCTTGATTCACAACATCATCGATTACAGCATAAAGCCTATTAGTCGATTATATTGCCAATAATTTATGATTTTTTAAAAGAAAAATATACAATTAATAATGGACAAATGTATATTTAATAATGGCCCAATTACTATAATAAAAGATGTTAAATGATTAT
The DNA here is from genome assembly GCF_052849685.1 of Lactuca virosa. Lineage (NCBI taxonomy): Eukaryota > Viridiplantae > Streptophyta > Magnoliopsida > Asterales > Asteraceae > Lactuca > Lactuca virosa. Next base: position 58,203,779 of record NC_136431.1, read on the forward strand.
TAAATTATTTTTAGATTTGGTAGTGATCAAACTCGCTCTCAAGTGCATGCACTTTGAGTTTTCTGTATCACACCAGTATTTTATGTTGGCAATCCAAATAAATAGGATCAAAGATAAGAGTTGTGGTCCTTCAAGAATAAAACAATGTTAGAATTTGTTTTTGTTTTTAATTTTATTATAAAATTAAATTGTATTTATTATTTTTAAACAGACAACGTAAATTTAAAAGACACAAGCAAATAGAAAGTGATTTCTATACAGTTTATATACTATACAACCTTCTAAATATTGTTTTAAAAGACATAAATATTATTATGTACGGATAACTCCTCAAACTAATAGTGCATTGTATTTAAAAGCTCAACTTCATTAATCTTTACTTATTCATCAACTTGCCATATTTTGTTTGGAATTTGGAATCTACACATTATGTGGCATATACCTCGGAAGTTTTTTTGGTAAATGTTGTGACATTTCTTGCCGGTCATTCATAGAGATTGAAGACGCTGTCATTTGGATTGGTTCTCTTAATCTATTCTCAGTCAAGAGAAGCCCGATGGAAGCTATAGTCATGATTACATGGTTGTTTTTAAGGAACTTCAAGAATTGCATTATTTTTGGAGATCAAAATGCGAGATGGAATTTGTTAATTGATAATTTGGTTGATTATTTTTACAATTGGTTTGTTTTTAGTAATAGAAAAATTAGTATTAGCCACTACTTGATGTTAAATCTTATTTTGTATATTTCATTGTAATTCTTAATTAGTGTTATGCTAACTTTCTAATAAAATTCAATTGTTCGGAAAAATAAAATATGTTAGCGAGATGTTGTAAATTGATTTTAGTTTTCGTAAATATAAGCATATGATGGATACAAATTCTTCCATTTTTTTTAACAGAAAAACAAGCATCAAACTAAATCTAAGTTTAATTGACCTAGATTGTTATCAAACTAGTTCTAAGTTCAAAAGGTTAAGTCAATTATAATATGATTGTTATGAATGTTTTCCTTGCTGTTGTCTATGTGTTAAATAGTCTTATATTATTGGAATTCTTATATATTCATACTTAAAGACTTTTCATACTTTTGTTGTCTACGATATCATCCTCCCCAAAGCCCACCATCCACTAGCGACTCCCATTTCTAACGTAGGGGGTGTTAGAAATTGCTTTTTCTTATTGTTAAAATGCTTATTAATATATTTAGTGTCAAAATGGAGGTTTAAAAAAATTGTTTTTATTAGTTTATTTGGTGCTCAACGTAACAAGTAGATAAGTTATTTTTAGTGTTTGAAAATATATATATAACTTATCAGAAATTTATTATTTAAATGAATAAGTAAGGACGAAACATCTTATCTAAAAATCTTTGTTTATATAAATAAATGTTTTTAATCTTCATCTATCTAAACACTCAAAATAGTTTATTACTGGTGTCAAAGTGTACTAAGTCAACAAACACTTTAAATAAGCAATCCAAATACCCCTCAGTAAAAATTATCCAGCACATAAAAGTACATTTCGACATGACCATTAGACACAAAGACCAGCATCTAGGTGTCTGCGAGCACCATATTATCAATATTTTCTTCGAGTTATCTCTATAAATGATTCCAACATATGTCAACGGGGGAGTATCGTACTATCCTTAAGTATCGCTTCATGATTCCACTATTTCCATAAGAGATAGATGTCTTCTAGTTGCAAGACACACATTGACTCCATTGAGGAGCATGCAATGCTTTGTAGAGAACGCCTACGTTTTAAGTATCGGCACATTTGGTTAAGTATGTTTTTTTTGACATATTTAGGCACGTCAGGGCTTCCACTAAGAAAGGAACGCCCATGAATTTCTTAATTAACCTAATTGTTAGAAGAAATAGCAACACTTAGACCAGTTGATGTTTTGGTTTTTGGATAGAGAGGAAAAAGACACAAATATGTAGATCTAACAAGGATTTCCAATCTCATAAGTATGAATGATAAAATGATTTGAAAGTTTCTTCATGCAAAATGACAAAATACGAGAAAACATATATGTATGATCAAACACGTTTTATACCATCATGTTTGATTCTTATGATTTATTTACACAAAGGTTGTGAAACTGTAACACCCGTGTTTCTGGGCAAAGCATTAGTATAGTGACGTAATAGTCAGGGTCAACCATTGTAACTCATTTTAAAGTAATAAAGATGAATTACTTGAATATTATGTGAATTATGTGCTTTTGTGTGCTTATTACTTGTTTATAATAATATAATAAATAAATGATAAAAATAAGCGTAAAAAATAAGATGTTAGATAAACCCGATATCTATGAAGAAAGTTGTAGTGGTCGTTACAAGGATTCCGGAGATATAAAGAACGCCGAAATCCGAGTTATAACGAAGAAGTTATGGCATGTCGAAGTTTCGCGACAGAACCGGCACGACACTGCGTGACATAAATATTGAATTTACGATAGAGCGGTTTTTAGCCTTATCCATCTAAATGAAAGTCGTAGAATGCGTTAAACCGAGATCATGCATAAAAAGAACGTCCAAATCTGACTTCGTATGAGGAAGTTATGATTTTTCGAAGTTTCGGCTTAGCAGTGTACAGCCCGGAACTCGAACATTAGATCGAGCGGTTTTTAGCCGACACAACCTAAACGAGAATCGAAGATCTCGTTAATAGTAGCGTAACGATAAAAAGACAGACGAAAACGAAGTCCGTATGTAGAAGTTATGAATTCTACACGGTCGTTTGGCAGTGTAATCTTCTCATACTATTAAATTTAAAATTGGTCGAGAATTAACCGACGAAGTCTAAACAAAAGTTGTAGAGTACGGTCCCACCTACGCGTGGATATAAATAACGTCGAAAATGGAGCCCGTACGAAAAAGTTACAAAATTTTGAAATTAGGAGTGCAAATTGCGAGACTGTTCGAAGAAGAACGCCCCGCGTAGAGGAGGAACGCCCCGCGTTCTCGCAACACTAGGTCCGAAGTGAGCCACGATGCACCATCCGACGGTTGACACGCAAACGGTACGAACGCGCTGCGTACCCTCGTACGCGTAGCGTTCCGAGGAACGCCCAGCGTACCACCGAAGGTACGCGCAGCGTAGTCAGCAGCTTCGGTCTATAAAAGGGCTGCGAGGCCAACCTTCATTTTCACACTTTTCTCCATCTTTTTATCTCTCTACTCTCTCTCTCTCTAGCCTCCCCAAACACCCCTGAAGCCTAGGAAACCTTTCTAGCTCTAGAAGGAAGCCTCGGAGAGCCTGGAGTCTATAAGAAAAAGAGTTTTTCGGTTTGAAACTCTGCCCGTGTAGAGCCCGGTTTTCAAGCAAACTTCCCGGTTTCGTCAAAGGAGATTATTTTGAGAAGCAAAGTGCTGTCCGAATCACTCCTTATCAGGTGAGTGCATAGTCACTTTCATCTTACACATAGATATGAAGTATTTTATATAAATTATGTGCTATGTGTATAAATATATGTTGTCTGTTTACCTAAGATGTTTGTTGGATGAAAGATATGAACCTCTTTCTTTTCAGATCCGAACTTCTTCCTTCAGATGTAATCATTTTCTTCCAGGTCTTAAATTTCTCCTTCAGATCTAGATTTTTCTTTCGGATCTAAACGTTTTCTTTTTAGATCTAAGACTTTTCTTCAGATATGAATGGTATATGCATTTTTGTCAGATCTAACCCTTTTCTTTCAGATCTGAACTTTTTCCTCCAGATCTGGATTTTCTCACTGCAGATCTGGACTTTTCAGATCAAAACCTGATATATGGATGATTTATACTTGAGATTTGTGATGGATGAAAGATCTAAACTTCTTTCTTTCCAGATCTGAACTTTTCTTCAGATCTAGACTGTATATGTATTTTATGCTTTGAAAGATATGATGAAAGATTTAAACTTTGTTTTTCAGATCTAGACATTTTTCTTCAAATCTGAATCGTATATGTGTTTTCTTTACAGATCTAAACTATTTCTTCATATATGAACTGTATATATGTATTTTATATCTACAAATATGTTGGTAAAACATGGGTAGATGAAATAGTTGGTGTGTGATGAAAGATGAGTTAGAGGATGAGATAAAAGGGTGATATAGATTATGAGATGAAGGTGAGAGGTGAAAAATGAGAGAAACCTTTACCCAAACGATGGCCCTGTCATCTAGCAGAGTACGGATGACAACCATGGACTATTCTAGACAGTCTGTGGAACACTAGCAGGCTCGCTACCTGTAGGTGTTGTGAACGATACGTTCACCCGATGTACTCTAAAAACCCATTGACATGTATTGCAGGTGGACTCCCGCAAATAATACTGTCGATAAATGAGAGCTATGGACTTAGCACTCGTTGGATGAACCCTGGCAGCTATGGATTTAGTGTCGGTTGTTAAACCTTGGCGACGATGGACTTCGTGCCTATTGCTTAGGAAAACCCTTAGGAATCAGTGATATATGATTCTTAGGGTAGATCCCTAGGAATTAAAGAAGATAATGGGGATGAGTAATTGGGTTAATTGTTTGATGATAAAACATAATAACTTTATTATTGTGGGTTGAAAACCCTATGTACTCACGAGGTTTCCCAACCTGACCCACTCAGTTTATTTGTATCACAGGGGTCGATATAAAGCTACACTTCACTGAGTGATTAAAGAGATGTAAATCACTAGTGTAAATGAATGTAAGTTCTGTTTATGCTTATGTTTCTGTATTGACGTTGACATCCCAAGGTTTTAAAAAGAATAAAATACATTTCTTCGGAAATGCTTTGATAACATATTTATCATGTTTTTCTGGGAACAAAATTCCGCAACACTTTTCTTAAGAAGTTACTCTGATTTTTACTAAAAATCATAAACTAAATCGGTCTTTTCTGGCCGTAAAAATGGGGATGTCACAGAAACTACTTAATAGATTCGAACGGATCTATATACATAGGCTTAAAAATGGTTAGGCATAAATGGTTACTAGTTGTTTGCTTTCTATCTTGATGAAAATGTTATTTCTTTTTAATTTATTAAACATAAACATCTTAATTTTGAATATTATTTTCTTAATATATATATATATATATATATATATATATATATATATATATATATATATATATATATATATATAACTTAAGAAGAGTGTTGCTGAGTTGTCGTAAGCACCACATTTTAAGGCCAAATGACATGTAAAATGTGTTGTTATTTGCAAAAAAAGAGCCTAATGTAAGCCGTCATTTTCCGATTGGGAGAGGCTCTTGGGTGGGCTTCGGTTACGGCTTCTTGTGGCGCCCGTTTTGGGTTGTTGATATGTCATTCAATGTGTCTTGAAAATGAATTTTCACCTTTTGGGTTGTCCTGCCCAAAATGTAATATATGATGTTAGTTGTTATTTTTTTTGTCTATAAATGTTGCATGGTCTATGTCTATTGTAGATATAATTATTGTGTTATAGATAGTTGTTACAGCTATTATAGTATTTGAGATTAGTTCATAATCTATTGATTAGTGACTTGAATACTAATACATATGGGTTGAAGTTCAAGGGACATGTTGTCGTTTATGAAAACAACATGTTTACTTGGAGCCGTCTAATATTGATATGATATTAATGGACGGGAAGGTATCGATATGTTACATCTCAAAAACCGGCTATAAAAAAATTATAATCAAAGTGTAGCATTTCTAAATTTGGGGTTTCTTCCATGACACCACAACATTGTCTCACATCAAATAATCATCTAAATGTGGTGTAACACCCGGTTTCAGGTACGTAATTAAATTCAAGCAAACTTCATATTTTACCCTAGAACTCGACGAGTTGGAGGACCAACTCGTCGAGTAGGATCGGCTGCAGATCGGGGGGGGGGGGGGTTTAAGTGACCTACTCAACGAGTAGGAGCTGTCTGAGTGAAACCCTAAATTTGAGGGTTTGCACCCTATTTAAACACTTTATGAGGACTCCATCCCAGCCTCCATCATCTCCAAACCCTGTCCACGAAACCCTAGTTAACTTTTGAGTGTTCTTGAGCTATTTTGTGCCATTCTTTGTGATTTGAAGTTGGAAGAAGGAAGGAAAGACTTGGAGATTCAAGAGGAAGTCAGTAGATCCAGTGATTTGGTTGCATTTCCAGCTTGTTTGAGGTAAAAAGCTCCTACCTTGACTTCTTACTTGTTAGATCTACTCTAGGGCTTGGGTTTTGTCATCTTTGGGGTATTTCTAAGCCATTTTCGGGTTGTAGGGTGTAATGTAGAGAAATGGCTTCAGATCTTGAACCTTGGAGGGTTCTCATGGCATAAAGGTGCCAACTTTATGGCCATGAGATCCCCATGCATCTTGTAGACCTCATTTTTGGATCTTTTGAGCTTAAAGACCCATGCATGGACGTAAAGTTCGTGAGTTTACGTGTTATATCGATCCTAGGAGGTCAGATCCACCATTTGGACGAGATGAGCTCAACAGAAATCGAGTTTATGGACATGGACTTTAGGGGACTCGGCGATGCGTCCATCTCGGGTTTGGGCGCGATATTGATGCAAAGGGGGTATGTTATCGCCTACGCTTCGAGGCAGCTGAAGCCTCATGAGGCGAACTACCCGACACATGATTTGGAGCTGGGGGCAGTTGTTTTTGCCCTCAAGATTTGGCGTCATTACCTCTATCGGGTCCGTTGTACCATTTACACGGACCATAAGAGTCTGAGGTATCTCATGGATCAGCCAAATTTGAATATGAGACAACGTCGATGGCTTGATGTGGTAAAGGATTATGATTGTGAGATCCTCTATCACCCGGGGAAGGCCAATGTCGTGGCCGATGCGCTTAGCCGCAAGGCAGCGCTGATCAGGGATATCTGTATGAGGATGACCATTGTGACTCCGCTGTTGGAGCGGATTCGGGAGGCCCAGCAGGAGGCTATGAAGGAGGAACATTGTAAGAGCGAGCGTATTGTGGGTCAGGTTTCCTCCTTCGATTTTGACAGTCGTGTGCTGTTGACTCTACACCGGAGGGTGTGGGTCCCATATCATGGAGGTGTGCGCCAGGTATTGATGGAAGAGGCGCATAAGTCTAGGTTTTCTATTCATCCCGGGGCGACAAAGATGTACAGGGATCTTCGTCTTGACTATTGGTGGCCCTGCATGAAGAGGGTTGTAGCTTAGTTCGTGGAGAGATGCCTGACCTGCAGGAAGGTCAAGGCCGAGCACCAGAGGCCTCACGGCAAGGTTCAGCCGTTGGATATCCCGCTGTGGAAATGAGAGGATATCACTATGGACTTCTCACAAAGCTTCCTAGGACCACACGGGGAGTGGATTCGATTTGGGTCATCGTGGATCGGTTGACCAAGAGTGCCCATTTCATACCGATCCAGGAGAGCATCTCGGCCGAGACGCTATCCGATATCTACATCTGAGAGATAGTAGCTCGACACGGAGTGCCGGTCTCCGTGATTTCAGACATGGATGTGCGGTTCACTTCCAGGTTCTTGAAGAAGTTTCATGACGAGCTGGGTACTCGTCTGCACTTTTGCACCGCTTTTCACCCGCAGACGGATGGTCAGAGCGAGCAGACCATCCAGACTCTGAAGGATATGATGCGGGCGTGTGTTTTAGACTTCTGAGGTAGTTGGGATACTTACCTTCCTCTGGCGGAGTTTTCCTATAATAACAGCTATCATGCGAGTATCGACCGTCCTCCCTTCGAGATGTTATATGGGAGGAAGTGCAGGACCCCTGATATGCTGGGGTGAGGTTGGTCATAGGGTCATGGGGAGTACCGATGTGGTACTCAAGACTACAGAGAGGATCCAGGAGGTTTGGAGCAGGCTTCAGAGTGCTTAGAGTTGGCAGAAAAGCTACGCCGACAAGCATCGATCGGACCTGGAGTTCCAGGTCGGGGATATGGTACTCCTGAAAGTGTCTCCTTGGAAGAGCGTCATTCGATTCAGGAAGCGGGGCAAGCTGGGCCCCAAGTATATTGGACCTTTCAGGGTTGTAGCCCGGGTGGGCAAGTTGGCATATAGGCTGAATCTGCCAGCCGAACTCAGTCAGATTCATAGCACTTTTCACGTCTCCCAGTTACGGAAGTGTCTGGTGGACGATTTGGCAGTGGTGCCTTTGGAGGATATTCAGGTGGATGACAGCCTGAACTATATCGAGCCGCCAGTGACGATCCTCGACAGGAAGTCGAAGGATCTGAGAAACAAGAGGGTGAAGTTGGTAAAGGTGCAGTGGCAGCACCGCAAGGGCTCGTAATGGACCTGGGAGCCGGAGGATGAGATGAGGGAGCACTACCCCGAGCTTTTTCCAGACTCAGCAGCAGACTTCGAGAACGAAATCTAAAATAAGTGGGGGAGAGTTGTAACACCCGGTTTCAGGTACGTAATTAAATTCAAGCAAACTTCATATTTTACACTAGAACTCGGCGAGTTGGAGGACCAACTCGTCGAGTAGGATCGGCTGCAGATCGGGGGGGGGGGGGGGTTAAGTGACCTACTCAACGAGTCGGGAGACCCAATCGGCGAGTAGGAGCTGTCTGAGTGAAACCCTAAATTTGAGGGTTTGCACCCTATTTAAACACTTTATGAGGACTCCATCCCAGCCTCCATCATCTCCAAACCCTGTCCATGAAACCCTAGTTAACTTTTGAGTGTTCTTGAGCTATTTTGTACCATTCTTTGTGATTTGAAGTTGGAAGAAGGAAGGAAAGACTTGGAGATTCAAGAGGAAGTCAGTAGATCCAGTGATTTGGTTGCATTTCCAGCTTGTTTGAGGTAAAAAGCTCCTACCTCGACTTCTTACTTGTTAGATCTACTCTAGGGCTTGGGTTTTGTCATCTTTGGGGTATTTCTAAGCCATTTCCGGGTTGTAGGGTGTAATGTAGAGAAATGGCTTCATATCTTGAACCTTGGAGGGTTCTCATGGCTTAAATGTGCCAACTTTATGGCCATGAGAGCCCCACGCATCTTGTAGACCTCATTTTTGGATCTTTTGAGCTTAAAGACCCATGCATGGACGTAAAGTTTGTGAGTTTACGTGTTATATCGACCCTAGGAGGTCAGATCTACCCTTTGGACGAGATGAGCTCAACAGATGTCGAGTTTATGGACATGGACTTTAGGGGACTCGACGAGTCGTTCTTGGGACTCGGCGAGTCGGGTATTGATTCCCCGACCTTTTCTGTTTTTGAGGAATCTGGTTGAGTCTAGAAGGGACTCAACAAAGAGGGACATGATTAAGGGCCTGGGAATCATGGGACTCGACGAGTGTATGAGCAAACTCAGCGAGTCCAAGGCAATCTCCCAACCCATGAAGACGGACTCGGCGAGTTGTTCATATAACTCGGCGAGTCATAGACTGAACATATTCATATGATGAAGATGAACTCGACGAGTTCAAGGATGAACTCGGCGAGTCGGTTGAAGATGGTCCCGATATTATGGTTGAAGGAGAACCCGTCGAGCTCTTGCTAGACTCAATGAGTAGAGTCGGGGGTAGTATCATTTTGATAGAATAGGGACTCGACGAGTTGGTGGACCAACTCGGCGAGTCAAGTCAACTGGAGGTTGACTTTGACCAAAAGTTGACTTTGCCCAGGATTTGAGTTGACCCTTGTAGGGATGGTGAGTACGAATTGATAACTTAGAAGAGTTGTCGTGTAGGGACTGCGGAGTCGAGGAGAGTCGATCTTCACACCGAGGGCAGTACAGACACTACGCGACATTGATGTGAGTTACCTTCCAGTAGAAGTGGGTCTAAGGTACCAAGGCCGGCCCACTAGTAGTTGTTTAGTGGAGACAATTGTCTTTGTGATAATTGTCTGGTTTTCTATTGTCTGGTGTGTTTATATGTCAGCATGATTATGATATGATATTATATGCTAGTAGTAAGGGGTGAAATAGTCCCCGTGTCCGGTTGAGATAGACCGGAGGGTAGGTCGGCACCCCAGAATAGCCTGACATGGGTAGGTTAGCACCCCAGAATGGCTTGACATGGGTAGGTCAGCACCCCAGAATGGCTTGACATGGGTAGGTCGGGCACCCCAGAACTGCCTGGCAATATGTATGTTGTTTGGTATGTGGTATGATGGGGGAACTCACTAAGCTTTGTGCTTACAGTTTCAGTTTTGGTTTCAGGTACCTCTTCATCCAAGGGGAAGGAGCCGGCGGTGTAGCAGCGCATCACACACACACACATGATTTCCGCATTGAGTTTTCTAGGATTGTACTCTGATATTTTACCACTTAACTTTTATGGTGTTCGAGATTTGCAATCGGTGAATTGGTGTTGAAACAATTTTACTTATGTTTTCTGTGAGCTATTTCTGAAGTAATATAATTAAACCAAAATTTTTGGGTCTTGATTTTGGGATGTTACATGTGGAAGCTAATATTGTTTTGAAAATAAAAACACAAAATATAACATAAAATAGATGTCATGCCCACAAGAATGTCTAGCTATCCTAATCATGTCGACTCCTCGTCTTTTGAACCTGAAAGACCTGCAACTAAAAGCATAAAGTAGCATCTGTAAGCCTAAGGCTTAGTGGGTAAACACAATACTTTCTCATTATATAGATCATATGCAAAACACATAAAACTCATAACAATAAGAAATACATCACATATTACTTTACATTATATAACGTAATATATGCTAGCATATTGCTAACCATTATGACCAGAACTTCCCCCTAAGAGGCTATTCTCTATAACACAGATCATCCAATCCCACTTCCTTCTGAGAGGCTATTCGTGATCATACATACAACCACGAAACAACAAGAACTTCCCTACAAGAGGCTATTCTCTAGTTAGACCGATCATCCCGACTACACTTTCCACCGAGAGGCAGTTCATGGTCGTACATACCATAATCACATAGTTCACAAAGTAAGAAAGTTCATGAGAACTCACATATTAGACTGATAAGGTAACTCCACATATTAAGCTAAGTGGCATCGATACTACCCTCAACCACTACACAATAACACGACCCTAATTTAATAATTAAGGTAATATAATTAATTTCCTTCCTTTTTTATTCACACTTTAGGGAAAAAAACTATTTTGCCCCTTTAATTCCCGGTCTAGGATTCCACTTCATCAAAGTTGACAAAAAGTCAAACCGGTCAAAAAGTCAACAGTTAAAGGTCAACAGTCATAACATCACCACCTAGCTCCTGGTCGTGTAGTTGTCCACCAGATCATATGTGGGGATTCATTTGATAATCGCGCTATGGTCATCCCTTGACCGCGTCACGGTTCTTTTGACAGAGCACATAGCTCATTAAGCCCCTAATCTATCAAGTCCAAACCTTATACTTACCAAAAGGTTTTAATATCCACTTTGTAACATCCACTATTTTTCAGAATCGAAGAAAACTTTCCTTTACGCTTTCAAAATCATATTATCTTTGTTTTCGGAAAATCCCAATATAAATAAAATATTTTGCGAAAACTTTCTTGTTTTATTAAAATATGTTAAGTAAATATGTAGTTTTCAAAATACAAAACCTTAAGGATGTCATAATCAAAACACAACATATGTTACGACGTAAAGACCTAACGGTCCTGATCACTGTTGCAGGTTGTCTCTTAATCACTCAACGTCCTAATCGACTTCTATAAGCTTTATCCCTATTACTTGTGATGCATATAATTGGAGTGGGTGAGGTTGGGAAACATGGTGAGAAACATAGGGTTTTCAATCCCACAATATTATTGTGATAATAATCCATAATTATCAAACCTGCAAAACCAAAAGTTACCAAACATTATAGATATATATTCCAACGATGATATCTATAAGTTACTGCACCCATACATACCCAAGCCAATCGATTCTCACAAATCCTAGTCCACAATCATATGGAAGAAATCACCTTACCAGATGAATCATTTAGAGTAATGGTTTGACTACATAGATAAGGGATTCTTTGGCCTATGTAAGTCATAAAGGCAACTCAAACCATCAAAGTATTTGATGAATATTTTATCCCATTTCATCTACGTTTGTTGGTTATAAATCCACACTAGCAACGTAACTCAAAAGATAGTCTGAATTGACAAGTATTGGCATCTTACTCTGGTTGATGACCATACATATCTACCACTTGTCTGATACAAACCCACCATTTTTGGTTGTTTAGAAAGAGGAGGACTACAACACTCTGCTTTAATCTCACTTCATATTATACAAACTTAATTGAACTAAGCATACCCTTTAGGTCTTAGTATATGACTAGACAAGATTACAATACCTAAAATCAATTTCCAATAAAAATTTCCTACCTATGTAATATCTTTCCAATACATTGCATAGCAAAACACTCTTCCAACTTAACTCGAAATAAGCATGCTTTACAAGTCGTATTTAATCATTAGGCAAGAATATAACGCTTGTTATCTACTTCCAAAACCTTTTTCCTGTTTATACCATACTATTGCAAAACAGTATACAACTATACTTTTATCCAACTTAATTGGAGCAACACGTTCTTTATATGTCTTTATTTAAAACTAGACTAGACTAGAATCCCTGTAATCAACTTCCAATACCAACCCTATTTAGACAACACTTTCATAATTTAGTGTATATATTTACCAAAGAGTATCAGGTATTTAATATGCATTAATCTTTTAAGTAATAATACTTCTATTAAGATTATCATGTAATAATGCCATATATATATATATATATATATATATATATATATATATACACACACACACACACACACACATACACACTTTAACACATATATAATCATATCTAGTTCGCACAATGTGTATCAAATATACATTTAACACATATTTTAGATAATAAGCATTTAACTCTTATATCAACTTTCAATTGATATTTTTTTTTTTCAAAAATACTTGTATTAAATCATGTTGTTAAAAGTAACTATTCACTCACCTGATTGAGGTGGAAGAGTGGAGGGAAAGTCATCACTCGTTCGTATTTATATGGGTTATATTAACTATCTTTGGATTTTTCAATAATCCCAATGCATATTTCAAGCTCTTGCTCATAAGTAATTACTAAGTAGGATCATATCAAAGGTAGTATCTGTTTGATATATAAAGTATATTGTTTAGAAAATCCACTTTAAACACCTCACTTGATCTAGCCTAGACATCACTCCCATAAGTATATCAATAGGCATAACGACCGGTATTACTGATAAATCTTCTTTATAACCTCATAATAATGACTATGAACATAAATATAAGTTACACTTAAAGCATAGTAAGTATAACTGTGCGTGTAGAACTTCTAGCGAAAAAACGGAAACTGTGCGTGTAGAACTTCGAAACCAAAATCTCTATTTCATTGGGCTCTCTGATGCTCCAGATGTACAACCTAAAAAATTAAATAAAAATAAAATAAGGATATTAGTGGTTTAAATATGTCAAATAACATGATAAAGTTGGAAAAATGCAAATAATGGTAAGAATTTACAAAATGTTCAAACTAGAGGGACCAAAAAAGTTGAGGAAATAAGATGCAATCATGATCTATTCGTTAATTATAATTGTATTTTTCAAGAGATAGGAGCTCTAATCATGATTTCTTCAATTCTTCACATTTAGGGTTTGATTCAAGTGGTGAATTTGAGCAACCAAGCAAGAAAGGGAAAGAATCAAGGCTTGCAAGGTAAAACCCTTCCTCTATAGTCTTGAAATTCGAAATTTGAAGTTGGTGAAACCCTAATGTTGAGTTTAGTAGGATTTAGTTATTAGGGTTTTGGTTTCTAACCTCCATTGGGTGGTTTTGATGGTTCCAATCTCAAACCAATGATTCTAGTGGTGGTTTTGATGATGTAGGTAAAAGACCATAAGAAGCCTAGAATCCCAATTTGATAGATATTATATTTTATGTGAATTTATGATAGATTCAATGACCTAGATGATTCTTAACAACAACAAACCCATTGAGAATGCTAAAACTTATACATGATGGCGGAATCATATATAAGCTTGAATTTAAATGGATATGGGGACATTATGGTAAAGACAATGGAATACCTTGTGGTTAAAGAATTGATGAGTAAAGGAAGTTCATAATCATGAATGGATACTCTTAAAATGAGTTGGATTCAAAACTTAAGGTGTTGCTTAGGGATGAGCATAACCGGGTACCCGCCTATTTTAGTTGGAACCGGAACCGCTCCCGGAATCGGCGGTTCTTAAGTTTTAGGTATTGGAACCGGAACCGCCAACACCGGTTCCTAGAAAACTGGAACCGCTCCCGGAACCGCCGGAACCGGTTCCGGTTCCGGGTACCCGACTTTTTGAGTATTAAAACTTGTTATTTTATACATGTCATGTAAATTATGTAAATTAACCTATACAAACAATATAAGTACAATATATAAAATCAAAACATTTACAAAAATTTGATCTTTTAAATAAGAAGCTATTAAAAACATTTCCCACTTTTAAATATCACAATAGCAAGAGCCAACAACAAACTACAAACTATAAAATAGCAAGAGGAGACTGAAATTGTAATTCATAAATGCAAAAACAGCAACAATAAAAACAACAAAAACAACAATAGTAACAGCATAAAAACAACAAAAACATAAACAACAAAACAACAACACAAATCAGCAACAGCAGCAGCAACACATAACAGCAAAAACAGCAACAACAACAACAACAATCAGCAGCATCAAAAACAGCAAACAGCAACAACAACAATTACTTATTCCCTCGTAATAGAACTTCCATATTGTGACTGATTAGGAAAAGAGATAAAGATATTGGATTAGGAAAGAAAAAAAGAATTATTAGTAAACTATAATTAAATAAAAAAAATATACCTTTAAAGGATGACTAGAATAATTGCATATGATCTTTGTATATGTACCAGAGTTCACATTTAGTAGGATTTTTTTCCTTATTAGAAGTTCCCTTTACCACTGAAAGAACATGATCAACAAAAGTGAAAGGCACACTGAGGCAGAACTCATGATCTTGATATATGGTGCATCATAGAGTAAGTAAATCGGTCTAAAACATAAAAGTGGTGATTCATGGTGCAGAGTTTATTGAAAAACCTGGGAAATTTTGAACATGTAAGTGTTGTGTTGCCTTTCATTAGAGAGCTCTCCACCTCAATACCAAGAACAAAACCATGTTAGCAAAACCATGTTCTTTTCAGAAGTTAAATTGGGAAGTTTGATGGAAAACTTTTTAGAGGGTCATCTTAAAAGAACAATAAAATTTCTTGAAAAGCTTCCTCATTTTTTATAACAAAAATTTGAAGTGGTGATATTAAATAAGCTGGACCATAAACAATTTAAACAAAAGAGACAATGGTTCTTTCCAGTTTTCTCACTTATATAAAAACACATACCTCGCCAACAACAGTTAATGTCATGGAGTACCAGTTGAAAACGTTCAATTCGCTTGACTCCAAGCATCTTCAAAACAATGACATTGTAAGCCATACCTAACACCACGAATTCATTTATATGCATACATAAAAAATAATGTAACAGGTCAAGACATTCCATAATCCATACGTTGAGACCTTGTAGAAACCAAGTGAACAGATTATTGAATCTTACCGATTGAGTAGGTTTGGTCTTCGATTGAACATAACAGGTTTGACCTTCAAACTAGTCGTCTTCAGTTGAGCCGTATGAACAGAGACGAAGCTTCGATTAAGCCGATGACTGAGAAAGTAGTTGTAGATTGAAGCTTCGATTGAGCCGACTAAACAGAGATGAGTGGCGATTGAACAACATGGGTTAATCGGTAATGTGAGCAGATGACGATTGAAGCTTAGACTGAACAGATTGAAGCTGTAATTGAAGCTTCGAAACTGATGAGATTGACGACGAGAACAAGAGAGTGTAGTTTAGGGTGTCGACGTTTTTTTGTAAGAACGAATCACTAAAACCCTAAAAATGACTAAGGCCTAAGTAACAGGTATAAGTTCTTTTTCCCTATTTTTTAAAAACAAAATCATAAAAATATAAAAATTAAATTTTTTTATTTTAGAAAAGGCGGGTACCCGTCGGTATCGATTCCGGTTAACCGTCGGTTCCGGGTACCCGGTATTGGAACCGGAACCGACGGGTATCCAACGGGTATCAATTTTGTAAAAATGAGAATTGCAACCGGAACCGCTTGAGGCGGTTCCGCAACTTTAGGAACCGGAACCGCTTAAGGCAGTTCCAGTTCCAGAACCGGCAGTTCCGAGGCGGTTCCGGTTCCGAAAGCGGGTACCCGCTTCCGCTGCTCATCCCTAGTGTTGCTTGATTCCTAGATTGATATATTGGGTTATTGGTCTTAAGGGAAATTTGGGAATATGGAATGGAATTAATGATTCCAAGGTTAGATTCAATATTTTACAATGAGTTTAGTTATGGTATCAAATAATTAAAAACAATAAACTGATTTTACAATAACTTGGATTCAAGCTTTTTGAACTTTGGAATGTCTAATTCCATTGTAGTCTAGCTAACCCCTCTTTTAGAAAATATGAGAATCATTATTTTCTTAAAAAGTTTAATGAGCACTTAATGGATTAAGTGGAGTGTTATTAGGATGATTAACCACTTCCTAATCATGTGTGAGAACTAATACAAGTGGTTTAGAATGATGTTGGATGAGAACATTGGTCATTAAGAGCTAAATTGATCACTAGGATGCTTATATGTCATTTTATGTTTTCATATAGTATGATGACCTTTAAATGTCTTAATGGTTTAGTCATCATGAGGATACAGACTAGTTGAGTATTTGAGAAGTTGATAACCTTTAGTTAGTCCTTAATAATCACTTGGAAAAGTTTGATGGCCATTGGAAGTCTAAGGAACAAGTTACAAAGCTTTTAGCAAATTCTACACAAAATGGTGACTTTCAGTCATGACACTGGGCATGTCAAACGTCTTGTTAAGTGTATTTTTTCATGGAAAACCTAGTAAATGACCTCAGATTTCCCTCAAACTTTATATATAAGCTAACTGAAAGTAAATAAACTTACGGAGAATATCTAAATGTTAAAAGTATTAAAAGGGTATTTTGGTCATTTTGTTGACCTTCAATATCATTGTATAGGTGGTGTTTCAGGAGTGTTGCTTGTAGAAAAAAGCTTGAAAGGTAGTAGCAACCTACTTTAGTGAACTAGGTGAGTATGTATAGAATTTTCCTACTTTGGGGTACATAGCTTAGTGTTAAACTATCTTATGGAAATTTTTTTTGAAAAGTAAAGTGTGTCTTTTGAAAATGTTTAATGATTATATGTTAATGTTAAAAGAAAAGGAAAGAAAGTAAAGATGCAATGAAAACTGTCCAGACCATGATACCTCATAAGATGCACTAGATGAATCTACTAGGGTGGTACCTTCACGTTACGAAGTAGATGTCTTATTATTATACATTGGTGGATTGATTTGTTTTTTCCACCTTAACCTTGGAGATGAGAAAGGAATTTAATGGTATCATATGAAATGATAATTTATGTTATGTAGGAGAAGAATTCCTTTCAAATAATTAAAAACAATAAATTGATTTTACAACAACAACTAATCCAAATGTTAATGTTGACTTATCCAAGCTACAAAATAAAGGGACAAGTATTGGAGAAGGAGTTTCGAGTCCTGCTATGATAAAAAAATATTTCAACTGTAGATCCCAAAGACAAAGGGAAGGGTGTTTGTGTCGAGCCCTCAACTGAAGAAAAGAAGCGGATACAAGAGCTTAAGATGGAAAAAACGAGGTATTTAGATAGCATTATGACGCAAAGAAAAGATGATCCACCTGGTCTTAACAAGGGCGATCCAGACAAAGTATGGTGCTATGAGACAATCGAAAGCTCAACATTTAGTAAAGAAGATGATTTTTCTGTTAACCCAAGGAAGAGCTATGCCACTGAAAACAATCAGTTTAATTAAATGGACTTTCCATTTAATTATGTATTTCCTTAATTCAAGGTTGCTGATAATTACAAATATAGGAGGAATTTAAGAAGATGAAGATGTGTTTTCATGCAGTGCTTCGAAAGAAAGAAGAGGAAGTATGGTCGTTAGTGAAAATTGCCAAGCTCATATCGATAGCTCCTAATTCGTTGTTTGAAGGAATGTTACAGAATATTCGATACAATGTTGTTCGAGCAAATAATGTGGCATTCGACATTACCATAGCAGACTTTCCTCTCATGAATGTGAATGGTCTCATAACGACTGCAATGTTAATGGGTGATCTAAGAAAGACTCAAATTCCAGACAAAACTACTTACATTCTTGGATATAGGCATATCAAGACTATTTCGGATGCTTATTTTGCTAATTTGGCTCTTATTGGTATTTATCTCTCCACTCTCTTCAACCGAAAATCAAAAGTTCCTAAGGCATTATTGAAAAGAAAGATAAGAGTAAAGATTACGAAGATGGAGAGATTGTCCATGATCCATTTGGAGTCATGTTCATTGGGAAAAGAAAGAATGGAAATAAGAAGAAGTTTTTGTTTCATACCGATGATGTGGAAAGATATTTTAATGAACATCTTTCTAGTATCCTACTTCGCATCAACAACTATCAGATAAATGAGAATTAAGACACATCTGAAGTCAGGAAGATGATTATGTGGTACATCGAGATTCGAAAAGCATTGGTACAGACTATAAAGATGCTACCCTCGTTTTGAAGATTCAACAATTTATCACAAAGGGGGAGAATGTAGAGACATGTTTTGTTGTGATATGTTGAATATGTAGTTATCTCATTATCGAGTAGTCTGTAAATAAGTAGTGTTCACATGTCCTCGTTATGTAATGTAGTTACTAGGCACCTTGTCGATTCACAATGTAATGTCAAGTCTTAGTATTTTTTGATTTCGTGAGTACCCTATAAATAGGGTAAGTACTGTAGAGTGTCGTAACACCTTGAGCACTCTTGTACTCAAACTTACTCTGTACTCATTCTGGAATATAGTGAGCTGAAAACAGATATTATTTAGATCTTCATGTTCTTTACTCTGATTTACTATCGATTGATTAAAACGTAAATCAAAAACACATTTTCAATATATATATATATATATATATATATATATATATATATATATATATATATATATATATATATATATATATATAGGACGGTTCTCTTGAATTAAAAAATAGAGATCGTGAGATTCAACCCTAGCCACATATATCTCATTCGCACCTCTAACGCTTTAGCGTACTGGCAGCAGCAGGGTAAGCTTAATCATAAATGATTATAAGGCAGAGAGGTATACTCATATATGATTATACAGAAAAAGTTTACAGATTGAGTAATCATATATGATTATTACGGTTGGTGGCAAAAGAGATGGCGGTAGTATAAGTGAAGGAGGTGGCAGCGGTGGGTTCGGCTGGTGGTGGTAGTGGTGGTGGCGGTGGCGGTTGTGGTGGTAGGGAAAGTGGCAGAGGTAAAAGAAATGGACGGCGCTACATAATCATTTATGATTATAGCTGACTCGCCGTACGACCGTACCGATACGCCAGAGGGTTATAGCGTTAGATGTGAATTATATGGTTGAGATTGAATCTTAAGATCTCTATTTTATTTTGAATCTCTCTCTCTCTCTCTCTCTCTCTCTCTTTATATATATATATATATATATATATATATATATATATATATATATATATATATATATATATATATATATATATATATATATATATATATATATAGGAAAAGTGAATATACCCTTAAGGGTATATAAGCTTAGGTATCCAAACCCACCATAATACGTTGTTTTTTTATATCTTTTTGTCGAACACCTAATAGACTATATATATTAGTTGAAAATCAAAATTATGTAAGAGGAAGATAAATGTGAAATTTATAAAAATCTTCGAAGTAAATCAAGTTAGAAGTTGAATTATAAGAATATTGGACAACTACAATGTATATATATGATTCAAAACGGCGTATTATGATGGGTTTGAATACCTAAGCTTATATACCTTTAAGAGTATATTCATTTTCCCATATAAAATACTGAAGACACGATTCACACGAATCTGTTTGATTTTGTTTGTTTGTTTATTTATTTATTTATTATTATTATTATTAAGAAAGCAAGGAGGTTATTTGTGCACGATTCAGCCAGCCAAACCACACTAATGCGATTGAATCGCCTACAATCCTATAGAGCAATTCAACTTCTTAATAAAAGTAGACTAGAAAAAGTGGTCAACTTAGCTTGCTTCCAAACCCTTTGCAATAGATACGCATGTAGTCATAATAGTTGGCCCACAATTCCTCTATTTATCTTAAGATAACTTTCTCTTATAAGATATACAACATGTGAAGGAGAGTAGGAGATGTTAACATTAATAAACTAGAAAACCCAATTCACTTATGTGTTCATAACATGTGAAGGAGACATGTTAACTTTAATAAACTAGAAAACCCAATTTACTTATGTGCTCATAATATCTTAAATGGTCTAATTAAAAAAAAAGGGACAATAAAAATTAAATATGATAATACTTCATTGGTTTCAGAATACATATAACGTTTTTTTCGGTTATGATGGAATAACCAAAGTATTTTATTTTTGATAGCATTACAGTCAATTTTTTTTCCAACAACTAGTCATTATGAAATATGATGATTGTAATTTTGATTAAGGAGTCCTTCTCAAATTACTATCATCGATAGTTTTCTGAATATCAAATCAATAGTAACAGAATTCTTTAATATTATTTATGAAATAAACATTATATTTATTTTGTGCGAGTTGAATCAGTAACCATTATAAATATTAATTATTTTTTTAACCTATAAAAAAAAGTCTGAATACCAAATTTATGAAAGAAAATAAAATAGGCACACTGTATAGAAAAAGATGGTCTTTAAATATTTGGGCCTACACACCCATCATCCATGTCAATTGACATAGACCTCTCTCTAATTTATCTTGGACCAAAACATGGACCATGATTTTGACCTGTAAAACTACAAATATAATTTTATGATTTATTAATATTATTGATTAAGAAGTAAAATATAAAAAGTAGGTGACTTGGTAAGGCATGTGGAAGATATGGTGGATAAACTATTGACCCATGTTCAAATCCTGACACCACTCAGCCCTTGTGGCCATGAAGGTTCGCCTGCAGTGACTCCAGGGCATGATGCAAAGCCTCATGTTTGCAGCGGGGGATTAGTCGGTGCGCGAAAGCTGGCCCGAAAACCCTCGTTAGGGAAGTTTTTTCCCTTTCCAAAAAAAAAAATGCTTACAAATAAAGAAGTAAATTCAATTAAAACATTTTATGAATCAACTTTGATTATTTTAATATTTAAAGACATTAATCGTTTTTATACATGATCTAGAACATGTTTAAAAACAATGTGTTAAATGCCGAGGTTTGGTATATGAAGGAAACTAATATTGGTATGGACAATGTAGCATTGTTGTAGGTTTGGCACATAAATTAATATCAATAATGTCTTTACTAATCACAATGTTTATAAAGCACTTTAATTTTCTTAAAATCCTTTCAAAAACTTTTTAACTTAAATTTAAATAGCGGCTTATAATACTTTAATGGGTTTTGACGATCGGCCTTTGACTTATATTTAGGAATATATTATAAGTTCAAAAATAAATAAATAAATATGACCGAAATTGAGTGAAACACCACATGTTATGGGTTGAAAGGTGAGTTGTGTAGGAAGTAATAGGCCATATTAAATATTGGGTTTAGAAGTTGTTCTTCACGTTCACTTGATTAGGCACATTGCAAAACATGTTTTTCTTAAAATCTATTTATTTTTCAATTTATTATAACTTTTAGAATTTCAAATAAATAATAAATTGGCGTTCCTTCATGTTTTTAATAAGAAATGCACGCTTAGAAAGAATTTAGACATCCAACTTGTATTGGGCTTTCTTTGAGCGTAATCACTTAAGAGCATACGGCGTCGGAAGTCCGGTAACCATTTTTATTTTTTTATTTTAATTTTTTTATATTGACCATTAAATTTGAAAATTCGAAGTTTTCAAACTATTTTTTTTATCAAAAAACAATTTCGAAAATTGTTTCTTTTTTTAAAGTAGCTCGAAATTTCAAACTATTTTTTCTAAAAAAAAAATCATAGGTTAGAAAATTCTTATCTAATTCGAAATTCCAAACATGTTTTTCTTGTTTTTGGTTATGTTTCTAGTTTTTTCATGACTTTTGGAATTGTTCATAAATTTTAAACTTGTTCGTGTTAGATATCAATGAGAGAGAGAGAGAGAGAGAGAGAATTTGTTGGGAAACAATGGCTATGTTTGGCGTACTAGCTGAAAAACTAGTTGTTAGCTGAAAAGCTAACTGATAGCTGAAAAGCTAGCTGTTAAATAAAAAGCTAGCTGATAAAAAATAACGTTTGGTAAAACTAGCTGAAAAGCTAGCTGAAATATATAAAATTACATAAAAGGACATGTAAGAGTATGTGTTTCTATAATTAATTAAGGGGTATATTTGGAAAATTTTAAAAAAGCTCCTAAAAAACTAGTCTAAGTAACTTTTCAAAAAGCTAGTTTATAAGCTACTTTTTGGCTTACCAAACACGACAACATAAAAAAGCTCGAAAAATAAACTAGCTTATCAGCTAGCTGTGATGCGCCAATCACAACCAATATGTATATATTTTCAAATTAGTTGTCATTTGAATAAGATGGTCAATGTTTGATGTCTATTTTCCCAAATGTAGTCATTAGGGTGATTATATATAATTCTAATAGTGTTAATTTAATGTAATTACCATTGTTAAACGAACAATAATGACTCCCGAACATGTAGATGATGCGGTTGTACGCAATCTCCAATTATAAAGGACCTTCGATCAAAAATTTCTTTAATATCATTTTACTAAAAAGTAGAAGCAAAAATAATATTACATTAAGTGAAGTATAGTCATGCTAGTAATCTTTTTTAATACAACTTAAAAATGCACTCACTATTCTATTCGTAAATATACATCTTTTGTTATAAGCAAGATGTAAACCTTCAACCTTTAGTTGATGGAAACCCATACATCAACTTTTAATATCGTTAGGCCAAATGTCGTAATGCATTCTACTAATCTAATTCATGTTTTATTAATAATAAAAACTATGTTTGTTAAATATATTATTAATGTTATTTAGAAATTAGATACCAATATAAGACATTTACATATCTATTGTACTACGAAGACCAACAAATTTAGTATATGAAGTTTCACCCTAAGAATCATCAATAGTTCAACATTTTGTGTATATATGTGATCAAACTATTGGCTCATTAAAGTAAATGTTTGAGAAATACAAGCAATATGAAGCATTGTTTTAGAAACCATATTTTTAGATGAGCTGGTTTGGTGACCAGTTCAACCGATTCAAACCCGACTTCCATAAATTTTATGCATTTTCTCATTTCCTACATACACATGTATATAAAATCAAAAAAAATTCTTACATATGAGTGTGCGTCGTCTTCGAGTTGTGTACACTTCGATTAAACTCGGTCGATCGAGTTATTCAATTTGTTTTGAAAATGAGTTGTTTCTTTGACGGACTAAATGAAATCCAACTATCCAAGTTCAATAAACCGGTTCAAACAGTTTTTAACGTTATATCACACTGATTCAACCCGATTATTAAATAAACTATCTGGTTGGATCTGATCTAGAAATTGACATAAAAATCGGTTGTTGTTGAACCGCTCCCATCTCTTAGTTTCCGGTTTAGGTATGAAGACATTTTTGGTTCTTTATTAACCAAAAAAAAATGAAGTTACTAAATACTAATGAACTGAACACAATTTGCCAAATTTTTGAAAATAGGTCACAAAATGGTCGTATCTCGATGATGTTCGTGATAACTTATTCAAAGAACTGGATTTTTTTAGAACGGTTGAATTATATTATATTAAAGAGTAAATTACACGAATGGTCCCTATGGTTTGAGGTAATTTGCGCGTTTGGTCCCTAACTTATTTTTATAACTCGGACCGTCCCTACTGTTTGTTTTTGTTTCCCGGTTGGTCCTTATCTAACCTAAAAAGACTATTATACCCTCGTTAATTTTTTTTAATTAAATTTATTGTTTTTTATTTATTTATATTATTAAATAAACAAAACCCAACATCACCCCACCCCACAACCCTCCTCTTTCACCCTTTTCATCTCCTTCTCGTTTTCCACCTCATGTATCTCTGTATCTCTTCCTCCTTGCAAATCCAAATCGATGATGCTTTCTTGTTCTTTCCAATGGCCGACGACCATCTGTTATCACCACCCCTTTGTCGTCGTTGCTACAACCTAGAAAAGGGACACCGGTCGCCGCTACTACAGCTCGGAAAAGAGACCCTAACGATCTTTCATATCCTCTCCACTGGATCATCAACAACATGCAGGTCCATCTTTGTCGGCGCTCCCACTACCGCCCTATGTTCGGCATCTTCACCCCTCAACCTCTGTTCCAAATTCAGACCATCCCTTTCTCTCTCAAATACCATCGACACCAAAACCCACAAAAAAAAACCCAATCTGAAAAATCAAACTGCACAATCACCGATTCAAGGATTTGTCATCTAAAATCAGAGATTCAAGGTAACAATCGCCTTTTCTTCCAAACTTCAGTCGACTCTCCCTCACTGCTAGCATCAGGTTTTTTTCTTGAAAATTTCTATGGTCATTGGCACTGATTTACCATCTAAAATCGATTCTCAGGGGAGATTAGGATAAGAGTTGTAGATCCAAGAGATCGGGACTGAGTTGCACATCCATGAAATCGGGTTAGATTTCATGGAAATTTCAAATATTGGGAATGGATTTGATTCAGATTTTTTTATTACATTTATCAAGAAGAAAACCAAATTTTCTGATTTCGTTGATGATGGTTTCAGGAGATTCATCAAATTTGATTAGAGAGGTTTAAAATTTGGTGGTATCTTGATTAAATTGTATTTGATTTGATTTGATTGTATTTGGTGGCGGTTTACCCGAAGAAGACGTAGTTGTCGAATGGAAATTGTCAGGAAAAAAGGAATCAGCATGGAAGAGCGCGTGAGGGGTGATTTTGGTAGAGGAATAAAGAGGATGGGATCATTAGACATTAATAATTATATAAGTAATTATAAAAAATAAATAAATTATATAAAAAAAATCAGTAAGGGAAAAATAGTCTTTTCATGTTAGACAGGGACCAAGCGGGAAACAAAAACAAACAGTAGGGACGGTCCGTGTTAGAAAAATAAGTTAGGGACCAAGCGCGCAAATTACCCTAAACCACAAGGACTATTCGTGTAATTTACTCTATATTAAATAAACTAACAAAAAGCTAGAAAAAGGACAATTACATCATAATAGAATCTAAAGTTGGGTTATGAAGCCAAGCAGTCTAATGTAACTTAATTTTGCTACATCTATTAGAAAACAAAAAAAAACCTTATGTCCGACATCATCAAAATTAAAAAGACTTTTTTAGGAAAGCCGTTCCAAAATTGATCGCATTCCGAAAATTCCAAATGCTCCAAAAAATAGTCAAGATAACTGCATCAAACACCTTCTGTTTTTTAGGATAGCCGTTGGTCTCCCTTTAATGTGAGATCATCGGACCAAGAAAGAAGTGACTACACCGAAATCTGAACAGGAAGACTAAACCTCCACCAAATAGCAATACGACTCCAAATATCAATCAACTCAGTACATCCTGTAAAAAGATGATTGATTGTCTCCACAACACTAGAATAAATCGGGCACATAATCGAGGATACCATGATACCTCTAGAGAAGATAATCTCTCTTTCTCTCTCTCTCTCTCTCTCTCTCTCTCTCGTCAGAATACTATGAAGTTGCACCCTTCAAATGAAAATATTAAGTTTAATAGTAACCTAATTATTCCATCTAGTAACCATATCACCCGCGCTGTCAAGAGAAATACGAGCCGAAGAGACTAAAAAAGAATCTGAAGCATCTAAAATCCACCCCAGTATCTGGTATGGGTCTAAGTTGAACACCGTGCAACAAAGTGAATAGATTATCCCACTGAGTATGCTCAATACCACCCCGAGGAGCCTGTCTGAAGTTGTCCATACTCTATCCAATAGAAATACTGTCTCTAACAGTATGATTACGGTAATTATCAAGTGCAAAAACTCTGCGGAAGGTAACAGCAAGTGGAGTATTTCCCAACCATATATCATGCCAAAAGGAAGTGTACGTCCCATCACCTATCCTAATAGGGCACATGGCTAGAAAATCAAAACCACGATCAGTAAGATTAACAAACATCCGAGTAATACCATTCCAAGGGCCCGATCAAGATCTCCTTGTGATCAAAGGAGAGGAATGACTTGATGGGTTATGGAGGTTACAAAAACAATGCACCAAGAGGAAAAACATTTAACAATTAAATGATTAGGGTACATGCCACCTAATAAAGATCTATGTCTTTCACATATAGGCAACATACTATAAACTATCAACCTACAAAACTTTTCTATATGAAATCTAATTCATAAGGATGAAAACTTACCTTGATGATTGTTGTAGCAAACAATCTTGAATTTCTTCTTCAAAGCTTTTAGTAGTAAGAACCACAAGTGTCATACCTTTGATGGTTCACACCCAAGCTAGAAATAAAGATATTGAGGAGAGAGGGAGAGGTAATTTTCGGCCAAAGCTTAGGAAAGAATGAATCCCAAAAATCCAAGGCTTAAGGGCCTTTATATAGTGCGAGCAGGAAACCCCATATAACCTCAAAACTAATAAAATAACATTATCTTGTTTTGGTAACTATCCAACTTCCTAATTATCCTCTAAGGATAGTTCTAGACTTCCTATAAGCCTCCAAAAGCGTTCACGACCTTAAGGAGGTTCTAGAATGCGTTTTGTTCAACTATTGAACAATTACACTTTAGTCCCTACACTTTTCATTAATTCCATTAATCCTAAAACTAATTCCAATTAATTTTTGATTAATTATTAATTAAATATTACTATTTCTAATTAATATATTATTCTCATAATATATTGACAATATATTTATTCCAATTTATTAATCAAATAATAAATTAACTCTCTCTCCAAAAACATCTTGTCTCATTGCTAGGTTTGAGGGCAACCCAAAAGGACTGTGCTACCATCAATTCAAGTTTATACCAATTATAGTTATGGGCTTAGACACCTAATCTAATAGTCTCCCACTTGGATAAGTCTATAACTATAATTGCTAGTATAACTTCCGAATTGATCAGCAAATTGTAGCTCCCAAAAGTTGTTGTCAAACTCTGACCTAGTCAGTTACGTGTCCTAAGATAAGTGATCATATAATCCTCCATTCTGCAAGATATCATTTCGATATAAGACATGGAACAGAATCAATCTCATTTTCCAATATTTTGTTTCCCGATTTCTGATTTGTAATGACAAAGAACTACTAATCGAACACATCAATTTAGTCCTGGTAGGGCCCGACACTATAAGTCAACGCCAAATCATCGAGGGGCGCAAAGATATCGCTTTTCCCGTTAGGGAAAAAGGAACAGATAAACTTTGACTTATATGATTGTACCATCTACTCATCAAATCATGCACAACAATACATTGTACCATCTACTCATCAAATCATGCACAACAATACATTTTATAACATCAAATTACTGATGTGTTTACATATTATCAATGCACAACTGATTTGTAAATCACAAATCATATATATATCTTCGTTTAAAGATTATAAAATATTATCGTCTCATAATTACTTGTGATAAATTCCATTAATTAATTCTCTGAGCGTGGGTTAATCCAATACTTAAAATCTCCATTACTAAGTACTCATGAACAATGCAACAAAACTATTGTTACATATAAAACTCTTTAGTCAATCTACGATCCAATTCATGGCAGTCTTAATTCGCTACTTACTTCCAAAAGTACGATCGATTGTGGAGTTTGAATAACCGAATTATTTGGGAAGTAAAACATGCAAAATGAAACACAATAATAAGAAACTGACAAAAGATAGTAAACAAACTCATAAATAATTCTCTATTATTTTAATCACCAAAATTCAATCACATTTATTTTGTTACACCTTTCAAAATAACTATCTAACTACTAAAACTAATATCATATCTCAGACCAATGCTCCTAGCATGCTGAATGTGCTTAACCCTACTCAGACCCTTTGTGAGGGGATCTGCAGGATTCTCTTCAGATGACACCCTCTTCACAACGAGGTGACCTTCTTCTACTCTATGTATGATGAAATGGTATTTTCTGTCGATATGTCTTGATCTGCCATTATCTCTTGGCTTCTTTGTCAAGGCAACCGCTTCTTCATTATCATAGAAAATTTCCATTGGCTCCTTGATGGTTAGTACAACTCCAAGATCTCCGATGAAGTTCTTCAACCAAATTGCTTCCTTATATGCTTCGCTTGCTTCTATTTACTCTGATTCATAGGTAGAATCAGCCACCATCTTTTGCTTGGAACTTTTCCAAGTAACTGCTCCTCCATTTAAGGTAAACACCCAGCCGGATTAAGAACGAAAGTTGTCCCAATCTGTTTGAAATTTGGTATCACTATACCCAGTTACTTTCAACGTATCGTTGCCACCAAGCACTAGGACCCAGTCCTTAGTTCTTCGTAGATACTTAAGAATATTCTTAACTGCTATCCAATAAGCTTTACCTGGATTTCCCTGATAAAGACTGACCATCCTCAAAGAAAAGGACACATCAGGGTGAGTACATGTCATAACATACATGATAGATCCAACGGCGGAAGCATATTGTAACACCCTAAATTTTCAAATAAAATTTTCATTTTTAATCCACACAAAACATGGTTTAACACTTCTCATACTCAATTTATAAAATAGTTTCAAACACAATACATAAGATTGTTTGTCAATTATACCAGGATCCTCAAAACACAAATCAACTAGCTGGTGTGTACAATCAAGCCAGCGCCTTCCCGCAATCCTAAGATGTACCTGAAACATATTTCACACCACAATGTAAGCACAAAGCTTAGTGAGTTCCCCAAAATACCACACACAAATAATTAGCCTCTCATGGTTATATCTCGATAAGGACCCTCCGGTCATGTGTCTCAGTGAGGACCCTCCGATCTCACGGCTATGTTTGGACCCTCCGGTCCCGTATCTCAGTGAAGACCCTCCGGTCTCACGGCTCGGGTTGGACCCTCCGGTCCTGTATCTCAGTGAAGACCCTCCGGTCTCATGGCTCGGGTTGGACCCTCTGGTTTTATCTCAATAATGCACAGGATAATATACAACATAAATCACAAAGACAAAATGCATAATATCACATATCTCAGTATAAGTACATAAGACCCTCCGGTCAGTAACATAAATAAGACCCTACGGTCGCACAGTAAATACCACTCAGGTAAGTATAGTGAGAAGACTCACCTCGCAAAGTAAAACACATATATCCTATACCCGAACTGCTGGTCTAGACTCCGCCTAACATATGTCACATATATCTCTAATTACGACCTGATGTCAAAACCCTCAAACCCTAAGGTCAAGGAAAGTCAACAGTCAATGTTGACCCAACTCATCGAGTACAGCTCATGAACTCGTCGAGTTCCTTCATAACTCAGTAAATCGCAGAAACCCGAGTCAACTCACCGAGTTGCTAGTCTACTCGTCGAGTCCATGCAGTGTCCAGAAGACCGTGAAAAACCAAAACTACTCATCGAGTTGTCCCATGAACTCGTCAAGTTCACTCTGAATCCAAATACGGGTAAAACCCTCTCAACTCGTCGAGTTGGATGCCCAAATCGTCGAGTTCTCCAGCCATTACTCATTCCAGTCGATTCCAGTGCGCCAAACTTCATATCTAACCTCCTAGAATGAAGTTACCACGTAAAGTTGCTGACTTTACGTGCATGCAAGGTCTCACAAGGATAGAACACTCAAATCTAAGCTCAAGAAGGGGTTTAGGCCATGGAGAAGGGTCAAATCTTCATAAAGCTTGAGACTTTATGTACATGAGGGCCTAGAGGAGTCCAGATCTGCAACTACACCCTCTGGACAATCTTAACCCGAGAATGGCCCTCATTTTGCACCAAAATGCCCATAAACTCACATAAGATCTAAGAATTGGTAAGCCAAGGTAAAGAGTTTTTACCTCCAAATGGATGCTACAACCGTATAAATGCTGGATCTAAAGACTCCTTCTTGTTCCAAGCTCTTCACTCTTCAAGTTTCTTCAAGGAATGCACCAAAATACAATCTCTTAGCCTAATACACTCTCAAAATGGGAAGTAGCTCGATTAGGGTTTTTCTCTGAGGGGTAAAGTGATGAGGGAGGCGGGGTAAAGGAGTTAAAGTCATTTAAATAGGGTGAAAAGCCGAATAACTAGGGTTTTCTCACTCAGCTCCAACTCGTCGAGTTGGTTCTAAAACCCACGCGACCATCTCAGCTCCTACATGACGAGTTGGATCAGCCAACTCGTCGAGTAGGTCCAAAAATATGAAGATATAGGTTTTATAATTATACCTCAGAAATCAAGGTGTTACACATATGGAACTGTACTCATTTCTGCTATCTCGACATCGGTACTCAGAATCCGAGTCTTACTCAATTTGGTATTACTTTCGATAGGCAGTTCTACCTTCTTGGAATTTTCCATACTAAAACGTTTTAGCACCTTTTCCAAGTATGTACTCTGAATAAGTCTAATTAGTCTTTTACTCCTGTCTCTCAAAATCCTAATCCCTCAAATATAGGCAGCCTCTCCTAGATCCTTCATAGCGAAACACTTTCCAAGCTAAGACTTAACCTCTTGCAAAGTTAGAATGCCATTGCCACAACTGGCATTTTAAACAGGAAATTCTATGATCATGTAACTGTTATCTATGGTAATCTTTGTAACTCTAACTTGATATCATACACTATGTTCATTCTATGACAACAAACTTAGTCAAGACTTACAATTGTAGTTCAAAACTCTATACAAAACATTTCAGAAAGCCAATTGGGAGTTGAAAACCCTAAAAATCCCGGTTCAAGTTCTTTATGGACTAGGATTTTCTTATTGGGCCTAATGGACCAATAAGCATTCAATTCGACTATATTGGGCTTAGAAACCCTATTTGGATTCTAAATGGACCAAATTCATAAATCTATAACATTTTGGACCATATGGGCCAAGAATGATTCATTCTAACCCTAATGGGCCTTAATGGGCCATAAACTCCCTTTTCTTTCATTCAAATGGGCCGAGAACCATCCAACGGGCCCAATGGGCCGAAAAAATACTATTGAACCTCATAAATTCGAACAAGTCAAGAGAAGGCCCAAAATTTCCTCAATCTCTTCCTCTAAGCCCAAACTCTCTGCCCAACATCACTCAACAAAAAAAAAGAAATTTGCATAGGGAAAAGGTTGACACCTCATTTTTACATATAGGATTTCTATACCAATTATACCTCATGTATCTAAATCATGCATCCTAATCCATCATGCAATAACCTACTTGGAAACCCCCCCCTCTCTTCTTATTCCTTTCGGCCGAGAGCAACAAACACACACACATCTTCAAACTTTTCCTTCAAACTCTCTCTAATATCTCAAGAACACCTTCCTTCTTCCACCAAAATCTCGTGACTTGGGTTGTGCTTCAAGAATCTTCATCAAGTTTTCAACCTTTGGTAAGTTGTTATTAAACACAAATATCTACTTTCCATCTTAATGTTAAGAACTCCTTCTTACCTAGCTTTACTTCATGATCAAACTCCATAGAACACCTCTAAGTTCGAAACTCCCCTCAAGAAGCTTGCTAGGGCCGAAAATCACATCATCTTCTTCCATTCTTCTTCAAAAACCGAAACATCAAGCAAATGTGAGTTCATACCCCCTTGTTTTCGGTTTTTACATGTTTTTGGGGGAGAATACAAGTGTTTATGTGTAGATCTATGTATTTATGCATGTTATGTGTGATTTTCTTGGTTTATGTTGTGATTATATGATAAAACTTGATGAATCTCGAATACTCTAACAAAAATGGGTGATATTCATAAACTAAAACACTCTAAACATCATAGTACAAGGATAAAAGTGTTATACATGCCTAAGATGTGAAAAACAAAACAAAAATCTTGTATAAGGATCATTTTTGACAAGTAAACAAAAGATCAGGATAATTTTACTACTTATGGTTTTGGTAAGGATCAAAAGGGTCATATTTGTATAAAAATGAGTTTTTATAACAACTACACCTTCCAAACGACCAAAAGTGTAATATTTTGCATTATGGGCCTTAATTTGGGCCTTACGGCTTCTTGGGCCCAAATTGCGAAAATATAAATTTTTATGGACCAAAAATGTTATTTGATCAAAACATGAGTCAAAAATGAAAACTTACAAATTTAGTGGCTGAAAATGACACTTATTTCAAAATTGGGCCAATAATGTAAATTTTATAAAGTTTGGGCCGATAATGTCATTTTATTCAAATAAGGGCTGAAAATGTAATTTTCTGCAAAAATGGGCTGAAAATGTCAATATATGTATTTTTGGGCCAAACCCGTCAATTACTAAACATTTGGGGCAAAAATATAATTTTTTATAAATTTATGGGTTAAAATGTTATTTTTAATTAAAATAGACCAAAATGACATTTTATGTAAAAATAAGCCTTTAAATGTTCAAATTAGTTCTTAAGGGACCTAAAGTGTAATTTTTAATAAATACGGGTTCAAATTATAGAATTTTGACGTATCAAACTAAAAATATCATTATAACAAAACACTGGACTTTTTATAACATTATGGATAAATGTTTCGACTAAATGAACTATACTATAGCAAACAAACGAAATACAACAACGATACGATTATTGGGCCTGGTACTCGCTATACATGCTTATTGGGCCTTCGTGATCCATATGCATGTTTATTGGGCCCAATATAATCATTTCATGTCGATTGGGCCTTCGCGATCCAATTACATGCTTAATGGGTATAAATTAGCCTTTACATGTTATTGGGCCTTAGTGGCCCATTTACATGCTAATTTAGCCTGAAATAATTCATCGTATGCTTAATGAGCTTTAATGTGTCCATTGCATACTTAACAAGCCTGGAAATAACTTACATGTCTAATGGGCCATAGTTGTCTTTTCTTCATGATTGTTGGGCCTTATCCTTTCACGTTCATGTATCATCTGGTGTTCGAAATTCTAAATACATATAACGTATATTCATGTGGCAATAATTGGGATCTAGTGAGACTTTTCGGTTGACACCATTGAGTGTATGGCCGTAGCCTGTAGTTATAATCAGGGTCTCCTGGAGGGAGAGCGAGAGTTTGTGTATAGATCTATACGGGGGTGACTCCCCCACATCTAAGCTGTTCGCTACAGTTAGACTAGGCCAGTCTAGGGTGACAAAACCTTGATCAAAATCCGGCGTTTGGAAAAATGCCAAGACAGGCAATTCAGTCACTATCATGCATGGTTATAACGACTCGTATAGAGATCCATTACCATCACAACATTACGAAAATCAAAACTCATAAATCATATTGATACAAAACAAATCATACGATAATGCAAGGACCGCAACATTTTTATAAATCAAAAAATATCGGATTTTGTGGGGAAATACTATCATTCAATTACCATCTACTTACAACAGGAAGAATACAAAGAAATTTGGACTGCATACTTATACATGTTTTTACTATGAAATTGACACATGCATCTATACTCGATTTTCACATCATTTTTCAGACTTTTTACAGAAAATATCGGATTTTCTGGGTTTTACAAACAATACAACGACTTTCATTCAAACATGCTTATGAACTCACCAATATTATATATGTTGACTGTTTTCAAAATAACTTGTATTCTCAAGTAACCGTTAAGCAGGGGAACTTTCAAGTGTAGGAAATTTATTTTGTGTAATGTCAAATCATCGTACAATTAATATTTTGGGAACATGTAATCTAAGACAATGTACTTGATGTGAACAATACCAGTTGTAACATGTAATGTTTGGTGATGATTGTATTATGTTTCATGTATATTCATTGTGATGATAATTCAATTGATAGTCACACGAGCCCCCGGACGATTCCGCCGTCTGGTTCGGGGGTGTGACAGATTGGTATCAGGGCATTGTTTATAGTGAACTGGCATATCTAACCATACTTGATATGCAACTATAAATACAATGGGACTAAAACACTCTGAATAAAGTGCATACATTAAAAACTATAACATTAAAAGTCTCTAGAGGAAATGGAACACTGTGATTAAACCCGGATAGTTATGTAGTTATATTGGGGGTAAATATAGTCTGATCAACTATATTTATTCAAAATATGACCAACATGTGTTTAGGGGTAATCATGACGGGAAATTGACCTAGAAACTTACCTCATATCCAAAACTTCTTAGGAATTCAAACAGAAATAATTAAAATACTATAGGAGTATTTTGAAAATTTATACATGCCCCCTTTACACACTTCTCACTTCCAGTTTCTCACACAGTCGCCATGGACGAAGCACAACAGGGCATTCTTTTCTACCAGAACCTAGTGGCCCATGGAGTAGTTGAGGAAGACCCCGTGGTGGAGGCGGCCCCGGGTGTCCGGCCCGAAGAATACGTGGAGACGGATTATGAGTTTGGGGAATACGATGAGATCAAAAGGGAGGATGGAAATATGAATGAAGAACCTAGCGAACCTCCTACTTCCGAAATAGTGCAGGATCACTCCATTGCACCACGGGATCCCGTAGATAGGACTCCCTCCCTAGAGGAGGAGGTTGCCACCCTTCGGCAACAACTTTTAGCGACGGAGGTCCGAGCGGTTCAAGCCGAGCACGAGAGAGACGAAGTGGTCAGAGAGATGACCGAGATGGCTAATCTAGTCGCACGACATTTCAGCGTATGATATTGCTGGCAGACCCGTCCCATCGTAGTTAGCACCTGTTCATGCGCTCCCGTTACGATTTCCTTCTCTATGTTTTACTCTATGTACTAACGACCATATGTTTAAGTGATTTCACTACTCATAGGGTCGTCATGCTGTCGGATCATATGTTTTTCCCATGTACTGTATGCCTTTTCGGCAAATTTTCATGTATTAAAAACAATTAGTATTAATGGAAATGCTTTATGTTTTCATCGTGATGTTGTTATCTGCTATGTGTTTTATTTCCTTGTTTTATGTTAATGCATGGAATCAATTAAATGCACACTCGATACGCCGAGTCTATGGAATTCTAAACTCGGAATACGATATGTACTCAACATCTTTCCGTTCTTTGACAGAAAGATGCCTCATAGACCCAATCGTGGAAACAACGCAACACCGACCCCGCCTGAAATAAACTCAGTTGCATTCCAAGCAGCAGTGTCCGCTGCGGTCACTGCAGCACTTGCGCAGATTCGCAATGGAAACAACAGAGAAGGCAACAGACAGGGAACCGGAAGCACAAATCAAGGAACAAACCACAAAACCACACGAACCTGCACCTACAAGGACTTCACCAACGCCAAACCTCGAACCTTCAATGGAACAGGAGGCGTAATAGCCCTGAAGCGATGGATTGAGAAGGTGGAATCAGTTTTTGAAATTTGCGGGTGTCCGGATGGGTGCAAGGTCAAGTTTGCGGCCTGCACATTCATTGATCAAGCTCTCTCCTAGTGGAATGGCCATGTAGAGGCCATGACACTCCCGATGGCGAACACGATGCCATGGGAAGAGCTTAAGGAAATGATGTTGGCTGAATACTGTCCAAGAGGCGAAATTCAGAAGATGGAACAAGAACTGTAGAACCTCACAGTTCAAAATTCCGACATCGACGCATACATATCCAGGTTTAGCGAGCTATCTCTCTTGTGTCCCGGAATGATCACCTTATAAGGGAAAAAGATTGAGAGGTTTATTTGGGGATTGATCGCGCCAATCCAAGGGAATGTCATTGTGGCAAACCCTGAGACGTATGATAGTGCAAAGAGGCTGGCCAAGAAATTGTATGATCATGGCAACAAAAAGGGTGCCAAAACAGGGGAAACGGAAGTTAAGAAAGAAGGTGAGAGCAAGAAGAGGAAAAACAACAAGCGAAAGGGGAAGCAAAACTCTGAATCATCAAAGAAACAACAAACTGTGACTGTCCATGCTGCAACTCAAGCTACCACCACACCACATGCTCCAGCCTCATCCACACCAAATAATCCCAAGCAATACTCAGGGACCCTACCTAAGTGCAGCAAATGCAATTTTCACCATCAGGGAGAATGCAGGGAGATGCACTGCATGAGCTGCAACCGAAAGGGTTATACTGCCAGATTCTGCAGGACATATCCGCAACAAAACCAACAATCAAACAACAACAACAATGCTGGGGCCAGTTACACCTGCTATGGGTGTGGAGAAACCGGCCATTTCCGGCGCAACTGCCCCAAAGAAAGCAATCAAGGGGCAGGAGCAGCAGGGAGAGTGTTGACAATGGGTCAAAGTGATGCAGTGCAGGACCCATCAGTTGTTACTGGTACGTTCCTGCTTAACAACTTGTACGCATGCATCTTATTTGATAGTGGGGCGGAGCGAAGTTTCGTTAGTAATAAATTCAAACACTTACTAAATCAACAACCCCAGAAGCTCAACGAAGCCTTCACGGTGGAAATGGCTAATGGGAAAACCAAAACAACCAAATATATCTATGTAGGGTGCACATTAACACTAAACAATCACTCATTTCAAATAGACTTGATGCCAGTAAATATTAGGAGTTTTGATGTGATAATCGACATGGATTGGTTAAGCCCCCACCATGCTGATATAATGTGTTGCGAGAAGGCCGTTCGCCTTCATCTCCCCGATCACAAAACCCTAATAATCTATGGCGATAAAGCTGGTGCCAACCTTCGCCTTATCTCGTGTATCAAGGCACAAAAGTGTCTACACAAGAAGAACTACACATTCCTTGCTTATGTGGTGGATAAGACCAAAAAGGAAGTGAACATTCAAGACATTCCAGTGGCATGTGATTTCCCGGATATATTTCCATAAGACCTTCCTGGAATACCCCCAGAAAGAAAAGTCGAATTCCGAATCGACCTCGTGCCTGGAGCCACTCCGATCGCCAAATCACCCTATAGGTTGGCTCCCGCTGAAATGCAAGAATTATCAAGCCAACTGAGTGAACTCCTGGATAAAGGATTCATAAGACCAAGTTTCTCTCCATGGGGAGCCCGGTTCTTTTCGTTAAAAAGAAAGACGGATCCTTCAGGATGTGCATTGACTATAGGGAACTGAATAATCTGACCATCAAAAACCGATATCCACTTCCACGAATTGATGATCTATTCGACCAGCTTCAAGGGGCTAGTTACTTTTCGAAGATAGATCTGAGATCCGGTTATCATCAAATCAAAGTCCGAGATGAGGACATTCCTAAGACTGCTTTCCAAACTCGCTACAGTCATTACGAATTTGTCGTGATGCCCTTCGGTCTAACAAATGCCCCCGCTGTATTTATGAACCTCGTGAATCGAGTCTGCCGCCCATTCCTTGATAATTTCGTAATCGTTTTCATCGATGATATTCTAATTTATTCTCGAAGCGAAGAAGAGCATGGTCAACATCTCCGTCATATCTTGGAAACCCTAAGAGCTGAAAGACTTTATGCGAAGCTTTCCAAATGCAAATTCTGGATCCGCAGTGTAAACGTTTTGGGACATGTAGTCAGCAAGGAAGGGATTCATGTAGATCCTTCCAAAATAAAGGCCATTGAAGGCTGGGCTATCCCAACAGAAATCCGTCAATTCTTGGGTCTCGCAGGATACTACCGAAGGTTTATCCAGAATTTTTCTGCAACACCCAAAAATTTCAAGCAAATTTAAACTTTTAAAAACACATCAAATTCGTCAAACATTACATCTTTGTTTTCAAAATATTATTTATCAGAGTATATCCCAGAAACATAAACATAAAGTGAGGAGTTGTACGATCATGCCTTCGCCTTGCCGCGATCCCCTGATGTACCTGAAACAATAAACTGAAACTGTAAGCCCGAGAGCTTAGTGAGTTCCCCCAAAATACCGATACACATACATCCCACATAAACATATCATAACAAACTAAACAACATATAATGGGTCCCCAGCTTTACAACTGGATTACCCCGAGCCCACAGTACGAGTCTCCCTTTATCCCGTAATCATAACCAACTGAACAACATATAATGGGTCCCCAGCTTTACAACTGGATTACCCCGAGCCCACAATACGAGTCTCCCTTTAGCCCGTAACTGGAATGCTCCCGAGCCCACAGTACGAGTCTCCCTTTAGCCCGTAACTGGAATGCTCCTAAGGTCTGTTGGCTACCGCACGGAGCAGTACAACCTCAACCCATCCCACATAACATATAACATACAACATAACCACTGAGCATGCAATAATCATATAACATCACAGGTAGTCCTACAGGTCTACCTAACTGGCATAACCACTAGCATGCAGCACTAACTCATACTCAACATCTAACACTGCTAGGATAACATATCCAATGGGCCGCCTTGGTGCCTTAGACCCCTTAGTAGAGTGAGGATAACTCACCTCGCAACTGTCGTCTGAAACTAGAAAGCTCAACTCCCGGATCACCAACACGAACTCCACCACCTATAGTTACCATAAAATCCTTTCTCATAAATCTTAAAATTACCAGAATACCGTCAGAAGTCAACTGGTCAACCCTTGGTCTAAGTCAAGGTCCACAGTCAAAGTCAACAGTCCATGTTGACTCGACTCGTCGAGTGCAGTTCACCGACTCGTCGAGTCCTTCCTGAACTCGAGAAGTCGTGAAATCCTTAATTGGCTTGTCGAGTTCCCTTTTAACTCATCGAGTTCATACGTGTCCAAGAATTGGGAGAAACCCTAGCCGACTCGCCGAGTCTTCGAACGACTCGCCGAGTTCAAGGCAATCTTCAACGGACTCGCCG
Source organism: Lactuca virosa (assembly GCF_052849685.1). Taxonomy (NCBI): domain Eukaryota; kingdom Viridiplantae; phylum Streptophyta; class Magnoliopsida; order Asterales; family Asteraceae; genus Lactuca; species Lactuca virosa. The sequence goes on from NC_136431.1 coordinate 58,242,773, forward strand.
AGTTGTTCATCCAACTCGTCGAGTTCATGGCCATCTTCACGGACTCGCCGAGTTGTTCATCCAACTCGTCGAGTCTTTGCAGACCTTTATCCATGCAGACGCTTTTTAAGCCATGGCAAGGTTCCAGATTACTAATCCAAGCTTCTAAGGCATGTTTATCACGTAAAGTTGCAAACTTTACGCACATGCAAGGCTCTAAAGGCCCTAAATGACCAATCTAAGCTTCTAATGGAGCTTTACACCTTGGGAGAGTCTCATCCTTGCACAAGCTGGAAACTTTATGGACTCAGAAGCCCAAGGGAGCTCAGTTCTGAAGTTACAACTTCAGATCTTAGCTTGCACACAAGAATAGCTTCCAATTATACCATGAAAACCCTAGAATTTGTCCAAAAAGGGGATCTAGAATGAAATGAGGTCAGGGTAACGATTTATACCTTCCAGAAGATGCCCAATAAGGTAGATTTCAGATCCCACAAGCTCCTTGCTTCTGAATACTTGCTCTCCAAGCTCCCTTCTCCATAAAATCCTCTTCCAAGCTCAAAAATACACAAATGGAACACACACACTCGATTAGGGTTTGAGAGGGACAAGAAGCAGTAAAGGGGAGGCTGGGGGAGGCCAATGATCCTTTAAATAGGGTGCAAAACCCCAAGATTTAGGGTTTCATCTGCCAACTCCTACTCGTCGAGTCCCTTCTTGGACTCGGCGTGTAGGTCATTAAAATACGTGGACCAACCCACTGCTACTCGATGAGTAGGGCAATCAACTCGTCGAGTAGCCCTTGAAATCAAGAAACTCACACATTAAATCAATACCTGAGAATCGGAGCGTTACATTTTCTAAGATCGCCAAACCCCTTACAGCGTTGACGCAAAAGGGTGTGTCTTTCAACTGGGCAGAAAAGCAAGAAGCCGCCTTCCAAACCCTTAAGCGAGCCCTTTGTAGCACACCAGTACTATCCTTACCAGAAGAAACCGAAGATTTCGTGGTCTATTGCGATGCTTCAAACCAAGGGTTAGGCTGTGTCCTCATGCAGCGCGGGAAGGTGATAGCTTATGCGTCCGGGAAATTAAAGACGCACGAAGTAAATTACACCACTCATGATCTCGAACTGGGAGCGGTGGTCTTCGCCCTAAAGATTTGGAGGCACTACCTCTATGGTACAAAGTGCACCATTTTCACCGACCACAAAAACCTCCAGCACATTCTGAATCAGAAAGAGTTAAACATGAGGCAGCAAAGATGGGTTGAGCTGCTAAATGATTATGAGTGCGAGATCAAGTACCACCCGGGGAAGGCTAACGTGGTAGCCGATGCCTTGAGCAGAAAGGAATATTCAGGTCGCCGGGTGAAAACCTTAACCATAACAATCCAATCCCACCTAACCTCGCAAATTAAGAAAGCCCAAACAGATGCGTTGAAGTCGGAAAACATCGTAAATGAAATGCTGCGTGGGATGGATAAAAGTCTGGAAGCCAAGGAGGATGGAGCATACTACTTCATGAATAGAATCTGGGTCCCTAGACTTGGGGGATTCAGAGAAGTGATTATGGATGAGGCCCACAAGACGCGATACTCTATTCATCCTGGGTCGGATAAGATGTATCTTGATATTAAACAACATTATTGGTGGCCAAATATGAAGGCAGAGATATCCACTTACGTGGGCAAGTGTCTTACTTGTGCCAAAGTGAAAGTGGAATACCAAAAGCCCTCGGGATTATTGCAACAACCAGCGATACCCGAGTGGAAATGGGAAAGGATAACTATGGACTTCGTGACCAAATTACCAAAGACATCAGACGGATTGGATGCTATCTGGGTAATCGTCGATAGGTTAACAAAATCCGCTCATTTCCTACCAATAAAAGAATCCTACAAGATGGAAAAGCTGACCCAAATCTACATCAAGGAGATCGTGAGACTCCATGGAGTGCCAGTGTCTATTATCTCGGATCGAGATAGTAGGTTCACTTCAAGATTTTGGCAATCTCTTCAGAAGGCAATGGGAACACAGCTAGATATGAGCACTGCTTACCACCCTTAGACGGATGGCCAAAGCGAGCGAACCATCCAAACACTCGAAGATATGCTTCGAGCATGTGTGATAAACTTCGGTAAGTCATGGGATACCCACTTACCGCTAATCGAGTTCTCATATAACAACAGTTATCACACAAGCATCAAGGTTGCTCCTTTCGAGGCGTTATATGGTCGCAAATACAGATCACCTCTATGCTGGGCTGAGGTGGGTGACACCCAGCTAGCAAAAGGGCAATCACCGAACAGTACTTTAACAGGACCAGAAATCATCCATGAAACGAACGAAAAGATAATCCAAATCAAAGCTCGACTTCAAGCATCGCGAGACCGACATAAGAGTTATGCTGACAAGCGGCGAAAGCCATTAGAATTTCAAGTCGGGGATCGCGTGTTATTGAAGGTCTCTCCCTGGAAAGGGATGATCTGCTTTGGGAAACGGGGAAAACTAAACCCGCGATACATTGGACCGTTCGAGATTCTTGCCCGGATTGGTCCAGTGGCTTACAAGCTGCAGCTACCTGCCGAGCTCAGCAACGTACACCCCGTGTTCCACGTCTGGAATCTGAAAATGTGCCTATCAGATGAAACTCTTGTCATTTCTCTAGAAGATATCGAGATCAATGAGAATCTCCTGTTCGTCGAAGAACCAATCGAGGTATTGGATAGGGAAGTGAAGCGTACGAAGCAGAGCCGCATTCCGATTGTGAAGGTTCGATGGAATGCTAAGCGTGGACCGGAATTCACATGGTAACGCGAAGACCAAATGAAGCAATAGTACCCTCACTTATTCTCTCCTTCATAATCCTAGTTTTCAAAAGAATTTCGGGACGAAATTCCCTCTAACGGGGGGATGATGTCACAACTGGCATTTTATCCAGGAAATTCTATGATCATGTAACCGTCATCTATGATAATATTTGTAACTCTAACTTGATATCATACACTATGTTCATTCTATGACAACAAACTTAGTCAAGACTTACAATTGTAGTTCAAAACTCTATGCAAAACATTTCAGAAAGCCAATTGGGAGTTGAAAACCCTATAAATCCCGGTTCAAGTTCTTTATGAACTAGGATTTTCTTATTGGGCCTAATGGACCAATAAGTATTCAATTCAACTATATTGGGCTTAGAAACCCTATTTGGATTCTAAATGGACCCAATTCATAAATCTATAACATTTTGGACCATATGGGCCTAGAATGATTTATTCTAACCCTAATGGGCCTTAATGGGCCATAAACTCCCTTTTCTTTCATTCAAATGGGCCGAGAACCATCTAACGGGCCCAATGGGCCGAAAAATTACTATTGAACCTCATAAATTCGAACAAGTCAAGAGAAGGCCCAAAATTTCCTCAATCTCTTCCTCTAAGCCCAAACTCTCGGCCCAACATCACTCAACAAAAAAGAAAGAAATTTGCATAGGGAAAAGGTTGACACCTCATTTTTACATATAGGATTTCTATACCAATTATACCTCATGTATCTAAATCATGCATCCTAATCCATCATGCAATAACCTACTTGGAAACCCCCCCCTCTCTTCTTATTCCTTTCGGCCGAGAGCAACAAACACACACACATCTTCAAACTTTTCCTTCAAACCCTCTCTAATATCTCAAGAACACCTTCCTTCTTCCACCAAAATCTCGTGACTTGGGTTGTGCTTCAAGAATCTTCATCAAGTTTTCAACCTTTGGTAAGTTGTTATTAAACACAAACATCTACTTTCCATCTTAATGTTGAGAACTCCTTCTTACATAGCTTTACTTCATGATCTAACTCCATAGAACACCTCTAAGTTCGAAAATCCCCTCAAGAAGCTTGTTAGGACCGAAAATCACATCATCTTCTTCCACTCTTCTTCAAAAACCAAAACATCAAGCAAAGGTGAGTTCATACCCCCTTGTTTTCGGTTTTTACATGTTTTTGGGGGAGAATACAAGTGTTTATGTGTAGATCTATGTATTTATGCATGTTATGTGTGATTTTCTTGGTTTATGTTGTGATTATGTGATAAAACTTGATGAATCTCGAATACTATAACAAAAATGGGTGAGATTCATAAATTAAAACACTCTAAACATCATAGTACAAGGATAAAAGTGTTATACATGCCTAATATGTGAAAAACAAAACAAAAATCTTGTATAAGGATCATTTTTGACAAGTAAACAAAAGATTGAGATAATTTTACTACTTACGGTTTTGGTAAGGATCAAAAGGGTCATATTTGTATAAAAATGAGTTTTTATAACAACTACACCTTCCAAAGGACCAAAAGTGTAATATTTTGCATTATGGGCCTTAATTTGGGCCTTACGGCTTCTTGGGCCCAAATTGCAATAATGTAAATTTTATAAAGTTTGGGCCGATAATGTCATTCTATTCAAATAAGGGCTGAAAATGTCAATATATGTATTTTTGGGCCAAACCCGTCAATTACTAAACATTTGGGGCGAAAATATATAGTTTTATAAATTTATGGGTTAAAATGTTATTTTTAATTAAAATAGACCAAAATGACATTTTATGTAAAAATAAGCCTTTAAATGTTCAAATTAGTTCTTAAGGGACCTAAAGTGTAATTTTTAATAAATACGGGTTCAAGTTATAGAATTTTGACGTATCAAACAAAAAATATCATTATAACAAAACACTGGACTTTTTATAACATTATGGATAAATGTTTCGACTAAATGAACTATACTATAGCAAACAAACGAAATACAACAACGGTACGATTATTGGGTCTGGTACTCGCTATACATGCTTATTGGGCCTTCGTGATCCATATGCATGTTTATTGGGCCCAGTATAATCATTTCATGTCGATTTGGCCTTCACGATCCAATTACATGCTTAATGGGCCTAAATTAGCCTTTTCATGTTATTGGGCCTTAGTGGCCCATTTACATGCTAATTTAGCCTGAAATAATTGATCGTATGCTTAATGGGCTTTAATGTGTCCATTGCATACTTAACAAGCCTGGAAATAACTTACATGTCTAATGGGCCATAGTTATCTTTTCTTCATGTTTGTTGGGCCTTATACTTTCACGTTCATGTATCATCTGGTGTTCGAAATTCTAAATACATATAACATATACATATTCATGTGGTAATAATTGGGATCTAGTGAGACTTGTCGGTTGACACCATTGAGTGTATGGCCGTAGCCTGTAGTTATAATCACGGTCTCCTGGAGGGAGAGCGAGAGTTTGTGTATAGATCTATACGGGGGTGACTCCCCCACACCTGAGTTGTTCGCTACAGTTAGACTAGGCCAGTCTAGGGTGTCAAAACCTTAATCAAAATCTGGTGTTTGGAAAAATGCCAAGACAGGCAATTCAGTCACTATCATGCATGGTTATAACGACTCATATAGAGATCCATTACCATCATAACATTACGGAAATCAAAACTCGTAAATCATATTGATACAAAACAAATCATACGATAATGCAAGGACCGCAACATTTTTATAAATCAGAAAATATCGGATTTTGTGGGGAAATACTATCATTCAATTACCATCTACTTACAACAGGAAGAATACAAAGAAATTTGGACTGCATACTTATACATGTTTTTACTATGAAATTCACACATGCATCTATACTCGATTTTCACATCATTTTTCAGACTTTTTACAGAAAATATCGGATTTTCTGGGTTTTACAAACAATACAATGACTTTCATTCAAACATGCTTATGAACTCACCAACATTATATATGTTGACCGTTTTCAAAATAACTTGTATTCTCAGGTAACCGTTAAGCAGGGGAACTTTCAAGTGTGGGAAATTTATTTTGTGTAATGTCAAATCATCGTACAATTAATATTTTGGGAACATGTAAGCTAAGACAATGTACTTGATGTGAACAATACCAGTTGTAATATGTAATGTTTGGTGATGATTGTGTTATGTTTCATGTATATTCATTGTGATGATAATTCAATTGATAGTCACACGAGCCCCCGGACGATTCCACCGCCTGGTTCGGGGGTGTGACAGTCATTTCCTATAAGGAGTATGTCGTCAACATAAAATACCAGGAAGGTTACTATACTCCCACTAGATTTGACACCAGACTCATCTTCACTTCTAGAGAAGCCAAACTCCTTGACCTTCTCGTCAAAACAAAGATTCCATCTGCGAGAAGCTTGTTTCAATCCATAGATTGATTCCTCAAGATTACACACTCTATTTGGATACTTTTCATCTACAAAACCCTCTGGTTGACTCATGTAAACATCCTCAACCAAATTCTCATTAAGGAAAGCGGTTTTGACATCCATCTTCCAGATTTCATAGTCATGAAATGTAGCTATGGCTAGCATTACCCTAATAGATTTTATCTTAGCCACTGGTGAGAAGGTCTAGTCATAGTTAACCCCTGGGGTTTTATTGAAGCTCTTCGCAACCAGTCGAGCCTTGAAAGTGTGTACCTTTCCATCCATGTCGGTCTTCTTCTTGAAGATCCATTTGCACCCAACTGTTTTCCGACCTGGTATATTATTAACCAAATTCCAAACCTAGTTGTCATTGCTTCCTTGTAGTTAGCAGGTTTGCCAAATTTACCAGTGTACTATCACTGATAAACATATTGTAACGCCCGTGTTTCTGGGCTAAGCATTAGTAGATGATGTAAGAGTCTAGGTCAACCATTGTAACCTATTTTGAAGTAATAAAAATGAAATATTTGAGTATTATGTGAATTATGTGCTTATATATTTGTTTATAAAGATATGATAAAAATAAGCGTCAAAATTAAAGTGTGAGATAAACACGATATCTTTACATAAAGGTGTAGTGGTCGAAACAAGGATTCCGGATATATAAAGAATGCCGAAATCCGAGTTATAACGAAGAAGATATGGTCTGTCGAAGTTTCGCGACAAAACCGGCACGACGTTAGGTGATGTAAATAGTGAATTTATGATAGAGGACTTTTTGGCCTTAGTAATCTAAACCAAAGTTGTAGTATACGTTAAACCGAGAGCGTGCATAAAAAGAACACCCAAATCTGACTTGGTATAAGGAAGTTATGATTTTTCTAAGATTTGGCATAGCAGTGCACGACCCGAAACTCAAATTTTAGATCGAGCGATTTTTGGCCAATGCGACCTAAATGAGAATTGAAGATCTCATTAATAGGAACTCAATGGCAAAAAGACAGATGAAAATGTAGTCCGTATGTAGAAGTTATGAATTTTACGTGGTCATTAAACAATATAATCACCTCCTACTGTTAAATTTAAGATCGGTCGATAATTAGCCGACAGAGTCAAAGGGAAAGTTGTAGATTTTATTTTTACCTACGCCTGGATATAAACAACGTCGAAAACTGATCTCGTAGGAAAAAGTTATGAAGTATTGAAAATCGGCTGTTTTACCCCCTGTGTGCGATGCCATGTGTCAGCTCCAGGCTCTGCCTTGGAGCCTAAGCAAGCTCATGACGTGAGCATCATAAACTGACAACGTGAGTGACCCCCAGGCAGCCTATAATGATATTAGGTTTTGTCAAAGGAAAATTGTTTTAAGAGTAACGAAGTGATGTCCGAGTGTCGAGTCACCACCTTACCAGGTGAGTGCATAGTTACTTTCATCTTACACATAAATATGAAGTATTTTATATAAATTACGTGTTATGTGTGCATTATGTCTAAATACTTGCTGTCTATGGTGGATGAAAGATTTTATACATGTTTTAAATGATTTAAACTGTATATATATTTTATATCTACAAAATGTGTTGGGTAAAACATGGGTAGATGTAATAGTTGCTGTGTGATAAAATAAAACAATGAGAGGCCTCGATATTGATGTTATTGATGATCCAGCCATTTAGCAGTGTATAGATGACAACCACAGACTTTTCTAGACAGTCCAATGGAACGCTAGCAGGCTCGCAACCTGTAGGTGTTTATTTGAACCGTGTGCTCACCTGAAGTACTCCATCCCCCTCATGGTTGCCTTATTTGACATAAAATGCTGAGGAACCCCCGAAGCAGTGTTGTCATCCCGATGAAAATTCTTAGGCTAGGTCCCTTATGTTAGATGTTTTAGGGACGTAAAGTGAGGATATGGGGAACGTGTAATCGGGTTTGTTTGGTTGATGAAAATAATAAACTTATTTATTATAGGTTGAAAACCCTTTGTGCTCACCAGGCTCCCAAGCCTGACCCACTCAGTTTCTTGTATTACAGGTAGTGGCGCATGAGCATAGTAGATGATGTTTGGATGAGAGATAAGGGATTATAGGCCTGTAAATATGAATAAATGTTGTAAGGCTTATATTGTACTGTTTATGCTTTTGATCTGTATCGAACATGACATCCCGAGGTTTTTAATGAAATACATTACTTCGGAAATGCTTTGATAAATCTTTATCATATTTTATTTTGGGAACAAATTCCGCAACACTTTTATTGAAAATGTTACTCTGATTTTCAAACAAAGCATAAACAAAATCGATCTTTTCTGGACGTGAAAATGGGGATGTCACATGTCGCTTCAGGTACCTTTCTTGTAAATGGATTGCCTGCCAATATTGTAACATGCTGAGATTTTTGCAGGTATTTCCGAACCCTCCCCTATCATTTCCTTGTCATTTATAGTCCTTGGGGTTGGAAGTGTAGAGTCAAGATAAGTTTAAGGGCCAAAGTTGCAACCTTGGGCCAAGAAGGAGTACGCTGCGCGTACATAAGAGTACGCTAAGCGTACTAAGGTCCGCCTTAGTACGTTGGGCGTAAACTTGTGTACGTTGGGCGTACTAATGTCAGGGTGAAACCCTAATATTTAGGGAAAGTTGCAACCTTGGGCCAAGAAGGAGTACGCTGCGCGTACATAAGAGTACGCTAAGCGTACTAAGGTCCGCCTTAGTACGTTGGGCGTAAACTTGTGTACGTTAGGCGTACTAATGTCAGGGTGAAACCCTATTATTTAGGGTTTGGGCCTATATAAGCAACATTATGAGCACCAAAACCCCCCTTACCTCAGCCTCCACAGATTACATTCGTCTTCCCCAAACCCTAGCCTTTCCTTTGTGTGTTTAAGCTTATTTGGTGTGTTCTTGAGTGCTTTAAGAGGAAGGTATTGCATCAAAGAGTTGGAGGAGATGATCAAGCTGGTAGATCTGAAGTTAGCATGTGATCAACAAGATCTAGAAGGTATAAAGTTCCAAACTTTATGCAAATATGTATAGATCTCACCATTTTACTTTAATAGAACCATTTCTTGTCCCAATAGCCATAAGGTGGTGCATGTTGTGATTTGGACGAAAATGACTATCCTTCTAGACTCTTGAAGGGACCTTGAGTGATAAAAATGAGATCCCATTAGCTGTATGTGTCCCATGCATGGAAAAATAAGGTCTTAATGGATTAATACCAAGCATTAAGAACTTTATGGACGTCCAAAGTGATAAAGTTCATGACTTTATGGGTCCTAGGCATGTTAGGTCTCTAGATCTGAAGTTTGGGCTTAAGTGCTTAAGCCATTAAGCACTTAATAGGGTTTTTGGCAAACTAAAGAGTACGCCCAGCGTAAATCCAGTACGCCCAGCATACTGGGTCAACCACCCCGATGGTGGTCAACGACTGGACGAGTACGCCCCGCGTACGTCCTCTGTTGGGCCTTTGACAAATAGGCTTCAGATATTGGGCTGTTTGTGGACTAAATGGAATTGAGCCTTTGCTGGACTTTGTAAATAAGATATTTTGGGCTAGGTAGTGAAAGTGGATCATGGGGTTAGGCCCAATTAGGAGGTTGGTCCCAATTTAGTAAATTGGGCCAATAATGGGCTTTATATATGGACTTTCAAGTCAAGGACTAGGTAATTGGGCCTTGGCCCAATAAAGAGAATGGACTTAATGAATGGTCTGGACATTTAGTCAAGAAGGTTATTTTGGGTATTAACTTAGTATTTATTGTGTAATAATTTGTGATTCCCGGTGAGACAACAGTCAGAGATTTACAGTATTTCAGCACTACTTGCGAGGTGAGTTATCGTCACTATACTCAAGGGTCTAAGGCACCAAGGCCGGCCCTTTGGATTGTTATCTGGATATGTTATGTTAGTATGATCTGTTAGATTGGTATCCTGGTAGATAGGATGGTATTATGTGTTATGTGGTATGATCTGTTAGATCGTTTTGTTTGTCTATAGACTGTTATGTGATTATATGTTATATATTAACATGTTTGTTTGGCGGTTAAGGCTTATCTGCTTTGTGCGAAAGCCAATAGACCTGGGCATTCCAACCTGTTGGTTGTGGTCCGTGAGTATTCCATCTCGAGGATGATTGGACCCATAGTATGTGGGCATTCCAACCTGTTGGTTGTGGGTCTGGGGTATTCCATCCTGAGGATGATTGGACCCATAGTATGTTAGCATTCCAACCTGTTGGTTGTGGGCCTGGGGTATTCCAACCCGATGGTTGACTGGACCCATAGTATGTTGTTTATGATTATATGTGTATTGTTGTGGGTATGGGTATTTTGGGGGAACTCACTAAGCTTTCGGGCTTACAGTTTCAGTTTATTGTTTTAGGTACATCAGGGGATCGCGGCAAGGCGAAGGCGTGATCGTACAACTCCTCAGGTTTTATTTATGTTTATGGGAAAAACTCTGATATTAGACTATTTTGAAAACAAATTTGTAATAACTACTTGTTTTAAATGTTTTGAAAATTTTTAAATTGGCTTGAAAAATTATGGGTGTTACAAGTTGGTATCAGAGCCTTGGTTTGAGTGAATTGGAGGAACATTCGTGTGACTCCAGTCTCAAATCAAGGAAAGATTTTCAAAAATGGTTTTCAAGATAAGTAAAGGAGGATGCAGGGTGTACGATCAGTCGGAGCCAGTAAGTAGACCCCAAAATACCATACGGTTATTTGATATTGTGATATGTTAGAACAACATGCTAGTACTAGGCCAGGGATCTTCAGGAATTGCATGATAGAATTGCCTGATTACATGATGCCTGCTAGCCTAGGGTTTTTCCTTTTATGAAATTGACATCATTACTGTAGTTGCTTGTGTATGCATCACAGCCATACATAATTAAGATCTTATAGCCTGAGAATGTTTTGTTTGGCCTTATGTTCTGTTCTTGTTTGTTGGGGGCGTAGGGTAGGATGAGATATTCAAAAGTCTATAGGGTCCAACGTTATGTTCGGCTAGCACACACCAGTGCTGCAGGGTTGGTGGAAGTTTCATGGAAGGGTGGGTTGTGTGAGGCCGGTAGGTCAGTTGTAGACAGTTAGCCTTCCTCTAGGAGTGAGGTTGAGCGACCACCATGTGTATATATATTGTTAGGGCGTTGTGCTGATACTTGAGACAAATATGGGTAGGTGTGGAAGGTAGTATGGACACATACTACTGAAAGCACAGGACCCATACGCGTAGCAAGGAAGTCACAACCCCTAGGGCTTAGTTGGGAGTTGGTTCCCTGTGGTATATGCAGATTATCTGATATTTCTTGGTACATTTTTAGTATGGTGGTTACGAGGAGCTTTGTGATTGGATCCGGATCAGGATCGGGATAGGGTGGTCAAGACGCCCCGACAGCGCCTGAGGTTATCGGCCAGGAGAGGCTAGTGTTGACAGAGGATCGTGTCAGGGAGATCATCCGCGGGGAGGTGGTCGAGATTGTTCGGTGTCAGATTTTGGAGTTGTTTGGGACTATCAAGTCCTCTATGACGGAGTACTTCGATGACAGATACGCAGCCCTTGCTGAGACGGCTACCACAGCCGCTTCAACAGCTGTAGCAGCGGCAGGGGGAGGAGTCGGCCGAGTTTTTCAGTACCGGGACTTCGATAACACGAAGCGCCCGACTTTCGATGGTACTCAGGATCCTATCATAGCCATGAGGTGGCTGTCAGACGTGGAGGGATGTGTAACATCCGGATTTCCAGGGATAATATTTTGAGTATTCATTTCGATATATGAGGAGTGACTCGACGAGTTGGTGCCTTAACTCGTCGAGTAGAGTCGCGTTTTGGTGACGTGTTTAATGAATGGACTCGATGAGTCGGGTATCTGACTCGCCGAGTCAGCGCTGCTGAGGAAAACCCTAATTGTCTGGGTTTGTGACCTATTTAAAGGCCCTTATGGCCTTTATCTGCGGCTACACTTCCCTTGAGAAACCCTAACGAACCAGAGAGCATAGAGAGTGAGGGAAGGAGCTAATTGCATCACCTTTAGTGCATTCTTGCAAGAAGAAGAGAGGGGATTCAAGCTAGGTTGATTGAGGAGCTCAGACCTACCATTACTTCACCAAAGTTTGCTGTTAAGGTATGAATCCATGCCTATTTTCGTGTATATAGTAGATCTCTTGAATCTAGGGTTTCTTTACCCTTTCTTTAGTTGGAATATGGAGCATGTGAAGTCCCATTGAGGAATATACTTTAGATCTGAACCTTGAGAGGTCCAGAGTGTCCCAACAACCAAGCTTTATGCTGTTACATGAGAATATTGACCCTAGGACTCCATTTTTAGAGCTATTTCATCAAATAGAGCCATATGTGCGATGCAGGAGCGTAAAGTTCAGACCTTTACATGACTTTTGGGTGTTAGAAGGTCAGATTTATAGGTTAGAGAAACAGATCTGACCTCAGAAGCTCGTTTGAGCATTCTCATGGAAGAAACTCGTCGAGTCCATGAGAGGACTCGACGAGTCGGATTGTGTTGCACCGCGATTCGTGATCAGTGGTAACCCGTAGAGAGAAAGGTTAACTCGACGAGTCGAGTGAGGCCTTAGGAGGATTTAGAGGACACGCATGGACTCACCGAGTCACCCGAGTGCACTCGACAAGTCTGGTCAAAGTTGGACCGTTGACTGGGATTGACTTTTAGGGTTTGGTCAACATTTGGACATTGGACTATTGGAGGGGTAAATTGGTCTTTTACCCTTCTGAGAGAATACAGGGAGAGACTAGTCTAGTCTTTGAGAGCCGTATTAATTAGAGATAATTACTTTATGTGATTAGGCGAAGGCTAGATCAGTGATTCGAGTTCGAGACTTTCCGAGATTACCCGAGGTGAGTCTTCTCACTATACATTACCTATAGTGGTATCTATGTACAGACCGGAGGGTCTTATGTGTTATGTGTATGTTTGAGAATATGTGCATTGTGATATATGTATGCTATGTGTTATATAGACCGGACCGGAGGGTCTAACGACTTACGAGGCCAGAGGGTCCTCGAGTAGACCGGACCGGAGGGTCCAAAGATTTAGACCGGACCGGAGGGTCCAACGAGCTAGACCGGACTGGAGGGTCCAACGAGCTACGGGACCGGAGGGTCCCGTTGAGACACATTGACCGGAGGGTCATACCGAGTTATAGCCTCGAGTGGCTATGTGCTGTATGTGGTATTTTGGGGAACTCACTAAGCTTTGTGCTTACCGTGTTATGTGCTATGTGTTTCAGGTTTCTCAGGATCGCGGGACGACACCGGCTTGATTGTACACACCAGAGAAAGAGTTATGTTTTGAGGATCCTGGATTATTAGTGGAGTTGTGTTTTGTAATTTGAATAAACGAGATTTCTATACAATATGTTATGAAAAGTATGCGATTTTAAAATGAAAAATCTATTTGAAAAATTACGGTGTTACAAGTTGGTATCAGAGCCTTGGTTTGAGGGATTCGGATGCACCTTCGGGTAAATCTGGACTCAAACTGAGGATTTGAGAAAAATATTCAAAGAAATGATTTTTCTAAAAACGAGCAAGAGTTTCTGAGAGAAAACGAGAAGGAGCAGTGTGTACAATCAGCCAGAGCCCAAACGGTGATTTCCCAAAATACCCTTACTTTGTATTATGAGATATGTTATGAGGTATTATGCATGCTAGAGGTAGGCTGGGTATTTCATATTTTAGGACTAGAGTAGCCTGATTTGTGATGCCTTATCCTAGGAGTTGCTGTTATCTGTGATGAGCTTTCGAGTATGTGCTGAGTAAGAGTATCCAACAGGAATCCTTTTAGAGAGGGATTTGAGTAGAGGAGTAATCTAGGAGAGATACCTAGATGAGCATTTGTGGAACCTCCTGAGAGAGTAGTTAGCTACCCGCGAGGGGTAGAGTTTTTGAGTTCGGTGATATCTTTTGAGTATGAGTGGAGCAAGTGGAGTTATCACCTAGAGTGGGTTTTACGTGTTTATTCGACCCCGAATGCTGCTTGCTTCGTTCTTTGTGGAACTCCTGATGATGAGAGTCAGCTACCAAGTGAATGTGACGATATTCAGGAGGTAGATGACTGGCACCATAAGGAGTTTCTCAGCAGCTGATGGCGGAGAAGTGTGAGAACCTAGGAAGAGCCTAGGAAGTGACCTTAGTCAGATGAGTACGCTGACAGAGTAGATCATTTCGCTGGGAAGCGAGCACGCGTGTCGTGATTGGTGATGGCGAAGGTTGAACAGCTACTTAGGGACTCTGGGATGGTCCGTGTAGAGAGTATGGGTAGATGTGGCAGGTAGTATGGGCCGGTACTACTGAAAGTAGAGGACCCATACTCGATGCAGGGAGTATTCCGGAAGATCTAAGTAGCAGATCGAGAGGTGATGTCATGGTTCGAGTACCATGATTTGTAGCAGATCGAGAGGTGATGTCATGGTTCGAGTACCATGATTTGTAGCAGATCGAGAGGTGATGTCATGGTTCGAGTACCATGATTTGTAGCAGATCGAGAGGTCATTTCATGGTTCGAGTACCATGATTTGTAGCAGATCGAGAGGTAATGTCATGGTTCGAGTACCATGATTTGTAGCAGATCGAGAGGTGATGTCATGGTTCGAGTACCATGATTTGTAGCAGATCGAGAGGTGATGTCATGGTTCGAGTATCATGATTTGTAGCAGATCGAGAGGTGATGTCATGGTTCGAGTACCATGATTTGTAGCAGATCGAGAGGTGATGTCATGGTTCGAGTACCATGATTTGTAGCAGATCGAGAGGTGATGTCATGGTTCGGGTACCATGATTCATAGCAGATCGAGAGGTGGTCACATGGTTTGAGTACCAGGACACGTGGCGGTTAGTGCTTCTGGTTTACCAGTATTCTGCGGTGATTGTCTAGACTGAGATCAGATGTGAAAGAATATGGTGCCAGATGGCCATGATGAACGAGTTCTAGTGGAGCATCCCTTAAAAGGGAAATCGAGTTAGCTCTGAGGGATTGTTGGTGAGATGCCAGTTGGAGTCGCAAGACTCAGGGATGAGTAGGGATGGTGCATTATGGGAGAATACGGCCTGGGCTGAGCGACCGGCCGATAGTGGAGATGTCATTTTCTGTGACCTGAGCGGTGCTATTTCTGTTCCTGTGGGAAGCAGGAGAGGTATTGAGATTTTCGGTTTCCAAGGTTGGGGGCGAGCCCTGTGGGGTAGCTTTGGTTACGATCTTTCATCGGAGTATCTGGGCAGTACGTCTGCCACGAGGTAAGGATTTAGCATGAGCAGGTTGTCAGTGGGGATTAAGATGGTCAAGGTCCAGAATACACCCTAATTGAGCATAGTAGGGCATGTGTTAGCTGCAGCAACGGACGATCAAGAGGAGTATATCGGAGCGGTGGCTCTTATTGTCTATGATGGGTATCGAGTGTGGAAATGAGGTCTCTGCTCTTATGATAATTCACGTGATGGGACGTTGGTTGAGGAGTCGAGGATGAGGAGTATGTAGTTCATTATTTTCAGACTGAGAGTCAGGGTTACTACTGGACAGTTGAGATGTCCGGTAGTGGGATGGTACAAGATTCTAAATGACTAGAGGTAGTCATGATGAGAAGTTTATGAGGATTTCATCTGAGATTCTGGGTATTTGGAATTGCTTGATCTCTATCAGGGAGATCATCGAGCATTGCGTATCACCTTCCAAGAGTAGGTGCGATGTTATTTGTAAAAACAATATGTGGGGTAGATTGTTGGTGAACCAATTGGTGATGGTTCGAACCCTGAGTGGGGGAGAACCTGGTACTTTTTTAGGAGATCAGAGATTTGTTCAAGAGCGGTTAGAGGACTGGATAGAGAGGCCTGCGGTGTGGATTCCTGAGACCATGGTTATTGATGGTCAAGGCGAGGTGCAGAGCGAGATAGTGCATGTGGTACGTGTTTGAGAAAGGATGAGTGTCTCCGCGACAAGTGGCTGTTGGTCGGAGGCCTTGTGGGGGATAGGAATCCTTCAAGGTTATAATGGTGAATTCGAGGTGGTTGTCTTGTAAGGTTAGTTCGGCGGTTGAGAATTTCTGGTTCAAGGTATGGGCTATTATATGCAGTGTGGGAAGGGAAGAAGTTGATTGGGCAACCAACTTCAGGGTCGTTATGAGTATTCTTGCATGAGTTTTGAGCAATAGAGGAGGAAGTTTCGGATTGTCGTCTACATGTTCTGAGTCGCTGACGACTCCTCCGTGTTTCAATTGAGAGTTGGAATATTTCGGAGTTACGAGTGGTGCGAGAGGAAGATCAGTTGCGAGACTTTGAAAGGATGCTTTGCGGTATCAGGGTATGATACCGTATACATGGGATTGGTGGGTGAGGAAAGACTTCGTGAGGTTCGGTGATGGTGTACCGAGGTATCCGAGCATGATGCCCTGATTATCGGGTTATTTTGAGGCTTGAATTACGAGATAGTAAGTGAAGTATCAAGTATCTATGATTCCAGTGGGAGCCCTTCGGCTAGTGACAACAAGTGAGATTATTTAAGAATGTGGATTGCAGCAAGAGAGGGTGTTGTGATAGTGCGGGGAGCTGTAGTACTCACTAGTCATAGAGGGTGTTGTGATACTGCGGGGAGTCGTAGTACTCCCTAGTCAGAGAGGGTGTCGTGATACTGCGGGGAGCCGTAGTACTCACCAGTCAGAGAGGGTGTCGTGATACTGCGGGGAGCCGTAGTACTCACTAGTAACGAGAGGGTGTCGTGATACTGCGGGGAGCCGTAGTACTTACTAGTCAAGAGAGGGTGTCGTGATACTGCGGGGAGGCATAATACTCACTAGTCAAGAGAGGGTGTCGTGATACTGCGGGGAGCCGTAGTACTCACTAGTCAAGAGAGGTGTCGTGATACTGCGGGGAGCTGTAGTACTCACTAGTCAGAGAGGGTGTCGTGATACTGCGGGGAGCTGTAGTACTCACTAGTAAGAGAGGGTGTTGTGATACTGCGGGGAGCCGTAGTAATCACTAGTCAGAGAGGGTGTCATGATACTACGGGGAGCCGTAGTACTCACTAGTCGGTGAGAGGGTGTCGTGGTGCTACGAGGAACCGCGTTATTCGTTAGTCAGAGCATGACTCAGGAGAGTTCTTAGGCTTGAGTAGCCTTACTACATTGAGTAGGCTTGAGTAGCCTTATTGCATTGAGTATCCGAGAGCCTGGTGGCCAGATCAGGAAAGAGACGGAGGTCTCCATAATGGTCGGGAATCATTATATCCTGAGTTAGGCTGTGGAGACCGTAATGGGAATGGATCGGAGAAGTGATGTACGAGTGGGTTGCGAGTCATGTGTCATGAGTTGGTGCTTTATTGGGATGAGTGGTTCCAAATTCGCGTCGGGCCAAACTCTCAAGTTGAGTTTGATTCTAGTGGTGTATCGAGTAAATGGATTGAGATTCCGGATTTAGAGATGGATTTCTTTTTGAAAGGGGTATTGTTTTTATCTGGTGTCTTAGAACTGGGTGGGTCGGTTTGTTGGTATGGGAAAGACCGCGAGACGCATGAGACTAATGGGTAGTTGTCGACAGAGGTCGAGGGTGAGACGATTTTAGTTGAGATTATAGTAATCGCTTGGGGTAAAGCGAGCGTCGTGTCTGGTGTGTGACATTGGGCCGAGATAGTTGTTATGAGAAGGAAGTCAATGAGACGCTTTGGGGCATATGATTTTAGATGTCAGAGGACACTTCTGAGCGAGCTTGATTATTTTTCTTGTGTCTGAGGATAGGGTGTTGAGGGTCCAATGTTCGGACAGATTCTGACAGCAGTCCAGTGGATGGGTCTCTGGTAGCATGTGACCCTTTCGTCTATGGAAGTGTGTTTGGGATTGTATGGTATGTCTGACATGGGTGACCAGTAACCGATTGTTGGGCTTATCTTGTGAGAATCTGAGGGGCAGTGAGTTATCGGGGTCTGTTATTCGAGGAGCGAATAACATGATGATATCTTCAGTGGACGGTCTGGCGACGGACCAGATCACTAGAGTTCCAGACTTGAAAAGACAGAAGGGGGATCTTAGCGGCAGAGGGGTCGGTTTTGTTCCGAATTTAGGAGTTCCTGTTTGGGTTCAGGTATCCATGGAGTAAGATATCGTTTTGGTGTGAGATCCTTTCAGTGGTGCTTTTCGGGTGATTGGTTTCTTTTCATGTGGTTGAGGAGCGATTTCGAGGGCGAAATCTAATTCAAGTGGGGGAGAATTGTAACATCCGGATTTCCAGGGATAATATTTTGAGTATTCATTTCGATATATGAGGAGTGACTCGACGAGTTGGTGCCTTAACTCGTCGAGTAGAGTCGCGTTTTGGTGACGTGTTTAATGAATGTACTCGACGAGTCGGGTATCTGACTCGCCGAATCAGCGCTGCTGAGGAAAACCCTAATTGTTCGGGTTTGTGACCTATTTAAAGGCCCTTATGGCCTTCATCTGCGGCTACACTTCCCTTGAGAAACCCTAACGAACCAGAGAGCATAGAGAGTGAGGGAAGGAGCTAATTGCATCACCTTTAGTGCATTCTTGCAAGAAGAAGAGAGGGGATTCAAGCTAGGCTGATTGAGGAGCTCAGACCTACCATTACTTCACCAAAGTTTGCTGTTTAGGTATGAATCCATGCCTATTTTCGTGTATATAGTAGATCTCTTGAATCTAGGGTTTCTTTACCCTTTCTTTAGTTGGAATTGTTGGAATAGATTTCTAAGCCCATAACTATTATTGGTATGTACTTGACCCGAGAGTAGCATGGTCCATTTGGGTTGCATATCATCAGGACAATTTGTTAGGATGGACTTTTGAGAGAAGGTTATTTATGGTTTATTAATATATTATAAGTTATAATATATTAATAGGAAATCATATGTTTTAATTAGTATCGATCAAGAATTAATTTGGAATTAATTTAGTGATCAAAAGAGACTAATTAAATCTATGGGGACTAATTATGATAATTAGTTATATTTATATGTGTTGGGCTTATGATCCATGTTGGACCAAGTTTATGTATGGATACATAAAGAGTTGGGCCACATGAACCATGGATCATAAAACCCATGGGTATGGATTATGGGTTATACCCATGACCCTTGGAATCCTACATATAAATAGGTTACTCCATAGCCAAAATCACCACTTCTTTTCTTAGAGAAATATGGAGGTGTTTTGGTGCATGGAATTCTCTCTCAAGAGCCACCTTTGTCCTAGGTGTGTTGTGATTCCATTTGAGGCATTTCATACTATTGGTGCTAAGCTCTTAAGGCCAAATACATCAAGACTTCAAGCCACATAAAAGGTATGTTTCCCTAACTAGTATATTATATGGTTTATGTCAAATGCATGCTAGTTATAGGTTTAATGCCTTGGAAACCATTTGCATGTATAATAGAGAAAACATAGATCCAAGGTATTTAGGGTTGTATGTGCACCATAGGATGTTGTAGTATACTAAAACCCAACAGTGGTATCAGAGCCATGGGTTGTTTTCTATTATATTTGATGCAAATGTATTTTTTTTCAAGTTGAAGGAAAAAAAAAAAGAAAAAAAACATGAAGTTTGTCAAATTTTATGATAATTACTTGATTTTATGAAAAACTAATTATTTATAAAATTTGAGTCACTTTACTACAAGAGTTAAATTAGGTCAATTTATTAAAAGATAGAATGATATGATTATTTTATTTGTTTTAAAAGTTTGATCTAAATCGTTTTAAGGAGTTACAAATTTTGTCATAAAATTTTGGAACTCAAAAGTTTTTTTAAAGTTATGATCTTAAGAGTTTTGAAACTTCCATAAGTTATGGATGTGAAATGTCTCATTTATTAACTCTTTAGGTTATGAATTCCAAGAGTCTTCAAAGGATAATTGTCAAAGTTTCAAGATTTGTATTAGTTTATATGATTATCTAATTTCTTGAAAATTGTTGATGTGAATTATCTTTACTTATGAGTTTAATCTAGATCATAGAAAAATTATTTGATTATTGTGTTAATTGGAATATTTGATCTTAATGGTTTTATGAACTCCATAACTTGTCCTCAAGTTATGGAAAATGAAGAGTTTTTCTTTTTAAAGTGTCATTAAGTCTCATAGGTTATGAAAATAGAAGAGTCACTATTTTTAATGTCATCATTAAATGATTTAATGTCTTCCATAACTTGTCCTCAAGTTATGGAACTTGAATTTTTTTTTCATTAAACCTTAATTAAACTCATAAGTTTTGAAAAATCCAAGAGTTTTGAAAGGTTTCAAAACTTGTCCTCAAGTTTTGGAATTTGTAAAGTTACCCCCCATGTATACTTTAATTCCAAACTAGACCTTAGAATTTTAAAAGTTTAAAATTCAACCCTTATACTATTATTATAATTTTAATTATATAGATATGTATAAGATAAAGTCGTCTTACCATTAGTAGGCCTCATTTACGAAGCCGGTCTATAAGGGGGGGTATAAGGTTACTGCCTATAAAATGACAATTTAATGGGTGTCCACTCTCACTCACCGCTTCCTTGACCGGTGGAGGGTCGTTAGCCGAACAGGTAGGAAAATGACTATAATTCTCCCTTCATTATAAGTATAATGATAAATACTAAGTAACTAAACACTTATAAATTCCCAATCTTAGTTACTTAGGAAAATGTGAATAAGGTGCTAATCCATGAAATTACACTTTGCACTTTGTTTAAGCTGTTAGTGGAGCGTGTGTGGTTAATCGGCACACTAACATGGACTTAACAAGGTAGGCAAATGGTAACTTAATGTTTATCATAGTATCGTTGGAACGTGTGTGGTTAACCGGCACATCGATTGAGGGGTAAATATTAAGGGTACCAAGTATATTTGCATGGTTACTTCACACCTTCTTTTGTGATCCTCGACATCCCAGTCACAAAACCTGAAGGGCACACTCGAGATTGAAACATGCCATTGAAAAGTTCAATGAATCTCAAAAGAATCTAGGAGTTTCAAAACCAATTAAAACCTAATAATACATTTCGTTTATCTTGGTGGAAATTGGTGAATCGTCATTCACCTACCTTCAAATATTTTATAGCTTGGATTACGGCATCCCTCTTCCAAGTTATAAAATAGTTTGTTGGGTCCTAGCCTTAATATATC
This sequence comes from Lactuca virosa, assembly GCF_052849685.1. Lineage (NCBI taxonomy): Eukaryota > Viridiplantae > Streptophyta > Magnoliopsida > Asterales > Asteraceae > Lactuca > Lactuca virosa. The sequence continues at coordinate 58,264,138 of NC_136431.1, forward strand.
ATATTGGGTGTTATATTAAGGACTTAAATCAACTTTACGTGAATTTTTCCCATTGTTGATGTATGGTTTAGACAACAATGATCTTCCCAAACCAAGCTTTCCTAATGAATATGACTTCCCGAGTTTGGCTCATGGAAGTCATACTTCTCTTCCTCCACCTCCTCCAATTATTCTACCTAACCCACAAGTTCAAGGTCACTCAAGCCCTAATGGCAAGCAAGGTTTATGTATGATCACATCTTAGAGATGAAGTCACATATTGACAAGCCGGGAGAGTTGGGTGTCAAAGTCTTGAGAAAGTTGGATGTTCAATCACTTTCTAACTCACATAGTGAGTTCCTTTGGGACTACTATGAAACAGACTATGACATGAACCTTAATGATCATATCTATTTGCTTGGTGCTGCTGAATCAGCAACGATTTGGAACGATAGTAAAGCAAATTTGATTAGAAGATCAACTTCCCAAAAACTTTATGGACAGTGACAATGGTGACACTGGAAATCCAGAAAAAGCATTCTCTTCCCAATGGAAAGGGATTGGCCATAGTCAACCCGGTTGACCAAATGGTAAAGAGAAAGGCTAAGTCTGAGATAGTCCCATTACCAAAGGGTCCATATGTTTATTTTGCCAAAGGAAGGGGCGTTGATTGCAAAGCTGCCAAATTTACCTAAGGATGTTAAAGTCAATAAGTTTGACTCTACATCAGGTAGAGCCCATTATCTAACTCTGTTAAGTTCTATTCTGAGATCCTCATTACATGATGTGACTGGGTCACATGTTGATGTTTTAAGAATCAAAGAATAGAGAGAAATCTTAAAGGAAGTATATGCTGATTCTGATCGCGAAGGTGGATTTCGATCGCATCAGAATTTTGAGCAGTTGCTTAAGAAGTTATGATATATTGTTAAGGAATAGATAACAACAATTTTCCATGTGGATTGTAAGGATAAGTTTTTCCGCAAAGTTTTAAAATAAAAGAAAATTGTTTAATTTTTATTTATTTGAAGTATCCTTACAATGGCATTTGTGGAAAATAGTTGCTTATATGATTCCACTTACAGCAATATTGGAAAATGGATTTGATTCTTTCATTTGTGGTAGTGTCTAAATTTACCAAATCAGGAAAGTTCCTCATCACCCAAGTTTCAATTGGACCGAAACTTGGAATCATGCAAGTTGAATAGTATGATGAATGAGAACTTTCAAGCATTGGAAAATCAAGACTAATTACTTGTTCACATGGATGTGTGAGTCAAGTGAAGGACTAAAGGGATCGAGTACACATTCTTGTGCACTGGTCATGTCCGCCACAAAGCTCGTTAAGACTATTTGATTTACTAAAGTTTAGTAAATATGGTTATACTTACAAGTTTAAGTATAATTCTGAAACATTGGAAAAGTCTCAATGTATGGCAGAACGAATGGGAAGAATCAAATTAGGCAGAAAGATAAAAGTTTCTCAAATCTGAAAAGATGGGAGAGTACTTTAGTATCATGTTTGTGATCATCTTAATGATTTAGAAATCATATCACAATTAGTCCTCTAAAGGTCATCATAGTGCATTCTTATGACTAAGAAGAGGAGTCATGAATTGTTGAAATGGTTAGATCAGGAAGATGAGTCATACTTCGTTCCAAAACAATTCTTAGAGTCATACTCCAAGATTGTAACTTGAGTGACATATCTTAAAGAAAGGTTTAAAACACTTGTCAAATGTAAGAGTAAAAGTGTCCTACTCTTGTACATTTGAAATTGGTAAGTTGTGATGTTTTGGATAAAACAAAGACCAACTAAGGCCAATTGTGTGAAGTGTTTGTCTTGATAAAGAATCCGCACTATCTCTTGAATATTTGGCAAGATAGTCTTATATGTCAAGAGGATAGTGGGAGTCTTAAAGATCCTAAAAAGAATTTCAATAACTAATCAAGAATAAAACCTGAGGTTCTTCACTAGCACACGACTTGAGGTTTATAACCTATCGTGTTGACATATTCTGTGCCCATTCCAGTTAAAGTTGGCTTTGCATAGGAGTTCTGAAAGTTCTCAATTGGTTGCATAACAACTTGGAAGCAATGGCAGGCCCTGTACTGCCAGGTGGCAAGAAGTTAAGATTGCATAAGTTCAGTCCATATGAGTTTGGATTTGTCATTATCCTTGTCTTGTGACTATGGTTTTGACGATTCACATGGATAATAACACATACACCATAAAATCTAAGGGTCATAAGGTTTCTCTCCGATTCATGAAAATGATGGTGAGAAAACACTTCCACCAAGTAGATTTCATGGATTAGCACCTTATTCATGGGTCATAAGGTTAACCACACACGCTCCACTAACAGTTTAAACAAAGTGCAAAGTGTAATTTCATGGATTAGCACCTTATTCACATTTTCCTAAGTAACTAAGATTGGGAATTTATAAGTGTTTAGTTACTTAGTATTTATCATTATACTTATAATGAAGGGAGAATTATAGTCATTGTCCTACCTGTTCGGCTAACGACCCTCCACCGGTCAAGGAAGCGGTGAGTGAGAGTGGACACCCATTAAACTGCCATTTTATAGGCAGTAACCTTATACCCCCCTTATAGACCGGCTTCGTGAATGAGGCCTACTAATGGTAAGACGACTTGCTCTTATACATATAATATATTAAACTTTTAATATTATAATATTATAAGGGTGTATTTTAGACATTTAAAATACTTGGTGGTTTAATCTATTAATTAAACTAGACTTTTAATTTAATTAAACTCAAACCATATATTTATAGATTAATAATACTCTTTTAATTAAACGCTTTAGTTAACTATTAATAAAGTTCATAAGAGTTAATTTGAACTATTCAACAAAACATCATAATTACAATTATTAAACTCAAAATTAAAACCATTTAATTAATTGTTTAAGTTATGAACCCAAGATTTTTAGAATTCAATTTTTTTTTTCATAAAAAACTTTTCTCAAATTCCAAAACTTGAGGGCAAGTTTTGTTATTCTTGAAAACCTTTGGATTCCATAACTTATGGAATTAATGGTGTTTTATGATGAAACTTTCCATGTTCCATAACTTAAGAACAAGTTATGGAATTCTTTAAAACATTAACACCAAATTTTGTAACTCCATAAAAACTTTGAATCAATTTTTTTTTTTAAAAAAAAACTTTCATATCCATAACTTATGGAAGTTTCAAAAACCCTTAAGATCACAACTTTAAAAAAAAACTTTTGAGCTCCAAAATTTTATGACAAAATATGTTACTCCTTAAAACATTTAGATCAAACTTTTAAAACTAATAAAATAATCATATCATTTTATCTTTTACTAAATTTGACCTAATTCAACTCATATAACAAATGATTCAAATTTTACAAATAATTCGTTTTTCACAAAACAAGTAATTATCTTAAAATTTGACAAACGTCATGTTTTTTTTTTCTTTTTTTTTTTCAACTTGAAAATAAAACATTTGCATCAATATAACAGAAAACAACCCATGGCTCTGATACCACTGTTGGGTTTTGAGCATTCTAACACTCCTATGGTGTACATGAAACCCTATAAACCTTGGATCTATGTTTTCTCTATTATACATGCAAATATTAACTATTCCAAGGTTTCATCCTAACTAGCATATTATGAAGCACCTATATTACAAAGTTCTAGTTAGATGACATACCTTTTGATGTAGCTTGATGTCTTCAAGCTTTAAGAGCTTAGCCCCAATAGTGTGGAAGCCTCAAATGGAATCACAAATCACCAAAACACCTTGGAAGAACTTGAGAGAATATGTATGCACACTAAAATCGGCCCACTCTTATTTTCACACACTTGTGCCAATTTTGTGAGCCAAGGACCCCTTTATATATTATGGAGGATTAGGGTTACATCCATGTAAACCCTAATACCCATGACCTTTCATTTACATAGGATCCATGGGTTAAAAGCTCCGTGGATCATCCATGAAAGCTTAGCCCAACCTAAATGAACTTGGCCCATTCCATATATATAAGAGTCCATATTTAATTAGTTCTTTTTGATCACTTAATTAATTCTAAATTAATTCTTGATCAATACTAATTAAATAATATGATTCCATATTCATATATTAGAACTTATAATATATTAATATAAATCATAAATATACTATTCTCAAAAGACTATCCATATAAATTGTGCCGGTGAAGTGCAACCCAAATGGACCATGCCGGGTCGGGTCAAGTACATACCAAATATAGTTATGGACTTAGACATTAATCCAATAGTATTTTGGGGAACTCACTAAGCTTTGTGCTTACCGTGTTATGTGCTATGTGTTTCAGGTTTCTCAGGATCGCGGGACGGCACCGGCTTGATTGTACACACCAGAGAAAGAGTTATGTTTTGAGGATCCTGGATTATTAATGGAGTTGTGTTTTGTAATTTGAATAAACGAGATTTATATACAATATGTTATAAAAAGTATGCGATTTTAAAATGAAAAATCTGTTTGAAAAATTACGGTGTTACAGGATGCTTCTTCACGTGCTCATGTCCTACTGACCAGAAGGTCAGGTGTGCCCTAAACTTGTTGAGGACTAGGGAAAAGGATTGGTGGAGATTGGTTACTGGGTCATATACGGATGACCAGAGAGCTGCTGTTACTTGGGAGCAGTTCATGGATATGTTCTGCGCTCGCTACATCCCATGAATCGAGCGCGAGCGGTTGTCACAGGAGTTCTTGGATCTGAGACAGGGTACGGAATCGGTGACGGAGATCACCCGCATGTTTACTGAGAGGTGATGTTTTTCCCGGAGTTTGCCTCAGAGCAGGCTCAGATGACACATTATCTGAGCATGCACAAGACTGGCATCCGTCAGTTTGTTGCCACTCACCGATGTGATATGCTGTTGGACTTACAGGAGGCCGCTAGGCGGCGCGAGTTGGAGATTGATCTGTAGTTGAGGGAGCAGCGACAGACCCCGACACAGTCGCAGCCGGCACCGAAGCGGTCTAAGACCGCTGATACCAGGACTGGGGGACAGTCATGCCGCACTTGTGGGAAGTACGGAAAGGCTCATTCAGGGACGTGCCGATCGGGGAGTGGATGCCACCGATGTGGCAAGCAGGGCCATCTGGCCAGGGATTGCAGGCAGCAGACTCCGACTCCCGGAGTCAGACTTATTGGGTTTTAGTATACTACAACATCCTATGGTGCACATACAACCCTAAATACCTTGGATCTATGATTTCACTAATTATACATGAAAATGGTTTCCAAGGCATTAAACCTATAACTAGCATGCATTTGACATAAACCTTATAGGATACTAGTTAGGATAACATACCTTTTGATGGAGCTTGAAGTCTTGATGTGTTTGGCCTTAAAGAGCTTAGACCCAATAGTGTGGAAGCCTCAAGTGGAATCACAACACACCATGGACAAAGGTGGAACTTGAGAGAGAATTCCATGCACCCAAAAACACCTCCATATTTCTCTAAGAAAAGAAGTGGCGATTTTGGCTATGGAGTAACCTATTTATATGTAGGATAATCAAGGGTCATGGATATAACCCAAATCCATACCCATGGGTTTTATGATCCATGGTTCATGTGGCCCAACTCTTTATGTATCCATACATAAACTTGGTCCAACATGGATCATAAGCCCAACACATATAAATATAACTAATTAACATAATTAGTCCCCATAGATTTAATTAGTCTCTTTTGATCACTAAATTAATTCCAAATTAATTCTTGATCAATACTAATTAAAACCATATGATTTCATATTAATATTTTATAACTTATAATATATTAATAAATCATATATAACCTTCTCTCAAGAGTCCATCCTAACAAATTTTCCTGATGATATGCAACCAAAATGGACCATGCTACTCTCGGGTCAAGTGCATACCAATAATAGTTATGGGCTTAGACATCTAATCTAACAGTCTCCCACTTGGATAAGTCTCAAACTATTATTGCAAGTATCACTCCAAAATCCCGACTAGCAATCGTAGCTCTTAAAGCCGTTGTCGAACTCTGACCTAGTCAATGATATGTCCATTAGATAAGGGATCATATATTACTCCATTCTAGATATGATATGGACTGAGACATGGATTGTAATCATTCTCTCTGTCCATCTGTTGTTTCCCGATTTCCGATTTATGACGATTGACTAGTTGAACAAATCAAATCAGTCCAGGCCCGGCCGAGCACTTACGGTTGTCATCACTAAATCATCGAGGGGCCCACAGATATCGCTTTTATCCCTCCAAGGGTAAAAGGAATGGATTAACTTCGACTCATATTTTTTCTCTATTTACTCATCAAATCACACACAAAAATGCGTTTTATAACACCAAGTTACTGGTGCGTTTTCACATAATCAATGTGTAACCGACTTGTAGACTGCAACTCATATCTCTCAGTTTGAAGAATATAAGATATTATCGTCTCACTAATCAGTCGTGATAAAATCCATGAAGTGATTAGATGAGCGTGGGTTTAATCCAATACTCGAATCTTATTCCAGGAGCACTCATGAACACTGCAACTATGTCTAAATGTCTAAAACACGCAGACAAACTACAGACCCATTCATGACAGTCTTGCCTCAATACCTACTTCCAAAGTATGATCGACTGTGGATGGTTTGAATAACCTAGTTATTCGGGAAGTCAAAACATGCAAAGTGAAACAGAAGAATAATACTAATCCTATATGGCTCCAAAACTTTTGAGTGTAAATAAAACACATTTTATCTAAGCACCATATTGATTACTCATTATTCATGTATAATGTTTCAGATAATCAACGTAATACTTGAATTAAAATAATAGTTATGCCATGCTCCAAGCATGCACACTATGTTTACCTATGGTCCTTCCTTTGTGAAATAGATCATTTGACAACATTTCAATGATGCTCATTTCACAATTCCAAATCCTTATTGTAAATGTAAGAATACCAAAATCTTGCCATTCACTGTAATCTGTCAGTTTCTAAATATACATGCAATGATCCTCTTGTAATGACTATGCACAAAAGTCACAAAGACTTGGCAACAAACATTACAGAGTATTCCAATGGAGAGCAATTCCATGGAACCGAAGTCTCACATTCAAAGTACATTCCTTTGAACATCCTTCTTGCATTATGTTCTCTAATCTTACATAGATGCAAAGAACAACTTCCACCTATGGAAACATTTCCATATTCCCATTTTGACTATCACTTCTGAACAAGAGTTGCCTCTTTTCAGAATATGTCAATATGGTCCTTCCAAAAATTTACACCATACTTCCAATTGTCCATGAGCAACCAATCTTTGTTAAACATCAGATTGTCCTTGACAATTGCTTAATAATTTTAGTCATATCCAGTTCTAGTCCTTTTTCCCTTTTAATGCCCTAGGCATTTGAAAAATTTAGAACGGATGAATATTATAGCACATGTAATCGATCCTATACCTGAAGCATATCAGACACGATTCATGATGTCTTACATAAATACATGATACTTTACCAGTCTTTTGCTAAAATATTTTTATTTTCCATGTTCTCATAATTCGAACTATGAAGAGGGATGCCGTAATCATAATCGAATTTTGAGAACGCAACATATATAGAATTTCCTTATGTTGAACCATTCCGACATAACATTCATATATATCCTTGACTAAAGTTGATTAAAGTAGAATTGGAATGAAGTATAAAATCCTCTCCCTTAATTATAGCAAAACAACTTTTCAAACCCTACAACTTTGCAAATTTGAAACTTTTGTTTTCTATAATTAATATTGCTAACTTGCAACACTCAACATAATTGATTATGCTCCCACTAGCATAGTAATTATTTCCATACTAGCATAACACTTATGCTCCCACTAGCTTTGACATGTACTCAGAAATCAGCTGGACTTCTAGAAATCAACACTTTATTGACTTTCTTACCAAAGTTCAGATTTCTAATACGAGATGCTTTGATAAACTTTATCAAAATCATACACCTTTCCTTAGATAGCACACATGTGTCTAAACAATTATGAAGAGGGATGTCGTAATCATAATTGTTAGACCTTTTGCCATTCTCACAAGTCCATGTTAGTGTGCCGGTTAACCACACACGCTCCACTAACGACTTTGAGAATGCAAATATCACAATTGCTATCTCTTGAAAATCTACTTAGTGAAAGCGTTTCCTCACCATCATTTTCATGAATCGGAGAGAAGCCTTATGACACTTAGATTTTTATGGTGTATGTGTTCCTATCCATGTAAATTTGTCACAACCATAATCACAAGACAAGGTTAGTGACAAATCCAAACTCATTATGGACTGAACTTGTTTAATCTTAATTTCTTGCCTCCTGGCAGCTCAAAGGCCTACCATTGCTTCCAAGTTGTTATGCAAACAATTGAGAACTCATAGAACTCACAAGCATAGTCAACTTTTAACTGGAATAGACACAAAAATAAGAATATGTCAGCACGATAGGTTACAAACCTCAATTCGTGGGCTAGTGATTAACAATACTCTTGATTAGTTCTTGAAACTATCTCAAGATATTTTAAGACTCCCACTGACCTCTTGACATATTAGATTCTCTTTGTCAAGAACCATTCCTTGACAAAACAAATATTCAAGAGTTAGTGCGGATTCTTATCAAGATAAAACACTTCACACAATTGGTCTTAGTTAGTCTTTGTCCTATCCAAGACATCACAACTTACCAATTTCAAATGTACAAGAGTAAGAAACACTTTACTCTACATTTGAGAAGTGTTACAAACCTTCTAAAGATTATGTCACTCAAGTTACAATCTTGGAGTATGACTCTAAGACTTGTTTTTTGGAATGAAGTATGATTCACCTTTTGATTTAACCATTTCAACAATTCAAGATTCCTCTTCTTAGCCATACAAATGCACTAAGATGTCCTTAGAGGATCAATTGTAATATGGTTTCATAATCACCAAGATAATCATAAACCAAGATACTTAAGAACTCTCCCATCTTTTCAGATTGGAGAAACTTTTATCTTTCTGCCTAATTTGATTCTTCTCATTCGTCGTGCCATACATTGAAACTTTTCCAATGTTTCAGAATTACACTTAAACTTGTAAGTATAACCATATTTACTAAACTTTAGTAAATCATGACGAATAATCTTATCATTCCTTGTGGTGGACTTGACCAGCACACAACCAAGTGTACCCAATCCTTTAGTCCTTTACTTGACTCACATATACATGTGAACAAGGACTTAGTCTTAATTTCCCAAAGATGAAAAATTCTCATTCATCATACAATACAAGTTGCATGATTCCAACTTTCTATCCAACTGAAACTTGGTTGATGAGAATCATTCCTTTCTTGGTAAATTATGACACTACTACAAATGAAAGAATCAAATCCATTTTCCAATATTGCTATCAATGGAAACGTATAAACAAAAATTTTCCACTAAGGTCATTGTAAGGATACTTAAAATAAAAAAAAAAACAAAACTTTTCTTTTATTTTAAGACTTGCGGAAAAACTTATCCTTACAATGCAAATACATATGAAAACCATGTTGTTATCTATTCCTAAGCAATATATCATAACTCTTAAGCAGCAGCTCAAAATTCTGATCATGGAACCATGCGATTGAAACCCATCTCTTCTCGATCAGAATCAGCTTACTCTTTCTTTAAGCTTCCTTACTTTTCCTTGATTCTTCAAAACATCAGAATGTAATTATATTACATCATGTATTAAGAATCTCCAAACAGGAACTTAATATAGTTAGATAGTGGACTTTACCTGAAGTAGAGTCAAACTTTTGACTTTACTATCTTTTAGATATCTCACGTAGTCAGGGCAGTTTCGCATCCAGTGTCCCTTTAAATGGCAAGAACAATCCCAGAATCGGCCTTTCTTAAGTTCAAACTCTTTGACTTTAGCCAATTTCTCTCCCTAGGAGAAGAAATCATTTCTGGAATGTCACGATTGTCCATGGAAACTTGGGAAGTAGATCTTACAATCAAATTTGCTTTACCAGTGTTCTAAATCATTGCTGATTTAGCAACAACAAGCAAATAGGTAAGATCGATAAGGGTCATGTCGTGATCTGTCATCAGGGAGTGACTAAAGAACCAAGTCAACAGCCAGCTACCTTGAGACTCCGACAACCGACTCTCCCGGCTTGTCAATATGTGACTTAATCTCCAAGATGTAAGCACATATAGACTTTGCTTGCCTATAGGGATTGAGTGACCTTGAACTTGTGGGTCAGGGAGAATTATTGGAGGAGTTGGAAGAAGTGAAGTATGATTTCCAGTCCTATTAATGCACAATAAAGGGATTAATCTTTCACCTTGATTGCCATGTGGGATATCATCTTCATTAGGAAAGCTTTATCCAAAGGATAAGGAAGACCATAGTTGGTGTCATAACTAGACATCTATGAGGGAGAAATTCACGTTTAGTTGATTTAAGTCCTTAATATAACACCCAATATGAAAAATTAAGGCTAGGACCCAACACAATATTTTATAACTTGGAAGAGGGATGCCGTAATCCAAGCTACAAAATATTTGAAGGTAGGTAAATGACGATTTACCAATTTCCACCACGAAAAACGAAAAAGGAATTTTAGGTTTTAAGTGAATTAAAACTCCTAGATCCTTTAAGATTCATTGAACTTTTCAATGGCATGTTTCAATCTCGATTGTACCCTTCAAGTTTGTGACTGAGATGCCGAGGATCACAAACAAGGAGTGAATAACCATGCAAATTAAATTGGTACACTTAATGTTACAACCACCTAATCAATGTGTCGGTTAACCATACACGCTCCATTGATCCATGATTAACATCAAGCTACCCTTTGCCACACTTTTTCAGTCCCAGATTAGTGTGTCGGTTAACCACACACGCTCCACTAACGACTTAACAAGGTGCAAAGTGCAATTTCATGGGTTAGCACCAAATTCACTTTTTCCTAAGTAACTAAGATTAGGAATTTATGAGTGTTTAGTTACTTAGTGTTTATCATTATACTTTTAATGAAGGACGAATTAGAGTCCCGTCCTACCCGTTCGGCTAACGACCCTCCACCAGTCAAGGAAGCGGTGGGTGAGAGTGGACACCCATTAATCTACCATTTTATAGGCAGTAACCTTATACCCCCCTTATAGACCGGCTTTGTGAATGAGGCCTACTAACGGTAAGACTGACTTTGTTCTTATACATATATATATATATATATATATATATATATATATATATATATATATATATATATAATATTAACTTTTAATATTATAATAGTATAAGGGTTGAATTTTAAATTTTAAAATTCTGAGGGTTGGAATTAAAGTATACATGGGGGTAACTTTACAAATTCCAAAACTTGAGGGCAAGTTTTGAAACTTTTCAAAACTCTTGGATTTTCATAACTTATGAGTTTAATATGGTTTTTATGGAAGACTTTTCGAGTTCCATAACTTGAGGACAAGTTATGGAAGACATAAAAAACATTTTATGATGACATTTAAAAACAAGACCTTTCATTTTTCATAACCTATGAACTTAATGAACTTTTAAATGGAAAAACTCTTCATTTTCTATAACTTGAGGACAAGTTATGGAGTTCATAAAAACCATTAAGATCAAATTACCAATTAACACAATAATCAAGTAATTTTTTCTATGAACAAGATCAAACTCATAAGCAAAGATAATTCATATCAACAATTTTCAAGAACTTAGCTAATCAAATGAACTAACACAAATCTTGAAACTTTGACAATTATCCTTTATTTGGATGATAATAATCATTACCATAACATCAAAATCAGATTTTATGAACAAAAACACTTTGTGATAATGATTCTAATCCAAAACATGCCAAAAACCACGAAAATCTGCATCCAGGACAGCCAACTCATCGAGTGCATGAACTGACTCGTCGAGTTGGTCAAATCTGTGAGTGAACTCGGTGAGTCACTCATCCAAATCGTCGAGTCCAAGGCTATATTCATGCAACTCGGCGAGTTAAGCACTGAACTCGGCGAGTTAAGCACTGAACTCGGCGAGTCATGCTGGCAGAGTGCAGAAAATTCAATTTTTTTGCTTTGAAAACCAATAAAAACATCAAATATAATTGAAAACAACTCATGTCTCTGATACCATTGTTGGGTTTTAGTATACTACAACATCCTATGGTGCACATACAACCCTAAATACCTTGGATCTATGTTTCACTAATTATACATGCAAATGGTTTCCAAGGCATTAAACCTATAACTAGCATGCATTTGACATAAACCTTATAGGATACTAGTTAGGATAACATACCTTCTGATGGAGCTTGAGTCTTGATGTGTTTGTCCTTAAAGAGCTTAGCCCCAATAGTGTGGAAGCCTCAAGTGGAATCACAACACACCATGAACAAAGGTGGAACTTGAGAGAGAATTCCATGCACCCAAAAACACCTCCATATTTCTCTAAGAAAAGAAGTGGTGATTTTGGCTATGGAGTAACCTATTTATATGTAGGATAATCAAGGGTCATGCGTATAACCCAAATCCATACCCATGGGTTTTATGATCCATGGTTCATGTGGCCCAACTCTTTATGTATCCATACATAAACTTGGTCCAACATGGATCATAAGCCCAACACATATAAATATAACTAATTAACATAATTAGTCCCCATAGATTTAATTAGTCTCTTTTGATCACTAAATTAATTCCAAATTAATTCTTGATCAATACTAATTAAAACTATATGGTTTCATATTAATATATTATAACTTATAATATATTAATAAATCATATATAACCTTCTCTCAAGAGTCCATCCTAACAAATTGTCCTGATGATATGCAACCAAAATGGACCATGCTACTCTCGGGTCAAGTACATACCAATAATAGTTATGGTCTTAGACATCTAATCCAACAAGACTTTGTTATCATTGTGAGTAGGTGGGCCATATGAAGGCCCAATTCCTCTACTTGCCGCCAAGCCGACGCAGGCTCTAGCGCCGACTACACCGAGGATTACCGATAGGAGGCAGGGTAGAGCAGAGCCCCCGAAGGCTCAGGGGCGCGCCTTCCAGCTTACAGCCGAGGAGGCCAGGGCAGCACCAGACGTGGATGCTGGTATGTTCCTATCTAATGTTCATTTATTATATCTGTTTTATGCTCATCTGTTGTACCTGTGATTAGGTACGTTTTTAGTAAACTCCTCGCCTGCATTGGTTTTATTTGACTCGGGGGCGAGTCGGTCGTTTGTATCTCAGACATTGAGTAGGGAGTTTAGAGTGCCAGTAGGCGAGCTAGAGTGTCCGTTGTGAGTCTCCATCGCCAACGAACACGGGGTTTCTGCTTCTTCGGTTTACCGAGGATGTGAGTTGGAGATCTTCGGAGTATCCTTTCCGATAGACTTGATTTCGATTCCCATGGGGGAGGTGTGCTTGATTGTGGGGATGAACTGGCTTAGTCGTTTCGGCGCCATGATTGATTGTGAGGGTCAGCGGGAGGTAGTTCGAACCCCAAGTGGGGCAGAACTAATTGTATATGGCCAGGGCACCAGAGTGGGATCAGGGTTTTGTTCAGCTTCCCGGGCTCGACAGTATATTCAGCATGGGTGTGCGGGTTATCTAGCATATGTGGTGGATACGCGGGTCAGGGATCAGCCTCCAGTTTCAGAGGTTCCAGTGGTTAGAGAGTTTGCTGATGTGTTTCCGGAGGAGTTTCTAGGGATACCTCCAGAGAGGCAGGTCGAGTTTCGGATCGACCTGGTTCCGGGTGCGGCCCCTATCGCCAAGGTGCCGTACCTTTTGGCGCAACCAAAGATGCAGCAGCTGTCATCACAGCTGCAGGAACTGCTGGGCAAGCAGTTCATTCGTCTGAGCAGTTCCCCGTAGGGAGTGCCGATACTCTTCATTAGGAAGAAGGACGGTTCGCACCGAATGTGCATTGATTATAGGGAGTTGAACAAGTTGACGGTGAAGAACCGTTATCCACTCCCTAGGATAGATGATCTCTTTGATCAGTTACAGGGTGCATCTTGGTTCTCCAAGATAGATTTGAGATCGGGGTATCATTAGGTCCGGGTCAGAGAGGAGGACGTGGAGAAGACCACGTTTCAGACTCGATATGGACATTACGATTTCGTGGTGATTCCGTTTGGGCTCACCAACGCGCCAACAATATTTATGGACCTGATGAATCGGGTCTGCAGACCGATGCTTGATCACTCGGTCATAGTGTTTATTGATGATGTCTTGGTGTACTCCAAAACTCGAGAGCAGCACGAGGAGCACCTCAGGGAGTTATTGGGAGTTCTGAGACGAGAACGGTTGTATGCTAAGTTCTCGAAGTGTGAGTTTTGATTACGAGAGGTCCAGTTCCTCGGACATCTCGTTAACTAGGAGGGGATTTTGGTCGATCTGGCTAAAATCGAGGCAGTCATGCAGTGGGAGGTGTCGAGATCTCCTTCAGACATCAGGAGTTTTTTGGGATTAGCAGGGTACTACCGGAGATTTATATGGGATTTCTCCAAGATTGCAGTACACATCACTCGTCTGACGAGGAAGGGGGTAGATTTTTGGTGGGGCCCTGAGCAGCAGGGGGCATTTGAGACCCTCCGTCAGCGGTTGTGCGAGGCTCCAGTTTTGACACTCCCGGAGGGAGTTGAGGATTTTGTGGTGTTCTGTGATGCATCCATCACAGGTTTAGGGGCGGTCCTCATGCAGAGAGGACGGGTGATAGCCTACGCGTCACGGCAACTGAAGCCGCATGAGACGAGATACCCTATGCATGATTTGGAGCTGGTAGCGGTGGTATTCGCTCTCAAGATTTGGAGACATTACCTCTTTGGGGTCCGTTGTACCATATACACGGATCACAAGAGCCCGAGACAAATCATGGATCTGTTGGATAAGGTGTCTAAGTCCATAACTATTTCTGGTATGTACTTGACCCGACCCGGCATGGTCCATTTGGGTTGCATGGCACCATGCAATTGGATAAACTAAAATGAGAGAAATAACACTTATGGTTTATTAATATATTATAAGTTCTAATATATTAATAATATTATTTAATTAGTTTGATCAAGAATTAATTAAGTGATCAAAAGATAACTAATTAAATATATGGGTAGATTATGTAAATCTTCCATATCTTATATAGTGGGCTAAGAGGCTCCATGGATTATCAAGTTGGGTTCCACCCATAGGATGCTCCATGGATGCTCCATGGGAGTTACAAACCCATGGGTCATGGAAATGAAGAGTCATGACACATTAGGGTTTACATGGTGTAACCCTAGATGTGTCAACACTATATAAGAAAAACCCATTCTCCACCAAAATAGGCTACACTAAGAAACAAGAGGGCTAGAGCCGATTTTGCAAGTGTAAGATTCTCTCAAAGTTTACTCCTTTGCATTTGGTGTTGTGTGAAGCATTTGAGGCATCACACTTGGGGTGCTAGGCTCACAAGGTTTCAAGGATCATAATCAACAACAAGGTAAGTTATTCTATCTTTCATTCAAGTTAAAAATGTTCCCCATGTATGCTAGATAGGAATATAACCTTGGAATTCAACTTTGCATGATTATTAGACAAACATAGATCCAAGGTTATTAGGGTTGCATGTACACTTAGAAAGTGTTAGAATGCTCAAAACCCATCAGTGGTATCAGAGCCTAGGTTCGTTTGTTGTTTTTTTTATGTGCAAACAGCTTGAAAAAAAATCGTTTGTCTGTTTTCTGCTCGTATGAAAGTTTGCACATTTGTTGCTGGAAATGGACTAGAAACATTACCCTAAACTGTTTTGATGTTTTAAAGCTTGTTTTAGATGGTGTAATGTTTATGCTAATCCATTTACAATGGCAATTATTAAAATTACAAGTTTTTTTTTAAGTGTAATTTTTGATTCTTGAAAGTGTTCATATTCATGTTCTTGAACTTATGAAGATTAGATGATCATAGGAATTGTTTGTAACCTTCATGGTAGTTTAATTCATGATCATAATGTGTTTTAATGGAGTCCATAACTTGTCCTCAAGTTATGGAAAACCAAAAGTCTCACTTTTATTAAAGCCATTAAAAGAACACAAGAGTTATAAAAATGAAGAGTCTTCATTTTTATTACTCAATTAATTCATAAGTTATAAGAAATGAAAAGTTTTGGAAGTTTACAAAACTTGCCCTCAAGTTTTAGAACATGTAAAGTCTTGATTAAAACTTTAGTTCCAACCCTTAGAATTTTAAAAGTTAAAATTCAACCCTTATACTTTATAATATTATAAGTTACTAATATATATATATATATATGTATAACGTCAAGTCGTCTTACCGCTAGTACGCCTCATTTACGAAGCCGGTCTATAAGGGGGGTATAAGGTTGTTGCCTATAAAATGGCAACTTAATGGGTGTCCACTCTCACCCACCGCTTCCTTGATCGGTGGAGGGTCGTTAGCCGAATGGGTAAGACAAGGACTTATAAATTCTCATTAAAAGTATGATGAATATTATAAAGTAACTAAATGCTTTTATTAAATTCCCAATCTTAGTTACTTTAGGAAAATGTGAATAAGGTGCTAATCCATGAAATTACACTTTACACTTTGTTTAAGTCGTTGGTGGAGCGTGTGTGGTTAACCGGCACACTAACTTGGACTTAACAAGGTAGGTAAAGGGTGACTTAAGGTTTACCATAGCATCGGTGGAGCGTGTGTGGTTTACCGGAACATCGATTGAGTGATAAACCTTGAGGGTACCAAGTGATTTGCATGGTTACTTCACACCTCGTTTTGTGATCCTCGGTATCCCAGTCACAAAACTTGGAGGGCACACTCGAGATTGAAACATGCCTTTGAAAAGTTCATTGAATCTCAAAAGAATCTAGGAATTTCTAAGAACCAATTAAAAGCATAATATTTATATTTCGTTTTTCATGGTGGAAATTGGTGAATCGTCATTCACCTACCTTTCAAATATGTTATAGCTTGGATTACGGCATACCTCTTCTAAGTTATAATATATTGTGATTGGATCCTAGCCTTAATATTACATTTGGGTGTTTTATTAAGGACTCTCTTAATATCTAAACTAATCTTGTTCTCTTCTTTCAGATGTCTTCAAACAATGTTGCTTCTGGCTCTAATCCTAATGGCTCCTTTACCCTTATGAACTTGTGTGGGAAAGTCACTTTTGATGGATCCAACTTCAATGAATGGATCAGAAACATCAGGATGATTACCCGCTACGAGGACAAAGAATATGTCCTTGACAAGGAGCTTAAGGAGATTGATGAGACCACTGCAACTCCCCAGGAGATCGCTGACTTCCGGGCACATGAAAGGGATGCTACAAAAGTGGCATGCATCATGTTGGCCACCATGACAGCGGAACTCCAAAAGTCCTATGAGGACTTCTACCCTTTTGAAATGCACCAAGATCTGATGGAAAGATACCATCAAAGTGCACGACAAGAGAGGTATGAAATCATATGCTCTATCATAACAACCATGATGAAGGACGGGGAATCCGTCACGGGCCACATGCAGAAAATGCAAAGGTATGTGGATCGGTTGCTGAAGCTTAATGTGAACTTCCCTGAGGAGCTTGCAATAGATATCATTTTACACTCCTTACCATCGTGCTATGATCAATTCCGCATGACATATCACATGAATAAGGAAGAGGTCACACTCAGCAAACTTCAGGGACTCCTCAAGACCGCAGAAACAGGTCTTAAGGGTAAGTCGGTTGTTAACACTCCTACTCCAAACTCTGCCCCGGTTTTGGCAATCGGGAAAGGTAGAGGGAAGAAGAGGAAGAGCTCTTCGAAGGGTACCAAGGCTAGGACCCTTGATGGCTCTTCTTCAAGTGGAACCAAGAAAGGTTTTGTCACTCCTTCTTCTGACCCTAAAGAGGCTGAATGCTTCTATTGCCATGAAAAGTCACATTGGAAGCGGAACTGCCCAAAGTACCAGCAACATGTGAAGGATGGGAAAGTTAAACCCAACCATGCAGGTATTTACACTATCTTATCTAATAACTCACCTCATTCTAACTCTTGGGTCCTTGATACCGGTTGTGGTATTCATATCTGTTCTGATTTGCAGGGACTAAGAAGAAGTGAGAATGTGGAGCATGGAAGAATAAACTTAATCATGGGGAATAGGAAAGCTTTACCTGTCACCAAGATTGGAGTTTATACTTTATCGCTAAGTAGTGGGTTTAGAATTGATTTGAATAAATGTTGTTATTCGCCAGAAATGGCAAGAAATATTATTTCCTTTCATGCATTGTATAAACAAGGTTTCACCTTTTCATTTGATAATGAAGTTGGTTCGATTAATGCTTTCTTTAATAATGTTCTTTATTTTAAAGCATTACCTTGTGATGGTGTGTATGAAACTGTATCTGTGGTTGATAACTTAGGAAATAATGTATTGTGTATTGATTCTGTTAATGATAATAACTTGGATAAAGCATCATTATGGCATTGTCGTCTTGGACATATAAGCAAGAAACGCATAGGCCAACTCCAAAAGGATGGAGTATTGGAGTCATTTGACCTAAAGTCAGATGATAGTTGCGAATCTGATGGGTTTTAGATAAAACAAATAAACTAGAAAACAATTCCTAAGTTCACATGCAACCTACTTTGGATCTATGTTTTAACTATTGAACATATAACTTTGAATTGCAAAACAAGAACCCTAGAGGAGAGAGGCTAATTTCGAAATTAACAAACTAGGGTTTAGGAGTTACATACCTTTCAATTGTTATAGCAAACAATTGATAATCCTCTTGATCTTGATCTTGATCTTCTTGGAAGCTTAGCACCACAAATGTAATGCCTCTAATGGAATCACACCCAAGAACTAGCAAGAAGGAAACGTAGAGGAGAGAGGATGGAGAGAGTATGCAATTTCGGCCTTAGGGTTTCTTCCAAAGAAATCAGTGACCTCAAATGTGAGCCAGGAGGCTCCTTAAATAGCTGAGGGATCTAGGGTTTAGGGAAAACCCTAGTTATCCTTTGCTTAGGGCCTAAGCAAGATCCAAAGGCCTTATTTGGACCCCTTGGACGAAATTTCTAGGGTTTCCCCTAAGAATTTCGTCCACCTCCTTCCAAGGGGGTTCTGGAACCTTCCACTCAACTATTAGTTAATTGCAAACTAGTCCCTGCACTTTATAATTAATTCTTTTAACCCCAAAATTAATTCTGATTAATTTCTGGCTAACTATTAATTAAACATAATGATTTCTAATTAATATATTAATCTTTTAACATATTAATAAATCATTTATATTAATTCATTAATCTTATAAATTAATATCTCTCCTTTCATAATTTCCTTGTCCAGTTGCTAGGTTGAGGGCAACCCAAAAGGACTGTGCTGCTATCAATTCAAGTACATACCAATTATAGTTATGGGCTTAGACACCTAATCCAACAGTCTCCCACTTGGATAAGTCTGTAACTATAATTGCTAGTATGCCTTCTAAATTTGACCAGCAAATTGTAGCTTCCAAAAAGCTGCTGCCGAACTCTGACCCAGTCAGTTACGTGTCCTAAGATAAGTGATCATATAATCCTTCGTTCTGCCAGATATCCCTAGACAAAAGACATGGGATGTAATCAATCTCTTTGTCCAGAATCTATGTTTCCCGATTTCTGATTTGTGATGATGTAGGACTTCTAATCGAACACATCAATCTAGTCCTGGCTGGGCCCAGCACATAAGTCAACACCAAATCATCGAGGGGCCCACATATATCGCTTTTCCGGTTAGGGCAAAAGGAACGAATAAACGTTGACTCATATGCTTGTATCTTTTACTCATCAAATTATACATGACAATACGTTTTATAACACCAAGTTACTGATGCGTTTTCGTATCACCAATGCATGACCGACTTGTAAATTACAACTCATATATCTTCGTTTCAAGATTATAAGATATTATCGTCTCAGTATTACTCGTGATGAATTCCATGAAGTGATACTCTGAGCGAGGGTTTATCCAGTACTCAAATCTCAATTTCTGAGTACTCATGAACGTTGCAGCAATTCTATTTCCATGTCTATCCTTAGACAATCTACAATCCAGTTCATGACAGTCTTAATTCACTACTTACTTCCAAAAGTATGAGTGACTGTGGAGTTTGAATAATCTTATTATTCGGGAAGTAAAACATGCCAAAATGAAACACAATAATAAACAATTGACAAAAGGCAGAAACCAAACTTATAAATAATACTTTATTATTTAATCACCAAAAGTCAATTACATTTACTTTGTTACAAGTTTCAGAATAAAACTAATCTAACTACTAAAACTAATATCATCTTTCAGTCCTATGCTCCGAGCATGCTGAATATGCTTAGCCCTACTCAGACCCTTTGTGAGGGGATCTGCTGGGTTATCTTCAGATGACACCCTCTTTACTATAAGATGGCCTTCTTCAACTCTATGTCTGATGAAATGGTACTTTCTGTCGATATGTCTGGTCTTACCATGATCTCTCGGTTCCTTTGTCAAGGCAATCGCTCCTTCATTATCGCAGAACAGTTCCATAGGCTCCTGGATGGTTGGAACAACTCCGAGATCCCCGATGAAGTTCCTCAACCAAGCTGCTTCTTTCGACGCTTCACTTGCTGCTATGTACTCTGATTCACAAGTAGAATCAACCACCGTATTTTGCTTGGAACTCTTCCAAGTAACTGCTCCTCCATTCAGTAAAAACACCCAGCCCGACTGAGAACGGAAGTTATCTCTATCCGTCTGAAAGCTGGCATCACTGTAACCATCTACTCTCAAAGTATCACTGCCACCAAGCACAAGGACCCAGTCCTTTGTCCTTCGCAAATACTTGAGTATATTCTTAACTGCTATCCAATGAGCTCTACCTGGGTTTCCCTGATAGCGACTGACCATGCTCAAAGCAAATGCCACATCAGGGCGAGTACATGTCATAGCGTACATGATCGATCCGACAGCGGAAGCATAAGGTACACGACTCATGTCATCTATTTCAACATCTGTACTCGGGCATTGAGTCTTACTCAATTTGGTATTGCTCTGGATAGGTAGCTCTCCCTTCTTGGAATTTTCCATACTAAACCTCTTTAGTACCTTATCCAAGTATGTGCTCTGACTAAGTCCAATTAGTCTCTTCTTTCTATCTCTCAATATTCTAATCCAAAGAATATAGGCAGCTTCTCCAAGGTCTTTCATGGCAAAACACTTTCCAAGCCAAGACTTAACTTCCTTCAAGGTTGGAACGTCGTTACCAATGAGTAATATGTCATCGACATACAACACCAGAAAAGTTACTATACTCCCACTAGCCTTGATATACACACAGTACTCATCTTCACTTCTAGAGAAACCAAACTCTTTGACTTTCTCATGGAAGCAAAGATTCCAACTACGAGATGCTTGTTTCAATCCATAAATGGATTTCTCAAGCTTGCACACTCTATTGGGGAACTTTGCATCAACAAAACCCTCTGGCTGACTCATGTAAACATCTTCAGCCAACTTCCCATTAAGGAAAGCAGTTTTGACATCCATCTGCCAGATTTCATAATCATGAAAGGCAGCTATGGCGAGCAATATCCTAATAGATTTAATCTTAGCCACTGGCGAGAAGGTCTCATCATAGTCAACCCCTGGGGTTTGAGTGAAACCTTTTGCAACTAGTCGAGCCTTGAATGTGTGTACATTTCCATCCACGTCTGTCTTCTTCTTGAAGATCCATTTGCACCCAACTGTCTTACGACTTGGTGCACTATCAACCAAATTCCAAACTTGGTTGTCATACATGGACTTAATCTCGCTGTCCATTGCCTCTTTCCACTTGGAAGCCTCTGGGCCTGCCATTGCTTCCTTATAAGTGACTGGTTCATCTAAGTTTACCAGTGTTCTGTCACTTATGAATGTGTCACCATCTGAAGTAATATGAAAACCATACAACTCAGGTGGCACACTCACCCTAGTGGATCTTCTAAGAGGTAATGAGTTATCGATTGGTTCAACAGGAACTGTTTCCTCTGGTTGAGTGCTAGTGTCATCTAAGGTTCCTTCATTGGCTGACTCTTGAATTTCTTCAAGGTCAATAGTGCTCCCACTGTCCTCTTTGAATATAAGCTCTCTTTCAAGAAAGACTCCTCTTCGTGCTACAAAGACCACGTTCTCACTAGGCCTGTAGAACAAATATCCAAAAGACTGCTTTGGGTAACCAATGAAAACACATTTCTCACTTCTAGCTGCTAGCTTGTCGTGAGTCTCTCGTCTTACGAAAGCTTCACAACCCCAGACTTTAATATGTGCTAACGAGGGAACTTTCCCTGTCCACATTTCGTGAGGTGTTTTGGCAACCTTCTTTGTAGGGACAAGATTGAGGATGTGGGAGGCTTTCTCTAAGGCATACCCCCAGAAGTGAATGGGAAGCGAAGCCCGACTCATCATAGAACGAACCATGTCTAACAAGGTTCGATTACGCCTCTCAGCTACACCATTTAACTGTGGTGTCCTAGGAGGAGTCAATTGTGAGACTATCCCACATTCTTTCAGATAGTCGTTAAACTCGATACTAAGATACTCCCCGCCTCTATCGGATCTAAGTATCTTTATTTTTCTGCCCAATTGATTTTCGACTTCATGCTTAAACTCTTTGAACTTTTCAAAAGTTTCTGACTTATGCTTGATCAAGTAGATATATCCATATCTGCTATAATCGTCAGTGAAAGTCACATAGAATCGATTAGCATCTCTTGTAGTTGATCTGAAGGGCCCACACACATCTGTGTGTATGAGATCCAACAGACCTTCACCTCTTTCACAAGACCCTGTGAATGGTGATTTTGTCATCTTTCCCAAAAGACAAGATTCATACATATCATCTGATTTTAGGTCAAATGATTCCAACACTCCATCCTTTTGGAGTTGGGCTATGCGTTTCTTGTTAATGTGTCCAAGACGACAATGCCACAAGCATGCCTTGTCTACACTATTAGACAAGTCAATATTAAGTACACTATTTCCTAAGCTATCAACACAAGTCACTGTTTCATACACACCATCACAAGGTAAAGCTTCAAACATAAAAACACCATTCTTATAAACAGAAATTGAACCATTCAAATCATTAAAAGAATATTTGAAACCTTGTCTGAACAATGCATGAAATGAAATAATGTTTCTCGTCATCTCAGACAAATAGCAACAATTTATTAAATCTAATCTAACATCATTGCTAAGCAGAAGCTGATAAACTCCGATCTTGGTCACTGGTGAAGACTTTCTGTTTCCCATGATCAAGTTTATCCTTCCTCACTCTATCTCCTCACTTTCCTTTAGTCCCTGCAAATCAGAACATATATGAAAACCACATCCTGTATCAAGGACCCATGAACGAGAAGATAATGAGTTATTAGCAGAAATAGTGTAAATACCTGCCGAAGATGGCTTCACTTTGCCATCCTTGATATCTTGCAGATATTGTGGGCAAGATCTCTTCCAATGCCCCTTTTGATTGCAGTAAAAGCAAACGACCTCTTTTGGATCAGAAACATGGGGAGTGGAACCATTTGGCTTAGCCTTTGGGCCATTTGCTCTTCCAGTTTCGCTTGGGAGGACCTTTCCTCTTTTTCCCCTTTCCCTGTCCAATAGCCAACACATGGGCACTTGTAGGCGTGGAGGGTATACTTTTACCCTTCATTCCTGCCTCAGCTGTCTGCAACAAGTTGTGCAATTGGGCCAAGGTCTGCTCAGTATTGTTCAAATGGTAAGTTAGAATAAACTGACCATAACAATCAGGTAGTGAGTTCAAGACCATGTCAATGGCCAATTCCTCATCAAAGTGAATGTTGAGCTTGACCAAACGCTCTATGTAGTGTTGCATTCTTTGCACATGTGACACAACCGATTCCCCTTCTTTCATCTTGCAAGCCATGAGTGACTTGACTACTTCAAACTTTTCTTGACGAGCTCGCTTATGGTACTTTTCCATAAGGTCCTTGTTCATCTCAAAAGGCCAGTAGTCCTCATAGTACCTCTGCAGTTCTGGGGACATGGTTGCCACCATGATGCACACCACTTTGGTAGCATCATCGTAATGTTTCTTGTAGGCAGCAAGATCTTCAGGAGTAGCTTCAGACTCATCAAGCTCTTTGAGCTCCTTTTCAAGAACATATTCTTTGTTCTCAAAACGAAGAGCCATCTTGATGTTGCACATCCAATCGTTATAGTTTGAGCCATCCATAACGACTTTGGAGCAGATATTGAGCAAAGAGAAGTTCTGGTTGGAGGAGGATGAAGCAGAAGTGTTTCCAGGAGTAGACATCTGAAAAGAAAGAAAGTTTTAGTTAGATTTCAAGATACCTCGATATAATAACCCAAAGATAAAATATCAAGGTTAGGATCCAACTATGAAGATTCACAACTTAGAAATGGGATGCCGATATCCAAGTGTAAATTTCATAAAGGTAGGTGAATGACGATTCACCAATTCCACCATTAGACGAAACAAACAAAGTGAAATTCCTAATTCTTTTGAGATACATTGAAACTATTCAATGGCATGTTTTAATCTCAGATTATGCTCTTCTATTTGTGATTGGGATGCCGAGGATCACAAACAAGATGTGAATAACCATGCAAATATGCTTGGTAACCTCATTGTCTTTATCATTAACTATTGATGTGCTGGTAAACCACACACGCTCCATCAAAATGACAATTATGAGATACCCATTACTACTCTTTATTAGTGCCCTTTAGTGTGCTGGTTAACCACACACGCTCCACTAACGACCAATAAAGCATAATGTGCAATTTCATGGATTAGCATACTTTTCACATTTTTCCTAAAGTAACTAGAGTTGGGATTTTAAAAATAATGTTCTAGTACTTTCTTTAATGTCATTATACTTTTAATGAGAAGTAGTTGTCCTATCAAATCCGTTCTGCTAACGACCCTCCACTAATCAAGGAAGCGGTGGGTGAAAGTGGACACCCATTCAACTACCATTTTATAGGCAGTTTCCTTATACCCCCTTATAGATTAGCTTCGTGAATGAGGCATACTAGCGATTTGACTGACCATATTCTTATACATATATAATATTAAAATTTTAATCATAATACATATATAGTGTGTGTTTTAAAACATTTTAAAACTTCAAGGGTTTATATAAATTTCGAAATTCAAACTATTAAATTTAAATTTAAATAAACCAATTAACTAGATTTAATATTTATCTTTTAATTAACTATTAATCAAATTATTAAATCTTGTAAGGATTATCTAATTAAATTAATCAATTAATTTAATCCTAATCCCTATCCCTCTAAATTTCGAAAAATAGGGTAAGGATAATTATCTAATTAATCTAATTAAGTAACAATTATCCAAAACAAGAAACCCTAAAACTTCTAGCAATTTCGAAATTTACAAGGGAGGAGGCTAGGGTTTTCTAAACCCTAACCCTAGTTTCGATTAGGGTTCTTTGGAGGCTAGGGTTTTTGAAAAAACCCTTTTATTCAAAACCTAGAAATCGAAAATTTGGCCTTTAGGGTTTAATAGCTATAAACCCTAATTTGCAATTCAACAATTATAGCAATTCAATTTAAAACAAACAATGGCTCTGATACCACTGATGGGTTTTAGATAAAACAAATAAACTAGAAAACAATTCCTAAGTTCACATGCAACCTACTTTGGATCTATGTTTTAACTATTGAACATATAACTTTGAATTGCAAAACAAGAACCCTAGAGGAGAGAGGCTAATTTCAAAATTAACAAACTAGGGTTTAGGAGTTACATACCTTTCAATTGTTATAGCAAACAATTAATAATCCTCTTGATCTTGATCTTGATCTTCTTGGAAGCTTAGCACCACAAATGTAATGCCTCTAATGGAATCACACCCAAGAACTAGCAAGAAGGAAACTTGGAGGAGAGAGCATGGAGAGAGTATGCAATTTCGGCCTTAGGGTTTCTTCCAAAGAAATCAGTGACCTCAAATGTGAGCCAGGAGGCTCCTTAAATAGCTGAGGGATCTAGGGTTTAGGGAAAACCCTAGTTATCCTTTGCTTAGGGCCTAAGCAAGATCCAAAGGCCTTATTTGGACCCCTTGGACGAAATCTCTAGGGTTTCCCCTAAGAATTTCGTCCACCTCCTTCCAAGGGGGTTCTGGAACCTTCCACTCAACTATTAGTTAATTGCAAACTAGTCCCTGCACTTTATAATTAATTCTTTTAACCCCAAAATTAATTCTGATTAATTTCTGGCTAACTATTAATTAAACATAATGATTTCTAATTAATATATTAATCTTTTAACATATTAATAAATCATTTATATTAATTCATTAATCTTATAAATTAATATCTCTCCTTTCATAATTTCCTTGTCCAGTTGCTAGGTTGAGGGCAACCCAAAAGGACTGTGCTGCTATCAATTCAAGTACATACCAATTATAGTTATGGGCTTAGACACCTAATCCAACAGAATCATGCTCACTTGTAAAAATGACAAAGTCACCCTTCACAGGTTCTTGTGAGAGGGGTGAAGGTTTGTTGGATCTTATACACACGGATGTGTGTGGGCCCTTCAAACATGCCACAAGGGATGCTAATCGTTATTATTTGACTTTTACTGATGATTACAGTAGATATGGATATGTCTACTTAATCAAGCATAAGTCAGAGACTTTTGAGAGGTTTAAAGAGTTTAAACAGGAAGTCGAGAATCAATTGGGCAGGAACATTAAGATGCTTCGATCCGATCGAGGTGGTGAGTATCTTAGTTCAGAGTTCCTCGACTATCTTAGGGAATGTGGGATTGTCTCACAATTGACACCTCCCAGGACACCGCAGTTGAATGGTGTAGCTGAGAGGCGTAATCGAACCTTGTTGGATATGGTTCGTTCCATGATGAGTCGAGCTTCGCTACCAATCTCATTTTGGGGGTATGCCTTAGAGACTGCCGCCCATATCCTTAATCTAGTTCCCACAAAGAAAGTTGCCAAAACTCCTCATGAGATGTGGACTGGTAAAGTACCCAAACTAGACCACATTAAGATTTGGGGTTGCGAGGCTTTCGTGAGACGCGAGACTCATGATAAGCTCGAACTTCGAAGTGAGAGGTGTATTTTCATCGGCTACCCACAGAAATCCTTTGGTTACCTCTTCTACAGACCTAGTGAGAATGTGGTCTTTGTAGCTAGGAGGGCTTTCTTTCGAGAGAGAGAGTTCATAAGCCAAGGAGACAGTGGGAGGCAAGTTGACCTTGAAGAAATTCAAGAGTCAAGTGGTGAAGGAACTTCAAACCCTAGCACTCAACTTGAGGGGGAAACTTCTGTTGAGCCAATTGACAAGTCTGTACCTCTGAGGCGTTCCACAAGGGTTAGGAATGCACCTGAGCATTACTATGGATTCCATATTACTGCGGAAGGTGATACACTTATCAGTGATGAGACACTGATAGGTCTGGATGAACCTAACAGTTACGCAGAAGCCATGGCAGGCCCTGAGTCAGCCAAGTGGAAAGAGGCAATGGACAGCGAGATACAGTCCATGTATGACAATCAAGTTTGGAAGTTGGTTGAGTATGTACCAGGTCGTAAGAGTGTAGGGTGCAAATGGATCTTCAAGAAGAAGACCGACATGGATGGTAATGTACACACTTATAAGGCACGACTGGTTGCAAAGGGTTTCTCACAAACTCCGGGAGTTGATTATGATGAGACCTTTTCTCCAGTGGCCAAGATTAAGTCTATTAGGGTTCTATTAGCCATAGCCGCATTTCATGACTATGAAATATGGCAAATGGATGTCAAAACCGCTTTCCTTAATGGAGAGTTGGCTGAGGATGTTTACATGAGTCAGCCAGAGGGTTTTGTCAACACAGAGTACCCTAATAGAGTGTGTAAGCTTGAGAAATCCATTTATGGGTTAAAGCAAGCACCTCGCAGATGGAATCTTTGCTTTGATGAGAAAGTCAAGGAATTTGGCTTTTCTAGGAGTGAAGATGAATCTTGTGTATATGTCAAGGCTAGTGGGAGTATAGTTAGCTTTTTGGTATTGTATGTGGATGACATACTACTCATAGGAAATGACATCCCAACTCTGCAGGAAGTTAAGTCCTGGCTTGGGAAGTGTTTCTCTATGAAGGACCTAGGAGAAGCTGCCTATATTCTAGAGATAAGGATCTTGAGAGACCGGAGTAAAAGACTAATTGGACTTAGTCAGAGTACTTACTTGGATAAGGTGTTGAAGAGATTCGGCATGCAGGACTCCAAGAAAGGAGAGTTACCCATCCAGAGTAACGCCATATTGAGTAAGACACAAAGCCCTAGTACTGAGGCTGAGATAGCAGAAATGAGTCGAATACCTTATGCTTCGGCTGTAGGATCGATCATGTATGCTACGACGTGTACTCGACCTGATGTAGCCTTTTCTTTGACCATGGTTAGCAGGTATTAGGGGAACCCTGGCAAGGCACACTGGACTGCGGTAAAGAATATCCTCAAGTACCTACGGAGGACTAAGGACTGGGTTCTTACCCTCGGTGGGAGTGAAGACTTGAGAGTTGTTGGGTATAGTGATGCTAGCTTTCAGACTGATAGGGATAATTTCCGCTCTCAGTCAGGCTGGGTCTTTACCTTAAATGGAGGAGCAATTTCTTGGAAGAGTTCCAAGCAAGAGACAGTGGCTGATTCAACTTGAGAATCAGAGTATATAGCAGCAAGCGAGGCAGCAAAAGGAGGCGATATGGCTGAAGAACTTCATTGGAGACCTTGGGGTTGTACCAGCTATAAAGGAGCCAATGGAAATTTTCTGTGATAGTGAAAGTGCAGTTGCCTTAGCAAAAGAACCAAGGGATCACGGGAGATCCAGACACATCGACAGAAAATACCATTTCATCAGACATCGAATAGAAGAAGGACTCCTCGTGGCAAAGAGGGTATCATCGGATGAGAACCCAGCAGATCCCCTCACGAAGGGGCTGACTCGGGCTAAGCATCTCCAGCATGCTCGGAGCATAGGGATGAAGGATGATATTAGTTTTAGTAGTTAGATAATTTTGAAATTTTTAGAGTGTAATTTACATTTGATGATGAATAAAAGTTGTGTTTATTTATGAGTAAAGTGTTGCTATCTCTTGTCAATCGTTTACTATATTTCTTTTGCATGTTTTGACTTCCAGAATAATTATGTTTGGTATATCATATTATTCGAACCTCCACAGTCGGTCATATGTCGGAAGTAGGTATGAATCAAGACTGTCATGATTGGTTGCAGAGGTCTAAGTTGTTGGACATGGCTACAACACTCATGAGTGCTCATAAGTTCTGAGCATTGGACTCAACCCACGCTCACTGGAATCACTTCATGGAATTTATCTCGAGTGATCGTGAGACGGTAATATCATATAAGTCTTCAAACCTAGAGATATGATTTGTTACTTATGAGTTGGTTATGCATTGATTGTACGTTAACGCATTGGTAACTCGATGTTATAAAACGTGCTTTTGTGTATAATTCAATGAGTGGTAGAACAAACATATGAGTCAAAGTTTATCTGTTCTTTCTTGGATTAGAAGCTGATATCTGGGCCCCTCGATGATTTTGTTTTGACCTATGTACCGGGCCCGGTCAGAACTAAGTTGATGTGTTCAATTAAGTTCTTTGTCAAACAAATCGGAAATCGGGAAACAAACTGCTGGACAATAAGTAAGACATTGTTCCATGTATTTGTCCGGCTGATATCTAGAACAGAGGATTATATGATCACTTATCTTAAATGGCGTATCATCATCTTCTCAGTTCCGAGAGACCTTGAAAGAGCTACGATTGTCGATCGGTTCCTGAAGTATTGTAGTTATAGTTATTAGACTTATCCAAGTGGGAGACTATTGGATAAGGTGTCTAAGTCCATAACTATTTCTGGTATGTACTTGACCCGACCCGGCATGGTCCATTTGGGTTGCATGGCACCATGCAATTGGATAAACTAAAATGAGAGAAATAACACTTATGGTTTATTAATATATTATAAGTTCTAATATATTAATAATATTATTTAATTAGTTTGATCAAGAATTAATTTAGAATTAATTAAGTGATCAAAAGATAACTAATTAAATATATGGGTAGATTATGTAAATATTCCATATCTTATATAGTGGGCTAAGGGCTCCATGGATTATCAAGTTAGGTTCCACCCATAGGATGCTCCATGGATGCTCCATGGGAGTTACAAACCCATGGGTCATGGAAATGAAGAGTCATGACACATTAGGGTTTACATGGTGTAACCCTAGATGTGTCAACACTATATAAGAAACCCATTCTCTACCAAAATAGGCTACACTAAGAAACAAGAGGGCTAGAGCCGATTTTGCAAGTGTAAGATTCTCTCAAAGTTTACTCCTTTGCATTTTGTGTTGTGTGAAGCATTTGAGGCATCACACTTGGGGTGCTAGGCTCACAAGGTTTCAAGGATCATAATCAACAACAAGGTAAGTTATTCTATCTTTCATTCAAGTTAAAAATGTTCCCCATGTATGCTAGATAGGAATATAACCTTGGAATTCAACTTTGCATGATTATTAGACAAACATAGATCCAAGGTTATTAGGGTTGCATGTACACTTAGGAAGTGTTAGAATGCTCAAAACCCATCAGGATTAGCCGACCCTGAACATGAGACAGCGCAGGTGCCTGGATGTAGTCAAGGACTACGACTGCGAGATCCTTTACCACCCCGGTAAAGTGAATGTGGCGGCGGACGCTCTGAGCCGCAAGTCAGTGGAGTCTTCCACCCCAGCGATATGTATGAGGATAGCGATGGATTCTCCGCTAGTGAGTTTGATCAGGGATGCTCAAGTTGAGGGCATGCGACCAAAGAACTGGAAGATGGAGAGGATCAGGGGCGAGAACGTCCGGTTCGTGCAGGATAGCCGGGGATTATTGACCCGATGCGGCCGGGTATGGGTTTCGATGTCTGGTGGGGTCAGACAGACAGTCATGGAGGATGCTCATAAGTCTCACTTCTCTATTCACCCGGGGGCCACCAAGATGTACCGGGACCTGAGTTTGAGTTACTGGTGGCCATGTATGAAGCGAGAAATCGCTTGGTATGTCGATAGGTGCTTGACCTGTAGGATGGTCAAGGCCGAGCATCAAAGGCCGCATGGTATGCTGCAGCCCCTGGAGATTCCCATGTGGAAATGGGAACAGATCACGATGGACTTCATTACCAAGCTGCCGAGGATGACGAAGGGATTTGATGCTATATGGGTCATCGTAGATCGATTGACCAAGAGTGCCCATTTCTTGGCTATACGGGAGTGTTCATCGGCCGAGAAGTTGGCCGACGTGTATGTCCGTGAGATCGTTGCTCACCATGGAGTTCCGGTCTCCATTGTTTCCGACCGAGATGTTAGATTTACCTCCCGTTTCTGGCAGAAGTTCCACGAGGAATTGGGAACGTGGCTTCATTTTAGCACAACATTTCATCCACAGACTGACAGTCAGAGCAAACGGACCATTCAGACCCTCGAGGATATGTTGAGGGCGTGTGTCATTGACTTCGGCGGGAGCTGGGATTCCCACCTACCCCTCGCAGAGTTCGCCTACAACAACATCTATCATTCCAGCACTGGGGCTCCGCCTTTCGAGCTGTTGTATGGTCGGAAATGTCGCACCCCAGTTTGTTGGGGTGAGGTTGGACACAAGGTGATGGGACGGACGGAGGTAGTCTTGCAGACTACCGAGGAGATTCAGCAGATTAGGCAGCGACTGCAGACCGCTCAGAGTCGACAGAAGAGTTACCCCGACAAACGCCGATCTGAGTTAGAGTTCCAGGTCGGTGACATGGTACTCCTGAAGGTCTCTCCTGGAAGGGTGTGATCCGCTTCAGGAAGAGGGGGAAATTGGGTCCCCGATTCATTGGGCCGTTCAGGCTCGTTGCCAGGGTTGGCAAGGTGGCATACAGGTTATAGCTACCGGAGGAGCTCAGTCGGATCCACAACACCTTTCACGTTTCGCAACAGCGAAATTACATCGTGGATCAAGAGGCAGTGGTGTCATTGGATGATATTGAGGTCGACGAGCGCCTGAATTACGTAGAGAGGCATGTGTCCATACTGGAGAGGAAAATGAAGGTTCTATGGAACAAGGAAATACCTTTGGTGAAGGTACAGTGGGAGCATCTGAAGGGATCCAAGTGGACGTGGGAGCCCGAGTCCAAAATGCGGGAGCATTACCCGAATCTATTTAATGCAGCAGACTTCGAGGACGAATTCTAGGTCAAGTGGGGGAGAATTGTAACATCCCTAGATTTTTGCAGGTATTTCTGAACCCTCCCCTATCATTGCCTTGTCATTTATAGTCCTTGGGGTTGGAAGTGTAGAGTCAAGATAAGTTTAAGGGCCAAAGTTGCAACCTTGGGCCAATAAGGAGTACGTTGCGCGTACATAAGAGTACGTTAAGCGTACTAAGGTCCGCCTTAGTACGCTGACCGTAAACTTGTGTACGTTGGGCGTACTAATGTCAGGGTGAAACCCTAATATTTAGGGTTTGGGCCTATATAAGCAACATTATGAGCACCAAAACCCCCTTACCTCAGCCTCCACAGATTACATTCGTCTTCCCCAAACCCTGGCCTTTCCTTTGTGTATTTAAGCTTATTTGGTGTGTTCTTGAGTGCTTTAAGAGGAAGGTATTGCATCAAAGAGTTGGAGGAGAAGATCAAGCTGGTAGATCTGAAGTTACCCTGTGCTCAAGAAGCTCCAGAAGGTATAAAGTTCCAAACTTTATGCATATATATATATATATATATATATATATATATATATATATATATATATATATATATATATATCTCACCATTTTACTTTAATAGAACCATTTCTTGTCCCAAAAGCCATAAGGTGGTGCATGTTGTGATTTGGACGAAAAGGACTGTCCTTCTAGACTCTTGAAGGGACCTTGAGTGATAAAAATGAGATCCCATTAGATGTATGTGTCACATGCATGGAAAAATAAGATTTTAATGGATTAAGACCAAGCATTAAGAACTTTATGGACGTCCAAAGTGATAAAGTTCATGACTTTATGGGTCCTAGGCATGTTAGGTCTCTGGATCTGAAGTTTGGGCTGAAGTGCTTAAGCCATTAAGCACTTAATAGGGTTTTTGGCAAACTGTAGAGTACGCCCATTGTAAATCCAGTACACCCAGCATATTGGGTCAACCATCCCGATGGTGGTCAACAACTGGACGAATACGCCCCGCGTACCAGAGGAGTACGCCCCACATACGTCCTCTGTTGGGCCTTTGACAAATGGGCTTCGGATTTTGGGCTGTTTATGGACTAAATGGAATTGGGCCTTTGCTGGACTTTGTAAATAAGATATTTTGGGCTAGGTAGTGAAATTGGATCATGGGGTTAGGCCCAATTAGGAGGTTGGGCCCAATTTAGTAAATTGGGCCAATAATGGGCTTTATATATGGACTTTCAAGTCAAGGACTAGGTAATTGGGCCTTGTCCCAATAAAGAGAATGGACTTAATGAATGGTGTGGACATTTAGTCAAGAAGGTTATTTTGGGTATTAACTTAGTATTAATTGTGTAATAGTTTGGGATTCCCGGTGAGACAACAGTCAGAGATTTATAGTATTTCAGCACTACTTGCGAGGTGAGTTATCGTCACTATACTCAAGGGTCTAAGGCACCAAGGTCGGCCCTTTGGATTGTTATCTGGATATGTTATGTTAGTATGATCTGTTAGATCGGTATCCTGGTAGATAGGATGGTATTATGTGTTATGTGGTATGATCTGTTAGATCGGTTTGTTTTTCTATAGACTGTTATGTGATTATCTATTATATGTGCACATGTTTGTTTGGCGGTTGAGGCTTATCTGCTTTGTGCAAAAGCCAATAGACCTGGGCATTCCAACCTGTTGGTTGTGGGTCGTGAGTATTCCATCCCGAGGATGATTGGACTCATAGTACGTGGGCATTCCAACCTGTTGGTTATGGGCCTGGGGTATTCCATCCCGAGGATGATTGGACCCATAGTATGTTGGCATTCTAACCTGTTGGTTGTGGGCCTGGGGTATTCCAACTCGATGGTTGACTGGACCCATATTATGTTGTTTATGATTATATGTGTATTGTTGTGGGTAAGGGTATTTTGGGGGAACTCACTAAGATTTCGGGCTTACAGTTTCAGTTTATTGTTTCAGGTACATCAGGGGATCGCGGCAAGGCGAAGGCATCATCGTACAGCTCCTCATGTTTTATTTATGTTTCTGGGAAAAACTCTGATATTAGACTATTTTGAAAACAAATTTGTAATAACTGCTTGTTTTAAATGTTTTGAAAAGTTTTAAATTGGCTTGAAAAATTATGGGTGTTACAAATATACAATTTGATTCTGGAGCAAACTACTCCTTTGTGTCACATAAATTTGGTGGGAAATTAGCATTGCCTGTAGAAAAACTTGATAATGCCCTAATTGTGGAAGTTTCCAGTGGCAAGTTCGTACCTGTTAGTGATCGTATTATGAACATCGTCATCGACTTAAACGGAAACGAATTCCACAAAGAGCTGTTACCCATAGAGTTGAACGGTTTCAACATCGTTTTGGGAATGGATTGGCTTAGCGCCAACGATGCCGAGATACTATGCCGAAAGAAGATAGTAAGAGTAAACCCACCCGGAAAAGAGTCATTTATGGTGTACGGGGACAAACGCAGAGTGAATTCTGGAATCATCTCCCTGATGAAGGCCAGAAAATGTTTGTCCAAAGGATGCACATCATACTTGGCATTTGTGATCGATGCTAAGAAGGAAAAGAAGGAGGTGCGGAATATACCAGTCGTGTGTGATTATCCGGAAGTCTTTCCTGAAGATCTTCCCGGATTACCACCTGACAGACAAGTGGAGTTCATAATAGACTTGTTACCAGGAACAACGCCAATAGCAAAAGCCCCATACCGATTAGCACCGACGGAGATGAAGGAGCTCACGACGCAACTCCAGGAGTTCTTGGACAACGGTTTCATTAGACCTACTTCATCACCCTGGGGAGCTCCGGTGTTATTCGTGAAAAAGAAGGACGGAAGCATGAGGATGTGTATAGATTATAGAGAGTGGAACAAGGCAACGGTAAAGAACAAGTACCCATTGCCAATGATTGATGACCTATTCGATCAGCTGCAAGGTTCGATCTATTTCTCAAAGATCGATCTTAGGTCAGGATATCATCAGCTGAAGGTGCGAGAGCAGGATATTGAGAAGACTACATTCAGAACGAGATATGGGAACTATGAGTTCTTGGTTATGTCGTTTGGACTAACCAATGCTCCAACAACATTCATGGATTTGATGAACAGGGTTTGTAAACCATTCCTCGATAAATCTGTGATCGTGTTCATAGATGACATTCTGATTTACTCAAAGAGCCAGGAGGAGCATGACAAGCATCTACGAGAAGTGTTGGACGTCTTGAAGAAGGAGAAGCTGTATGCAAGAACCAAGTGTAATTTTTGGATCCGAGAAGTCCAATTCTTGGGTCATGTGGTTAACCAAGAGGTAATAATGGTTGACCCAACAAAGATCGAAGCTGTGATGAAGTGGGAACGACCAAAAAGTCCCACGGAGATCCAAAGCTTTCTGGGATTAGCTGGATATTATCGAAGATTTATCCAAGGATTTTCTTCGATAGCTGCTCCATTAACAGCTTTGACCCACAAAGGAGCTACATATACTTGGAGTGAGAAGCACAAAGAAGCATTCGAGAAGTTAAAGAAGAAACTATGTGAAGCACTGATTCTTTCTCTACCCGATGGAGTTGAAGACTTCGTGGTCTATAGTGACGCATCTGGAGTTAGGTTGGGTTGTGTTCTGACCCAAAGAGAAAAGGTGATAGCATACGCATCTCGAAAATTGAAAGAGCACGAAAAAAACTACCCAACTCATGATTTGGAGTTGGCAGCGCTAGTATTTGCCTTGAAGATATGGAGGCAGTATCTCTATGGCACGAAGTGCAAACTTTTCACTGATCATAAGAGTCTCCAGTATCTCTTTAATCAGAAGGAATTGAACATGAGACAACGACGCTGGCTAGAGTTACTCAAAGATTACGACTGTGAGATACTTTACCACCCCGGTAAAGCAAATGTTGTCGATGATGCTCTCAGTCGAAAAGTAAATCTTGAAAGAAAAAGGCCAAGAGCGTTGAGAATAGAAGTTGTCTCGACGATTGTGGAAAGTATCAAGAACGCTCAAGAAGAAGCTTCAGAGAAGAATGACCGAAAAGAAGAACGTTTGGGCAAAACGTTAGTGTTCGTTATAAACAGTCAAGGACTGAAGGTATTCCAAGATCGGATTTGGGTACCTAAGACGGGAGGAATAAGAGATCTTCTGATGTAAGAAGCACACAAGACCATGTACTCGATTCATCCCGGTAGCACTAAAATGTATAGGGACCTAAAACCTTACTACTGGTGGCCGACGATGAAGCTCGATGTTGCGAAGTATGTGGCCGAATGTGTGACATGTGCAAGAGTTAAGGCACAACATCAAAAACTGTATGGGAGTTTAGAACCTTTACCTGTACCCATGGGTAAATGGGAAGACATCACCATGGATTTTGTAACTAAACTGCCCAGGACGAAGAACGGTCACGACATTATGTGGGTGGTGGTGGATCGGTTTACTATGAGTGCACATTTCATAGCAGCCAACGAGAGGTGGTCTATGGATAAGCTCGGAAATGCTTACGTGAAGGAGGTAGTAAGACTTCAAGATGTTCCTCTAACGATTGTATCAGATCGTGATAGTCGTTTCACATCAAGGTTTTGGAGAAGTCTACAAGTGGAATTGGGTATGAAGTTGTGTTTGAGTACAGCTTACCATCTGTAGACTGATGGTCAGAGCGAAAGAACGATTAAAACACTGGAAGATATGCTGAGAGCATGTACCCTGGAATTCCAAGGTAACTAGGATGAACACTTACCTTTGGTAGAGTTTTCCTACAATAACAGTTTCTACTCGAGCATCAAGATGGAACCTTATCAAGCTTTGTACGGATAGAAGTGCCGTACGCCGTCTTGTTGGCTTGAGGCTGGGGAAAAGAAGTTTATGGACCCCGAGATAGTCCATGAGACTGCTGAGAAGTTAAAGGTGATCAGGGAAAGGATGTTAGCAGCTCAGGATCGTCAGAAGAGCTATGTTGACAAGAAAAGATGACCGATGACTTTTGAAGTTGAAGATTCGGTTTTTCTTAAAGTCTCACCGTAGATGGGACTTATAAGATTTGGGAAACGAGGAAAGCTAAGTCCAAGGTTTACTGGACCGTTCAAAGTTCTTCAGAAGATTGGGAACCAAGCTTACAAGCTCGAATTACTCGAAGAACTAGATGGTATTCATAACACCTTCCATGTGTGTTATTTGAGAAAGTTCACGGGAGAAGTTCATGACATAATTCCAATCTCAAAGTTAAGGATGGATGAGAATAAGAGGCTAATCGAAGAGCCCGAGGCAATCGTTGACCGTAAGACTAAGAAGTTACGACGTACGATGTTCGACTTAGTGCTAGTCCGTTGGAAACATACGAATAGTCTGAATCTCACTTGGGGAACAGAGAGTGACATGATGAGTCGCTACCCACATCAGTTTGCTGATGCATTATTTTGGGACAGAATCATGCTAAGGGGGGGGGGAGAGAGAATTGTAACGCCCGTGTTTCTGGGTTAAGCAGTAGTAGATGATGTAATAGTCTAGGTCAACCATTATTCCGGGACGGAATCATGCTAAGGGGGGGAGAATTGTAACGTCCGTGTTTCTGGGCTAAGCAGTAGTAGATGATGTAATAGTCTAGGTCAACCATTATAACCTATTTTGAAGTAATAAAAATGAAATATTTGAGTATTATGTGAATTATGTGCTTATATATTTGTTTATAAAGAATAATAAAAATAAGCTTAAAATTAAAGTGTGAGATAAACCCGATATCTTTACATAAAGTTTTAGTGGTCGAAACAAGAATTCCGGATATATAAAGAACGCCGAAATCCGAGTTATAACGAAGAAGTTATGGCCTGTCGAAGTTTCGCGACAAAACCGGCACGACGCTGGGTGACGTAAATAGTGAATTTACGATAGAGGACTTTTTGGCCTTAGTAATGTAAACTAAAGTTGTAATATATGTTAAACCGAGAGCGTGCATAAAAAAACGCCCAAATCTGACTGCGTATGAGGAAGTTATGATTTTTCTAAGATTTGGCATAGCAGTGCACAACCCGAAACTCAAATTTTAGATCGAGCGATTTTTGGCCAATGCGACCTAAATCAGAATTGAAGATCTCATTAATAGGAACTCAACGACAAAAAAGACAGACGAAAACGGAGTCCGTATGTAGAAGTTATGAATTTTACGCGGTCATTAAACAGTATAATCACCTCCTACTGTTAAATTTAAGATCGGTCGAGAATTAGCCGACTGAGTCAAAAGGAAAGTTATGGATCTTATTTTTACCTACGCGTGGATATAAAGAATATCGAAAATGGAGCTCGTATGCGAAAGTTATGAATTTTTGAAAATCGGTTGTTTTACCCCCTGTGTGCGATGCCACGTGTCAGCTCCAGGCTCTGCCTTGGAGCCTAAGCAAGCTCACGACGTGATCATCATAAACTCACGACGTGAGTGACCCCTAGGCAGCCTATAAATAAAGGTGTCGGGTGAAGCTTATTCCTCACACCTTTAATCCCTTCTTTCTCTCTCTAGAATCTCTCTCTAAGCCCCCCAAACCCCCCCAAAGCCTAGGGTAACTCCCTAGCACGAGGCGGAAACCCCGGAGCGCCTGACGGCTCCGAAAAGAAGAGCCTTCGGCTCAGAAACTCTGCCTCGGCGGAGCCCAATTTTGAGAAAAACCCGCTGTAAGTGAGCTATGTCTACTCTATTTTTAGTATAGTTTATATTTCGATATAGTAATGTTATTAGGACCTTATAATGAGTATTTGGGCTATTATTATGGGTTATATAAGTGTCGTTATAATATATTTTTAACCACTCGCGGTGCGGGGAATCCGGTTTGAAGGGTTGCTTGGGTTGCTGGATTTCAGAAGTGTTATATGCCAAAATGATCCTGCCCTCCGGTGTTTCATGTCTGGCCCCTGTCTGTACATAGTGGGTGAAGAGTATTGTTTAACGCTTATATAATAGTAATAATAGCTAGACTATTAATTAGTCTCGATGAATATTAGAATAAACTCTAGTGGTAATGATACTAGGTTTTGTCAAAGGAAAATTGTTTTAAGAGTAACGAAGTGTTGTCCGAGTGCCGAGTCACCACCTTACCAGGTGAGTGCATAGTTACTTTCATCTTACACATAGATATGAAGTATTTTATATAAATTACGTGCTATGTGTTCATATTGTATGAATACTTGCTGTCTATGTTGGATGAAAGATTTTATACATGTTTTAAATGATTTAAACTGTATATATATTTTATATCTACAAAATGTGTTGGGTAAAACATGGGTAGATGTAATAGTTGCGGTGTGATAAAATAAAACAATGAGAGGCCTCGATATTGATGTTATTGATGATCCAATCATCTAGCGGAGTATAAATGACAACCACGGACTTTTCTAGACAGTCCAGTGGAACGCTAGCAGGCTCGCAACCTGTAGATGTTTGTTTGAACCGTGTGCTCACCAGCAGTACTCCATCCCCCTCATGGTTGTCTTATTTGACATAAAATGCTGAGGAACCCCCGAAGCAGTTTTGTCACCCCGATGAAAATCCTTAGGCTAGGTCCCTTATGTTAGATGTTTTAGGGACGTAAAGTGAGGATAACGGGAATGGGTAATCGGGTTTGTTTGGTTGATGAAAATAATAAACTTATTTATTGTGGGTTGAAAACCCTATGTGCTCACCAGGCTCCCAAGCCTGACCCACTCAGTTTCTTGTATTACAGGTAGTGGCGCATGAGCATAGTAGATGATGTTTGGATGAGAGATAAGGGATTATAGTCCTGTAAATATGAATAAATGTTGTAAGGCTTATATTGTACTGTTTATGCTTTTGATCTGTATCGAACATGACATCCCGAGGTTTTTAATGAAATACATTTCTTCGGAAATGCTTTGATAAATCTTTATCATATTTTATTTTGGGAACAAATTCCGCAACACTTTTATTGAAAATGTTACTTTGATTTTCAAACAAAGCATAAACAAAATCGGTCTTTTCTGGCCGTGAAAATGGGGATATGACACGTATCTCCATCTGTAGTTATATGGAAACCATAGAACTCAGGTGGCATGCTAATTTTACTAGAATGCCTAAGAGGTAATGAGTTGTCAAATGGGTCAATTGGAATCTCTTCCTCTGGTTGAACTCTAGCTTCTTTAGAAGTTCCTTCATCGTTTGACTCTTGAATTTCTTCAAGATCAATGGTACTCCCACTGTCCTCTTTGCATATGAGCTCTCTCTTGTGAAAGACTCCTTTTCGTGCTTCAAAGACCACGTTCTCACTAGGTCTGTAGAACAAATATCCAGAGGACTTATGTGGATACCTGATGAAAATACATCTCTCACTACGAGGTTCAAGCTTGTCATGAGTCTCTCGTCTAACGAAAGCTTCACAACCCCAAACCTTGATATGTGCCAATGAGGGAACCTTTCCTGTCCATATCTCGTGAGGTGTTTTGGCAACCTTATTAGTTGGGACAAGATTAAGAATGTGGGCGGCAGTCTCTAAGGCATACCCCCCAAAATGAGATTGGAAGAGAAGCTTGACTCATCATGGAACGAACAACGTCCAACAAGGTTCGATTGCGCCTTTCAGCCACACCATTAAGTTGTGGTGTCCTAGGAGGATTCAGTTGTGAAACTATTCCATATTC
Source organism: Lactuca virosa (assembly GCF_052849685.1). NCBI lineage: Eukaryota > Viridiplantae > Streptophyta > Magnoliopsida > Asterales > Asteraceae > Lactuca > Lactuca virosa. Next base: position 58,305,107 of record NC_136431.1, read on the forward strand.
CATGAGGTAGTCATGAAATTCGATACTAAGATACTCTCCGCCTCTATCAGATCGGAGCATATTTATCTTCCTGCCTAATTGATTCTCGACTTTTTGCTTAAACTCTTTGAACTTTTCAAAGGTTTCTAACTTGTGCTTGATTAAGTAGATATAGCTATATTTGCTATAATCATCAGTAAAAGTCACATAGAATCGATTAACATCCCTTGTAGATGATCTGAAGGCTCCACACACATCTGTGTGTATGAGATCCAACAAACCTTCACCTCTTTCACAAGACCCAATGAAAGGTGATTTTGTCATCTTACCCAATATACAAGGTTTACATGTATCATCTGACCTTAAGTCAAATGATTCCAACACTCCGTCATTTTGGAGTTTGGCAATGCGCTTCTTGTTAACGTGTCAAAGACGACAATACCACAATCACGCTTTGTCTATACCATCAGACGAATCAATTTGAAAATCACTATTACTTAAATTGTCTACACATATCACAGTTTCATACACACAATCACAAGATAAAGCTTCAAAATAAAAAACATCATATTTATAAGCATAAATAGAACCATTCTCATCATTAAAAGAATATCTAAAACCTTTTTTGAACAATGCATGGAAAGAAATAATGTTTCGTGTCATTTCTTACGAGTAGCAACAATTAAATAAATCTAAACCTAACCCATTACTAAGCACTAGACTATAAACTCCAATCTTGGTGACAGGTGAAGATCGCCTATTCCCCATGATCAAGTCCATCCTTCCGTGCTCCACGTCCTCACTTCTTTTTAGCCCTTGCAAATCAGAACAAATGTGAAATCCACATCCTGTATCAAGGACCCAAGAACGAGAAAACGATGAGTTGTTAGATAAGATAGTGTATATACCTATTGAAGTTGGCTTCACCTTGCCATCATTGATATCTAGCAGATACTTTGGGCAGCTTTGTTTCCAATGCCCTTTGTCGTTGCAGTAGAAGCAGGTGACCTCTTTGGGATCAGAGACAGGGGGAACATCAGAACTAGATTTACCTTTGGGTCCACTACTTGATGAACCAGCTTGAGACTTTCCCTTTCAGTTTTGCATGGGAGGACCTTTCCTCTTTTTCCCTTTCCCTTGATCAATGGCCAGAACTGGAGTACTAGCAGGAGTGGAGGCAATACTTTTTCCATTCATTCCTGCTTCAGCTATTCACAGGAGATTTTGAAATTGAGACAAAGTTGTCTCCTAGTTGTTCAAATGATAGGTCAAAATGAATTGATAATAACAACTAGGTAATGAGTGCAAGACTATATCAATAGCCAATTCCTCATCAAAGTTCACATTGAGCTTAACCAAACGATCCACGTATCGTTGCATCCTCTGCACGTGGCTGCTAACAAACTCTATATCTTTCACCTTGCATGTAATGAGGGACTTTATCACTTCATACTTCTCTTGACAAGTTCGTTGATGGTAATTTTCCGTCAAGTCCTTGTTCATCTCGTATGGCCATTAATCCTTATAGAATCTCTGCAACTCAGGAGTCATGGTGGCAACCATGATGAAAGTAACTTTTGTTGCATCGTTGCAATGTTTCTTGTATTCAACTAGTTCTTCAGGAGTGGTCTTATCTTCGTCAATCTCAATGAGTTCCTTTTCAAGGACATATTCCTTGTCCTCGAAGCTAAGGGCCATCTTGATGTTGCGCATCCAATCATTGTAGTTGGCGCCATCCAATGTCATCCTTGAGCAGATGTTAAGCAACGAGAAGTTTTGATTTGAGGAGGAGGAACCAGAAGCATCATTTGGAGTAGACATCTATAAAAGAAAGATAGTTTTTAGTTAGAAAAGAATAATCCTTGATATAACAACCCAAAAATGAACTATTAAGGCTAGGATCCTACTAAAAATATTCACAACTTAGAAAAGGGATGTCGTAATCTAATTGTAAATTATGTAAAGGTAGGTAAATGACGGTTTACCAATTCCACCAGAAGAAAACGAAATTTTAAAAGCAAATTAAGTTTTGACGAAATTCCTAGATCTTTTGAGAATCATTGAAACTCTTCAATGGTATGTTTAATCTCGATTATGCTCTTCCTTTTATGACTGGGATACCAAGGATCACAAACAAGATGTGAATAACCATGCAAATTAGTTTGGTACTCTCGATGTCATTTATCATCTCCTTTTAATGTGTTGGTTAGCCACATGCCCTCCATTAAACAATGATAATTTTCGAGACACCCACTACCACTCTTTATTAGTCCCCCATTAGTGTGTCAGTTAACCACACATGCTCCACTAATGACTTATAAAGTGTAATGTGCAATTTCATGGGTTAGCATACAAATTCACATTTTTCCTAAAGTAACTAATATTGGGATTTTAATAAAAAAAATGTTTTGTTACTTTTTAATTCATTATACTTATTAATTAGAATTAATTTGTCCTATCAAACCGGTTCGGCTAACGACCCTCCACCACATAGGAGAGCGGTGGGTGAGAGTGGATACCCATTCAACGGCCATTTTATAGGCCGCTTCCTTATACCCTCTTTATAGCATGGTTTCGTGAATGAGGCGTACTAGCGGTTCGACTGACTTAATCTTATACATATAGTAATATTAAACTTTTAATCTTACATATATTATAACGGGTATTTTAAAGTTTTCAAAATACTAGGTTTATTCCAAATAATATTTGACATTAATTATTAAGTTCAATTAATATCTAAATTAATTATTTACACACTTAAAAAATCAATCCTATTAATAACCAAAATAATTAATCAAGTCAAAGACTTATCTCCTAACTTCTAGGCATTTATTTTATCACCAAATATTTAGTAAAATCATATTTGGAAGATAAATATAGCAGATAATTATCAAATAAAACCAGATTAGGCAGATAATCTTCAAAAAATCGGACCTGACCAGAGCTCACGTTGTGAGCATCAATGCTCACATCGTGAGCTGCGACTAATTCGAAAAAAAACAGGTTTCTTTTTCTTTGATTGGTTCACCAATGTGCAAATACATGAAAGATAGCCATAGGCTCTGATACCACTGATAGGTTATGGAGGTTACAAAAATAATGCACTAAGCGGAAAACACTTAACAATTAAATGATTAGGGCACATGCAACCTAATAAGGATCTATGTCTTTCACAAATAGGCAACATACGATGAACTATCAACCTACAAAACTTTTCTATATGAAATCTAATTCTTAAGGATGAAAACTTACCTTGATGATTGTTGTAGCAAACAATCTTGAACTTCTTCTTCAAAGCTTTTGGTAGTAAGCACCACAAGTGTCATGTCTCTGATGGTTCACTCCCAAGCTAGAAAGAAAGATGTTGAGGAGAGAGGGAGAGGTAATTTTCGGCCAAAGCTTAGGAAAGAATGAATCCCAAAAATCCAAGGCTTAAGGGCCTTTATATAGTGCGAGCAGGAAACCCTATATAACCTCAAAACTAATAAAATAACATTATCTTATTTTGGTAACTATCCAGCTTCCTAATTATCCTCTAAGGATAATTCTAGACTTCCTATAAGCCTCCAAAACTGTCCATAACCTTAAGGAGATTCTAGAATGCCTCTTGGTCAACTATTGAACAATTACACTTTTGTCCCTGCACTTTTTATTAATTTCAATTAATTTCTGATTAATTATTAATTAAATATTACTATTTCTAATTAACATATTATTTTCATAATATATTAACAAATTATTTATTCCAATATATTAATCAAATAATAATTTAACTCTTTCTCCAAAAACATCATGTTCAATTGCTAGGTTTGAGGGCAACCCAAAAGGACTGTGTTACCATCAATTCAAGTTTATACCACTTATAGTTATAAGCTTAGACACCTAATCCAATATGACCATCTAATTCATACAAGGCTTTCACCACCATAATCCATAACAAATCCGGGGAATGAAAAAAACGCCAACGCCACTAAAAAAGTAAAGCCCTATTATAGGAAAAAAGACTGCCCAGTCCTAAACCTCCATTATCTCTCGCAACAATAACTTTATCCCACCGGACTCAATGCATATGACGATCATCCAAATCAGCTCCCCAAAAAAAAAGAAGTTCTCTAACGAGTTAAGCACCGTGACCGGGACAGTAAATATGGACATCAAATAACTACCAATGGACCTAAGAATGGACTTTACCAGAGTAAGTCTCCCACTAAAAGGAAGGCATTTGGCCTTCCGTCTCACCAATCTACCCCTGAGCTGATCCATAATAGAAGACAAAGAACCAATTCTCGACATATTCTGATCAGCAGGAACTCCAAAATGAAAGAAAGGAAGGGTTCCTGAAGCACACCCCATACGCTAAGCCATGGAAGAAATTTGATTAGTAGTTTCACCCACTCCATACAACTTACTCTTGAGTAAGTTGATTTTCAAACCTTAAGCCAAGAAAAAACAACGAAGAATATGAACAATGTGCATAGCATTTATCTGATCCCAAGTAGCCATCAAAACTACATCATCAACATAAAGAAGATGAGACATGTAAATGCCCCCAAAGGAAATCCACCTATAACCATTGGCTATCTTTGCTCTAGTCAAAGCTACATGCAAACCCTCCATAGCCAAGACGAAGAGAAATGGGGATAAGGGATCACCATGTATCAAGCCTCTAAACATCTGAAATTCTCGTGAAGGAGAACCATTCTCAAGAACTGAAGTTGTTGCAGAAGAGAGCATCTCCATAAGCCAACTACACCACATAGACCCGAAACCCATAATCTGCATAATCTCCATAAAGTACTCCCAATACATAGAGTCATAAGATTTCTCAAAATCCACTTTGAAAATCAAAAGAGAATTTTTAGTAGCCTTACTCTAGGCTACAATCTCATCAAGAAGAAATGGCCCGTCTAAAATTTGTTTGCCTTTAATAAAAGCAGACTGCTCCATGCTCACCACACTACCAATGACCTCAGCCAATCTATTAGCAAGCAGTTTTCCAATAATCTTATACTGGCAACCTATTAGGCTAATAGGTCTAAAGTCTCTAACAATCTTCGAGTCTCTAACTTTAGGAATCAAAGTAAAAAAATGAAGCATTACACCCCTTTGGAATTTAAGAGAGCTACGAAATGAAAGACATCCTCATCCAAAATATCTCAATATCGTTTAATAAAACTAAGAGAAAAACCATCCGGACCCGGTGCCTTTGACAAACCACAATCCCAAACAGCCTTTTTTTTATTTCCTCACGAGAAAAAGGAGCATGAAGAAACCGAATCTGAGAATCTGATAACTTTGAAAAAAAAAAGAAGGACTCGTCAACGGCCAGGGACCACTCGTATTGGAAAAAAGAGATTGAAAGAAATCTTGAAATTCCTCCTTCACAATAATCGGGTCATCAATTTAAACCCCATCTTTTAGAACACCCCATATAGCCATCTGATGCCTCTTGTGCTTTATAGAACCATGAAAATACCCCGAGTTTTCATCCCCCTCAATGTCCCAATGAATTTTAGCTTTTTGATCCAAATCCAATTGAGTAATATGGTCCAAATCAGTAAGATCTTTAAGAACTATAACCTGTTGTTCCCATAACTCAACCATACCCCTATTTTCCATAAGGTGAGTATCAATGGAACCGAGAATCTCTTGAAGCTCTCTACGCTTATTACCCCTCCGGATACGACTACTAGCATTCCAAGCAAGAAGATTAGATTTAACAAATCGTAATTGTAACATCCCAAAAATCGAGACCGAAATTTTTTATTTTAATTGTATTGTTTGTAAAATTCATTTGAGGGAAAACATTACTGAAATCACATAAATCCATAAACCACAATTATTGTTGGATTAATGTCTAAGTCCATAACTATATTTGGTATGTACTTGACCCGACCCGGCATGGTCCATTTGGGTTGCACTTCACCGGCACAATTTATATGGATAGTCTTTTGAGAATAGTATATTTATGATTTATATTAATATATTATAAGTTCTAATATATTAATATGGAATCATATTATTTAATTAGTATTGATCAAGAATTAATTTAGAATTAATTAAGTGATCAAAAAAGAACTAATTAAATATGGACTCTTATATATATGGAATGGGCCAAGTTCATTTAGGTTGGGCTAAGCTTTCATGGATGGTCCATGGAGCTTTTAACCCATGGATCCTATGTAAATGAAAGGTCATGGGTATTAGGGTTTACATGGATGTAACCCTAATCCTCCATAATATATAAAGGGGTCATTGGCTCACAAAATTGGCACAAGTGTGTGAAAATAAGAGTGGGCCGATTTTAGTGTGCATACATATTCTCTCAAGTTCTTCCAAGGTGTTTTGGTGATTTGTGATTCCATTTGAGGCTTCCACACTATTGGGGCTAAGCTCTTAAAGCTTGAAGATATCAAGCTACATCAAAAGGTATGTCATCTAACTAGAACTTTGTAGTATAGGTGCTTCATAATATGCTAGTTAGGATGAAACCTTGGAATAGTTAATATTTGCATGTATAATAGAGAAAACATAGATCCAAGGTTTATAGGGTTGCATGTACACCATATGAGTGTTAGAATGCTCAAAACCCAACAGTGGTATCAGAGCCAGGTTGTTTTCTGTTATATTGATGCAAATGTTTTATTTTCAAGTTGAAAAAAAAAAGAAAAAAAAACATGACGTTTGTCAAATTTTAAGATAATTACTTGTTTTGTGAAAAACGAATTATTTGTAAAATTTGAATCATTTGTTATATGAGTTGAATTAGGTCAAATTTAGTAAAAGATAAAATGATATGATTATTTTATTAGTTTTAAAAGTTTGATCTAAATGTTTTAAGGAGTTACATATTTTGTCATAAAATTTTGGAGCTCAAAAGTTTTTTTTAAAGTTGTGATCTTAAGGGTTTTTGAAACTTCCATAAGTTATGGATATGAAAGTTTTTTTAAAAAAAAAAATTTGATTCAAAGTTTTTATGGAGTTACAAAATTTGGTGTCAATGTTTTAAAGAATTCCATAACTTGTTCTTAAGTTATGGAACATGGAAAGTTTCATCATAAAACACCATTAATTCCATAAGTTATGAAATCCAAAGGTTTTCAAGAATTACAAAACTTGCCCTCAAGTTTTGGAATTTGAGAAAAGTTTTTTATGAAAAAAAGAATTGAATTCTAAAACTCTTGGGTTCATAACTTAAACAATTAATTAAATGGTTTTAATTTTGAGTTTAATAATTGGAATTATGATGTTTTGTTGAATTATGATGTTTTGTTGAAAAAAAGAATTGAATTATGATGTTTAATAAAAAGAATTGAATTCTAAAACCCTTATGGACTTTATTAATAGTTAATTAAAGCGTTTAATTAAAAGAATATTATTAATCCATAAATATATGGTTTGAGTTTAATTAAATTAAAAGTCTAGTTTAATTAATAGATTAAACCACCAAATATTTTAAATGTCTAAAATACACCCTTATACTATTATAATATTAAAAGTTTAATATATTATATGTATAAGAGCAAGTCGTCTTACCATTAGTAGGCCTCATTCACGAAGCCGGTCTATAAGGGGGGTATAAGGTTACTGCCTATAAAATGGCAGTTTAATGGGTGTCCACTCTCACTCACCGCTTCCTTGACCGGTGGAGGGTTGTTAGCCGAACAGGTAGGACAAGGACTATAATTCTCCCTTCATTATAAGTATAATGATAAATACTAAGTAACTAAACACTTATAAATTCCCAATCTTAGTTACTTAGGAAAATGTGAATAAGGTGCTAATCCATGAAATTACACTTTGCACTTTGTTTAAACTGTTAGTGGAGCGTGTGTGGTTAACCGGCACACTAACCTGGACTTAACAAGGTAGGCAAAGGGTAACTTAATGTTTATCATAGTATCGTTGGAGCGTGTGTGGTTAACCGGCACATCGATTGAGGGGTAAATATTAAGGGTACCAAGTATATTTGCATGGTTACTTCACACCTTGTTTTGTGATCCTCGGCATCCCAGTCACAAAACCTGAAGGGCACACTCGAGATTGAAACATGCCATTGAAAAGTTCAATGAATCTCAAAAGAATCTAGGAGTTTCAAAACCAATTAAAACCAAATAATACATTTCGTTTATCTTGGTGGAAATTGGTGAATCGTCATTCACCTACCTTCAAATATTTTATAGCTTGGATTACGGCATCCCTCTTCCAAGTTATAAAATAGTTTGTTGGGTCCTAGCCTTAATATATCATATTGGGTGTTATATTAAGGACTTAAATCAACTTTACGTGAATTTCTCCCATTGTTGATGTCTGGTTTAGACAACAATGATCTTCCCAAACCAAGCTTTCCTAATGAATATGACTTCCCGAGTTTGGCTCATGGAAGTCATACTTCTCTTCCTCCACCTCCTCCAATTATTCTACCTAACCCACAAGTTCAAGGTCACTCAAGCCCTAATGGCAAGCAAGGTCTATGTGTGATCACATCTTAGAGATGAAGTCACATATTGACAAGCCGGGAGAGTTGGGTGTCAAAGTCTTGAGAAAGTTGGATGTTCAATCACTTTCTAACTCACATAGTGAGTTCCTTTGGGACTACTATGAAACAGACTATGACATGAACCTTAATGATCATATCTATTTGCTTGGTGCTGCTGAATCAGCAATGATTTGGAACGATAGTAAAGCAAATTTGATTAGAAGATCAACTTCCCAAAAACTTTATGGACAGTGACAATGGTGACACTGGAAATCCAGAAAAAGCATTCTCTTCCCAATGGAAAGGGATTGGCCATAATCAACCCGGTTGACCAAATGGTAAAGAGAAAGGCTAAGTCTGAGATAGTCCCATTACCAAAGAGTCCATATGTTTATTTTGCCAAAGGAAGGGGCGTTGATTGCAAAGCTGCCAAATTTACCAAAGGATGTTAAAGTCAATAAGTTTGACTCTACATCAGGTAGAGCCCATTATCTAACTCTGTTAAGTTCTATTCTGAGATCCTCATTACATGATGTGACTGGGTCACATGTTGATGTTTTAAGAATCAAAGAATAGAGAGAAATCTTAAAGGAAGTATATGCTGATTCTGATCGCGAAGGTGGATTTCGATCGCATCAGAATTTTGAGCAGTTGCTTAAGAAGTTATGATATATTGTTAAGGAATAGATAACAACAATTTTCCATGTGGATTGTAAGGATAAGTTTTTCCGCAAAGTTTTAAAATAAAAGAAAATTGTTTAATTTTTATTTATTTGAAGTATCCTTACAATGGCATTTGTGGAAAATAGTTGCTTATATGATTCCACTGACAGCAATATTGGAAAATGGATTTGATTCTTTCATTTGTGGTAGTGTCTAAATTTACCAAATCAGGAAAGTTCCTCATCACCCAAGTTTCAATTGGACCGAAACTTGGAATCATGCAAGTTGAATAGTATGATGAATGAGAACTTTCAAGCATTGGAAAATCAAGACTAATTACTTGTTCACATGGATGTGTGAGTCAAGTGAAGGACTAAAGGGATCGAGTACACATTCTTGTGCACTGGTCATGTCCACCACAAAGCTCGTTAAGACTATTTGATTTACTAAAGCTTAGTAAATATGGTTATACTTACAAGTTTAAGTATAATTCTGAAACATTGGAAAAGTCTCAATGTATGGCAGAACGAATGGGAAGAATCAAATTAGGCAGAAAGATAAAAGTTTCTCAAATCTGAAAAGATGGGAGAGTACTTTAGTATCATGTTTGTGATCATCTTAATGATTTAGAAATCATATCATAATTAGTCCTCTAAAGGTCATCTTAGTGCATTCTTATGACTAAGAAGAGGAGTCATGAATTGTTGAAATGGTTAGATCAGGAAGATGAGTCATACTTCGTTCCAAAACAATTCTTAGAGTCATACTCCAAGATTGTAACTTGAGTGACATATCTTAAAGAAAGGTTTAAAACACTTGTCAAATGTAAGAGTAAAAGTGTCCTACTCTTGTACATTTGAAATTGGTAAGTTGTGATGTTTTGGATAAAACAAAGACCAACTAAGGCCAATTGTGTGAAGTGGTTGTCTTGATAAAGAATCCGCACTATCTCTTGAATATTTGGCAAGATAGTCTTATATGTCAAGAGGATAGTGGGAGTCTTAAAGATCCTAAAAAGAATTTCAAGAACCAATCAAGAATAAAACCTGAGGTTCTTCACTAGCACACGACTTGAGGTTTATAACCTATCGTGTTGACATATTCTGTGCCCATTCCAGTTAAAGTTGGCTTTGCATAGGAGTTCTGAAAGTTCTCAATTGGTTGCATAACATCTTGGAAGCAATGGCAGGCCCTGTACTGCCAGGTGGCAAGAAGTTAAGATTGCATAAGTTCAGTCCATATGAGTTTGGATTTGTCATTATCCTTGTCTTGTGACTATGGTTTTGACGATTCACATGGATAAGAACACATACACCATAAAATCTAAGGGTCATAAGGTTTCTCTCCGATTCATGAAAATGATGGTGAGGAAACACTTCCACCAAGTAGATTTGAAACAGATGGCAAAAGGTCTAAACAATTGAGACTATGATTACGGCATCCCTTTTCATAGTTCTAAAATTGTTTAGACACACATGCATGCTATCTAAGGAAAGGTGTATGATTTTGATAAAGTTTTATCAAAGCATCTCGTATCATAAATCTGAACTTTTGTAAGAAAGTCAATAAAGTATTGATTTCTAGAAGTCCAGCTGATTTCTGAGTACATGTCAAAGCTAGTGGGAGCATAAGTGTTATGCTAATAATCATCATGTTAGTGGGAGCATGATAATTATTGTTAGTGTTGCAAGTTAGCAATGTTAATTATAGAAAACAAAAGTTTCAATTCGTGAGGCTGCAGGGATTGAAAAAGTTGTTTTGCTATAATTAAGGGAGAGGATATACTTCATTTCAGTTCTAAAGGCTTAGATTGAGACCTTAATCATCTTTAGTCAAGAATATATATATGAATTTCATGTTGGATTGGTTCAACTTAAGGAAATTCTATATATTGCGTTCTCAAAATTCGATTATGATTACGACATTCCTCTTCATAGTCAAATTTTGAAAACATGGCAAATAAAAATATTGTAGCAAAAGACTGGTCTAGAATCATGTCTTTATGTGAGACATCATGAATCGTGTACCATTTGCTTTGGGTACAGGATCGATTGCATGTGCTATAATATTTGTCATTTCTAAATTTTTCCAAATGCCCAGAGGCATTAAGAAGGGAAAAGGTCTAGAATTGGATATGACTAAAATGATTAAGCAATTGTCGAGGACAATCTGAGGTTTACCAAAGATTGGTTGCTCAGGGACAGTTGGAAGTATAGTGCTAATTTTGGAAGGACCATATTGACATATTCTGAAAAGAGGCATCTCTTATTCAGAAGTGATAGTCAAAATGAGAATATGGAGTTGTCTCCATAGGTGGAAGTTATCTGTGTAAGATTAGAAAACTTAATGCAAGAAGCATGTCCAAAGCAATGTACTTTGAATATGAGACTTAGTTTCCATGGAGTTGATCTCCATTGGAATACCTTATAATGACTGTTGACAAGTCTTTGTGACTTTGTACATATTCATTACAGGAAGGTCAGTGCATATAAGTTTAAAATCTAAACAGATTTCGATAAATGATAGGAATTTGAAATTCTCACATTTTTCGATAAGGATTTGGGAGTGTGAAATTAGAATCATTGAAATTATGTTCAATTGGTTTATTTCACCAAGTAAGGATCATAGACAAACATAGAGTGCATACTTGGTGTATGGCAAAGCTATTGTTTAAGAAAAACATAGTGTACATGCTTGGAGCATGGGACAACTAGTGTTTTTAATTCAAGTATAAAGTTGATAAAACCGAAACAATGAATAATGAGTAATCAGTATGGTGATAAATAAAAGTGTTTATTTATATTCATAGGGTTTGATACCATATTTGATTAATTTATTCTTGTGTTTCACTTTGCATGTTTTGACTTCCAGAATAACTAAGTCGCTCTTCCAGAATGATTAAGTTATTCAAACCATCCACAGTCGGTTATATGTTGGAAGTACATATGAATCAAGACTGTCATGGGTTGGTTTGTAGAGGTCCAAGTTGGTGAACAAAGTGGTGCTACAACACTCATGAGTGCTCATAAGTTCTGAGTATTGGATTCAACCCGCGCTCATTTGAATCACTTCATGGATTTTATCACGAGTGATCATGAGACGATAATATCTTATATTCTTCAAACCTAGAGATATGAGTTGTTACTATGAGTTGGTTATACATTGATTGCACGAAAACGCATTTGGTAACTCGATGTTATAAAACGTGCCTTTGTGTATGATTCAACAAGTTGTAGAACAAGCCATATGAGTCGAAGTTTATCCATTCCTTTTACCTTCAGGATAAAAGCGATATCTGTGGGCCCCTCGATGATTTAGCGATGACACATGTGAGTGTTTGGCCAAGCCAGGACTGATTTGATTTGTTCAATCAGTCACTCATCATAAATCGAAAATCGGGAAACAACAAATGGACAGAGAGAATGATTATAATCCATGTCTCAGTCCATATGATATCTAGAATGGAGGAATATATGATCCCTTATCTAATGGACAAGTCATTGACAAGGTCAGAGTTCGACAGCGGCTTTAAGAGCTACGATTGCAAGTTAGGTTTTGAAGTCATACTCAATAATAGTTTTAGACTTATCCAAGTAGGAGACTGTTGGATTAATGTCTAAGTCCATAACTATATTTGGTATGTACTTGACCCGACCCAGCATGGTCCATTTGGGTTTCACTTCACCGACACAATTTATATGGATAGTCTTTTGAGAATAGTATATTTATGATTTATATTAATATATTATAAGTTCTAATATATTAATATGGAATCATATTATTTAATTAGTATTGATCAAGAATTAATTTAGAATTAATTAAGTGATCAAAAAAGAACTAATTAAATATGGACTCTTATATATATGGAATGGGCCAAGTTCATTTAGGTTGGGCTAAGCTTTCATGGATGGTCCATGGAGCTTTTAACCCATGGATCCTATGTAAATGAAAGGTCATGGGTATTAGGGTTTACATGGATGTAACCCTAATCCTCCATAATATATAAAGGGGTCATTGGCTCACAAAATTGGTACAAGTGTGTGAAAATAAGAGTGGGCCGATTTTAGTGTGCACACATATTCTCTCAAGTTCTTCCAAGGTGTTTTGGTGATTTGTGATTCCATTTGAGGCTTCCACACTATTGGGGCTAAGCTCTTAAAGCTTGAAGACATCAAGCTACATCAAAAGGTATGTCATCTAACTAGAACTTTGTAGTATAGGTGCTTCATAATATGCTAGTTAGGATGAAACCTTGGAATAGTTAATATTTGCATGTATAATAGAGAAAACATAGATCCAAGGTTTATAGGGTTGCATGTACACCATAGGAGTGTTAGAATGCTCAAAACCCAACAATTATATGTCTTAAAACCATATCATCAAATAGTAATAATATCATAGTACAATCCCAAAAAACTCAAATGCGGAATCATGCGTATGTGTGATGCGCTGCTACTCCGCTGGCTCTTTCCCCTTAGATGAAGAGGTACCTGAAACCAAAACTGAAAACCGTAAGCACAAAGCTTAGTGAGTTTCCCCCATCATGCCACATACCATATAATATTGCCTATTTCTCGGTATATTTCAACCGGTAGCCGGGAAGTAACCTCCCCTTCGATATCTTTCAATCGGTAGCCGGGAACTAAGCTCCCCTTTGGTATCTTTCAACCGGTATCCGAGAGCTAACCTCTCCTTCGGTATCTTCCAACCGGTATCCGGGCTATTTCACCCCTACCACTACCACATAATAACACATCATACTAGCACATAAAGCATATAGTTAATGGCATATCAGATAATTATCACACAGACAATCATATAATTACAACTCCTACTAGTGGGTCGGCATTGTGGCCTTAGACCCACCTCTACTGGAAGGTAACTCACCTCAATGTCGTGTAGTGTCTGCATTGTCTTCGATACGGAAATCAACTCTTCTCGACTCCTCGATCCCTACACAACATCCTTTCTAAGTTGTCATTCATACTCATAATCCCTATCAGGGTCAACCCAAGTCCAAGTCAAATTCAAGGTCAACACCTTGGTCAAAATCAACTTCTGGTTAGCCAGACTCGCCGAGTTGGTTCACCAACCCGTCGAGTCCCCTTGTCTATGAAAAGCTACAACCTCGCCCCTACTCGTCGAGTCTAGCAAGAGATCGACGAGTTCGCCTTCAACAACACATCAGACCTTCTTCAACCGACTCGTCGAGTTCCTCCTTGAACTCGTCGAGCCCACCTTCATTCGTATGAAGGTGCTCAATCTATAACTCGCCGAGTTCTCCCTAAACTCATCGAGTCCGCCTTCATGAGGTTGGGACATTGCCTTGAACTCGCCAAGTTCTTCCTTGAACTCGCTGGGTCCTCGATCTTTAGGTCCACATCATACCCCAAACAGGCTGAGTTTTCCTTCAACTCAACCAAAGACCATTTCCAGAAGTTGTTTGGGGAAATCTGTGACCTGACTCGCCGAGTCACCTAAGCGACTCGCTGGGTTACGTTCTGTCCAAAACTATACAGTCGATTTAAATCGATCTAAATGCACCCCAACCATAGATCTGACTTCCTAGGGTCCATATTATACGTAAAGTTACGAACTTGATGTCCATGCATGGGTTTTTGGCTCAAAAAGCCCTAAAGAGGGTTCTATATGTTGCATGGGTCTCCCATGGCCATAAAGTTGGCACCTTTATGCAATGGGAACCCTCAATCGCTCCAAATCTGAAGTGTAACTCCAAATATAAACACAAATCCGAGCATAGCTTCACTAAAGCTTGGAAAAAGGTAGAAAATAGCCCCAAATCAAGATCTAATTAGTGAATAGCCAAGGTATCAGCTTTATACCTCAAATGAGCAGGAAATGTGCCAAAACTTTTGGATCTACTTGCTCTCTCCTGATCTCCCAAGCTGCCTTCTTCTCTTCCAACTTCAAATATACACAAAAAGGCACCAAAAGCTCAAGAACACTCACTAAAGGCTTAGGGTTTCGGGTTAGGGCTTCTTGGAAGTGACAGGGACGATGGAGGCCGAAATGAGGTGGAATAGGTTGTTTAAATAAGGTGCAAACCCTAAATATTAGGGTTTCATCCATACAGCTCTACTCGTCGAGTCGGTCTTCCGACTCGTCGAGTAGATCACTTATCCCGCCGATCCAAAGTCGAGTCTACTCGACGAGTTATGCCTCCAACTCGCCGAGTCCCAGAGTAAAACATGAGTTTTCTTTAAATAATAAAAGAAAATACATACCAGGAACCAGGTGTTACAATAATTTTTTCTTAAATTTAATCCAAGGATGAATCGAAACCCTCCCAGTCTGATTTTGAGACCAAGACTCACGAACCACATCATCAAATCCCTCCATATCGAACCAAGAAGGAAATATACGAAACAGAACTAGACCATAATCAACACTATGCTCCAATAAAAGAATCGGTCTATGATCAGGGATTTTTTTCCAAGACCATACCCGAAATATGCGGAAAAGAATCTAGAAAACCATCTGAAACCAAAAAGCGATCCAGTTTGCTAAACTTTGAGCCCCACTTATCACTCCAAGTAAACCGCGGACCACCCAAAGGAATGCCAGTCAACTCGGCCTGCTCAATAAAATGATTAAAACTCTTAGCAAAATTGTTATGAAATTGAGATCCCATTCTCTCCGACTCATCCCGCACTTCATTCAAATCGCACCCCCTGAAAAGATCTAATTAACTGAAGAATTATACTCCAAATATGTCTCTTGCAATCCACCCTTTGAGGATCATACATTGTAATAAACAACACCTCCAAACCCGAAGTCCTCCACACCGCCTCAATCGTAAGAAAATACTCAGAAATATGTATTTTCTTATGAGAAATTCAATCCAAATCCCAAATAATCATAATACCACCCGACACGCCACGAGAAGGAGAAACCGCATGAAAAAAAAGAATTATTGCCCGAGAAAGACCTCACTGTAACTAAATCAATAACTTTCATCTTCGTTTCTTGAATAACTAGAAAATTAATTTTATGTTTGTGACATAAAGTTCTAATCCACCTCCTCTTATCTAAACAACCCGCTCCTTGAATGTTAATAGAGAGATAATTCATTTCAAACCCCTTTTAACTCCAATTCTTTCAACTATATCTTTAACTCGTTCGAAACACCCGTCCAAATTAAACCCCATTGCCTTCCCAATATCAAATGTTTTTTTAATTTCACTCAAAAAATAATCATTATTTAAAGATTTCTCTGAAAAACCATCATAAGCACCAATATTTGAGAAACCCATAGGATGAGAAAGGTTATCTTCTGAGTTAACGATCCCTGAAATCCGACTGAATCCCCCACTAAAACCCACCGGAATAGCACCAACTTTATAAGATTTAACACCATTTTTTTTGGACAACATCATTTTTCTGGATTGCAGCAAAAGTCACCACAACAGGTAAATTATGCCCTGCTGTGGTCAAAACAACAGCAGAAGCAGATGACGTTGCTGGAACAACTGCAGCAACAGCTTCATGTGGCTGTTTTGGATGAACATGTTGCTCCTTGTCAATCTCTTGATTTTCCTAAAAACTGTCGGATCGAACAACAACAACAACAACAGAGGAGCGAAGCTGCTGTTTAAACTCTTTTGGTTCAGAATTTTAAAATTGCCCCTCCTCATTATTATTACCATCAATACTTATGTCATCAACACACACCCCCATTTGGATTGTTCCTATTAGCACCATCTTCATTCATCTTTGCTAA
The DNA here is from genome assembly GCF_052849685.1 of Lactuca virosa. Taxonomy (NCBI): domain Eukaryota; kingdom Viridiplantae; phylum Streptophyta; class Magnoliopsida; order Asterales; family Asteraceae; genus Lactuca; species Lactuca virosa. Next base: position 58,321,969 of record NC_136431.1, read on the forward strand.
TGTATCATCGACTCCAAACTGGTCATAACAATCCCCATCCCTTTCACAATAATCAATAAACTCTCATTATTCTTGAAAATGACCATGATCATTACCATTATCTATCTCGGGCTTAGAGTTATCACTAGAAAACAAGGGAGTCCAACTGGGTGCTTCTTTTATTCTAACTGAAAAAAAATTCTCATCAACACTAACTTTTAAAACTTCCGAAATAATTTCTTGAGTCGTAGTCAAAACATAAATTATGTTTTTGTATACATCTTCACCTTTCTCCATTTATTTAAGCTTTTTTTAAAAGCTTCCTTGCTCCATGCACGTAAAGGTAATCCTTCCACATCTACCTAAACCAATCTTTCTGGAGGAACAAAATTTCAATCCTAAGGGCGTTTTTCAACAATCCAATGATCCATAACATCGCTTGCCAAGAAATTCCTGCAAGCTTCTTTATGCCTAAATTCTAACATAGCCCAAAAATCACCAACATATCAGATATCAAAATCTTCAAACCCTTCATCAAAACATAACATCCATAAGTTAGGCAAAGTAAGGAAATCCCTAGCTTTGACTAAACAAGCACGCTTGCTTATTTCAACAATGAAATCCCCAAAAATGATATGAATTATGTCATCAACCTTATCAAAACCGAGTTTATCTTTTAGAGCACCTGTAACAACATTAGAATAAGAATTGGGTGGACTCACAAACCTATCCACTTTAGTTGGCAATGAACGATTCATAAGGGCAGGGATTTCCGGTTTTGAAAATCTTGGAAGAGAAGCAAACATCTTATGATAACCAAACACACATCACATGAATTCTTAATCATTTTATCAATATCAGCCACACCCACAAATCTGATGAAACCAAAACGTTTGCCAATTCGTGACTTCTTAAAAGAGATAAAAACATAAATGACTTTTCCAATTCGATTGCATGCACGCCACAAATCGCATCTCAAAACATAATCTGGGAAATTCTTAACATAGAAAGAAGTAATGTCCTTACTTGAAATCGATTACCCTCCCTTGATAAATGATTTCGATGCCCTCTGAAGTTGTGATTGCCAGCATAGTTTCGATTTAACCCAAGAATCATCAAGTTTCGAACGATCAAAATTAATAGACCCCATGAGAAGAAGTCTACGTAACACACTTCCAAGCACCACGCCAAGCATCGTCAACAGAATGATCAATACAGTGGATTAGAGAACGATCTAGACCCGTCGTCAGAAGTCAATGTATGGCCGCCGAAAAAACCTATCGACGTTTGATCCCGCCGGTGAGGGCTGATGAAATCAAAAACTCTGAAATCACTAGTGGCTTTGTTTTATGTTATTTTCTATTTGATTTTTTTCAAGAACTGGAATTGTTACTGAATTTTTTACCAATTCAACATAATTCAACAAATACAATTCTTGCTTTCTTAAAAACGATAAAATTTATTTAGTTTCGTGTATAGCATCTATAATACTGTTGATTGTTCTTATTATAGTTGCATAAACGGAAATAAACTTTTCAAAACTAAGCATTTTAACATATTATTTGCTATCTACCATGTATTAAGAGAGATTAAACGTTTTGACTTTGATTTCCATTGAAAACGAGCTTATTGAAAATATTGATTATGAAAGTATAATATATGGATTTACTTCTAAAAATAATGAAATATAGATGTTTTAAAATAATAGTATGTTGGTTGTATATCTTCTTTCAAAAAGTTGTTTGTAACAATTTCGGTTTATTACCGATAAGTAAAGACTAACATATGATGTTTAGGTAGAAAATTTACAACGTTTGTTATCAAAGTTCTAAAATTCATGCTAGGAAATTACTTTATAACATTTTACAATATTTTTTTGAAGGGTCTCAATTTGATTCTCCTACAAATCTTTGATATGTCATTACATGACGTATAAATAAATCCTAAATAGTGTTTTTTTATGGGAGTACGAGTCACTCAATAATAATAATAATAATAATAATAATAATATTTTGTTTTAAAAGTCTAGTTTAAAAACAAAGAAATGATGCGCTGTTGTAGATAAATAAATGCAAAATTGCAAATCCATATGATTTGAGTTTTTGGATAAGAGTCCACTTAGATCAAAGACAATGGCGGAGAATGGAGACTTGCACCACTAATTGATGCTAATCGTTTGGGCTTTTTATTTAGCTATTATTCATGGGGTATTTTATATATTTAATTATTTATCATAACTATAAGTAGTATAAATATTTTAGGTATTATATAACCTTATAAGTTATTAAAATTTGCACTAATGCTTTGTTTTTTAGTTTTATTAAAGAAAAGAAAAAATGGGGAAAAAAAGAGAAGGAAGGAAATGAACTTATATATTTGTGTTCTCGAGTTTTGAAAGAAATGAAAAGGAAAAGCAAATTTTTTTTTTTTTTTTTTGCATAAAAAACTACAATTTTACCATTATACCCCCAATCATACAAATTATATTATACTCGTTTTAGGATTCTTCTTCGTAGGGCGTTTGTGTCGTTTAGAAAGAGCTTGTTATGTTATTGGCCGACAATTGTTAGTTATATATTTGTATTTAAGTATAAATTAAATAGGGATATGTTGCCTCTTCTTACTGATCTAATCAAAGCATCAAGTTATATCAAGTTAATGATGTCAAAAAAATCATATAAAATCTATTCCTTAATACATGTGGCTATTTTTCACTAGCATTGTCGAATTGAAAAGTAACCAAAGGTTTTCCTTTGTTATCATTTGTATGTTACATAGGAAACACCACGATTTTGGGGAAATTCTAATGATTAAAATTCAAGATTTAGATTAAAAAATTATTATTTTCTCTTTAATTTGAGAGGTAGCCAGGTAGGTTAGGAGAGAAGATCAACCCATATCTTCTTTTCTATTCCCTCCAATTCTTTCCTAACACATTGTTTCAGAGTTTCGTTTAAGTAGAGAAAAGAAATGAAGCGAGAGGATTGGTAAAAAAATCATTGATTCCGAGTTTTAGTTATTGGATTGAAGAGAAGAGAAAAGAAATGAAGATTTATACTAATTTCCCTTATAGTCTGTCCTCCCAAATTGCGAGGAATTGGAGAGAAAGGAAAAGAAGGTCATCCCCTTTCTTTTCCTTTCTCTCGTTTTTTTCCCTTTCTTTCCTTTAGTAAACTCGGGAGTGGAGCGTAAAAGTTATCTTGGGAACATGTCAATTGTTTTGTTTCCTTCTGTTTCTCTTCACTTCCTTTCACTCCCATCCTTTACAAATACTCGTGAACAATGTGTAACGAACATGATGGCATAACGAAATCTAGAAACCAAAATGAAACGCAATAGGAACCAAAACGAGGTGTGCGGTTGATTTCGAAATCGACGCATAATTATTACTCTACTGTAATCATCACTTTCATATTCGTTCACACTCTCATGGGGTATATGATTTTTTTTTCTATCAGGGTCCTCATCTTATAATTCAGTTGGCACCCACTCCACCCCAAAGTAAATATGTTGGCACCGATGACTATTTGAGTGTTTATACCATTATTCATTTTTATATACATATATGACTTAAGATGACATTTTGTTAAAAATTTTAGTCAACTACAAGTCTTGGAGTCATGACGCGCTATGGCGAAGACATGACGAACTTTTTAGAACCATGATTATAATCATCAATTATTTGATCATTTCTACTTATTTATTGAGTTTTATTTGTTGAGCACCTCAAATCCATCTCTTTCAATTGAATTACAAGTATACATTAGCTAAAGTTCATTATATCTAAAGCACCCAGTTGTTTTAAGTCTCATTTATTTTAAAATCGATTTCTTTTAAGCTTCTTTTATTAAAAATTTGGGCTCCGCTCCTAGTTTCATGATTGATGATTTCTTAATTTATTAATCTATTTTTGTTGTTAGCTATCTACTCTAATAAATGAAGGTTTTTTTTGTCATATGTCACACTCTCATTCAATTTGTCAAATGTAATTTTGTGGTTATTTTGAATTAATTTTTTTCCACATGTCATTTTATTAGTTTTCTATTTTATTAAATTCACATAATATTTTAATATAATAATTACAATAAATATAGTAATAAATGAATATCAATTTCATTAATAAACTTACATTTTAATTTCAAAATTTCCAAATTAAAGTTCATTAGTTTCTTTTGTTTATTTATTTAAATTATTTATTTAAATTTAAAAGATAAAAACCATTTCAGTTATAATAATTCAATATTTTTCTTATTTTCTTCAAAGTTCTCAAGTATTTTATCCTTTGTATTAATTTTTTTTTTTAAATTAACTCATGTAATACATGAGTCTCACAACTAGTTAGGCCATTTAGGACGACATCAATTATATGATTATTTCTTTAATTTGTAAATTGTAGTAGGAAACATATTCTATAATTTATCAATTTTAAGTTTTTGTATTATTATATTAGTAGATTATTAGGGTTTGAAGAAAATTAAAAATCGCTATTACCTATTGTTTTAGCGACTAACAAACATTAATAATTGCAAATTGTTATTACTTATTGAAATAATATTTGTAATAGTGATGTGTTTTCTAGAAATCAATACACATTAGTTGTGCACCTGAGACAACAAAATTAATCCTATGTATACATGTACCATAATAGATTTAAGTTTCAATCTATTACTATAAATACTAAGAAAGCCAGAATAACATACATTTTTGTGTAGCTAGAGACTTTTTGATTGCCATCTTGTCATTTCCAATACATTTTTGTGTAGCTAGAGACTTTTTGATTGCCATCTTGTCATTTCCACCTTGCATGGATGTGGAGGATCCATAATAGGAATCCATCTAATGGAATCACACTCAAGGCTCTAAAAGAGCAGAACAAAAAATAACAAGGATGTAGGCTTGATCAAAATTTCTACAAACCCTACAAGGGTTAAGAAATCCAATCTTCCTCAAGGTAAGAGAAGGGAAGAACGAAATTTCAAAGGAAAGAATGAGCAAGGAGGGTTTGATCCCGAGCACCTTTTTTATAAGCATTAGATCTGTTGGGTTAAGGTGTTTAAGCCAATAACTGAATTTGTATATGTTTAAATTAAAAACAAAGTCTTTTTTGGTTTGGCTTCAAAACTAGTAATTAACTAAAATGATTTTTGGAGAGAGTGACTGGTTTATTGATCTATTATACAATTAATAAATAGCAATAAATAATTTGTTAATATATTATGAGATTAATATATTAATTCGAAATAGTATTATTTAATTAATAGTTAATCATAAATTATTTGGTTTTAATTTTGGGATTAATTGAATTAATTAAAAGTGCAAGGACTTAAGATGTAATTGTCCAATAGTTAAACAAGAAAAGAATTAAGGGTGGCTGAATTTTGGCTTGCCTCTAGGGTTTCTAGAATACTCAATGTAGATAATGTGGATAATTAGAAAACTAGATAATTCCGGATTTGAAATAATATTATTTTATTTCAAATTAAGATTTCTAGGGTTTTCCTATCAGCTATAAATAGGACCCTTGGGAGTCCTTATTTTCGTCCATCACTTCTACCAGAGGAATAGCCAAAATTCCAATTCCCTCTCCTCTCTCATGTACAAACCATTAGAGACATTGGATTGCTTGCTTTCCAAGACATTTGAAGAAAGGAATTGGTTTGGTTATTTTCTATATATCAAACGGTATGTAAACCCTAATATCTTATTAGTTTTGATTATAGTAGGGTCTCCTTAGGGTTCTTGATGTTCATAGATCATAGTTATCAATAGAGAAAACTTAAATCCAAATAGGTTACATGTGAACTTAATGGTTAAGTTATTTCGCCTCATGCTTGAATTATAAACTATAAAACCTATCAGTGGTATCAAAGTCTTAGTTTTCTATTTGATTGTGCATAGTAATGAATAGATCAAAATTAGGTTTTATAGATATTAAACCCTAAAGGCCATGAACTTTTGCAAATGGTTAGGGTTCTTGAAATCCTAGCCTCCACCCTTATTTTCGAAAATACCTAGGGTCCCATTAGGATTTTCTAGTTTCCTTAATTATTATTTTGAAGGCCTTAAAATTTGAATAATTAAAATTGCATATACCTAAACCCTAATTCGAAAATTTAAAGGGTTTTGCATAAGGATTAAATTTGAATTATTTTATTAATTGTGTAATAGAAAATAATTATTTAATCCCTAAATGATTTAAATTAATTTAATTAATTTTTAATTAAAAGAAAACGATTAAATCATATTTGGTTTAAATTTTAATTGATTAAAAGTTTAATCTAGATAATTAACATTTAAACCTCGTATTTTGAAAAATTTTAAAATACATAATATATATTATTAAATGTTTAATACTCCATCCGTCCCAAAATTATAGTCCATCTTTCCTTTTTGGTTTGTCCCAAAATAATAGTCCACTTCTAAAAATAAATAACATTTTTACCAAAATACTCCTTCATTATTACTTAACCAACTAAGCATTTAATGGAACATTAAATGCAAAGTAAGGACAAAACTGTCATTTTATTATATAAAGTTAATGGTAATTAATGTTTTCTTAATCTGTGTGTTTTTTGTCTATGGACAATAATTTTGGGACGGAGGGAGTATATTATAAGTATAAGAAATGTCAGTCGAATCGCTAGTAAGTCTTATTCACGAAGCCATGCTATAAAGGGGGTATAAGAAAACGACTTATAAAATAGACGTTGAATGGGTGTCTATTCTCACCTACCGCTCTCCTGTGTGGTGGAGGGTCGTTAGCTGAACGGGTTTGATAGGACATAATCTCATTAAAAGTATAATGATATGAAAGTACTAGAACCTCCTATCAAAATCCCAATCTAATCCATGAAAGGAAAATGTGAAAAGTATGCTAATCCATGAAAACGCACATCATTCTTTATAAGTCGTTAGTGGAGCATGTGTGGCTAACCGGTACACTAATTTGGGACTATTAAGTTGACATGGTGGCACAAATAAATAATTTTCATTGTTAATGGAGCGTGTATGGTTTACCGACACATTAATTAGAGATGATAAACGACAGCGGGGTTGTCAAGCGTGTTTGCATGGTTATTCATATCTTGTTTGTGATCCTCAGTGTCCCAGTCACAAATAGAAGACCATAATTTCATAGATTGAAATTGGTGAATTGTTTTACTTAACTTCACAAATTCACAATAAGACTACGACATCCCTCTTCTTGATTGTGAATTATATATTGAGTCCTACCATTGAATGTTTATTTTTGATTAAAATATTAAGGATTTATGTCAACTAACTAAAAATATCTCTCTTATATATGTAACAACGTGAATTTTCAAAACAATTTTTCATTTTTAAATCATACTTTTAATCACATGAAAATCACAAAACATAATGTATCACTGTGTCATAACAAAACATGTCCCCAGAATCTCCATAACATAAACTCTATAAGTGTGTACGGATCATGCCGGCGCCTTCCCGCGATCCTCACTAGTACCTGAAACACATAACACAACAACTGTAAGCATAAATGCTTAGTGAGTTCCCCAAAATACCACATACCACACATACGCCTTTCCAGGCCATAACTCTGTAGGATCTTCCGATCCATGTGTCTCAGGGGACTTCCGTCCCGAATCCCGGTAGACCTTCCGGTCCTACCCGTATCGACCTTCCGGTCCATAACCCCTTGACCTTCCGGTCCATATCATCGTGACCTTCCGGTCCATATCATCTTGACCTTCCGGTCCTTACTATACATAACATACATAACACATACATATCACGTAACCGCATATAGCACATACATCTCATAGCATACAAGACCTTCCGGTCACACATATCACATAACCGCATATAGCACATACATCATAGCATACAAGACCTTCCGGTCACACATAGGTACCCTTCCAGGTACAGTATAGTGAGAAGACTCACCTCAATGAAGTCGGATAAACTCTCGTGCTCAACGTCCCGACTTAGCCTCCTCCTATTATTCAAATAACATCCCCGATCAATATTCTCTCATAGCCTCATCTCTACAGATTGGGTAGAAGGCCATTCTACCCTTCCCTGAACTCTCTTGAATCAGTCTTGACCAGAACCCTAAGGTCAACGAAAGTCAACGGTCAAACTTTGACCCGACTCGTCGAGTGCACAAGGGCGACTCGGCGAGTCCATGCGGGTCCTCTGAATCCTTTCAGCCTCTCTTGGCTCGTCGAGTCATCCTTCCACTTGACGGGTTACACCTGTCACGAATCGCGGGGCAACCCCGACTCGACTCGTCGAGTCCACTTATGGACTCGGCGAGTTGCTCCCATAACAACTCTCAAATGACCTTCTGACGTCAGATCTGTTTCTCTAAACTATAGATCTGGCCTTCAAGTGCTCAAAGGTCACGTAAAGGTGCAACCTTTATGTGTATGCAACCCACATCAAGTCATAAATGGAGAAATAACTCTAAAAATGGCAACCTAGTCTCCAATCCTCCATGAACAAGCATAAAGCAGAATGAGAAAGGTTCTTTGGACCTCTATGGGTCCAGATCTGAGGTCTAACCCAGCAAGGGACCATAACCTCAACCTTTCAAGCCTTAAAAGGTTTATAGAAAACCCTAAATCATAGATCTTAACCCAAAACAGAAGGGAAGTTCGATTTGATACCTCAATAGTGTAGATCTGAACTTGAAAACCCTGGATCCACAGCTCCCTTGACCTCCTCTTGTTGGAAACTACTTCTCTTTTGCTAAAACACACAAGAAATGGTGAATTAGCCTTCCTCTTGCACCACAAACGTTCTCTCTCTCTCTAGGGTTTCTCAGGGGTGAAGTGGCCGCAATGGAGGCTATAAAGGCCTTTAAATAGGGCACAGGCCCCGAGAATTAGGGTTTCACTTAACAGCGCGGACTCGCCGAGTCCACGCATCGACTCGACGAGTCCTTCACTAAATCAGACCAGAAATGCGCGATCCCACTCGGCGAGTCTGAGCGCCTACTCGCCGAGTCCCTTTCTAAAATTCAGTATAAATACTTAAAATAAGATACCTGGGAATCCGGATGTTACAATTCTCCCCCACTAGAATCAGACTTTGCCCTCGAAGTCCTGCTCGGAAAACAACTCTGGATGCTGCTCCCGCATCTCCAACTCCGGCTCCCAGGTCAGCTCGGACCATTTCCGATGTTGCCACTGGACCTGCACCAGGGACACTTCCTTGTTCCTCAGAACCTTGATCTTCCGATCCTGGATCGCGATTGGTCTCTCAGCATAAGTCAGGCTCGCATCCACCTGAATATCCTCCAGCGGTACCACCGCCGATTCGTCGGCTATACACTTCCTCAATTGAGACACGTGAAAGGTATCATGAATCTGCCTCAGCTCCTCAGGTAGCTCCAACCGATAAGCTACCCTGCCCACCCTCGCGGTCACCCTAAATGGCCCGATATACCGGGGCCCCAGCTTGCCCCTCTTCCTAAATTGGATCACTCCTTTCCAAGGAGACACTTTCAGGAGTACGAAGTCTCCCACTTGGAACTCAAGCTCGGATCGTCGCCTATCCGCATAACTCTTCTGACGACTCTGAGTTGTCAATAACCTCTGTCTAACCCGCTGTATCTGCTCTGTCGTCTGAAGCACTATCTCAGTGCTACCCATCACACGCTGTCCTACCTCTCCCCAGCAAATGGGAGTCCGACACCTCCTACCATACAACAACTCGAAGGGAGGCATACCAATAATCGAATGGTGGCTGTTGTTGTAGGAAAACTCAGCCAACGGCAAGTACGTGTCCCAACTTCCTCCGAAGTCCAACACACATGCTCGAAGCATGTCCTCGAGTGTCTGAATCGTCCGCTCACTCTGTCCGTCCGTCTGGGGTGGTAGGCGGTACTAAAATGCAACCTCATACCCAACTCCTCGTGGAACTTCTTCCAGAACCTGGAAGTGAAACGTACATCTCGATCTGACACAATCGAGATCGGTACTCCATGACGCGATACCACCTCCCTCACATACAACTCTGCCAACCTCTCAGCAGAAGAGCTCTCACTAATAGCAAGAAAGTGCGCGCTCTTCGTCAGCCGGTCGATGATCACCCAAATTGCATCGATACCCCTCGCGGTCCTCGGCAATTTGGTGATGAAATCCATGGAAATTTGTTCCCACTTCCACTGGGGAACCTCAAGCGGCTGCAACGTGCCATGCGGACGCTGGTGCTCGGCCTTAACCTTGCGACAGGTCAAGCACCTCTCGACAAACCACGCGACATCCCTTTTCATACAGGGCCACCAATAATCTTTCTTCAGGTCCAAATACATCTTAGTGGCCCCGGGATGGATCGAAAACCTCGATCTATGCGCCTCCTCCATCAGAATGGTGCGCGTCCCGCCTGTATACGGCACCCAAATCTGACCCTGAAAGGTCATAAGCCCACGACTATCGGTAACAAACTCAGGTACCTGTCCAATCACCCGCTCCCTCTTGCGGTTCTCCGGTCTCATGGCCTCTGCCTGGGCCTCCCGAATGGTGTCCAACACCGGAGTCATCACTGTCAATCGCATACAAGTGTCTCGAATCGGGGCACTCTCCGCCCTACGACTCAGCGCATCAGCTACAACATTAGCTTTGCCCGGGTGGTACAGGATCTCACAATCGTAATCCTTTACCACATCCAACCATCTCCTCTGGCACATATTCAGGTTGGGCTGATCCATCAGATACTTCAAACTCTTGTGGTCCGTGTATATGGTACACTGAACCCCATACAAATAGTGACGCCAGATCTTGAGGGCGAACACCACTGCCCCCAACTCCAGATTCTGGGTGGGATACCTCGTCTCATGAGGCTTCAGCTGCCTCGATGCATACGCTATCACATGCCCCCTCTGCATAAGCACTGCACCCAACCCCGATATCGATGCGTCACAATACACCACAAAATCCTCCATCCCTTCCGGGAGGGCTAACACTGGGGCTTCGCATAACTTCTGGCGAAGTGTATCAAACGAGGTCTGCTGCTCCGGACCCCATGAAAAAGCAACACCCTTCCGGGTCAACCTGGTGAGAGGCACGACGATCTTGGAGAAATCTCTGATAAATCTCCGATAGTAGCCGGCCAATCCTAGAAAACTCCTGATCTCGGTGGGAGATCTCGGCACCTCCCAACTCATCACTGCCTCAATCTTGGCCGGATCGACCAAAATCCCATCCTGGTTGACAAGATGCCCCAAGAACTGGACCTCCCGTAACCAGAACTCGCACTTGGAGAATTTGGCATAAAGCCTCTCCGTCCTCAATACCCCGAGAATCTCTCTCAGATGCTCCTCGTGCTGCTCTCTAGATCTCGAATACATCAGTATATCGTCGATGAACACGATCACTGAACGATCCAACATCGGTCTACACACCCTGTTCATGAGATCCATGAATGTTGCTGGTGCATTGGTGAGCCCGAAAGGCATCACCACGAACTCATAATGCCCATAACGAGTCCTGAACGCCGTCTTCTGGATATCCTCATCACGCACTCTCATCTGATGATATCCAGACCTCAGATCAATCTTGGAGAACCAAGACGCTCCCTGCAACTGATCGAACAAATCGTCGATCCTCGGTAATGGGTAACGGTTCTTGACCGTCAACTTGTTCAACTCCCGGTAATCAATACACATCCGGTGTGAACCATCCTTTTTCTTGACAAAAAGGATCGGTGCTCCCCATGGCGAGCTACTCGATCGAATAAACCCCTTCCCCAGCAGCTCCTGGAGCTGCGAGGATAACTCCTGCATCTCTGGCGGCGCAAGGCGATAAGGCGCCTTGGCGATAGGCGCTGCCCCCGGAACCAAATCAATGCGGAACTCTACCTGCCTCTCGGGAGGCACACCCGGAAACTCCTCGGGAAAAACATCCGAGAACTTACGCACTATCGGAACGTCATCCATCAAACTTGGCCCCTCGACGGCCACTCGTGAGTCCATCACATATGCCACAACCCGCTACAGCCCTGCCGTAAACTCTGTCTCGCTCTGGCTGCCGAACAAAACGCTGACCCACATCGGGTACCCTCGCCGTACACCGTAAGTACTCCCCCACTGGGGTCTCGTATCGTCTCCAACTGTCGCTCGCAGTCTATAACAGCCCCAAATCGGCTCAACCAATCCATGCCCACTATGACACATACGTCCCCCATCGCTATCGGGACCAGATCTATCGGGAACTCAACACCGAAGATCTCGAGTACACATCCTCGAATCACATCCGTAGCATACACCGCTCGCTCGTCAGCTATGGAAACTCGTAAAGGTCGTCTCAACGCCTCTCGTCGGCTACTGATGTGTCGACTAAACGCTATCGACACAAATGATCGACTCGCACCCGAGTCAAATAACACTAAGGCAGGTACAGAACTCACAAGAAAAGTACCTACGCATATCATAATATAATCATAATATCTCATCTCAGCATAAATAAATAAAGAATACATACCAGCCACAACATCGGGCGCTGCACGGACCTCCTCCGCTGTCAACTGGAAAGCTCTCCCACGAGCCCTCGGTGCCTCGGCCTTCGCTGGCCGAATCTCGGTAGCCCTAGCAGCAGGTGCAGATCCCTGTGCTGATCCCGGATGTAGCTGCGGGCACTCGGCCTTTCGATGGCCAGTCTGGTTGCAATAAAAGCAAACCATAAATCCCTTGGGGCAATCCTTGGCGATATGCCCCTCCTTGCCACATTTGTAGCAAGCACCCGATCGACAGACCCATCATGTCCCTTGCCGCACTTCCCACAAGTGCGGCCCTTCTGGCCTCCAAATCTCGTATCAGCGGACTTTGCCCGCTTGGCTGCCGGCTGAGACTGTGCCGGCCGCCGATCCATCCTCTGAGACTCGGCCTCCTCCCTGGCCTGAGTCTCCAACTCAACCTCCCTCTTCCGGGTATTTTCCTGGAGCTCAGCAAATGTCTGGTAAGTCGAGTTCGACACGAACTCCCGAATATCCCTCCTCAAAACGCCCAAATACCGGCTCATGCGTGCCTGCTCAGTAGACACCTGCTCAGGGCAGAACATCGCCCTCTCATGAAACTTCTTGGTAACCACAGTAACCGAATCAGTACCCTGCTTGAGGGTCAAGAACTCCTGAACCAACCGTTCCCTCTCCACCGGGGGAACATACTCGTCTCCGAACATGGTGGTGAACCTCTCCCAGGTCACCGTTGAAATCTCTGCAAGAGTTAAGCTCGCCGTCACGAACTTCCACCAATCCTTCGCTCCCAAGCGAAGCTGGTTCAACGCGAACCGTACCCTCAGATGCTCCGGACATGAACACGTGTAGAAGCATCCCTCGATATCAGAAATCCATCTCATCGCAGCGATCGGATCCCGCGTCCCGTCAAACTCTGGTGGCTTCGTGTTGCTGAACTCTCGAAGCAACAACGAGTCACCTCCCTGAGGTCTGGCAGCAGCCACAGCTGCAGTAGCTGCAGCAGCCGCAGCCTCAGTCACCGCCGCGTACCGCTCATCAAAAGTCTCAATCAATGTGGTCTTGATAGACCCAAACATCTCCGGAATCTCGGCTCGAATCGCCGCTGCCACCTCATCGTGGATCATCTGACGAAGCTCCTCGTCACTCACGCCACTCGGCTCAGGTCTGTGACGTGTCCCAACCATGATGTCTCTGAAATACAACATAAAAATATCAGAGACTCGCTCGAGCATACTCGCACTCGATAACTCAACCCTACTTGTTCCTTAGTACCCAAAGGATTCTTACTTAGAGTGCGCACTGCTCCGGTGTCTTTAGTAGTACGGGCCCTATACTACCGTCCACACCGCATCAGTATTCACCCTAAGTCCTCCTCCTTGGATCCCAGATCACAAGTACCCTATATCTCACTGGCATAGGCTACCCTTCGGTAGACCTCTCATCAGCTCCTCACTGCTACCTACTCGCTCTCAAGCATCACATAGCAGCAAAATCCTTCCTAGGCTTAAGGCATCACAAATCAGGCTACTCTAGTCCTAATATGAATACCTAGCCTACTCTAGCATGCATATCATATCATAACATATCTCATAACACATAATGTAAGGGTATTTTGGGAAATCACCGTCCAGGCGCTGGCTGATCGTACACACTGCTTCCTTCTGCCTTTCTCAAAATCTTTTACTCTTTTAGAAAAATTGTTTATTTTATGTAAACTTTCTCAATTCCTCAGTTTGAGTTCAGATTCATCCGAAGATGCACCCGAATCCCTCAAACCAAGGCTCTGATACCAACTTGTAACAACGTGAATTTTCAAAACAATTTTTCATTTTTAAATCATACTTTCAATCACATGAAAATCACAAAACATAATGTATCACTGTGTCATAACAAAACATGTCCCCAGAATCTCAATAACATAAACTCTATATGTGTGTACGGATCATGCCGGCGCCTTCCCGCGATCATCGCTAGTACCTGAAACACATAACACAACAACTGTAAGCATAAATGCTTAGTGAGTTCCCCAAAATACCACATACCACACATACGCCTTTCCAGGCCATAACTCTGTAGGATCTTCTGATCCATGTGTCTCAGGGGACTTCCATCCCGAATACCGGTAGACCTTCCGGTCCTACCCGTATCGACCTTCCGGTCCTACCCGTATCGACCTTCCGGTCCATAACCCCTTGACCTTCCGGTCCATATCATCGTGACCTTCCGGTCCATATCATCTTGACCTTCCGGTCCTTACTATACATAACATACATAACACATACATATCACGTAACCGCATATAGCACATACATCTCATAGCATACAAGACCTTCTGGTCACACATATCACATAACCGCATATAGCACATACATCATATCATACAAGACCTTCCGGTCACACATAGGTACCCTTCCAGGTACAGTATAGTGAGAAGACTCACCTCAATGAAGTCGGATAAACTCTCGTGCTCAACGTCCCGACTTAGCCTCCTCCTATTATTCAAATAACATCCCTGATCAATATTCTCTCATAGCCTCATCTCTACAGATTGGGTAGAAGGCCATTCTACCCTTCCCTGAATGCTCTTGAATCAGTCTTGAACAGAACCCTAAGGTCAACGAAAGTCAACGATCAAACTTTGACCCGACTCGTCGAGTGCACAAGGGCGACTCGGCGAGTCCATGCGGGTCCTCTGAATCCTTTCAGCCTCTCTTGGCTCGTCGAGTCATCCTTCCACTCGACGGGTTACACCTGTCACGAATCGCGGGGCAACCCCGACTCGGCTCGTCGAGTTCACTTATGGACTCGGCGAGTTGCTCCCATAATAACTCTCAAATGACCTTCTGAGGTCAGATCTGTTTCTCTAAACTATAGATCTGGCCTTCAAGTGCTCAAAGGTCACGTAAAGGTGCAACCTTTATGTGCATGCAACCCACATCAAGTCATAAATGGAGAAATAACTCTAAAAATGGCAACCTAGTCTCCAATCCTCCATGAACAAGCATAAAGCAGAATGAGAAAGGTTCTTTGGACCTCTATGGGTCCAGATCTGAGGTCTAACCCAGCAAGGGACCATAACCTCAACCTTTCAAGCCTTAAAAGGTTTATAGAAAACCCTAAATCATAGATCTTAACCCAAAATAGAAGGGAAGTTCGATTTGATACCTCAATAGTGTAGATCTGAACTTGAAAACCCTGGATCCACAGCTCCCTTGACCTCCTCTTGTTGGAAACTACTTCTCTTTTGCTAAAACACACAAGAAATGGTGAATTAGCCTTCCTCTTGCACCACAAACGTTCTCTCTCTCTCTAGGGTTTCTCAGGGGTGAAGTGGCCGCAATGGAGGCTATAAAGGCCTTTAAATAGGGCACAAGCCCCGAGAATTAGGGTTTCACTTAACAGCGCGGACTCGCCGAGTCCACGCATCGACTCGACGAGTCCTTCACTAAATCAGACCAGAAATGCGCGATCCCACTCGGCGAGTCTGAGCGCCTACTCGCCGAGTCCCTTTCTAAAATTCAGTATAAATACTTAAAATAAGATACCTGGGAATCCGGATGTTACAATATAGATGTCAATTCCTAGAGATGTTATTACTGCTCAATCTTCTACCAACAACTCAAACTTCATTCTTCCATCGATCCTATCCAATGAGAAATTAGCTAGTCCAAGCTACATGGACTGGATAGAAATTTCAAAATTACTCTTCGATACGAGGGAAAATAATATGTCCTCTATAAACCTCTACTCGAAATTGATGAGTCAAATACTACTCCGGAGGAACAAGCCGACTATAAACCACACTATGACGACTCAAAAAAGGTCGCTTGCATAATGGTGGTAACCATGGTACCTGAATTTCAAAAGTTCTATGAGGACTATTGGCCATATGAGATGTTCTTAGATCTTGTTGAAAAGTTTCACAAGAAAGCACGTCAAGAGAGGTATGAGGTCGTCAAGGCATTAATGGTATTCAAGTTGAAGGAGGGAGAATCTGTTTGCAATCATGTGCTGAGAATGTAGAGATATGTGGAGTGATTGGGAAAGCTCAATGTGTCTTTTGACAAGGAGTTGGCCATAGACATGGTCATGAACTCCTTGCCTCCCAGTTATGATCAGTTTATCTTAAGTTATCATTTGAACAACACAGAGAACACATTGACCCAACTCCACAAGTTGTTGCAGAAAGTGGAATCAAGGATGAAGAAAAATCAGATCCCTTCTGCGACAAGCGCTTCAGTCTTTTCCATTAGGCAAAACAGAGGAAAGAATAGGAAAGCAAATCCTCAATCGAACTGGAAGGGCAAGGCCCATGTTGGAGCGTCTGACAGTGGGTCCAAATCAAAGCCCACTTTTGATATTCCTACTATTAGAGACCCCAAAGAGGCCACTTGCTACTATTGCAATGAAAAGGGGCATTGGAAAATAAGTTGCCCTAAATACTTGCAGGACATCAAGGATAGCAAGGTTAAGCCATCGTCGACAGGTATGTACATTATTTAATTAAATAACTCACAACTTACTCATTATTGGGTCCTTGATACAGGATGTGGTTTCCATGTTTGTTCTGATTTGCAGGGGCTAAGAGAGAGTGAAGAGGTGGAGCATTGAAGAATAAATCTGATCATGGGGAATAGGCGATCTTCACCTATTACCAAGATTGGAACTTATGGTCTCGTGCTCGGTGGTGATGTTAGAATAGATTTGATTAATTGTTTCTATTCATCAAAAATGACATGAAACATTATTTCTTTTCATGCATTGTTCAGACAATGATTTTGATATTCATTTGATGATGTGAATGGTTTGGTTTTAGCTTAAAAAAATGGTGTGTTTGTGTTTAAAGCTTTACCTTGTCATGGTGTGTATGAAACTATGATTTGTGTTGATAACTTAGGCAATAGTATATTTCATATTGATTCGTCTAATGGTGTACACAAAGCATGTTTGTGGCATTGTTGTCTTGGGCACATTAACAAGAAACGCATCTAACTTAGGCAATAGTATATTTCATATTGATTCGTCTAATGGTGTACACAAAGCATGTTTGTGGCATTGTTGTCTTGGGCACATTAACAAGAAACGCATCACCCAACTCCCAAAGGATGGAGTGTTGTTATCATCTGACTTAAGGACATATGATGAATGTGAGACTTGTCTTTTGGGTAAGATGACAAAATCACCATTCACTGGAACATGTGAAACTGGTGAAGGATTGTTGGATCTTATGCATATTGATGTATGTGGACCCTTCAAATCTGCTACAAGGGATGCAAATCGATACTACATGATGTTTACGAATGATTATAGTAGATATGGATATATCTACTTGATCTAACATAAATCTGAAACCTTTGAAAAGTTCAAAGAGTTTAGACACGAGGTTAAGAATCAATTGGGGAGGAAGATAAAGATGCTCCGATCTGATAGAGGCTGAGAGTATCTTAGTATTGATTTCCATGACTACCTCGAGGAATGTGGAATAGTTTCATAATTGACTCCTCCTAGGAAACCACAACTTAATGGTGTGGCTAAGAGGAGAAATCGAACCTTGTTAGACATGGTTCGTTCCATGACGAGTCGAGCTTCACTTCCTATTTCTTTATGGGGGGTATGCCTTAGAGATAACCGCCCATATCCTAAGTCTTTTTCCTACTAAGAAGGTTTCCAAAACTCCTCACGAGATGTGAATACGGAAAGTTCCCCCGTTGGCACATATCAAGGTATGGAGTTGTGAGGCTCTCGTGAGACGAGAAACTCATGACAAACTAGAACCCATAGCCGAGAGTTGTATTTTCATTGGCTACCCATAGAAGTCTCTTGGATACTTATTCTACAGACCTAGTGAGAACGTGGTATTTGTAGCTCGAAGAGGAGTCTTTCGCGCAAGAGAGAGCTCATATTCAAAGAGGACATTGGGAGTTCAATTGAACTTGAAGAGATTTAAGAGTCAACCAATAAAGGAACCTTAAAAGACACTAACTCTCAACTTGAGGATGAGACTCCTGTTGAGCCCATTGACAATTCTTTACCTCTTCGTCGATCCAGTAGGGTTAGCATGTCACTTTCATTCTATGGTTTCCATATAACATTGGATGGTCACATGTTTATCAGTGATGGTACACTAATAAATTTAGATGAGACAACCAAATACAAGGAAGTGATGGCGAGCCCTGAGGCTGCCAAGTGGACAAAGGCAATGGATAGCGAGATCCAGCCTATATATGATAACCAATTTTGGAAGTTGGTTGATCACGTACCAGGTCGAAAGATAGTAGGGTGCAAATGGTTCTTTAAGAAGAAGACCGTAATGGATGGAAATGTGCACACATTCAAGGCACGACTGGTTGTGATGGGATTTACTCAAACCCAAGGGATTAACTATGATGATACCTTCTCACCAGTGGCTAAGATAAAGTCTATCAGGATTATGCTAGCAATAACAACGTTTCATGATTATGAATTATGGAAAATGGATGTTAAGACCACTTTCCTAAATGGGAAGTTGACTGAGGATGTTTACATGAGTCAGCCAGAGGGTTTCGTACATGACAAGTTTCCTGAAAGAGTGTGTAAGTTTGAGAAATCCATTTATGGATTGAAACAAGCATCTCGCAGCTGTAATATTTGCTTCCATGAGAAAGTCAAAGAGTTTGGTTTTTCTAGTAGTGACGATGAGTCATGTGTGTATGTCAAGGCTAGTGGGAGTATAGTGACTTTCCTGGTATTGTATGTTGATGACATACTTCCATGAGAAAGTCACAACGTCGCACCCAAAACCTTATGATCGTTATTGAGAGAGAGAGAGAGAGAGAGAGAGAGAGAGAGAGAAATATATGATTGCTTATGAGAGGGTGAGGGATCGGTTTTCATAAGGGTTATGACCGTTTATATAGTTGTCAAATAACCCCGAAACCTCATATTTGAATATAAAAATAATAGTATTTTAATTTGATTCAAATACATTTTCCTTATCTGATTCAGGAGACTTCCGAAATCCTTCTGGACACTCCTTAAAACCGTACAGGGCAAGGAATGATCTAAAATTGCATTTCTTGCTCAACTATTGAACAATTGCAATTCACCCATTGCACATTTTAATCAATTCTACTTAACCTAAAATTATTTCTAATTAATTTGGATTAATTTTTAGTTAATTATTAACTATTTCTAATTAATATGTTAATCATATAATATATTAATAAATCATTTATATCTCTTTTAATTAATATATCAAGGTATTTCCTGGTTATGAGGGCAACCCAACTAAAAATGACTTTATTTTTATTCACTAAAATTATATTAATTTAGTTAAGACATTAGACAGTTAATCCAACAACTTTTAGAGTGACACATGTTTCGAGAAACAATCGTTTAGAAAAGAAACTTTGATGCCATATAAGATTATGGTTTCCTCATCAATTATATCTTCATGTTAATTAGGTATAAATACAAAAGGAATGGATAGATTGTTGTGGATAAAGATCTAAAAAAAATGGTAAATCGCTTAATATAGAACCCTCCTCACATGCCATCACGTGGGGATAAATCGCACAATACCAATAATATTTAGGCATACAAGTTTTGAACTTTGAACCTCCTATATGAAATTTTGCACCACAACCGCAAGACTCTTATCATGATTCATGACGACAATATCATGATATGTGGTCTCATTTAAGTGGTTAATTTCAATGAGAAAATCTAGTTAAACAATTTTTAGAGTGTCATATGCAAGTTGAATCATGAACATTGAGTTCATTGAAGTCACAACCTTTGCATGTTTATCGGGGTCTATGATGGACATGGTGGACCAAATACATCAAGAAAAATTGTTCCAAAACCTTAAGAGTAAAATTACATGATGGGTTCAAGGACTTGATTTAGTTATGATCTCTTAAAGTATTTAATGTACGTTGATTTTGATCATTTTGTTATAATCTATTAAAGTAATTAATGTAAGTTGATTTTGATCATTTTGTATCCAATGCTCTTAAACTTAAATCAATGAGCATGAAACTTCTTGTCTAAATATAATCATAGATTCATAGAATATTTTATATGCTTATATGGAACCAAGTCATGTTAAGTAACGATTTCAAACCTAAAATATACACATATTTCAATTAGTTTTAACAAAAACAATAACACTAGCTATTTCCGTAATAGAAATCCGGGATAAAATATAAAGTAAATTTTTTTTTTGAAAATATGATTTATGAATGATTTGAAGCTCCAAAACAAATGAGACTTGCCATTCTATGTATTTTACCCGTTTAAGTGCATAAAAATGCCTACCACATGATGCTCTACACACAAGCCGCTTCACAGCCAAACGCTCATCCATTGGTGTGCTATGTGCCATGTAATATAAACAAGATATGTCAACATTTTAGTGTGACCACGTAGACTATGTTCTGGTTTTGTTTACAATTTTTAAGCATAATGCACAATTTGCTAAACACATCATTGTATTTAATATAAGATGTAACATTCCAATCAACATACTCGATCACCATTGTGCATTAAAATCTCTACAAGTACCACATATATATTGATAATGATATTCAATCATCACCCATCCCCTACCCTTTAAATTATACAAAATTTGTGGATATTAAAGAACTATAAGACCCCTTCTTAGAATGTTGTTTTTCTCTTTTTCCTTATTAATTTTAATTTGAGGTCGGCGTGGATAAAATCTTATGTGTATAAAGTTTCTTTAAATATTTCACAAAAAAAAGTCAGATGACCATTTTATCCTTAAATTTTAATTGTTTGTCACACAATACTAATCGAGTTAACAACATTCATCAATTTTAACGTTAAGAAGAAAAATAGGGTTAACGTCTTAATACATGTTTCTTGACTTAATCTATTAAGTCAAGATGTCCATATTAAATATAATACAGTTGTTCAGACGAAATACTTAACTCATTAAGCTCTTAAATATTAAAAAAAAAACAATCAATTAACAAAATCAACGAGTAGTATTATGCTTAACATGCAACACATTGTTAGATGTCTAAGGAAGAAAATTTTAAATTTATAATTCTTAATTTTCATATAAAAAAAATCTAATAATAACCATCACTTATTTTCACAAGAACCGCCCACTGCCGCTCAAGCTCGCCGTATACATCATCAGTCGGCAGCTGATGGCGGCAGCAAGGACACGTGTTCCTCTTAATCAACCATGGCAATATACACATCCAATGAAACCGATGTTCACAAGGCAATTCACACACATCTCTCCCTTCCCTCATCTCTTCTTTACACACAACACACTCTTTTCCTCCTTGCTCCACCTCCACCGACGGCAGTGCCACAACTGCCGTCACAGACGCCGCCACCTCTCTCCCTTCCTTCCCATCTCCACCACCGCCCATCACCTCCACAAACTTCCGGCACCTTGTCACCACTTCAACATATTTCCTCAACGTTTCACTGTTGGAGAACCCAATGCCGGAGAGAGTCAACATGGTGGTGGAGACATAACCGGAAAGCGACTCCCGCCACTTTTCCGGCGATAATGTCTTGAGTGATTCCGGATCATGTTGATGGAGTTCACATAGAAGGAGTAACAGTAGAACAGAGTCAAGGTCACGGTGGTTGACGTTGACCACGGTGGTGTTGTATGGTGGTGATCCGGCAGTTTTGGGGTGGAGGAAGTGGGAGAGGTGGGAGAGGATTGATAAGAGGTGGCGGGAAATGAGGAGGGATTTTTGATTGAGGGAGAGGGTGTGGAGGTGGTGGAGGGAAAGGGAGAAGAGGGTGTGAGAGGAGAGGAGGGAGGAGAGACGGCGGTGGTGGAGGTGGAAGAGGGCGGAGATGGTGGTGGTCAGGGAGGAGATTTGTGGCGGGGTGAGGGTGGAGAGTGCTGCCATGATTGTACTTCCGGTGGGCTTCTCTTCCATTACGGGATCATGTGCCAAAAGAAGAAAAAGAGATAAGGGGTTTTATTCAAGTAGTTACGTGTGTGGGGAAGAGTGTTTGTTAAATTTATGGTGGGCTCTAATTGATTAGTTCTATAAAAAAAAAATCTAGAATTTTAGTGAATTAGGATCATTTGTTGTCTTGCATTACAAACTTGTGTTCTACGCATTAAAACATATACTATAGAGCAACTAATGTAAGTATATGTAATGATCTGTCATTGGATACCATTTTGCATTAAAAGTAAGGTTTCATTATTTGTGAAAAGTAAAAGAGGTGAAATAATAATATGTACTGATATAGTACACCAATATGCTTTTGAGAATTTGGTGGGAGTATTTTAATGAGTTTTGCGTGTTAAGTGATCCTATATGTGGTCATAAATTCATAAATTTACTCCATGTTCATGTGAAAGTTTTACATGAAACTGTTAAAATGAAATTTTGATTTATATGTGTACGAAATGTTATTCTTGGAGGAATTTTCGAATGTCGTATAAAATCATTAATTGAACGATCACATAAAGGTAATTATGTACTCGAGATGTGAAGTCGTTACAAGAACCTCAAATAAAGATCAAAATTGCAAAACAAAAATGGGATTCAATTTGCAAAAATCATCAATACTCAGGACCAAATTTGTAATTTACTCTATATTTAATGATCCAAATGAACATAACCATGTAATTCTTTTAGATATACTACATACATTGATACATATATGTTTGTGTGTGTGTAAAGGAGGAGGACTTTTAAGCGTGTGAAGTGATGGAGTAGAATGGAAGGGAGTGGCTGGAAATGTTGGAATTTTGTCGACAAGTGTGTGTCTAAAAGTAGCATGTTTGGCAATTGGCAATGTATGTTCTTTTCATTCTCTTATTTTACTAATAAAACAATCACAAGTGAATAAAATACAATTTGGCCCATGCATACATCCTCTTGTCCCTACATTAAAAGCATTAATAATGGATAAATGTTGTAAACTAGTGACAACTTATATGGGAATATGTGTGATTGTTAGTTGAAAATTTACTAAATTATGCATCGGTATTTGCAACCTACACATCCCAAAAAATCATGTGTGATTCTAAATTTTAATATTTTGGGTTGCAAAATCAATAACTACACCTAAATGCAAGAAATAACAATGCATTTTTTATTTTATTTTTCCTTATTATAACGTTGTACATTTATTTTTTCTTGCTTTTCAAATAATTTTTATAGCAATAAGTAACCTCTTGATAATGATTTGAATTATGATGACATGTCACTTTCCACATACATGGTTATTTGTATAAAACACTTAACTTTTTTACCATTTTTATGATGACAAGATCATGATATAACTTAACTCCATAAGGTAACACAATATATATATAATAGCAAAAATATGAAAACTTTCCCTCTATACTATGATCGAATGATTTAATTCCAAGCAACAATCACCTTCCTCATAAAAATATTCACTTACACCATACTTATCTTCTCTCATCAAGTTAAATAATCCATCCAAAATCGCATATATTTCATCACTTCTTTCATTTGATAAATCTTTAGCTATAAAACTTTGCATGCCACCTGGCGTTTCTATCCAACTACAACCCGCAATCTTTTTCAACCCAAATTTATTTAACATCACCCTAACATTTTCAGCCTCTTCAAATCTCCCAGCTTGTGAATATAAATTTGCCATTATTATATAATTTCCAGTATTTTCAGGCTCAATGTCAAACAAATAATCAAAAGCAAATTTCCCAATTTCAACATCACCACAAACTGAAGCCCCATGAAGCAATGCACCCCAAACTTTTTCACTACCTTCAAAAGGCATTTTCTTTATAAACTCCACAGCTTCATATAGCTTCAAAGCCCTAGTTAAAACACCTACTATACATGCATAATGCTCCATGGATGGATGAATATTGTATTTAGGTAACATGCTTTCAAATACCCTAAAAGCTTCATTTACATATCCAGAATGAGCACAAGCTGATAATACAGATGTGAATGTCACAGGATCTGGATATATACCTTCTTTTATCATTTGATTGAATAAATCAAGTGTTGAGTTTACATCTCCATGTGAAGAATATGCTGAGATTATTGATGTCCATATGATTACACTTCTCTTTTCTGATTGGTTAAAAGCTATGTGGGCCCCATTGAGAAAACCTAATTTAGCATAGGTGTCGATAATCCCTGTTGCTACATAGATGTTTGTGTCATAACTGTTTCTGATTGCGTATGCGTGTGTCTCTTTTGATCCTTTTAGATTTGATAAATGTGAAAGTGTAGGAAAAATGTTTGAGAGTGTTACAGTGTTTGGTTTGAAACTGTTTTCTTGCATCTCATGGAGTAAATCGATTACCTTTTCATACAAATTGTTCTGAAAATGACCTGAGATCATAGCATTCCATGTACTCAAACCTGGTGTTTTCATTTCCCTGAAAAGCTTCATGGCTTTGTCTACAAAGCCATGTAGCATGTACCCTGATATTATAGAGCCATAGCTGATTTCATCTTTCTCAGACATTTCATCGAACAGTTGGTGAGCGTAATCCAAACTGCCACATTTGGCGTACATTGTGATGAACGCATTGCAAACTGGAAGATCCGTTTGAATTTGATTGTCTATCACAAATTTATGAACTTTCATACCTAAATTTAGATCATTCGACTGTGCACATGCTTGCAGGATGCTGATTACTGTGAACTCATTTGGTGTTATGTCTTCCAAGTTTAAAATCTTTGAATATAATTCTTTGCATTTTTCGTAGAATCCTCCTTGTGAATACCCTGCCATCATTGAATTCCAGGACACGAGATCTTTATCGGGCGCAAGATCAAACAAAGTTCTTGCTGTATCAATCTCATCACACCTACAGTAGAAAGTTATCAAAGCATTTACCACAAAGATATCGGAATCTAACCCGTTCCGGATGATATAACAGTGAAATGTTTTAGCGAAGCTTGATTCATAACCCAACGAGGACAAAGCCTTTGACACACATGTAACAGTGTAATTATCTGGTTTTACAGACATCGAAGAGGCAGATAAGAAACTCCGGAAAAGCTTCAGTGTATCTGGGTGCTTGTTGTTCATTGAGTAGCCCATGAGCAATGCGTTCCAAGAGAAAGTGTTCTTGTTGGGAATTTGGTCGAACACCTTGTGGGCTTCGAAAAGGTTGTTGGTTTTAGAGTAAAAAGTGATGAGTTTTGAAGCCAAGAAGTTGTCGAGGGTGACGGAGGAGAGAATGAGTTTGCCATGGAGTAGCTTAGCTTGGCGGATGAGACGGTGGTTGGTGCAGTGTTGGATGAGGCGGCCGTATGCTGCGTAGTTGAGTCCATTGGGGAGGTGGTGTTGAATGATTTGCGGAGTGGCGGGTGGAATTTGAATTTGCAGAAATTTTGTGAATCTCATTAGTTTGGGCCTATGCTCCCATCAAGTTTCTGAAAATATAAAGATGAAAAATAATGAAATTTAAAATCACAACTTTAAATGAAACCCTAGGGGTCGTTTGATTTCAATCTGACTGAGTTAAGTCAGTGTTTTTTCTCTGATTCGGGCAGCCCAATTTGTTTGATTTGCATGTTTAAAGGTCTGACCAAATTATTTTTCTTCTTACCAGATTTAGTGAAAAAAAATTAGTTGACTGAGAACTTCACATCTTTACCCTTTGCATCGATCTTCTGTGGCCTTTGAACAAGCGATATTCCATCCAAATCCTCATCATCTCAGCGACGACAAGCAATATTCGGCCTTTGACCTCGCCGCCATCATCCAGCCTCGTCGCCGCTTCCGTCCTCCATCCTCGTCGCCATTGCTATCCTCCAAATCGATGGTAAGCTGCTGATTTCTCATCTCTAAAATTGATTCCATCTTCATCGATTCTATCCTCTTCACGCATCTGATTACTTCACGCCTCCATCTGGTCGATGTTGTGCAACCTCTATCACCTTTCCCTTCTTCCACCAATTTCTCCTGCAAACCCTCATCATCGATTTCCCCCATCTACTGATAAAATCTTCTTTTAGTCTGGTAATTTTTTTTTTGCAATATGCAGGATCTTAGATTACAATTATGGTGAAATTCTGATAAATTTTAAGTTTATGAACTTGTCTTCATTCATTTGTACATGAAAAGTGTTAATCAAAAGATTTGGTGAAGATCAAATTCAATCATTCAGCCGATATCAAAAGGATTTACGGTTGAATTTGAATTAATTTAGCTTAAAATTAAGAATCATATTGTTTTTCCTTTACACAGTAGACTTCATAGTTCCTTTAGCATCACCGGTTCTAAACATTTGCTTTCAGTAGCTTATATTTGATTTGTACTTTTTATTTGTTTGTTTAAACCCAAAAAATGATTGTTTTGTTTGGCTTTTGTTTTAGCTTTAGGAAAAAACTTAACCACTTATCTAAGGCATGGACCTATATAGAATCACAAAGTTTTGCTATTAGTTATAGATTTGTTTTCACATAAACCTGTCCATTTATTGCTCACTTTCGATGACAAACAATGTATTTAGAGCAGCAATGAGTTTTGAATATAATGTCTACAAATGAATTAATTCTTGGTGTTTGTTTTTCAGGCTGGGGATTTATATACCTGATGAGAAAAGTCATTATGTTCATTACTTGTTTTTTCTACTTGAATGTTGATGATCATAATGTCTTTAGGTAATTAAGGATATCATTTAATTTTTTAAAAGTGTCTAAAGATATTGAAATAAGGTTTTTAGCTTCTATCTTCCCAAAATTCTATATTTATTACACTTTAAGAGAATGAGTTTCCTTTTTGAATTGCTTGTGAAGGGTAAAATGATCATTTTTCATTAGTCAGCACATTCAGTCATATGTGTGTTAGATGCAATTTGTACACCTTTTTGCACACCTTTTAGTCCCATTTCATGCATCTATTTAGCATAATTGTTCTTCCTTTTTCTTGCATTTCATCATATTCATGTTAGTCTCTAGAACAACCTTATTTGCACACTTTCATGTCTTTTTCAGGTAAACCGGAGCTTGGAATGCGCTTTGGGAGGTGCCGGGAAGCATTGGTGAAGATTTCGGGATGATCGGGCGAAGAACGAAAAAGTTGAAAAAAATCAAGTTTGGATTCGGAGTCAGAGGGGTACACGGGGCGTGTTGGATTTACACTGAAAAGTGAGCACGGGACGTGTTTGACCAAGAAGAAGCTGTTGACCATGTTGAACACGACTCGTGTCAGTTTAGTGCAAATCAACACGGGCCGTGTTGACTGCTGAACACGACCCGTGTCAGTTTAGCCTATTTTAATACGGGTCGTGTTCGACCCAAAAACTGCCTTTTGACAGTTTTTCCTATTTTTCATATTACGGGAATTGGGTCATTTTTTACAAAAACAGAACATACCAGAGCACTTTTGGAGAGGAGAATTCAAGGGTTTTAGCAAGGGTTTGTCCGTTAATCATTGGGAAACATTTTAATTTCTTCTTTGTAAGCACTTTAGCACTTAATTTCATCTTTTAAACTTGTTAATCTTGTTCTAGCCATGTGTGGCTAGAACCCTAACTTCTCCAATTTCATGTCTTGACTTTTTGGTTGTGAATCAAATCATATGACCTGATGTTTGTGTTTAATTTCTATCTAGTGAAACTGATTTTATGTCAATCGAATGTTTGATTTTAATAATGATTCTTATTGGCCATTTGAATTAGGGTTAGGTCATTCAAGTTATTCATTTTGCAAAATCCGTAATTGCTTTGTGAATTGAACTAAGTAACAAGCATTAAATTGATTTCTTATGAATGAATTTAGTGTAAATCTTTTCACACATTCTTCCGCTCCCGAGCTTGTGAGGAGTATTGGGTATTGTTGGGAACATTCACAATAAGCTTAATGCAATCTTTTAATCTAATTCTAAGAGCTTGTTTAGATTAGGTTAGTAAGGTTAGGATTAATCAAAGAGCTTGTTTTGATTGATTAATATGGTGAATGGAAAGTGTTAGAGCTTGTTAACACTTTCAAGTACCAACTTAGATAGAATGAAACAAATGTCTTGTCATCTTTGATTCACATTGCTGGATTGTCATACATGAAGTTGGAGTCCTTACAAAAATCTGAACTTAATTCATTCGTTTAGCTGTTTACTCGTGTTTTAAATTTGTTTGTTTAATCATTGCATTCAAAACCCCCCTCTTAATCTTTTGTGAACAAATACCTTACGCAAAACAGGTATAGACTGATTGTCCCGTGTCTCTGTGGATCGACCCTACTTGCCTTGTACTACCTTTCTAGTGCAATATAGTGGGATTATTTTGGAGTATATCGTACCCCTTTATTTTTTGGGTTTGACACGCCTAACAATGTACAAGCAAACAACATGATTTCTTATTCAGTCATGATTTCTTACCCAGACAGAAATTTCTCAGTCAGCAACTATCAAATGGGACCTTAGAGAAAGTAAAAGAATATATGAGTACTTACTATTTTCGTGCACTTTAATCCAAATTTATAAACAATTGATACATATTATTAGTTTTAAAATCTATAACTTTGGTCTTAATAGTTGATACTGATAGTTAGAATATTAATGTTAAGTCGTGGTAAATAACAATTTTATTCTTACTTTGTCTTGTTTATATGCCTTCATTTTTTCTCTATCTTTTTATTAGAACCGTTTGTTTTTTAATATTTTTCTCACTACACGTCTAAAATGATTATGCACGACCACCTAAGATAGTCGTCTACCAACACAACCAACTAAAAATGTCACCACCACCACCGCATTCAAATATCTATCTTAAAATCAAAACCAAATTTAAATTACTAACTTTAATCTAACCGTTTTTGAGAATTAATTTCTGCCAATTAAATTCATGTTTCATAATCATTCTCCGAAAATGCTAATGAATGCTAAGGTTGGACGGTGTGGTCTTAAGCAGATTATGCGGTTTGGTCCAGAAACACCTCATTTTAATTGTGGTTTAGGCTAAAAAATGAGAAATTAAATACCCTTCTACTTTTTGTTCCTACAAATCTTCCTACCTAATTAAATATATATATATATATATATATATATATATATATAACATTTAATACCCATTTAATGATATTTTAATATACTACTATGACACATGTCATCATTTAATTGGATAGGAGGATTTGTAGGAACAAAAGTAGGAGAATATTTAATTTCTCTAAAAAAATATATGGTGTGGGTACCATATCCCACATTCTCTCTCTTGTTTCTATTGACCAATCGTGAGTTTCGCTTTTGTTTTAGTTTATATTAAATTATATATACTAAAAAGTTAATATATATATATATATATATATATATATATATTAAAGTTTATGGTTTTTAATTTTCTTAAAAAAATATAATATTTGTATAAAATATATTTTAAAAAAAAAATAAAAAGGTAAAAAGAAATGAAAAGTGACTATTTCTTGGGTTTTGAAGATCGAAGGAGAGGAGGAAAAATAAAGTCACAATGACATGACGTGACACAAGAAAAGTGAAATGTGAAAGGTATATACACTCGTGGGTCTATGGGGCAAGAATGAACTCAATAATCGATCTTTATTTCAAATTCTTGGTACCAAAGTCGATTGAAATTCTTAGCACAATATTAACGACCAATCTTAATTTAAGGTTGCAATCCAACACATTAATGATGGAAAAAGACAGTGGAAGTGGAAGAGGGCCAAACATGACGAGGAAAGAGGAGGGAGGTCGTAGCCGGTCTTAAAGCGATAGGAGAGGAAGAAGTGGACGAAGGATATATAGGGGTAACGATGCTATTATGGGTACGAGCACGAGCACGAACATCATCATCGGAGTTTCATGCGAAAGGAAAGGGGGTTGGGGGATCCCATATTGGCATCGACATCAGAGAGAAAGTTGGTAGTGTAGTTTTTTTTTAGGGTGGGATTACTCCTGAATTTTTGATTCTTCCTGAGGTACTTGGGTGAGATGGTGGTGATGTCATAGTGTCATGGCATATGTGAGGCAGTAGTGGTGGCTCGTGTGTAGTGACTATCAGGAAACCAATAGAAGGTGGGGCAAAGAGGTGGCGGTAATAGAAGAGAAAGATAAGAAGATTAAAGGAGTAGAAGTGGTGACATATGATGGAGGTGATGGTAGTGACGATAACAGAGGCGACACATATGGGTGGCATTGGATTTGTCGGAAGCGGATGAGGACATTTTCTAAGGCGTTTGGGGAGAATAGTGATGAGTGCTACTAGATTTAGGGCTTTTTATTTCGGTTTTCTTACCATTTTTTGAAAATGGTCCCTGAAGTTTATAAATTTTATTAAATTTGGTCCAAGGACAAAAATGTCTTTTTACATTAGGAGTAATTAGAAAATTCTAACGATGTTAGGCAAAAAGACCAACTGTGATGCATTTGGAAACTATGAGGACCATTCATATTTCATACCAATTTCTTAAAAATTTGAACCAAAAATGCAAATGAGTGCCAACCATGAGGACCAAAATGTAAATAACTCTTTTACTTAGAATGACAAATTTACATACATTCTATAGAATACTCTACCCTTAAACTACTCATTTTGTTGCAACAAACCCTTAATACCTCGTTGGAGATTTTTCCACCAACAATACAAGTTCTTTGGTATAATTAACTCTTTTTTACAACCCATTACAAAAAATGGAGTAAGGGGGTGTTTGGATTATCTTATTAGCTTATTTGTGGTGGGAATAAGCAATAAGCAAGGGGGGAGATGCTTATTAAAATTAGCTTATTTAGCTTATTTCTAACACAATAAGCTGATTTTTAAGGATTTTATCCAAACACTTAAACTTAGCTTATTGTGGTGGGAATAAGCAATAAGCAATAAACATCCTCTTTTTTTCCTATCCAAACACCCTTAATTACATAAAATCGTTCCCGTAAATCCAAAATAAAGCAGATTTAATCACGAGATTCATTATTTGTAGACATGAGCACTATTTCAAACATTTGTATTAATAATTTGGTCCCTTGCCTCAATAGTCGTTACATACCCATTAAAAGAAATATAATAAAAAGATTTGAAGTTTAAATATAATTAAGGAAATAAGACAATATTATTGAATGAGGGGAATTTAATTATATAACCACCCCCCTCCCCACCAAAAAATAAATAAATAAATAAATTTTAGTAAATTAAAATGTAATAAGGGGTTGATAAAATTGACCAAAAAGCTATCAACTCCAATGGAGGTGAATACAATATTATAAACCTTTGAAAAAAATATGCGGAGCAAAGATCAAAGTAAAAGGGTATCCCAAACCGATGGGTTCGGTTTCTCAGTTTTCAAAACTCGGTTTCGAGTTTAACCCAAACTCGTTCAAAAGTTTAACTTATTAAGAACTGAGAAGCTTGTTTTGCTTATATAACAGATGTATATGAGCTATGTTTCATGTTACGGCTGATGTGAGACAATTTTAGAATTTTAAAAAACAAGTTGAAAAACTTATAAACAAAATAAAGTACACCCGCGAAAGGGCCAAGATTCGAAATAGGGATCTCAAAGTTAAAAGTTCATGGCTTTGTTATTTGGACAACTCAATATTTATGTTTAATTTTCACAAAATCATAATATAATAGGTATAATCCGTATAAAGCTATATAAAAGGAGCTACGAAAATAAAATAAAATAAATGTTTGAAAAAAGATTTGAACTTGCAACCTCTAAAAACACCCCCTAATGCCTTAATCACCTAAACCAACTACAACTTATGTTATTATCTTACTAAACATATTAATATTATGTATATATACACTACATAAAATAAATTTTTTCTAAAAGAATTACTGTACTGAATCTTTTTTTGAGGGGTATCCCGGGATACCCCAGGATCTATTGTGGATCCGCCCCTACCTCTCATAGCACTACAAGAATAAGAATCTATAGGGACGACATTTGTCGTCGCTATTGGCTACCTATAGGGACAACATCTCGTTGCCATAGATTTGACGATTTTTTTTTACTTTTGAGGCTACAGCGACGACTTCTCGACTCAGTGTGTTAAGCGGGAAAGGATGTGTGTTTAGCGCGCCCTTCACGGAAATAAAGCTCGGACGTGGATAGCTATAGGGACGACTTGTCGTCCCCATAGCTTTCTATGCCCAACATTAGGAGAGCATCCCCTTCGTTTCATTCATGCACGCTCAATCATCAGTCTCTCTCTCTCTCTCTCTCTCTCTCGATCGATCGATCGATAATTCACCCCTGGCGACTTCCTCACCTCCCACTCCTGGCAAATCTTCTTACTAACTCTCGATCCTCATGTTAGTTGCTGAAGACCACCGACGATTAGCTTCAACGCCGACGATTCTAAGTAC
This sequence comes from Lactuca virosa, assembly GCF_052849685.1. NCBI lineage: Eukaryota > Viridiplantae > Streptophyta > Magnoliopsida > Asterales > Asteraceae > Lactuca > Lactuca virosa. The sequence continues at coordinate 58,354,685 of NC_136431.1, forward strand.
CAGCTTCATTTTCACCTCCTGTTACAAATTCTAAAGAATACAAGCCCCACTCCGGCGACCTAGGTTAGTGTTCAATTATTGGGAGCCTCTTCATTTCATCCTCTACAAATCAGGCTTTCAGACTTGGGAGTACATGTATTCTCCTTTCATTTCAGACATTCGTAATGATTCTGTAAACGTGGAACAGTTGTGAGTTTACATTTAATTCAAATGAAGAGTATGCCTTTTGATTTTATGTTTTTGTTTACAGGTACTCTGATTTTATAGTCAATGAAGTGGATTTGGATGGAAATGTTGTTCATTTGACTTCCTTAGATGCACCAATGGAGGTCTGTTACCATCTCTTATCATCTAATTCACAATCATATCCATTCATCCTTACATCTGAGTTTAACGATCTACATTTTTTTGATTCAGACAGCAGAGGAACATGAATCAAAGACTACAAATCAACCAAATGGTAACCATTTTAGTGAAATTGAATCGTTTAGAGCCCTAGTTGGTGACTCTGATGCCAACTCCCTGAAGGAGTTTATAGATAAGATAAATTCAAATGATGAAGATGGAGTTATAGTTACCAATACCTCCATTGTTCTTTCTCCAAGTTCTGATAAAGTTCATCGAACAGTAGGAATCTCTTTTATCAATGTTTCTTTTCATCAATTATAGCTAATCAATAGTATGTGTATGTGTAATTTACTAATAATTTGCTCCCTTTAGGCATTTCATAATTTTTTTTAAAGAGAAACTCAAGTTCTTGGTTACAGACACTGTAGATGGACCTGAATCCTCATCAAAATGCATACTTACATGTCTGCTTCAGGTTCTTTTGTTGATATCATTTTTCTTTCATTATTAGTAAAGATACTTCGCATGTAATCAGCAGTTAACAAGAATTATGTTACTCTGATTGTATTGTAGATCCAGTCTCTTGTGTGTTTGCAACCACCACTCGTGACCATCCTATTCATCTTTGGGATACTAGCACAGGACAGGTGCTTCATCATATTCTTTAATCTTAATATTTAACTAAATGCCCCTAATTGAATATAGCATGTGCTTTGGTCTTGATTTATATCATTGAATCTTTATATTAGTCATTATTATTATTCATGTCATGGATAATAATTGTGGTATTAATTTATTAACACTTGATTGATTCAACATAGAATTACAGCTACGTTGCACATATCGAGCATATGATGCCATGGATGAAATAACTACTGCCTTCTCAATTGGTTTCAACCACTCAGGAACAAAGTAAGCTTATATTATTTTGAAGGACTACAACACATTTTCTTTCATCTTTATTTTATTTGTCTCTTATAGAACCCTACATTCCTTTCTTTCTGTTACAACATTGTACTTAAAAAAATCCACAATGCCATAATTGGTCAGACTTTTCAAAGTACAATTTCTTCATAAGAAAAAGAAATGAATGAAAGTATGTTGCTATATAAATATTAACTTATTTGATTCAGGATATGTAACATCCCAAATTTTCGAGTCCAAAAATTTCATTTCAATTAACTGATTATAAAAGCATTCATAAGAAAACCACATAAATATATCATGTCTGAAAACTCAAGTCATTAAACAGCATCATGTCAGAGTAAAATCCCAGAATATCTCCAGTGCGGAAATCAATGCGAGTGTGTATGATGTGCTACTACCGCGCCGACTCCTTCCCCTTCGCTGATGAGGTACCTGAAACCAAAACTATAAACTGTAAGCACGAAGCTTAGTGAGTTCCCCCATCGTACCACATACCATACAATCATATATCGTACATACTGCCGGGCAATTCTGGGGTGCCGACCTACCCGGTACGACCATTCTGGGGTGCCGACCTACCCGTGTCAAGCTATTCTGGGGTGCTGTGACAACCGTCAATTTTGGCCAAGTCAAAGTCAACTAAAGTCAACAAGTCAAACCGGTCAACTCATCTAACCCTTGTATATTAGGGTTTCCATTATGTTTCTTATTGAACAACTCGCAATCTTAATACAAAGTATCACTTAGAGTTTTCACGTGTTCGGAAATTCTAAACCCTAATCAGGGCAAGTGATGAAACTACTCGATAAAACATTATTCCATACCCCTCGAGAGTGTATAACATTCATAACAAGACTTAACGAGGTTTACAAACCTTGCGTTACAAAGCCAAACACTCAAAAAGGTCACAAAAGAAATCTCTCCCAATCTCTTTCACTCTATCTCTCTCTATTAAAAATCTCTCCCAAATCTCTCTCTATATGAGAAATCTCTCCAAGAATGTGAAATCTCTCTCACATCTCACTTTATATGAGAAATCTCTCCAAGAATGTGAAATATCTCTCAAATCTCTCTCTGTATGAGAAATCTCTCCAAGAATGTGAAATCTCTCCCAAATCTCTCTCAAAAAGTTCCTTTAACTTTTTATAATCATTTCGGGCATCCCGACACTTAACTTGGTGAAAAACGGCGCAAAACGGGAAGAATTCTTGAAAAATAGTCTGAACAAACCGAAACCCTCCTTTAAGGACCGAAGCCTCTCGGAGCGAAAGTGCTTAGAACCGAACTGAGTCGGACCAAACCCGAAGCTTACATAGAACCGAACCTCCTAGACCGAAACCCTTCTAAACCGAAGCCGAACCTCGGAGGACCGAAGGTCCCTTCGGACCGAACATCCCTTTCGCTTCCAACTGTTTCCGGTTCGCTTCCAGCACTTCGGGTCCCTCCATTTCGGACCGAAAGCAAGGCTCGGGTCTTCATATCTCAGACCGAGGGCGAAGTTCGGGTCTGACCCTCTTAGCACCGAACCTCCGGCCCAATCCAAGAAGCTTCGCAGGAAGCCTTTTTCCACCCGGTTTTCGACCACGACTTCGTTTTAAGCCCGTTTTCGATGATTTTCGCATGGGATTTTCGTATAAATCCATATTTTAATATTTCTAAACTTCCAAGATATAAATTAAGCACATTGTTAGGGAAATCTTTATTTAAGAATAAAGATCTAGTGGGTGGGATATTTAAGTGGAGTGTTGACTTATCCTTTGGGCAAGGACACAAGTTACCTCCCATACCCACTCCATGACCATCCCTAGTCACTATTCACATCAGCCATTATCCACTCTTTGTACCTTTTATCTTTCCCCACAAGTTTCCTTGAACACACACACATACAATTAACCCATACCACCCTCATTCCCTAGAATCACCAACACTTCATCAAAAAGCAAAAACACTTTTCTCTCTCACATCTCTTCAAATTTTCGAGATTCCTCCAGGAGTTCTTGAGTTCTCATCCACCTTGGTAAGTAAATCTCTTCCGACACTTGATTTCCTTACATTTCTTCACTCAAATCACGAGTTCCTTACACAAATATCGTCATATTTGTTGTTAGATCTTCGAATCTTCAAGCATCATCTAAGTGTTCTTGAGTTGAACACTTCTTTTCTTCATCATCCATCTACTGAAATCACTCAAGGTGAGTTCATACCCCTACATTTTCATGTTTTCTTCAGTTTTCAGGGGGGGGGGGGAATACAAGTTAAAATACCAAAAACTTAACTAAACTCAAACAACAGCTTTCATCAGAAAAGTTGAGTCTTATTCACGGACTGTTTTGACTAACTTAAACTTAATATCTTTCAAAACTGTATAATATGCAAATAGTTCAGGTTCATACCTTTAAAATAACTACTTGCACATCTCCATACGATTTTTTCTACAAATTATGGTGATTTTTACAAAACTGCCTATCATTTCAGAAACAAACTCGGACCAGTCTGTGAATATGAACATTTTAACATAAGTTAAAGAATTCTAAAAATCATAATAAAAATTATGAATAAACTAGACACACTTTGTGAACTCTCAGAATTTACGGATTCAGTTTTCGACTTCGTATGAATTTTATATGATTTCTCTAAAACAGTGCTGAAAGGTTAAAAACTAGTTAACAGCTTATAACTTTCATAACACTTTGTAGTATGTTGAGCAAAGTGTATAACCATAAGTTCTAAATATTGAATGTATTTTCTTGTTAGTTTATCATCATAAACTGAAATTTAGTCATTCATGATAAGGTTTAGTCATTCATTTCGAATACATATAATAAACTTCAATAAACATAGTTTATGGATTTTTACTTCATGAAAAAGGTTTTACTCTCAAAACAAATGGATTTTTCATATCCTACGTGATAAACTATAATAGTAATAGTTTAAGGATTTCATATCACTAATTTATTCAGAAAAAGTGATTTTTCTTCCTCCACGGAAGAGGTTTTAATATCAAACTATGTGTAAACTAGTTAACTTAGGTTGTGAGGCAATTCTCTCCCCGTACGTTCGAGTACGGGATCCCAATTCCTGTAAGTTATAACCAGAGTCTCTTGTAGGGAGAGCGTGATAATTGTGTATAGATCTATATTGGGTTTGACACCCCACACCTTGCTGCTAGCTACAGTGGGACCTGCAGGTCTACGGGTGACAAGAGTCATAGTATCTTAACGTCTGAAAAACGTTGTGCATGTTATTTCTCGTCATAGTATGGTTATAGCGACTCACATAGGTAGTTAACAATCTTTCAAGTTTACATGGAAAATTTTACTTTGAAAAGGGGTTTACTTCTAAATCAAACGAGTTTATGTCGATTTAAACTTGCATGAATTACTTTAAGTATGGTAAAATACTTGGTTATTTTCGGTCCTGGGATTCAGGACTACCTAGCTTTAAAAAGGGTTTTATGCCGATTTAAAACCACTTTTATATCTTTAAGTATGGAAAATACTTGTTTATTTTCGGTCCTGGGATTTAGGACCACATAACGTTTATAAGGAAAATATAGAATTTTCTTTGGAATCATATCTCTGTTAAAACTATATTTCATCTAGAATTGTTAGACTTCAGCTATAATTGCTAAGTGTAGATGCTAGAGTTATATAAGAATCTAGTCATAATCGACTTAGAATTGGTGGGCCCGCCTTACTTCCTGTTCCTTGTTTGGTTGTGGACCTAGGGCAGACCCATTATATTTGACGGTTTATTTAACTTAAATTTTATATAACTTATATACACTGGGCGATTAGAAGGAATCTATGGGTCTTTCTAGGGTTCATTATCGCATAACATAGAAGCATTCATTTCACTTAATAAAGAAAATATTGGATTTTCTGGAAACATACTTTGTCGCTTTTACAAGGAAAATGGTTTCTTTCTCAAACAAAACTCTTATGAACTCACCAACTTAATTGTTGACACTTTTTCAAAACTACTTGTATTCTCAGGAAATCAGTGAAACAGGAAAACCAACAGCATTTTGAGGATGGGACGATAAATCGTCAAACAGTTCATTTTGTCATCATAATGTAATTGATTTGAAACATGTAAACATATACTTTGGTGTAACTTTTTCAATTATATTTATGATGGTTGTATTTACTTTGAGCACTATTATACTCGTTGTTGTGATACTATACATGAAGTCCTCCACCCCCGGACGTTTCCGCCATCCTTGGTTTGGGGGTGTGACAGATTGGTATCAGAGCATTGTTTATAGTGAACTAAGTATATCGAACCACATAAGATATAACTAAGCATACATCAGTTGGTCGTAAGAAGGACCTAGCTTGGACCAAATTACAAGATTTCACTTGGATATAGAACTACTAAAATACATGAGTTTATCAGATGTAGACTCTCGTTATGAACTGTTTTCAGAACACCATAAACAACCGAAATACGTTACAAATTGAACTAAGATAAACTTAGTTAGAAAACTCGCGACGTATAGCCATTCTAAAAACTCATTATCGCCTCACCTTTAAACATTTTGGTGGAAAGGTAGACCTATAGGGTGCGATCATACGAGCACTAATACATCGGATCCCAGCAAAACTCCTCAGCTAAGTGTGTTTGGACAAACATGATCCTAAGATGAGTAAAGCTTAACGCCTGTACGAAACCTACTTCTACCCACTACCATAACTCCGTCTCAGGAACGTTAGGAGAAACACTAAGAATAGTACAGCAATGTGCAAAAATTTATATATGTGAATATAAATCATAAGAATGCACTTGAGATAACTATCCCCACTCACGAAGTCGTTTTTCATCGTGAAACAGAGCTATGTCTTCACCAAGAGGCAACCAACCAACTAGCAAGGCGCCAACCCTGCAGATAGACTCTGCTACTTTTCAAGCTACAGTCACGGCAGCCGTGACAGCCGTCATGGCGCAACTCAATGCTAACAACGCCAGCAGAGATAGAAGCGGTACCGACAATATAAATCGTTGTAACAATCAGGAACACCGGCGGGTGTCTGCCAATGAAGGCGCCTCAGGCCACAAACCTACGAACAAGAAACAAGAGTTTTGGAACGAAAAGGAGTGTAATCTACCTCAAAATTTTGCTAGAAGACAGCAGTCCGTGGCTGCCCCCTGCCATTACAACGCCAGTCGCGACACATGCCTCGACACTAGCCACAAGGTCTGTCACCCCAGCACCGGTCAGACCCTATATGGGAACACTCCCAAAGTGTAACAAGTGTAACTTCCATCACAATGGGGCTTGTCGGGTGATGCACTATAAAAACTGCAACAAGAACGGACATACTGCCCGTTTCTGCAGGAACCAAACCCAGCACCTCCCTTCAATCACCAACACTAGGGTAGGCCCAGGATGCTACCTATGTGGTGAAACGGGACACTTCAAGAGAGACTGTCCAACCGAGAAGAATGACGGAGGAGCAGGAGGGGTGTGACAATTGAACCAGTGGAAGCCTATTAGGACTTTTGTAATGTTTCCAACGAAAAAAACGTTTAAGTACCATATGTTTGTAATGAATTTGGTATGCTTGCTAAAAATTTCCGTCTTTCTAAAAGTAGTTAAAATACTCTCTCGTTCAAATCAAATCAAAGACACTCATATATGACCTTAGGATCATTACCTGTAAGCTGTGATGACTTTGTGCATACATCGGGGCTAATTATAAATCAAAATACTAAAGACTTAAAGCAAATAATTCCATCCTGACTCCTGTTCCATGTCTAGTAGCGGGATTAGGGTGGAGCCACCCACTCGACGATTCCACCAATATCAAATTACATGCAACTTACATATACCGCTCGATCATAGAGTAACCTGTTCGGAAATCATGATATAGAGTATTATTACTAGCTATTAGAACACACTCACCATCAGTACTAGTAACATCAATACGAAGCAGTTGCAGTAATAATAACATCGAACAAACGAAACACACGATATTCTATCACTCCAACGAACATTTCGTGCGAATACAGCTTAACACATGTTTTACCTAAAAAGATAGTCGTCACTCGATTTCGATTGGTATAGTTCTCATCTTCCCGATTTAACGGCTACGAAAGGACCCTTCACCTAACACACCGAATATCGAAACCTTCGTCTCCCATAAACACATCCAACACGGACTTCCGGGTCATCTCTCGCTGTGAAACCCCAAAACACTCACCAGAGGAGTATTATACCTTCCGAAACCTTATCACAAGTATTTCCAGAAGACCCTTCGGGAATGTCACACATACAGCAGATAAGGTTCAAGCACAGAAGCTTGGGATGAATACGGTTAGTCTACCCCTACTACGTGTATACGCGAGGATAATGTATAATTAAGATTCTACAGACATTGGATGTGTGCTTCCGCTCTATTTCCTGTTCCTTGTCTGGTTGTGGACTTGGGGCAGAGTCACCCATCCAACTGTCTTGCCAACCTTAAGTACATACGACCTATATGCGCAAGTTAATGATAGATGGACCAGGTACGAGTCCTGCCACGAACTTCGGGACAAGGATACCCAGGAGGACGAGTGAACGTCCTATCATCCGAATAAGTCTAGTCGTGTAAACCGAACCCATATGTTCCCTACCGATCTAATCAAACGAGAAACACTAAAGCAAGCCCTATGCGGCGCTCCAAAGAGAAGTTATCACTTAGGACTTAGTACAAGTTCGAGAAAGGCTGAAAACATCTCGAGAACACGAAAAAACCCGAATAAGTCTTATCTTCTATATAAAAACACAGGGTTTATACTAGTGAATCTATGATGGCTAATGTAAACATTATGGTCATATATCATTAAGATTCTATGGACTTAGAATGTGTGATTCCGCCTCATTTCCTGTTCCTTGTTTGGTTGTGGGCTTAAAGCGGGGTCACCCATCCAAATGCCCTTGCAATCTTAATGATATACGACTAGTTTACACCAAGCGATTATAAAAGAACTGGTAGGACTTATAATGCAAATTTCGTCACAGTTTGTTGAAACATTCGTAATACTGGAACTCGCTAACTACATTATAAAAATATTCATAGTGGTAATACCAAGGATAAAACAGGGAGCATAAAGGCACACATAGAATACTCTATCATTCCAAAACAATAAACTCCTTCTAAATTGACTCAGCTCAAGTTACAATAAGAAATTCCAAGGTCGTCATGTGACAACAGGCGGGTTGTCCCTCACCATAATCAATTTCTTGTACTATACAAAGTTTCCCCCATCTTTCTTCCAAATTCTTAAAGTCCCAGTCGAAACACTAATTTCGGAACGAAATTCTTTCTAACGGGGGGATGATGTGACAACCGTCAATTTTGGCCAAGTCAAAGTCAACTAAAGTCAACAAGTCAAACCGGTCAACTCATCTAACCCTTGTATATTAGGGTTTCCATTATGTTTCTTATTGAACAACTCGCAATCTTAATACAAAGTATCACTTAGAGTTTTCACGTGTTCGAAAATTCTAAACCCTAATCAGGGCAAGTGATGAAACTACTCGATAAAACATTATTCCATACCCCTCGAGAGTGTATAAGATTCATAACAAGACTTAACGAGGTTTACAAACCTTGCGTTACAAAGCCAAACACTCAAAAAGGTCACAAAAGAAATCTCTCCCAATCTATTTCACTCTATCTCTCTCTATTAAAAATCTCTCCCAAATCTCTCTCTATATGAGAAATCTCTCCAAGAATGTGAAATCTCTCTCAAATCTCTCTCTATATGAGAAATCTCTCCAAGAATGTGAAATCTCTCTCAAATCTCTCTCTGTATGAGAAATCTCTCCAAGAATGTGAAATCTCTCCCAAATCTCTCTCAAAAAGTTCCTTTAACTTTTTATAATCATTTCGGGCATCCCGACACTTAACTTGGTGAAAAACGGCGCAAAACGGGAAGAATTCTTGAAAAATAGTCTGAACAAACCGAAACCCTCCTTTAAGGACCGAAGCCTCTCGGAGCGAAAGTGCTTAGAACCGAACTGAGTCGGACCAAACCCGAAGCTTACATAGAACCGAACCTCCTAGACCGAAACCCTTCTAAACCGAAGCCGAACCTCGGAGGACCGAAGGTCCCTTCGGACCGAACATCCCTTTCGCTTCCAACTGTTTCCGGTTCGCTTCCAGCACTTCGGGTCCCTCCATTTCGGACCGAAAGCAAGGCTCGGGTCTTCATATCTCGGACCGAGGGCGAAGTTCGGGTCTGACCCTCTTAGCACCGAACCTCCGGCCCAATCCAAGAAGCTTCGCAGGAAGCCTTTTTCCACCCGGTTTTCGACCACGACTTCGTTTTAAGCCCGTTTTCGATGATTTTCGCATGGGATTTTCGTATAAATCCATATTTTAATATTTCTAAACTTCCAAGATATAAATTAAGCACATTGTTAGGGAAATCTTTATTTAAGAATAAAGATCTAGTGGGTGGGATATTTAAGTGGAGTGTTGACTTATCCTTTGGGCAAGGACACAAGTTACCTCCCATACCCACTCCATGACCATCCCTAGTCACTATTCACATCAGCCATTATCCACTCTTTGTACCTTTTATCTTTCCCCACAAGTTTCCTTGAACACACACACATACAATTAACCCATACCACCCTCATTCCCTAGAATCACCAACACTTCATCAAAAAGCAAAAACACTTTTCTCTCTCACATCTCTTCAAATTTTCGAGATTCCTCCAGGAGTTCTTGAGTTCTCATCCACCTTGGTAAGTAAATCTCTTCCGACACTTGATTTCCTTACATTTCTTCACTCAAATCACGAGTTCCTTACACAAATATCGTCATATTTGTTGTTAGATCTTCGAATCTTCAAGCATCATCTAAGTGTTCTTGAGTTGAACACTTCTTTTCTTCATCATCCATCTACTGAAATCACTCAAGGTGAGTTCATACCCCTACATTTTCATGTTTTCTTCAGTTTTCAGGGGGGGGGGGGAATACAAGTTAAAATACCAAAAACTTAACTAAACTCAAACAACAGCTTTCATCAGAAAAGTTGAGTCTTATTCACGGACTGTTTTGACTAACTTAAACTTAATATCTTTCAAAACTGTATAATATGCAAATAGTTCAGGTTCATACCTTTAAAATAACTACTTGCACATCTCCATACGATTTTTTCTACAAATTATGGTGATTTTTACAAAACTGCCTATCATTTCAGAAACAAACTCGGACCAGTCTGTGAATATGAACATTTTAACATAAGTTAAAGAATTCTAAAAATCATAATAAAAATTATGAATAAACTAGACACACTTTGTGAACTCTCAGAATTTACGGATTCAGTTTTCGACTTCGTATGAATTTTATATGATTTCTCTAAAACAGTGCTGAAAGGTTAAAAACTAGTTAACAGCTTATAACTTTCATAACACTTTGTAGTATGTTGAGCAAAGTGTATAACCATAAGTTCTAAATATTGAATGTATTTTCTTGTTAGTTTATCATCATAAACTGAAATTTAGTCATTCATGATAAGGTTTAGTCATTCATTTCGAATACATATAATAAACTTCAATAAACATAGTTTATGGATTTTTACTTCATGAAAAAGGTTTTACTCTCAAAACAAATGGATTTTTCATATCCTACGTGATAAACTATAATAGTAATAGTTTAAGGATTTCATATCACTAATTTATTCAGAAAAAGTGATTTTTCTTCCTCCACGGAAGAGGTTTTAATATCAAACTATGTGTAAACTAGTTAACTTAGGTTGTGAGGCAATTCTCTCCCCGTACGTTCGAGTACGGGATCCCAATTCCTGTAAGTTATAACCAGAGTCTCTTGTAGGGAGAGCGTGATAATTGTGTATAGATCTATATTGGGTTTGACACCCCACACCTTGCTGCTAGCTACAGTGGGACCTGCAGGTCTACGGGTGACAAGAGTCATAGTATCTTAACGTCTGAAAAACGTTGTGCATGTTATTTCTCGTCATAGTATGGTTATAGCGACTCACATAGGTAGTTAACAATCTTTCAAGTTTACATGGAAAATTTTACTTTGAAAAGGGGTTTACTTCTAAATCAAACGAGTTTATGTCGATTTAAACTTGCATGAATTACTTTAAGTATGGTAAAATACTTGGTTATTTTCGGTCCTGGGATTCAGGACTACCTAGCTTTAAAAAGGGTTTTATGCCGATTTAAAACCACTTTTATATCTTTAAGTATGGAAAATACTTGTTTATTTTCGGTCCTGGGATTTAGGACCACATAACGTTTATAAGGAAAATATAGAATTTTCTTTGGAATCATATCTCTGTTAAAACTATATTTCATCTAGAATTGTTAGACTTCAGCTATAATTGCTAAGTGTAGATGCTAGAGTTATATAAGAATCTAGTCATAATCGACTTAGAATTGGTGGGCCCGCCTTACTTCCTGTTCCTTGTTTGGTTGTGGACCTAGGGCAGACCCATTATATTTGACGGTTTATTTAACTTAAATTTTATATAACTTATATACACTGGGCGATTAGAAGGAATCTATGGGTCTTTCTAGGGTTCATTATCGCATAACATAGAAGCATTCATTTCACTTAATAAAGAAAATATTGGATTTTCTGGAAACATACTTTGTCGCTTTTACAAGGAAAATGGTTTCTTTCTCAAACAAAACTCTTATGAACTCACCAACTTAATTGTTGACACTTTTTCAAAACTACTTGTATTCTCAGGAAATCAGTGAAACAGGAAAACCAACAGCATTTTGAGGATGGGACGATAAATCGTCAAACAGTTCATTTTGTCATCATAATGTAATTGATTTGAAACATGTAAACATATACTTTGGTGTAACTTTTTCAATTATATTTATGATGGTTGTATTTACTTTGAGCACTATTATACTCGTTGTTGTGATACTATACATGAAGTCCTCCACCCCCGGACGTTTCCGCCATCCTTGGTTTGGGGGTGTGACAGATTGGTATCAGAGCATTGTTTATAGTGAACTAAGTATATCGAACCACATAAGATATACAAACTATAAATGCATTGGGACTAAGGTCTCTGATTTAACATTTTTCAAATAACTATACTTTTAGAAATAAATAGTTTCTTGTTAAAAGTATACATGCATGCATACATACTAAGGTCAGCATCATTCTAGAACAAAACAAATGTAATGATTGTTGAATGGCACAAGTAGGCTTGGGGATGTATAGTCAGGTCTGCGAATGACATAGCCTGATCAACTATGTCTAACCCAGAGGTGATTAGCATATGCCCGGGAATGGTTGTGGCGTTGCAACAAGTCTAAAAACTTACCAATTCTATCTACAAACAAACATTGAAAAGCATAAGTCAAACATTAAAATACTATAGGAGTATTTTGTGATACCATAACCAACTTATGTGAAAACTAAAGACCCCTATTAGTAGGTCTTTAACGACTGAGTGCATACGCCAAGGTTATACATAATTAAAGATATTATAGACTCGTAATCTATGACTATTGCTCTACTTCCTGTTCCTTGTTTGGTTGTGGACTTAGAGTAGAGTCATTTATTCGAAGGTCTATTCTATCTCAGACTATGTATAACTGGTATGCACTATGTGAGTATAGACGTGACTGATAAGGATCACCCCTATAAGTAATTATAGGACTGGACGCCTATTAATTATCTCTTCCACTCCTATTCTTGCACGTATAACATAGCAAAATCCTACTTACCAGGCGACCCCTATTTTCCCAACCAGGGAAATGGTGGATGGTTATGAGAAGAATCAGAAGCGGAACCGGAGGTAATCAACCCTCCATGCATAGCCAGGGTTCCCGCAAACCGTTTTGACTACATCGGACATGTGCCCCGTTGGGAAACCGTGATCGAGGGTTGGAGTCGACGGCAATGACAGCAATCACCATAAGAAAACCACATAAATATATCATGTCTGAAAACTCAAGTTATAAAACAACATCATGTCAGAGTAAAATCCCAGAATATCTCCAGTGCGGAAATCAATGCGAGTGTGTATGATGTGCTGCTACCGCGCCAGCTCCTTCCCCTTCGCTGAAGAGGTACCTGAAACCAAAACTATAAACTGTAAGCACGAAGCTTAGTGAGTTCCCCCATCGTACCACATACCATACAATCATATAGCGTACATACTGCCGGGCAATTCTGGGGTGCCCGACCTACCCGATACGGCCATTCTAGGGTGCCGACCTACCCGGTACGGCCATTCTGGGGTGCCGACCTACCCGTGTCAAGCCATTATGGGGTGCTGACCTACCCGTCGGTCCTAACAACCGACCCTCGGGAACTATTCCACCCCCTACTGCTACGATCACATATATCATAACATAAACATACTATCAGACATATCTGGGGTGTCCGAACTACCCTTCGGTCCTAACAACCGAACTTGGGGACTATTCCCCTCCTACTTCCACTGTCACATATAACTTATCATGCCAGCATACAAACATATCATCACATACTGTCAGACATATCTGGGGTGTCTGGCCTACCCTTCGGTCCTAACAACCGAACTCTACTACTATCAAATATAACATATCATGCCAACATATAACATATCAGGTAGTAGCAAACCTAGATGATATCAGAAAGACAATCATCTAATATACAACTCCTACTGGTGGGCCGGCATTGTGGCTGTAGACCCACCGCTACTGGAAGGTAACTCACCTCGAACGAGTAGCTGCTGATAATCTGTGCGGGAAACCTCTGTCTGCTGCTCCTCCGGAAATCCTCCGGCTATAATCCCCATAAAATACTCAGTCAGAATCTGATAACTACTCTTAGGGCAAAATGACCATTTTACCCCAGACCAAGTCCAAGTCAAAGTCAAAGTCAAAGTCAACTTCCAGTTGACCCGACTCGCCGAGTTGGGCCGCCAACTCGTCGAGTCCCTATCTCTTCCACTGTCCTCATCCACGACTCTACTCGTCGAGTTGGGCCGCCAACTCGTCGAGTCCCTCTTCGATATGAATATCGAATGAACCTTCATCCGACTCGCCGAGTTGTATGAACAACTCGTCGAGTTCATCTTCAACCATAAGGAGATTGCCTTGGACTCGTCGAGTCTGTTCTAGCACTCGTCAAGTCCCATGAACTCCAGGTCTAAAACTAATTCCAATGCGTTGGGTCACTCTTTCTGTCCTTCTACAACCCTTCTAACACCCAACTAAGTTCTTTGGCCCTCAAAATATATGGGACTCAAAGCCTTGGACTCGTCGAGTCCCAAGAACGGACTCGCCGAGTCGATGACATCCATACCCTAAATCCTCGATTTCTGATGTACAACACTTGACCAAAAGGTAGATCTAAGCTCCTTCAATCGTTCTAGCACGTAAAGTTACAAACTTTACGTGCATGCATGGGACTTTGAGCTCAAAAGGACATGAAATAAGCTCTTGTGATGCATGGGACCTTTCTTGGGTGCAAAAACAACCCAAATCTGCCTTGTGACTCTTCCCAAGTGCTAGATCCGAAGCCTTGACCCCCAACCATGTTTGCAATCATGGTTGGTTACCAAAATGGCTTATAAAAGCCCTAAATCTCCCCAAAAAGGGATCTATCAAATGAAAGAGCAAGGTACAGACTTTATACCTCTCAAAGACTGCAAATGGTGAACCAAACTCGAATCCTTCAGTTTCCTCTTGATCCTTCTATGCTCTTCCTTCTTCCTTGTGAACAAACCACCAAAATCACCACAAATGCTTTAAGATCTTCACACACTCGGCTAGGGTTTGCTATGGAGGGTTTCTGGGAGCATAAAGGGGCGATGGAGGCTGTATAAGGTTGTTTAAATAGGGTGCAAACCCTCAGATTAGGGTTTTTTCCAGACAGAGCCTACTCGTCAAGTCCGGAACTCGACTCGACGAGTCCATCACTTAAATCCCGCGTCTCATCCCGCTTCTACTCGGCGAGTTGGGCCTTCAACTCGCCGAGTCCCTGGCCAAAAATGCAAAATCACTTAAATAAAATACATACCAGGAACCAGGTGCTACAAATCTCCACCACTTATTTTAGAATTCGTCCTCGAAGTCTGCTGCTCGATCCTGGAATAGCTGTGGGTAATGCTCCATCATCTCATCCACCGGCTCCCAGGTCCATTCCGAGCCCTTCTGGTGCTGCCACTGCACCTTCACGAGCTCCACCCTCTTGTTTCTCAAATCCTTCGACTTCCGGTCGAGGATTGCTACAGGTCGCTCAATGTAATTCAGGCTGTCATCGACCTGAATGTCCTCTAAGGGTACTACTACTGAGTCGTCCACTAGGCACTTCCGCAGCTGAGAGACGTGGAAGGTGCTGTGGATCTGGCTGAGTTCGGCTGGCAGATCCAACCTGTACGCCACCTTGCCCACCCGGGCTATAACCCTGAAGGGTCCAATATACCTGGGACCCAACTTGCCCCGTTTCCTAAATCGGATGAAGCCCTTCCATGGCGACACCTTTAGGAGAACCGTATCCCCGACCTGAAACTCCAGGTCCGATCGGCGCTTGTCGGTATAGCTTTTCTGCCGACTCTGAGTAGTCTGAAGTCTGCTATGAACTTGCTGAATCCTCTCTGTCGTCTTGAGCACCACTTCGGTGCTCCCCATGACCCTCTGGCCAACCTCACCCCAACATATCGGGGTTCTGCACTTCCTCCCGTATAACATCTCGAAGGGAGGATGGTCAATACTCGCATGATAGCTATTATTATACGAGAACTCCGCCAACGGAAGGTAGGTATCCCAGCTACCTCCGAAGTCTAAAACACATGCCCGCAACATATCCTCTAATGTCTGGATGGTCCGCTCGCTCTGACCATCCGTCTGCGGGTGAAAGGCGGTGCTAAAATGCAGACGAGTACCCAGCTCGTCATGAAACTTCATCCAAAACATGGAAGTGAACCGCACATCGCTGTCGAAAATCACGGAAACTGGCACTCCGTGCCGAGCTACCACCTCTCGGATATAGATGTCGGCCAACTTCTCGGCCGAGATGCTCTCCTGGATCGGTATGAAATGGGCACTCTTGGTCAACCGATCCACGATTACCCAAATCGAATCCACTCCCCGTGCAGTCTTGGGAAGCTTGGTGATGAAATCCATGGTAATATCTTCCCATTTCCACATGGGAATATCTAACGGCTGCATCTTGCCGTGTGGCCTCTGGTGCTCGGCCTTGACCTTCCTGCAGGTCAAGCACCGCTCCACGTACCATGCCACATCCCGCTTCATGCAGGGCCACCAATAATCAGGACGAAGATCTCTATACATCTTCGTGGCTCCGGGATGGATAGAAAATCTGGATTTGTGTGCCTCCTCCATCAGGATCTGGCGCACGCCTCCATGATAAGGGACCCACACCCTATGGTGAAGAGTCAATAACCCTCGACTATCATAGTCGAAGGAGGAAACCTGCCCCACAATCCGCTCGCTCTTCCGATGTTCCTCCTTCATGGCCTCCTGCTAGGCCTCCCGAATCTGCTCCAACAACGGAGTCACCACTGTCATCCTCAGACAGATATCCCTGATCGGCGCTGCCTTGCGGCTAAGCGCGTCGGCCACCACATTGGCCTTCCCCGGGTGGTAAAGGATCTAGCAATCGTAATCCTTCACCACGTCCAACCACCAACGCTGCCTCATGTTCAGATTTGGCTGGTCCATGAGATACCTCAGGCTCTTATGGTCCGTGTATATGGTACAACGAACACCATAGAGGTAATGACGCCAAATCTTGAGGGCGAACACCACAGCCCCCAGCTCCAAATCATGCGTCGGGTAGTTGGCCTCGTGAGGCTTCAGCTGCCTCGAAGCGTAAGCAATGACATGCCCTCTATGCATCAATACTGCGCCCAAACCTGAAATAGACACGTCGCAGTACACAACAAAATCCTCTACGCCCTCTGGCAGAGCTAAGATTGGCGCCTCGCACAACCTCTGTCTCAGCGTCTCGAACGCCGCCTGGTGCTCAGGCCCCCAACGGAAAACTACGGCTTTCTTCGTTAACCGCGTCAAACGTACGACTATTTTGGAGAAGTCCTGGATGAATCTCCAATAATAGCCGGCTAATCCCAGGAAACTCCGAATCTCGGATGGAGACTTTGGAACCTCCCATCTCATCACGGCCTCTACCTTGGCCGGGTCGACCAAAATACTGTTCTGGTTAACAAGGTGCCCAAGGAACTGCACCTCGTGCAACCAGAACTCGCACTTGGAGAACTTGGCATACAAGCTCTCCCTCCGTAGAGTCCCCAACACCTCTCGCAGATGCTCGTCATGCTCCTCCTGCGTCTTGGAGTAAACCAAGATATCATCGATGAAAGCTATCACTGACCGATACAGCATCGGTCTACACACGCGGTTCATGAGGTCCATGAACGGGGCAGGAGCATTGGTGAGCCCGAAAGGCATCACCACGAACTCATAGTGGCCATAACGCGTCCGAAACGCAGTCTTATGCACATCCTCATCTCTGACCCTCATCTGATGATACCCTGGACGCAGATCAATCTTGGAGAACCAAGATGCTCCCTGCAGCTGGTCAAAGAGGTCGTCAATCCTTGGGAGTGGGTAACGGTTCTTCACCGTCACCTTGTTCAGCTCCATATAATCTATACACATCCGATGCGACCCGTCCTTCGTCTTCACAAACAGAATCGGGGCTCCCCAGGGCGAACTGCTTGATCTAATGAATCCCTTGTCTAACATCTCCTGCAGCTGTGTAGACAACTCCTGCATCTCAGGAGGAGCTAACCGATACGATGCCTTGGCTATCGGAGCCGCACCAGGGACTAGGTCGATCCTGAACTCCACCTGTCGCTCCGGAGGTATCCCAAGCAACTCCTCGGGGAATACGTCCGCAAACTCTCGCACCACGGGCACATCGCCCACTGTCGCCTTTACCTCCTCCCGGGTGTCCATGACATAAGCGACATATCCTGCGCAACCCTGCTGAAGGTAACACCTTGCCCTCGCTGCTGAACATAAAGCTGGCCCTCGTTGTGGCCTCTCACCCTGAATCACTAACTCTCCCCCTCCTGGGGTCCTGACTCGCACCGACTGCTGTGCGCAATCTATCACTGCCCCATTGGGGCTCAACCAATCCATGCCTATAATCACCTTGTTCCCTCTCAACGGAATAGGAACCATGTCTACCAGGTAACGCTCCTCGAACAATCTCAAAACACAATCTCGGAAGACCTCAGATGCTCGCATTGACTGATCGTCCGTAATCTCGACCTCTAGAGGGCAATCCAACATGCCCGAAGTCTCAGGAAACTTCTTGCTAAGCGCAAGAGAGACAAATGATCGGGTAGCACCCGAATCAAACAATACCTGAACTGGGATACCGTTCACATGGAACGATCCTAAATAGAGCACATACATAACATATCAAAATCACAGCAGCATATCATAAAAGCATAAACAAGAGGTCATACCCGTCACCACATCGGGTGCAGCGCGTGCCTCCTCGGTAGTCAACTGGAAAGCCCGACTCCTCACCACTGGAGCCTCTGCCTTGCCCTGCCGGCCATCAGTAATCCGCAGGGTCGCTGGAGCTGGCGCCTTTACTAGCATTGCTGCTGTCAACTGGGGGCAATTGGCCTTCTTGTGGCCCCTCTGGTTGCAGTGGAAACACATCAACTCAGATGTCGGAATAGTGGGTGCAGGGGCGGTACAATCCCTGCTGAAGTGCCCCGTCTTGCCGCACTTGTAGCAGCCCGACGATCCCAACCTACACGCCCCCTCTTGCGGCCTGCTGCATTTCCTGCAGCGGCCCTGTCCTGACTGGACTTTCGGCCTACCATCTGATCCTTTGGGCTTCTTCCCCGAAGCCCCAGTCGTCTGTCCCTCCTCTACCTTCCTCTTCCGGATATGCTCCAGATCAATCTCCCTCTCCCTTGCCCTGGCAATCATGGAATCCAGGGTAGGGCAAGCTGAAAAACTAACATGCTCCCGAATGTTAGCTCGCAGCATGTCATGGTAGCGGGTCCTCCTCATGTCCTCATCTCCCGCATACTCGGGCACTAGCAACGCCCTCTCCCGAAACTTGGCGGTGATCTCCGCCACAGTCTCCGTAGTCTGTCTCATATCTAAGAACTCCCTCGCTAACTGCTGGAGCTCCACTGCTGGTGCAAACTCCGCCCTGAACCGAGTCACAAAGTCCGGCCATGTCATAGCCTCAACCGCCGGGGCTCCCAGAGAGTCACCAACCGACTCCCACCAATCCCTGGCCCTATCTCTCAAGCATCCTGCTGCATATCTCACCTTCGACCCCTCAGGGCAGAAGCTGGTCAACTGTGTAGACTCAATGTATGCAATCCACCGTCTGGCCACAATGGGGTCCTTCGCCCCATGGAAATCCGACGCACCACTGCCCCTGAAGTCCTTAAAGGACAATGTGCGTGATCCCGACTGGCTTGTCGCCATGTCGCTCCTGAACGCCCGGAGGCGATCCTCCATCAGCTCGACAATCCCTTCCTTGATCAACCCAAATATGATCGGGGTCGCATCAAGGATGCCTCTAGTGATCTCGGACGCGATAAACTCGTGTAGCCTCTCATCCACTGGTTCGGAACCTGAGCCCGAACCCGATCCCTCCCCTGAACTGCCAACTGCTGGCCTCGGACGTAGTACCACCATTCTGCAATACATAATGACAACCGTCAGTGATACTGATACATCTAGAGAGACCACCCCCATCACAAGTTCCTTGGTCTTGCCTTATCCTTCCTCGATTCGAGTACGGATCCTCTGCTTTCAGTAGTACGAGCCCATACTACCTTCCACATCTATCCGTACTTTCCTCAAGGACCGCTTCGACTCCACCAAGTCCCTTCTACTACTACTGATCTCTGCTACTCTCATCCTAGGCTTGCCCTAGGGAAATCTATGACTCTACCCAAACCAGTCCTCAGCTACTGAAGGCCTCCTTGTAATGCCAACTAGCCATTACCTGAATACCATCACATGTAACGAGGCTCAGATAATCTTTCGAGTAAAAGACTCCTCCCTACAACAGTTAGACTCAAACGAGAGCTGCGCAATAGGGCCAAATCCAATACTCTGAGATTATTCAATCCTGATCACATGTGACGTGACGTATTCACCTAATGGCTAACTCCCATCACTCAGAGTCTCACAAAGCACAAAGCAAGCAACATTCAGACAAAGGGAACGATCTCAAGAAATCCTATCCTCATAACAGGAAACTGCACCAACACACAATGCTAAGCTCATACTATCAGGTATAACCTAAACAGGCTATCCTACTGCTGTATACTCAATACTAGCATGCAATTCTCATAAGCTGAAACACATAAAGCAGGCACATAAGGCATCATTCATAGATCCTTAGTCCTATTCTAGCATGCTGTTCTACTGAAGCTGATAAACATAACATAAACTTGTACGGGTACTTTGGGGAATACTTACTTGAGCTCGGCCGGTCGCGCACATCACACACTTCGTTCTTTCTCAAAACACCTTTAACTTATATTTTAGAAAACCATTTTCTTGTAAAAAGATTTTAATCCCTCGATTTGAGTCCAGACACCCCCGAGGGTGTGTCCGAATCCCTCAAACCAGGGCTATGATACCAACTTGTAACATCCCAAATTTCGAGTCCAAAAATTTCATTTCAATTAACTAATTATAAAATCATTCATAAGAAAACCACATAAATATATCATGTCTGAAAACTCAATTCATAAAACAACATCATGTCAGAGTAAAATCTCAGAATATCTCCAGTGCGAAAATCAATGCGAGTGTGTATGATGTGTTGCTACCGCGCCGAATCCTTCCCCTTCGCTGAAGAGGTACCTGAAACCAAAACTATAAACTGTAAGCACGAAGCTTAGTGAGTTCCCCCATCGTACCACATACCATACAATCATATAGCGTACATACTGCCGGGCAATTCTGGGGTGCCCGACCTACCCGATACGGCCATTCTGGGGTGCCGACCTACCCGGTACGGCCATTCTGGGGTGCCGACCTACCCGTGTCAAGCCATTATGGGGTGCTGACCTACCTGTCGGTCCTAACAACCGACCCTCGGGAACTATTCCACCCCCTACTGCTACTATCACATATATCATAACATAAACATACTATCATACATATCTGGGGTGTCTGAACTACCCTTCGGTCCCCTCCTACTGCCACTGTCACATATAACTTATCATGCCAGCATACAAACATATCATCACATACTGTCAGACATATCTGGGGTGTCTGGCCTACCCTTCGGTCCTAACAACCGAACTCTACTACTATCAAATATAACATATCATGCCAGCATATAACATATCAGGTAGTAGCAAACCTAGATGATATCAGAAAGACAATCATCTAACATACAACTCCTACTGGTGGGCCGGCATTGTGGCCGTAGACCCACCGCTACTGGAAGGTAACTCACCTCGAACGAGCAGCTGCTGATAATCTGTGCGGGAAACCTCTGTCTGCTGCTGCTCCGGAAATCCTCCGGCTATAATCCCCACAAAATACTCAGTCATAATTTGATAACTACTCTTAGGGCAAAATGACAATTTTACCCCTGACCAAGTCCAAGTCCAAGTCAAAGTCAAAGTCAACTTCCAGTTGACCCGACTCGCCGAGTTGGGCCGCCAACTCGTCGAGTCCCTATCTCTTCCACTGTCCTCATCCACGACTCTACTCGTCGAGTTGGGCCGCCAACTCGTCGAGTCCCTCTTCGATATGAACATCGAATGAACCTTCATCCGACTCGCCGAGTTGTATGAACAACTCGTCGAGTTCATCTTCAACCATAAGGAGATTGCCT
The DNA here is from genome assembly GCF_052849685.1 of Lactuca virosa. Taxonomy (NCBI): domain Eukaryota; kingdom Viridiplantae; phylum Streptophyta; class Magnoliopsida; order Asterales; family Asteraceae; genus Lactuca; species Lactuca virosa. Next base: position 58,376,770 of record NC_136431.1, read on the forward strand.
TGGACTCGCCGAGTCTGTTCTAGCACTCGTCGAGTCCCATGAACTCCAGGTCTAAAACTAAGTCCAATGCGTTGGGTCACTCTTTCTGTCCTGCTACAACCCTTCTAACACCCAACTAAGTTCTTTGGCCCTCAACAGATATGGGACTCAAAGCCTTGGACTCATCGAGTTCCAAGAACGGACTCGCCGAGTCGATGACATTACACCCTAAATCCTCGATTTCTGATGTACAACACTTGACCAAAAGGTAGATCTAAGCTCCTTCAATCGTTCTAGCACGTAAAGTTACAAACTTTACGTGCATGCATGGGACTTTGAGTTCAAAAGGACATAAAATAAGCTCTTATGATGCATGGGACCTTTCTTGGGTGCAAAAGCAACCCAAATCTGCCTTGTGACTCTTCCCAAGTGCTAGATCCGAAGCCTTGACCCCCAACCATGTTTGCAATCATGGTTGGTTACCAAAATGGCTTATAAAAGCCCTAAATCTCCCCAAAAAAAGGATCTATCAAATGAAAGAGCAAGGTACAGACTTTATACCTCTCAAAGACTGCAAATGGTGAACCAAACTCGAATCCTTCATTTTCCTCTTGATCCTTCTATGATCTTCCTTCTTCCTTGTGAACAAACCACCAAAATCACTACAAATGCCTTAAGATCTTCACACACTCGGCTAGGGTTTGCTATGGAGGGTTTCTGGGAGCATAAAGGGGCGATGGAGGCTGTATAAGGTTGTTTAAATAGGGTGCAAACCCTCAGATTAGGGTTTTGTCCAGACAGAGCCTACTCGTCAAGTCCGGGACTCGACTCGACGAGTCCATCACTTAAATCCCGCGTCTCATCCCGCTTCTACTCGGCGAGTTGGGCCTTCAACTCGCCGAGTCCCTGGCCAAAAATGCAAAATCACTTAAATAAAATACATACCAGGAACCAGGTGCTACAGGATATTTGCTGGATACAACAAATCCATCATGATATTTGATATTCATCGCCCTGGTAGAGATTTCCAACAACATTCAACCATCCAAGGAAACAAGGAAGGACAATCAGGTTGGTGTGGTTAATTACAAGGGTATTTTGGGTATTTCACTAATAATGAGCTTTCTTCCTTGCTCTCAAGAAGGTGGGGTTACACATGTAAGTAAGCCAGCTATATATATATATATATATATATATATATATATATATATATATATATATATATATATATATATATATGTTTATATCTAATCATGGTTTAAAAAAATGACCATTTTACCCGTAGGTTCAATTCTCCAAAGAGGGGAACTATCTTTGGAGAATAATGAAAGAGGCAGAGGTAATAAGAAGAGGAAAGGAAGAGATGAGACTCCTTATGACAGTAGAGGTTCTGGTTATTGTGCTTACACATCATTTTGAGTAATTCAATCGAATTGGTATTTTTTTTTGTAGGAGATTAAATGTGCTTTTATGCAATAATGTTTCACATTCTTCCCAATTTATACAACAAAGTGGCTTTTTATACGAAATATGCAATGACATTTCTTTTAAGACCCAAAGATGCAATATTTTACCTGATTATTAATTTTACTTTTTACAGCCAAGGGCATTCGGATTTTCTGGTACAAAAGATAAGCATGCTGTAACAACTCAAAGGGTAAATATTCTTTTTGTATCATTTGAGTTTTTACATTTTCTCTTTATCTATGAAGTCTGACATTTTGGCATACTTGAAATCTTAGGTCATTGTATTTAAACAGCATGCAAACAAAGTGGCTAATCTAAATAAAAGATTAATTGGAATTAAAGTTGGCGACTTTTCGTAAGTGCACTGAATTTTATTTATTTATTTGTTTATTTTTGTTTATAAACAGCGTGCAAACAAAGTGGCTAAATTAAATATGTCTCTTTTGGAAGGAGGTATAGAAGGTTCACTGCCAACATCGCATAGAAGATCTCTTTATACATTGTCAATCTCCATGATAATCATCTCTTCTAAAGCTTTTGGTATTTGTCCCACTGGCTAAGGCTACACTTTCTAATATGGTAAGAATTTGTCTATAAACTACTAAAATCTCATTTTTACCCTTGTGTAAACTATAAAACTTTATGGTGTCATGCACAGAAATCCCTGTCAGCAGAATCACTGGCTGCTGCAGTTGTGAAACACTTGGAAACTGTCGCAGGGTAAACTTGTCATTTTATTTACTTGTGGATTAACTTAAATATTGCAAGTGTATATATTAACTCAGAATGTGTTTATATGTGCAGACTGAAATAACTTCCATTAAGGAAGAAGCAGTGAGCATGATTCTTGATCCAAGGGATGGTGATATTCTTTTAGTTTCTGATATCATCATTTAAATTTATTTTTATAAATTGAGACATAAATGTCATATGATTATTTGTTTTCTTTAATATAAGTTTTTAAGTACATTATATTTGTAATAATATAAAAGTTATTAATTATATTTGTAATAATGTAGTGTTTTGAGATTGTATCGAATATTAATGTTTTGCAATTAAATTTACCATTTTATATATTTTGTAAATTTACTGTTTTAGCAATTTTGTGATGTGAAAACTGGGAAATTATAGAGAAAAAAGAGCAGCTGTATGGGCATACCTATAGAGACGACATGTCGTTTCTATAGGTGGATCTATAGAGACGACATGTCGTCTCTACAGGTGCATCTACCACCGCGACATATTGTTACTAAAGGCTAAGGTGAGTCGACTACATCTCTATCTATGGAGACGTCATGTTGTGTTTATACATATACCAATAGAGACGACATGTCGTCTCTATAGCTTCATCTATGGAGACCAACATCGTATAGCGACGAACCAAAACAGGACGACATGTCGTCTCTAAAGGATACCTATTGCGACGATATTTATAGCGACGACCAAAAAGATCTATTGCGACGGGGCTATGAGGACGAGAGCTGTAGGACGACATGTCCTCCCGGCCACCTATAGCGACGACTTTTTTAACCTATAGAGACGACATTTGTCGTCCCTATAGGTCCCGTTTCTTGTAGTGTATAGAGGTGCACTTATGCATTAAAGAATATAAGTACATTATTATTATGGGTAAAATTAAAGAATATTGCTTGTATTGTTAAGAAAAAGTAAACTTCGTTGCTATTTTCTGCAATTCGACAAAAATATAATAGCAAAAACATTTAAAGACAAAAAAAACCTCTCTAATAAGGATCAAACGGGCTATCGTCGGTATAACACCTGGCCACATAACAAACCCCAATCCCCAATTTAGCTATTTTCTCTATAAGATCTTCAGCGTCACCCCATCTATATGCCGATGAGTATAAATTCAACATTTTTTGATAATGTTCCGTATTGAAAATATTAAATTTAATCAAATGATCAAAAGCAAATATCCCAATTTTAACATCACCAAAAACTGAAGCCTCTTTAAACAATACATCCCACGTTTCTTCAGTAGGCTCAAAAGGCATTTCCTCTATCAACTTCACAACTTCATCTAGCTTCAAAGCCTTGATCAAAATACTTACCTTACAATCATAATCCTCCATTGAAGGCTGAATACCATATTTAGGCCATGCACTTTTAAATACGCTCAAAGCTTCATTTACATATCCAGAATGATCAGCACAAGCTGATAATACAGATGTGATGATCATAGGATCTGGATATATACCTTCTTTAGTCATTTGATTGAATAGATCAAGTGTTGTATTTACATCTCCATGTGATGAATTAGCTGAAATTATCGATCTCCATATGATTACACTTCTCTTTTCTGATTGGTCAAACACTACACGGGCCCTATTTAGAAAACCTAACTTAGCATATGTGTCAATAATCCCAGATGCTACATCGATGTTTATGTCATAACTATTTCTGATTGCATACGCATGCGTCTCTTTTGATCCTTTTAGATTTGATAAATGTGAAAGTGTAGGAAAAATGTTTGAGAGTGTTACACTGTTTGGTTTGAATCTGTTTTCTTGCATCTCATGAAGTAAATCGATTACATTTTTATAGTGATTGTTCTGAAAATGACCTGAGATCACAGCATTCCATATACTCAAACATGGTTTTTTCATTTCCCTGAAAAGATTCATGGCTTCCATTACAAAACCGTGTAGCATGTACCCAGAAATCATAGAGCCATAGCTAATCTCATCTTTCTTAGTCATTTCTACAAACAGTTGATGTACATTGTACCTAATTCTGTCGCTACATTTTGCATACATCTTGATAAACGCATTGCAAACTGGGAGATCTGTTTTGATTTCATTATCTATAACAAATCTAAGAACTTTCATTCCTAAATCAAGATCGTTTGACCGTGCACATGCTTCCAGGATGCTGATTATTGTGAATTCATTCGGTCTTATGTCTTCCAAGCCCAACATTTTAAAATATAATTCCTTGCATTCATTATATAACTCTCGTTGTGAATACCCTGCCATCATAAAATTCCAGGACACGAGATCTTTCTCAGGTGCATGATCAAACAAGCTTCTTGCTTTAACCATATCTTTACACCTACAATAGAATTTTATCAAAGCGTTTACAAAGAAGATATCGGAGTCTAACTTGTTTCGGATAATAAAACAATGGATTGTTTTAGTGAAGTTCGACTTATGATAACCCAACGAGGAAAAAGCCTTTATCACACATGTAACAGTGTAATAATTTGGTTTTACAGACATCGAGGAAGCAGATAAGAAACTCCGAAAAAGCATCAGTGTATCAGTGTGATGCTTGTTCATGGAGTAGCCCCTGAACAGTGCGTTCCATGAGAAAGTGTTCTTATTGGGAAGTTGTTCGAACACCTGTTGGGCTTCGAAAAGGTTGCTGGTTTTTGAGTAAAAAGCGATGAATTTTAAAGCCAAGAAGTTGTCGAGGGTAACAGAGGAGAGGATGAGTTTAGCATGGAGGAGCTTGCCTTGGCGGATGAGACGGTGGTTGGTGCAGTGCTGGATGAGGCGGCCGTATGCGGCGTAGCTGAGTCCATTGGGGATATGGTGGACCTGGTGGTGGTGGTGTACGGTTTGTGCAGTGGAAGGTGGAATTTGAATTTTCACAAGTTTCATGAATTTCATTCGCTTGGTCCGAAGCTTACATCAAAGTTTCAAGTTACGATAACTTTATGGCTTCACTCTTCCATTGATTATGATTGTATATACATTCAATATGGCAACCCTAGCTTGGTGTCCAAGGAAACCTAGGGTGCATGCAACTTATGCTAATTATCTAAATACAAGATAATGACAACTAATAATAGTAACTTGTAAATATTAAATTATTCGTTTTAAAGCATTACATTGATCTATACGGGTATCATGTATGTGAAAGCATACTTGTTGGACGACACATGTAATGTTAAGGTGTGTAACCGTTAGATATAGAAGAGATCCGATGGGGATTCTATAGTAGGAGTAATCGGAAAATCTGTGTACCACCATTTTGAGCCTAGTTTCGAGCTAGTGGCAACTACAATTTGTGATGGTTTGCATGGTAACATGTCGTTCGCAAAATGATATCATTAGCATAGATTGCTTGATTAAGAAAGAGAATATGAGGTGCTCTTCTGACCGAGATGCCTAAAAAAACTAAAAGGGCTTAGATTCTTCATTGCGAATTTGGATGCAAGATGCACCATTAAGGCTTATCGGGGTGTGTATGATGGTGTGTTTTTGGTTTAGAGATACTAGAAAACTTCAACTATGTATGGTTCGAATGGGTGTAAAATCATATGTATCGGAGGCTGAAACGGTGATGTTGGGCCTATTAACAAGGTCGTTGAAGCTTGTTAGGGGGCGAGGAAGAAGTGGGCAGTAGCCCAGTCGAAGGTCCAACGGTTTTTTGGAGACCATGATGTTATGGGTCGAAAATCGGGCAGTCTTGTCGTGTTTTAGCTAACACGACAGGATGATATGTTATTTACATTTGAAATAAACACAAACACGAATTCGAAATTCAATTTTATCCCAATTTCGTTTTGTGGTGTGTATTATTTTCATGTTGTGCCATGAATTACCATCCCTAGTCAACGTGGAAGGGAAAAGTGGTGGTGGTGAGGAAATCATACATTTTAGATTCAGGTGATGAGAGGTGAGCAAAGAGAAAAAAATTCGTAAAAAATAACATGTTAGGAGATGAGAATTTTATTGGTTGGTAGGTCAAAGAATTTAAACCCAAGGTGGAGTTCGGGGCACTCGAGAAACACACAAGATGAAATATCCCTTAGGGTAGAAGGAGTCATTCCCTCCCAACCCACTCAACCCACTGCTACTTCAAATTTTCTTTCTCCTTTCTCTTCCATCTTTCTTAACCCACAAGACATAGAAACTATAACACCCTGTTCCGAATAGATTCCTAATGCGGGGTGGTGACCGAAGATCGGGTATCATTAGGCTTAGGGCATTTGATGAAAAGAGATTGAGACCTATATGGGTGTAGGTAATGTAATTTAGATGATCCGGGAGTTCGGTTTCTGTTTTGGAGCCAAAGGGGTATATCGGTAAAGTGTCAATTCGGGCTTTTATGGAAATTTGGATTTTAGTTCGGGACGTTTTAAGGCAAGTATGAGTTGATAGAAGCATAGAGCGTATCGTTACCTTTTCGTGGATATAAGGATCATCAGAAACGGACTTATAACGAAGAAGTTATGGCCTTCGAAAGTTTGGTGGTTTTAGGGTTAAAACGAGTACGAGGGGCATATATAAGTGTAGGCATGGCGTACTAGTGTTAAGGCCATTATGTAGGGCGTACATTGGAGTACGTTGGGGGTATTGGGTAGAATGATCGTGCATGGTTAAGGGAGTATGTTGGGAGTACCAGAAGTACGCATGACGCTCCATTCAAATCCAAACCCTAATTTAGGGTCTTAGACCCTATTTAAGCTCCTTAACTCACCACCAAACCCTATTATCTTCAGCCTCCATCTCTTTAAACCCTAGAATCGAAACCCTAACCTCCTTTGGTGTGGTTTTTGAGCTTTTGGTGGTATTTCATGCATTTTGGTGATCTTTGAAGAAGAATGAGGTTCTTGGAGAAGTGTGGGATTGCTTGGAGCTTTTGGATCCAGCCTTTATGCACCATGATCTATCTTTTGGAGGTATAAAGTTTCTATCTTGATGACTCTAGGTGTTAGATCTAGCTTAAGGAGTATTTTGGGTTCATTTTGCTCCTTAGAGTCATCTTTTTGAGTATGGGATACTCCAAGAGCATAGTATGCTGGATCTTGACATTTGGGAGGCCCCTTGTTCATAAAAATGTCATCTTGATGAGTTGTGTTGGACCATGCATGAGTTGGATGCTTATTATGGGTTGTATTAAGGTTTTGGTCTCATTAAGCCATGAAAAGGGAGTAAAGTTTCAAACTTTACGTGTTAAGACATCTCATTAGGGTCATATCTGTGTTAAGAGCTTAATGTTGATTTTTAGGTCCCTGTCGATTACACTGGGCGTACGTGAATGTACGCTCAACATAATGCTAGATTTCTGCATCGTTCGTTTGTACCTTGTGCTTCGAGGGTGAGTACACGGGGCGTACCCATCTGGTACGCGGGGAGTACTCCCCAGCAAGTTGATTTTGGGCCTTTTAAGGTTTGGGCCTTGTTGGGCCATTGGACTTCTGACTTTGGGCCATGGATAGTTTGTGGGCTTTCTTAGTATTGATACCATGTTGGTTTTGGGCCCATTTAGAAAGTTGGGCCATACTGGGCTTTAGGTTGCCATTTATAGATTTGGGTTTTTGTGCTAATGGGTTGGATCTTGGTTTTGGGCGAAGTAAGAAAAGGGTAAAATGGTATTTTACCATTTATGAAGTTGGATTATGGATTGGGCCTCAAATTTTGAGTTACCGGGTTAATTATTAATTAAGGTTGTATGTATTGTTAGTTGGTGCGAGGTTATCCGGTTTAGGGACCTGAGCTGTTAGTTGATTATCAGCGGTTTGAGGCGAGTCTTCCTTCGCGGTAGCCGTGGGTCGAAGACACCAAGGCCGACCCACTAGATTATGTTATAGTGTGATGATTGTCTTTGTGATGATTGTCAGTTATGCTTGTATTTGCTTGATGACTCTGTGATTGTTGTTATGATATTATGTGGTAGTAGTAGGGGTGAAATAGACCCGCTATATGGTTGAAATAGACCAAAAGGGTAGGCCAGCACCCAGATATGCTTGGAAGTATCCAGTTGAAATAGACTGAAAGGGTAGGCCAGCACCCAATTATATGCTTGGCAGTATCCGGTTGAAATAGACCGAAGGGGTAGGCCAACACCCAGATATGCTTGGTAGTATGTTTGTTTAGTATGAGGTATTTTGGGAAACTTACTAAGCTTTGTGCTTACGATTTTCAGTTTATATTTCAGGTACTTCAAGTTTGAAAGAAAAGGGTCTGGCTTGATCACAGCGCATCCACCCATGTTTCCTCATTATGATGATTTTAGGATTGTATTCTGATAACTGTTTCCCTATATAGTACTTTTGAATATGTAGAAAAGGATAACGAATGTTTGGCTTAAAGATGATTAATGTTTTGTTTGAATTAAAAATGAAATTTTTACCTCATAATTTTTGGGACGTTACGGAAACCTTATCTTTCCTAGTCCACTCAACCCACCGTCACATCACTATTTTCAATAATTAGAAACATATATATATATATATATATATATATATATATATATATATATATATATATATATATATATGGCTAAATGATATGGGCTGTTGAATGGATTGTATGGGCCAAATGCATATGTGTTCCAGATTATGACATAACCTAATATCACAATATATATTCATTTAAAAGGAACAACACACACTTTTTCTTTTCTGGAGATTTAGGATTGCTATTTCTTCATCTTCTTTAAGTGAGATTTAAATATTGTAAACATTTTAAAAGTATTTACAGTTTGTGTTGTTCTATTTTGATACTAGAGAAAGAGTAGAGACTAGAGAGGAAAAGATTCATGGGTTGTTGAACCTGTTCCAGCTTCATCATTCTAGCACCCCGTGAGCCATTGGCTTGGGTTCGAATAACATGAGCGAAATCTGTGGAGGCTTGATTGAAATTTGTAAATGCATGACGTTTCTAAATGAGTTTAATCAATAATAATAAGGTTTAAATTCAAGAAATAAAAGACATATTTTTATTGATTTGTTGATTTTACACTGAACTTTCAAGCTAAATTTTCTTCATAAAATTTTCTTTTTGTGAGACTCAGAGCACATAAGTAAGCAGACAAAATAGGTAAAGGAAAGTCAAAACCGAAAGAAGGAAGAAATTTGTATAAAACATGTAGTAAGGGACCAAAAGTGTAACATTAGCAAAATTTTTGTAACATCTTGTTTCCTGTCATTTCTTATTTTAGGGTCGTAGGCTAGAAGTCGATTGTGTAAAGGGTTTGGGCCTTAAGGAGATAATGTTTAGGCCTTTTTGGATTGAGGCAATGATGGTTACGAGATCTTAACCTTTGAATGATGTTTTGGGTTGAAGGGTAGAAAAAGGAAAGTCGTAGGCTGGGATCTTGCATGAAATATGGATTTTAGTTTGAGAAGTTTTTAGTCCAAGATATTTAGATAATATTCTGGGGCTCTTCAATGCCTTTCTATGCATATAAAGAACACCAAATCGGAGTTGAAACGAAGAAGTTATAGTAGTTTGAATCTGGTGTTAGATGTGGTAGTATGTTGGCCGTACATGGACTTTCTCAAGTATGTTGGGCGTACATCTGGTACGCTGGGCATACGTGGTCAGGGGTCAAACCCTAACTTTTAGGGTTTGGACCCTATTTAAACATCTTTATCACCCAAGACTTCTTTCTTTCATCAGCCTCTAGTTCCATTTCGACCCCTTTGCAAACCCTAATCCATTTGAGAGCATTTTGAGGCATTAGTGTGTGTTTTGGTGATCTAGAAAGAGGAAGAAAGAAGAGAATATCATATTGGAAGAGTGGAACACTTTGGATCCAGAACCACATCATCAATTGGCATTATTTGGAGGTAAAAAGCTCAGAACTTGATGAAGTATTGATTAGATCTTGTTTAGCCATGAAATGGTGTTATTTTTGGTCCCATAAGCTTGGTATTATGTGTATGGGTTACTCTAATCCATATAAGTTGTCCTTTCAGATGTTTAGGAGTACTTAGAAGCATAAAAATGTAGTCTTGGTCATTAGTTTCCTTCCATACATGATCTAGGTTGTCTTAATGAGTTAAGAAGGTAGGGTTTTTGGTATTGAGCACTTATTAGCCATGCAAGACCATAAAGTTGGAACCTTTATGGTTAAGGACATCATTTGGGGACTAGATCTGAAAATTCGACGAAAGAGTGTAAGGGAATAAGCTCTTAATACAAGGGAAGGGAATCAGTCGCGTACGCAATGGTACGCTGGGCGTACCAGGTCAACAACACATTTTCTTGGTCAAGGCTTGAGTACGCTAAGTGTACAAGACGAGTACGATGGGCGTACTCAACTAAGTTGATTCAGTGAACTTTTTGATTTTTTATTTACTTTGAACTGTTTTTGACCAAGTTTGACCTAGGGGTATTTTGGGTATTTTGATTATAAGTTAAGTTGGCCATGTTGCAATGAATAGGTGACCGGTAGAGCTAATATACGGATTTGTGTCCTGTTCAACAATCTTTTCAGACTGAGAGGTGAGTTTTCCTCACTGTACTGACCGGTAGAGCTAATATACTTATGGGTCGAAGGCACCAAGGTCGGCCCATTGGATTAGATATCATGTTTTGTTATGTATTGTTATGCTGAGATATGTGTTCACTGGTTATATGATTATACTAGTAGATCTGTAGGACTACCTATGTTTGCTGATTATTGATTGATATTGTATATGTCGACATATTATGGTTTAATGGGTTGAGTCGGACCAGCTGGTGCTGAAGGCCAAGACACCCAGGGCGGCCCGGATAGACTGAAGGTTTGCGAGGTGGTCAAATTAGGTCGAAGGCTCTCAGAGAGGTCCATATAGTGTGTAGGCCTACGAGGCAGCCCATTCATGTTGAAGGCTCATGTATGCATGTTGTTGTTTATATGATTGTGTGTGGTACTTTGGGGGAACTCACTAAGCTTTGGCGTACAGTTTTAGTTTGTTGTTTCGGGTACTTTAGAGGATCGGGGGAAAAGAAAAGATGTGGTCATGCACATTCCTTTAGATTTTATATTATTGGATTTTGGGATACTCTGATTTATGACTTATACCTTATAGACAATGCTTTGTAAACAATTATGGTGTTTGGGTTGTTTTTGATAAATGAAAACTTTACTCAGATTTTTGGGGTGTTACAAGTTAGTATCAGAGCCCAAATTTGAGTGAATAGGATGAGCATCCGTGTGAATCCAGTCTCAAGCTAAGGATCTGTAAAAAATTTCAAAGTTTCAAAATGGTTTTCAGAATTGTTTTCCAAATTGTTTTAAAAGGTGGCCAAAGAAGGATGAGATGTGCACGATCAGCCGGAGAAAGAAAGTGTACCCCAAAATACCCACTGTTATTTGCCTATGATGATTATGATAGAACTTCATGCTAGTAGTAGGCTAGGAATCTTCAGGAATTGCATGCTAAAATTTCCTGATGTATGATGTCTGGTAGCCTAGGAGAATTTCTTGGATGCTAGATGAAGTTGACCTCATTATTATAGTTGCTTAGTGTGTGCATCATAGTTCTACATAACTAAGATTTTATAGCCTGATAATGTTTGATTTATCCTTATTTATTGTTCTTTTCTGATTAAGGGTGTAACATCCGGATTTTCAGGGACATTATTGTGTATGTTAATCTTGAGATTTAAGGAGGGACTCGACGAGTTGAGGGACCAACTCGCCGAGTCGAGTCGAGTTGCTCACGTGGATTTAATGAATGGACTCGACGAGTCAGAGGAGGGACTCTCCGAGTAGGTGCTGGGCAGAGAAACCCTAATTCCCTGTGTTTGGGACCTATTTAAAGGCATTTATAGCCTCATTTGCGACTACCTTCCCCTAAGAGCAAACCCTAATTGCTATTGGAGCTAGAGAGTGAGAGAGAAGCTCATATGGTGGTTCTTGGTGCATTTCTATGAAGAAGGATGAAGAGCTTCATGATGGGGAACAAAGGAAGGCAGTGGATCTGTGGTATTGAGTGTTTCAGCTGCTAAGAGAAGGTACAAAGTCCTCATCTTGTTCATTCCTTGTACTAGATCTCATTTTGGGAGTTTTAGGGCTTTGCTTCCATCCTTTTGAATCTATGAGTCGAATGAGACCTGGTTGTGGTTGGAAACCTTAGATCTGGACCTCCTAAGGTACTTAGAGTCTAAATGTCTCAGCTTTAGTGGTCCAAATGAGGGTTGATGAGCAAAAACCTTCATGAAGAGCATGTTTTGGCATTTTGAAGCAATAACATCATGTATGAACGTAAAGATCGAAGCTTTACGTAATTATTGAGCCTTGGGATGATAGATCTATAGTTTAGAGTGATAGATCTGGTTGAAATCGTCTGAATGAGAAATCAGATCAAAGGGACTCGCAGAGTCCATGTCCTGACTCGACGAGTCGGCGAGGGTTTATCCCGATGGATTGATTGTGCGATAACTCAGCGAGTTGGGGGTCAACTCGACGAGTTGAGCTGGACTTTTGAGACTTATGAGGATACGAGGGGACTCGACGAGTCGCAGGAGTGCACTCGACGAGTCGGGTCAAACTTGGACTGTTGACTCGAGTTTGACTTCTGTTGACCTTGTGGTTTTGGTCAACATATGTGATAGAGACCTTGGAAGGGTAAAATGGTCTTTTAACCACTTTAAAGAGTTAGAAAGAGAAAGAACCGCCTTCGATTATCTGAGTCGTGAAAAGAGTATTAATAAGAGATATTCATCCTTTGTGTTAGGAGGAGGCTAGTTCGAGATCCGAAAGCGAGGTTATTTGCTCACCTGCTAGCCGAGGTGAGTCTTCTCACTATACATTACCTAGAGTGGTATTTATGTGTAGACCGGAGGGTCTTGTATGCTATGTGTATATATGAGAATATGTGCATTGTGTTATATGTATGCTATGTGTTGAAAAGACCGGGCCGGAGGGCCCAACGATATAGACCGGGCCGGAGGGCCCAACGATATAGACCGGACCGAAGGGTCCAACGACACAGACTGGACCGAAGGGTCCGACGAGCTATGACCGGGGCAGAGGGTCCAACGAGCTACGGGACTGGAGGGTCCCGCTGAGACACATCGACCGGAGGGTCGTACTGTAGCCTCGAGTGGTGTATGTGTTGTATGTGGTATTTTGGGGAACTCACTAAGCTTTTTGCTTACCGTGTTATGTGTTATGTGTTTCAGGTTTTCTCAGGATCGCGGGACGGCACCGGCTTGATTGTACACACCAGAGAAAGAGTTATGTTTTGAGGATCCTGGATTATTAATGGAGTTGTGCTTTGTAATTTGAATAAACGAGATTTCTATACAATATGTTATGAAAAGTATGCGATTTTAAAATGAAAAATCTGTTTGAAAAATTATGGTGTTACAAGTTGGTATCAGAGCCTTGGTTTGAGGGATTCGGATGCAACTTCGGGTAGATCTGGACTCAAACTGAGGATTTGAGAAAAAATTTCAAGGAAATGATTTTTCTAAAAAGAGCAAGAGTTTCTAAAAGAATACGAGTTGGAGCAGTGTGTACAATCAGCCAGAGCCCGAACGGTAATTTCCCAAAATACCCTTACGTTTGTATTATGAGATATTTATGAGATATTCTATGAGGTATTATGCATGCTAGAGATAGGCTAGGTATTTCATATGTTAGGACTAGAGTGGCGTGATTTGTGATGCCTTAGCCTAGGAGTTATTGTTATCTGTGATGTGCTTTCGAGCATGTGTTGAGTAAGAGTATCCAGCAGGAATCCTCTAGAGAGGGATTTGAGTAAAGGAGTAATCTAGGAGAGATACCTAGATGAGCATTTGAGGAGTCTACGGAGAGAGTAGCCAGATGCCCGCGTGGGGTAAAGTTGCTTGAGTTCGGTGGTATCCTTAGAGTATGAGGAGAGAAAGTGGGTAATGACCTAGAGTGGTTTTACATGTTGGTAGAGATTATTCGATGCCCGAATGCTGCTTGCTTCGTGCTTTGTGGAACTCTTGATGATGTGAATCAGCTACTAAGTGAATATGACGATATTAATGAGGTAGATGGCTAGCATCATAAGGAGTTCTTCAGCAGCTGATGGCAGAGAAGTGTGAGAACCTAGGAAGAGCCTAGGGAAGGGTAACCCTAGTCAGATGAGTACACTGACAGAGTTGGATATTTTGCAGAGGAGCGAACACGCATGACGGGGTTGGTGATTGAGAAGGTCGAGCAGCTACTTAGGGACTCGGGGATGGTCCGTGTGGAAAGTATGGGTAGATGTGGCAGGTAGTATGGGCCCATACTACTGAAAGCAGAGGACCCATACTCGATACAGAGAACATTCCGGAGGTTTTAAGTAGCAGATCGAGAGGTGATTTCATGGTTCGAGTACCATAATTTGTAGCAGATCGAGAGGTGATTTCATGGTTCGAGTATCATGATTTGTAGCAGATCGAGAGGTGATGTCATGGGTCGAGTACCATGATTCGTAGCGGATTGAGAAAAGATAACATGGTTCGGGTACCATGATTCATAGCAGATCGAGAGGTGGCCACATGGTTCGAGTACCATGACCCGTGGCGGTTAGTGTTACTGGTTCTACCAGTTATTTCATTGTGATTGGTTAGACTGAGATCAGATGTGAAAGAGTATGGAGCCAGAGGGCCATGATGAACGAGTATAGTGGAGCATCCCTTGAGAGGGAAATCGAGTTAGCTCCGAGGGATTTTTGGTAAGATGGCAGATGAAGTCGCAAGGCTCAAGGATGAGTAGAGATGGCGGTTATAGAGGATTGTGGCATGAGTTGAGCAATCAGCCGATAGTGGAGATGTCACCTTCTGTGACATTGATGGTATTATTTCCGTTTCCTGTGGGAAACATAAGAGGTGTTGAGAATTCGGTTTCCTAGCTTGGGGGTAGAACCCTACGGGTTAGCATTGATGGCGACCTTCCATCAGAGTATTTGGGCAGTATGTCTGCCGAGAGGTAATGTTAGAGCATGATCAGGTTGTCAGCGGGGACTGAGATGGTTAAGGACAATGATACACCCTGTTTGAGCATAGTAGGGCATGTATTAGCTGCAGCGGCAGACGATCAAGAAGAGGATATTGGGGCGGTGGCTCTTATTGTCTATGATGAGTATCGAGTGTGGTAATGAGGACTCCACTCTTATTACAACCCACGTGATGGAACGTTGGTTGAAGAGTCGAGGATGAGGAATATGTTAGTTCGTTATTTTCAGACTGAGAGTCAGGGTTACGACTGGACAGTTAAGATGTCCGGTAGTGGGATGGTACGAGATTCTGAATGACTAGAGGTAGTCATGATGAGAAGTTTCTGAGGATTTCATCGGAGATTCGGGGTAATTGGAATTGCTCGATCTCCATCGGGGAGATCATTGAGCATTGCGTATCACCTTCCAAGAGTAGGTGCGAGGTTACTGGTAAAAAAAAACAGCCTGTGGGTTAGATTGTTGGCGAACCAATTGGTGATGGTTCGAACCCTGAGTAGGGGAGAACCGGGTACTTTTGAGGAGATCCGAGATTTGTTCAAGAGCGATTAGAGAACTGGATAGAGAGGCCTGAGACCAGGGTTATCAGTGGTCAAGGAGAGGTGCAGAGTGAGATAGTGCATGTGGTACGTGTTTGAGAAAGGATGAGTGTCTCCACGGCAAGTGGCCGTTGGTCGGAGACCTTGTAGTGGTTAGGAATCCTTCGAGGTTAAAATGGTGAATTCGAGGTGGTTGGCTTGTGAGGTTAGTTCGGCGGTTGAGAATTTCTGGTTCAGAGTATGGGGTATTATATGCAGTATGGGAAGGGAAGAAGTTGATTGGGCAACCAACTTCAGGGTCGTTATGAGTATTCTTGCATTAGTTTTGAGCAATAGAGAAGGAAGTTTCGGATTGTCAACTTCGTGTTCTGAGTCGTTGGCAATTTCTCCGTGTTTTAAATTGGGGGATGGAGTATTCCGGGGTTACAAGTGGCATGAGAGAAAGACCGGTTGTGAGGTTCCGAGGAAGCAATGCGGTATCTGAGTATGATGCCATGAGTATGAGATCAGTGGTAGAGTCAAGACACTGTGAGGCGTTGTGATGGTATTCCGGGGTAGCCGAGTTTAATGTCCTAAATCTCGGATTATTTTGAGTTTTGAGTTTGAAATGACAAGTAGTGTATCAAGTGTCTATGGTTCCGGTGGGGACCCTTCAGCCAATTGACATCAAATGGATTTATTTGAGAATGTGAATTGCAGCGAGAAAAAGAGGTTTTGTCACGACGGTGGTCGTCCGAAGTAGTGATGCTTAGCCTGGATGGGTGTGTGTGTACCTATCTATGCTGGGCCGCAGAGCATGAGTTAATGATCGCAGTGTGATGTCAACCTGAGGATGAGATTGTGAAGTGGTAAGAGTAAGTGCATAAAGACTGCGGTGAGCTGCAGTTTCAATGAGTCAGTGCAGAGAGGTTGTGGTAATGCTACGGGAAGCCATAGTACTCACTATTCAGTGAGAGGTTGTGGTGATGCTACGGGGAGCCGTAGTAGTCACTATTCAGTGAGAGGTTGTGGTGATGCTACGGGGAGCTGTAGTACTCATTATTCAGTGAGAGGTTGTGGTGATGCTACGGGGAGCCGTAGTACTCACTATTCAGTGAGAGGTTGTGGTGATGCTACGGGGAGCCGTAGTACTCACTATTCAGTGAGAGGTCGTGGTGATGCTACGGGGAGCCGTAGCACTCACTATTCAGTGAGAGGTTGTAGTGATGCTACGGGGAGCCGTAGTACTCACTATTCAGTGAGAGGCTGTGGTGACGCTACGGGGAGCCGTAGTACTCACTATTCAGTGAGAGGTCGTTGTGATACTGCGCGGAGCCGTAGTACCCACTAGTCAGCGAGAGAATGATGTGATGAAGTGCTCTCTGATCAGAGCTTGACGCAGAAGAGTTTTAGGCTTGGGTAGCCCTAATATTTGAGTTTGTGGAAGCCTGGGGTCGAACCAGGGGTGAGACTGGGGTCTCCATGTTTGTCGGAAGTCGTTATAATCTGAATTGAGTAGTGGTTTTCGTGGCCAAAAGGGAAGTGGATCAGTGAGGTCCGCATGGGTTGCGGGTCATGAGTCATGAGTTGAGTGGTTTATTGGGGCGAGTGGTTCCAGCTCTGGGTCAGACCAAACTCTCGAGTTTGAGTTTGGCTCTGGTAGTGCGTTGAGTAGGCAGAATGAGATTCCGGATTCAGAGCTGAATTTCATTTGGAAGGGGGTATTGCTTCCATCTAGTGCCTTAGACCCGAGTGGCTCAATTCGTTGGTGTGAGAAAACCGCGAAACGTATGGAACTAATGAGTAGTAGACGACAGGGGTCGAGGGTGAAACGAATTCCATATTCGCTTGAGGAAAAGCGAACTTCGTGACTTGTGTGTCACACTGGGCCGAGATAGCTAGTGTGGGAAGGAAGTCAGTGAGACATGTTGAGGTATGCAATGGGTAACCCTTGGAGGTTCAACTGCTAGGTCGGGAGATGACCTGGTGCTCAGTGTTCAATGGGATTTGGAAAAGGGAGCTGGGGTTGATTGCAGTTCAGTGGATGAGTCCCTGGTGTGATGTGATCCTTCCATTCCTTGGTATATGATCTGGATTGTTTATCATGTCTGGGACGAGTGATTGGTAGCCAGTTTTGGGCATGGACTTGTTTTATCGGTCCCCACTAGAGAATCAGAGGGGCAGTGAGCTATCGGGGTTTGTTATTCGAGGAGCGAATAACGTGGTGACATCTGGAGATGGCGGTCTGGCTGTGTGTCAGGCTACTAGAGTTCCAGATTCTTGAGAGTCAAAAGGGGTAGCATAGTGGCAGATGGGTCTATCCTTTTTCCAGGGAGGAGTTCCTGTTTGGATTCAGGTGTCCAGAAAGGAAGATAGTTGTGTGGTATGAGACCCTTTCGATGGTGCTGTTTGGTTATTTGATTAGATCTATATGTTGTGAAAGAGCGATTTCGAGGGCGAAATCTAATTCAAGTGGGGGAGAATTGTAACATCCGGATTTTCAGGGACATTATTGTGTATGTTAATCTTGAGATTTAAGGAGGGACTCGACGAGTTGAGGGACCAACTCGCCGAGTCGAGTCGAGTTGCTCACGTGGATTTAATGAATGGACTCGACGAGTCAGAGGAGGGACTCGCCGAGTAGGTACTGGGCAGAGAAACCATAATTCCCTGGGTTTGGGACCTATTTAAAGGCATTTATAGCCTCATTTGCGGCTACCTTCCCCTGAGAGCAAACCCTAATTGCTATTGGAGCTAGAGAGTGAGAGAGAAGCTCATATGGTGGTTCTTGGTGCATTTCTATGAAGAAGGATGAAGAGCTTCATGATGGGGAACAAAGGAAGGCAGTGGATCTGTGGTATTGAGTGTTTCAGCTGCTAAGAGAAGGTACAAAGTCCTCATCTTGTTCATTCCTTGTACTAGATCTCATTTTGGGAGTTTTAGGGCTTTGCTTCCATCCTTTTGAATCTATGAGTCGAATGAGACCTGGTTGTGGTTGGAAACCTCAGATCTGGACCTCCTAAGGTCCTTAGAGTCTAAATGTCTCAGCTTTAGTGGTCCAAATGAGGGTTGATGAGCAAAAACCTTCATGAAGAGCATGTTTTGGCATTTTGAAGCAATAACATCATGTATGAACGTAAAGATCGAAGCTTTACGTAATTATTGAGCCTTGGGATGATAGATCTATAGTTTAGAGTGATAGATCTGGTTGAAATCGTCTGAATGAGAAATCAGATCAAAGGGACTCGCCGAGTCCATGTCCTGACTCGACGAGTCGACGAGGGTTTATCCCGATGGATTGATTGTGCGATAACTAGGCGAGTTGGGGGTCAACTCGACGAGTTGAGCTGGACTTTTGAGACTTATGAGGATACGAGGGGACTCGACGAGTCGCAGGAGTGCACTCGACGAGTCGGGTCAAACTTGGACTGTTGACTCGAGTTTGACTTCTGTTGACCTTGGAGTTTTGGTCAACATATGTGATAGAGACCTTGGAAGGGTAAAATGGTCTTTTAACCACTTTAAAGAGTTAGAAAGAGAAAGAACCGCCTTCGATTATCTGAGTCGTGAAAAGAGTATTAATAAGAGATATTCATGATTTGTGTTAGGAGGAGGCTAGTTCGAGATCCGAAAGCGAGGTTATTTGCTCACCTGCTAGCCGAGGTGAGTCTTCTCACTATACATTACCTAGAGTGGTATTTATGTGTAGACCGGAGGGTCTTGTATGCTATGTGTATATATGAGAATATGTGCATTGTGTTATATGTATGCTATGTGTTGAAAAGACCGGGCCAGAGGGCCCAACGATATAGACCGGGCCGGAGGGCCCAACGATATAGACCGGACCGAAGGGTCCAACGACACAGACTGGACCGAAGGGTCTGACGAGCTATGACCGGGCCAGAGGGTCCAACGAGCTACGAGACTGGAGGGTCCCACTGAGACACATCGACCGGAGGGTCGTACTGTAGCCTCGAGTGGCGTATGTGTTGTATGTGGTATTTTGGGGAACTCACTAAGCTTTGTGCTTACCGTGTTATGTGTTATGTGTTTCAGGTTTTCTCAGGATCGCGGGACGACACCGGCTTGATTGTACACACCAGAGAAAGAGTTATGTTTTGAGGATCCTGGATTATTAATCGAGTTGTGCTTTGTAATTTGAATAAACGAGATTTCTATACAATATGTTATGAAAAGTATGTGATTTTAAAATGAAAAATCTATTTGAAAAATTACGGTGTTACAAAGGGCTTAGGGTAGAATCAGGTATTCGACTATTAATGGGATCTAGCGTTATGTATGATAAGCATGCACGAGTGACTGTAGGGTTGATGGAAGTTTCAAGAGTGAGTACAGTTTATAGCATGCCAGCGTGAAGGGTGATTAGCCACTCTTGAGAGAGTAGATGAAGGATGTATGTGTATCATAGATGCTTGGGCCTAATGGTCAAGAATTTCATATGAAGGTCTGCCTGATATTTTTATGATATCTTATAGTTATTTGGTTTCACTACTCAAATGTTGCTTGCTTTATGCTTTGTGGGACTCATATTGATTTGAGTTAACAAGTAAATGAATATGTTAAGTTACATGCTGCAAAGGTTAAATAATTTTAGAATGATGGATTCAACACTATTTCATAGCTCTCGTTTGAGTCTAACCATTGTAGGGTTGGGTCTTTTAGTCGAAAGATTATTTAAGTTTTGTTGCATGTAATTGTATTCATGAAGTGATTACCTGACATTAATAAGGTTTTTCAACAACTAATGGCAGGGTGAGGTGGAGATCCTAGGAGAGCCTAGGAAGTGCTTTAGTGTCGTCGCTACGTTATTTAGCATGTATTGGGAGTACTATTGTGAGTAGGAGACTTAGAAGACACAAGATTGACTCTTGAGGAAAGTATGAATTGGTGTGGAAGGTAGTATTGGGCCCGTACTACTGGAAGCACAGGATCCATAATCGAATCAAGGGAATTCACAAGGATTCTAAGGAGATGGTTGAGGGTAGGTAGCGTGGTTGGATAACCATGACTCGTGGCAGGGTTTCCGTATCTATCGATCTTCTGGTTGAGGACGTTCAGGCCGAGGATGAGTCTGGTGATTGGTTGGACTTTAGTGGCCATATACGAATGGGTTTGAATGATGCAAACCTAGGTGAGTTAGTTAATTTGAGGTCTCGATGGCCTTGCTCGATGGTAGTGCCAGCGAGTCGCGGGACTTAGGAAAGAATAATTGTTATGATCGGCTCGAGGATTGCAATTAGAGGCTGAGTAATTGGCAGTATGGCAGTGTGTGAATGCACATGAGGTTTTAGTTGCCTTGATATACGATCAAGGGCCTGTTTTCTTTTTTTATAGGCATGTTAGGTACCAGATTGATGGTTGCGGAATTGTGGTCGAGGTAAGGGGTAATCCATTGGTTTCAGGATAGAAAATCGATGCTATGAATGGACTGTCATAATTATTGTTTGTACATCTGTGCGGGGTTCCCGATGTTAGAAGCGGTTATGATTGGAAATTTATGAGGCCTTCATCTGAGTTTCAGAATCTCTTACGGTTTGCTTGGTCCTTATCTGGAAGATCATCTTGCGTGTGTTATACATTCTAAGAGTCAGGGATGGTTTGTACCTGGTTGAGCTAGTTTGAGATATGGTTTGGTTGCAACACCAGTGGGTGGTAATTTGAACCCTAAGTGGGGGAGAATTAGGTATTTTTCTTAGAGGGTCATCGATCTGTTCGAGTTTGTGGTATCAGAAGAATGTTTTGCAGAGATCTATGGTGCGGGTATGCGAGACTCCGATTCAATATTTGGTCAAGTCAGGGGTGTAGAGCAAGTGGATATCAGATGTATGTGTTCATAAAATACACGAGTTGTCTCGTAGCAGGAAGTAGTTGCTTAAAGAGCTCATTGTATCCATTGGTTCCTTTTGGGATGCCAATGAATAAATGAGGAGGCGCTAGGATCGCTCAGGTTGGGTATCAGTTGTTGAGGGATTTGTCAGCTTGTTGTATGGATTGCTATTTATACTCTAGATTTGGCAGTTGTCGATCGGTAAATCAGTTTTAGAGATGGGTATGTTCAGCTCTGCGTGGGTTTTGGTTCAGTAGTGTATTGGTTCGTTAGATTAGGTGTTAATGCATTCTCGATAATTGGTCATTTCATTCATCATCAAAGCAAAGATTCTTCAGAAGTTTTGAGATGTATTAGTTGAAGTTCAATGGATTCATCAGCCTATCGTCAAGTTCGGCTCGAGTTTGGAATATGTCCTTGGTTATTGGGAGACTAGAATTTAGGACAATGTTGTTTAGCTTTCCAAACGGGACATTAAATATGTGTAGAATCTAATTTTGGCCTGTCATGCTGGCAAGGTTGTTAATTTGATGGATTCGACCATGGTTTTGGAAACATTTATGGTAACTTCAAAAGTTTTATCGATCTAGTTGCGCATTGATGGGATCTATTTTGGTCGTTCATGAGGATGTTTTTGTTTAGGATTGAGGGTCGTCATTTCATTAGATCTACTAGTACTTCACCTTTGGGTAAGGTTGTGAGGAAAAGGGAACGCAGTAGATCCAGGGTTGGTTATGAGTTTCCTTATCGGTGTGTGTATGGTAGTAATTTCAATAGATTTTTTTTGTGAGGGACGTATATGGTCTGGACAAGATAGCAATGGAGCCCTTGGTTCAAGTTATATGTATGGTTCTTATTTGGGTTATAGCCTTTGAATTCGAACAAGGGTGTGACTGCATATCTCATTCTCTGGCTGAGTGTGGGCATGTTTTCGTCTGATTTTGCATTGGTAGCAACCTGCGCTATGAATGGGTTTCCTGCAAGATAGTGGATTGATGGTTGGGTATCTTTAGACCCGGTGGCGCTGGTCGTGAGTCTTCAGGGTAGTAATAGAACGACGACAAGATCTGTGTACTACAATGAGCATATTGTTTTAGTGGTTAGAAGGTGTCAGGATGTATTATGAACCAGTAGTTGTATGATTCTTGTGGGTGAGACCCGATAGTAGTTTGGCTAACACTCTTAGGTCTCGTATCGTTAGTCTTATTGGCATGGTTGGATGACAATGTGTTGTTTTAGGAGTCGGGAGACTTGATGACCAGCTGGTTTGGATCATGCAGTCAAAAAAAGTTATTTAGGTTGATATATTATTTGTACACCGGAAGTCGCTTAATGAATGGTTGCAATGGTCGACCCCGTCTTCTTATGGGTAGTCTATTAGGAGTTTGGTTTCCAGTGTGAGGAGTTGGTTATGAAATCTCGAGTCACAAAGTTCGCTTTAGATGTCTCTAGTGATTTTCCAGGTGGATGTACACCTAAGTTGATGAGGGAATTTGATGTATTTTGGGTTATAATGGATCGGGGGTGAATCTGAGTGTTATTGATGGATAGCTGAGCTGGGATGTTGGAGCCGAGTATGAGTATGGTTTAGTTTAGTATGTGAACAATTAGTTTTCATTGCGATGGTGCACTTATGTGCGGATTAGCTTGACGGCGTTTGGCCGAAGGAATTTTGTGTCGATCAAATCTGTGGGTTCTTGAACAGCTTGGTTGTAGTGAGGGCTTACATCATGAAGTGGAAGCGAGAGCTGATTTCGAGGACGAAATCTAATTTAAGTGCGGGAGAATTGTAACATCCTATTTCCTGTCATTTCTTATTTCAGGGTCATGGGCCGAAAGTCGAGTGTGTAAAGGCTCTGGGCCTTATAAAGGTAATGTTTAGGCCTCTTCGGATCGAGGCAATGATGGTTACAAGATCTTAACCTTTGAATGGTCTTTTGGGCCGAAGGGTAGAAAAGGGAAAGTCGTAGGCCGGGGTCTTGCATGAAATATGGATTTTTGTTCGAGAAGTTTTCTGTCAAAGATATTTACATAATATTGTGGGGATGTTCAATAGATTTCCGTGCATACAAAGAATGCCAAAATCTGAATTGAAACGAAGAAGTTATAGCACTTTGAAACTAGTGTTAGATGTGGTAGTACGCTGGGCGTACAGGGACTTTCTCAAGTATGATGGGCGTACATCTGGTATGTTGGGCGTATGTGGTCAAGGGTCAAACCCTGATTTTTAGGGTTTGGGCCCTATTTAAACATCCTTATCACCCAAGACTTCTTTCTTTCATCAGCCTCCAACCCCATTTCGAACCCTTTGCAAAACCTAATCCATTTGAGAGCACTTTGATCCATTAGTGAGTGTTTTTGTGATCTAGAAAGAGGAAGAAAGAAGAGAAGATAATCTTGGAAGAGTGGAACACTTTGGATCCAGAATCACATCATCAACTGGCATCATTTGGAGGTAAAAAGATCTAAACTTGATGAAGTATTAATTAGATCTTGTTTAGCCATGAAATGGTGTTCTTTTGGTCCCATAAGCTTGGTATTATAAGTGTGGATTACTCTAATCCATATAAGCTATCCTTTCAGGCGTTTTGGGGTATTTAGAAGCATAAAAATGTAGTCTTGGTCATTAGTTTCCTTCCATGCATGATCGAGGTTGTCCTAATGAGTTAAGAAGCTAGGGTTTTTGGTATTGAGCACTTATTGGCCATGCAAAGCCATAAAGTTGGAAACTTTATGGTTAAGGACATCATTTGGGGACTAGATCTAAAAATTAGATGAAAGAGCTTAAGGGAATAAGCTCTTAATAGAAGAGAAGAGAATCAGCCGTGTACGTTTGGTGTATGCAATGGTATGTTGGGCGTACCAGGTCAACAACACGTTTTCTTGGTCAAGGCTTGAGTACGCTAAGCGTACAAGCTGAGTACGCTTGGCGTACTTAGCTAATTTGACTCGGTGAACTTTTTGATTTTTTTTTACTTTGACCTGTTTTTTTACCAAGTTTGACCTAGGGGTATTTTGGGTATTTTGATTATAAGTTAAGTTGGTCATGTTCCAATGAATGAGTGACTAGTAGAGCTGATATTCGGAGCCGTGTTCTTTTCAACAATCTTTTCAAACTAAGAGGTGAGTTTTCCTCACTGTACTTATGGTTCGAAGGCACCAAGGCCGACCCATTAGATTAGATATCATGTTTTGTTGCGTGTTGTTATGTTGAGATATGTGTTCACTAGCTATATGATTAGACTGGTAGATCTGTAGGACTACATGTGTTTGTTGATTATTGATTGATATTACATATGTCGACATGTTATGGTTTGATGGGTTAAGGCAGACCGGCTGGTGCTAAAGGCCAAGACACCCATGGCTGCCCGGATAAACTGAAGGCCTGCAAGGCGGTCCAATCAAGATGAAGGCTCTGAGAGCGGTCCAGATAGTTTGTAAGCATGTGAGGCCGTCTAATCATATTAGAGGCTCATGTATGCATGTTGTTGTTTGCATGGTTGTGTGTGGTACTTTGGGGGAACTCACTAAGCTTTGGCTTATAGTTTCAGTTTGTTTATTCAGGTACTTCAGAGGATTGGGGTAAAGCAAAGGCGTGATCGTGCATATTCCTTTGGATTTTATATTATTAGATTTTGGGATACTCTATTTATGACTTACACTTTGAGACAATGCTTTGTAAATAATTATGGTGCTTGGGTTGTTTTTCAAAAATGAAAAATTTACTCTGATTTTTGGGGTGTTACAAATGTTGTGGCAAAAACCCATAGACACTAAACTATATTAGTGCAAAAATTCTTGTACACACACACAAACACACACACACACACACACACACACATATATATATATATATATATATATATATATATATATATATATATATATATGTATATGGGATTAAAATAAGGAAATAAGGGTTAACGAAAAGTGGGAACCAAACTTTCAATGACAATTGAACAAAAAACATAATAGTTTAAAAATGGAGAAATAATAAGAAAATGGGTTGATCCATTTGTGAATTTTAAATAAGCAGACCTAGCCTCATGGATCTTGGATTAGATACATATCTTAATCTTTTAGTACTATAATCATGGACTAAAGTTGTCAATATTGCAAATTTATGTGGCAAATGTTTGAAGCAAATAAAATGCCATACCCCCGAACCAGGACGGTGGAAACGTCCGGGGGCGGATGACTTCATTGTATTGTATCATCACAATTGAATATAATTGAAAACATAGCAACCAACATCATACATTAAAGATACCAACATACATTGTTTACAGAATTGTATTTGTTCACAACTTTACACAAAAGTGACAATAAATATGATGTTCCAAAAATGTAGTAAATATCCAAAATCCATAGCTCGAATACCTGCTCACCGAGTCCCTGAGAATACAAGTCATTTTAAAAATCGTTGAGTTCATAAGCATATTTGTATAAAAGCTTTGTAACATCTTTGATTTGTAATAATTTGTAAAACTCCAGAAAATCCGATATTTTCTGTGAAAATGGTTTGTAAGTCTCGTTCCAAAACTGTGGATAACTTCATCTGTGTTCTTTGTTTTCTTTTGTTCGAAATTGAAAAGAGTGTGGGTTCCCAGAAAATCCCATATTTCCTGTTTTATGAAAAGTATAGTCTTAAAACCCTAAGACTGGAGTGGTGATAGTAAAGTACAAGAGTGATGCATAGTTTTATATTTTTATAAAGCCAGTGAAGTGTATAATTTCGTAAATCCAAAATAACATTGTTAGTCCCTATGTGAGTCGTTACAACCATGCTTGATACGACTAAAATGCCTGTCATGACGTTCTTCAGGCGTCGGTTTCGGTAAGATAGTTGTCACCCTAGACTGGCCAAGTCTAGCTGTAGCGAACAGCTTAGGTGTGGGGGTGTCAACCCCGTATAGATCTATACACAATTACCTCGCTCTCCCTCCAGGAGACTCTGGTTATAACTACAAGACTTACGGTGTATGCTAGGTAGGTACGGCGAAGGAAAGTCTCACAAGTGCCATAACAGGTTTACGCAAAATTTTCTCTCGTAAAAATTCTGGTTTGTATACCGTTTTAGTTACAATTATTTATAACGCTTTTTATAAATAATCATTAATGAATTTATCTAATTGGAATATACGTTGTGTAAATAGTATAATCCTTTAAGTATTCAAACTACTAAAATGTGACAACATATTACGACTATTTTACTAATAAAAATAGTTTTAGTAAAACATCAAAGTTTTGTAGTTTGTTTAACACACCAAAAATTTAGTTTAAGAGTTTTTGTAACACAAAATATAATATCTTGGTGTGACTCTAGCATGTCATGATTTTTACAAAAATACTTATAGAAATCTTGAAATTTATTATATTCCATTATTTGTGTAAGTATAAATGTTAAACTTTCATATGACCAAAAGTTAACCATTTTTTAGTGTAACCCATATTTTTACCATTTTGAGTGAACAAACTTACTATAAAACCTTTATAGAACAAAATGTTATTAACATATACTTTGTGAGTTTTAACATATATTAAGAACTTTTTTAGTGGTGAGCTTGTTTCATCTTCAACACATAACCAAGATACATGAAACTTTCCAAAGGATAGATTTACCCTAGCCTCATGAGGCTTGTAAATCTCGAGTTATGGAGTATTAGCAATGAAATATTCAACATTTCAAACACAAGTAGTTATATAAACACACAAGAGCATGCAAACATCCAAAGATTTAAACAAAAATTGACTTGTATTCCCCCCCCCCTAAAGGATGAAAGACATGAAAATAGTGGGGTATGAAGCTCACCTTGGGAATTTTTGAGATGTAGAAGAAGAAGAAGAAGAAGAAGAAGGAATTTCGAGTCTAGCTTGTGTTTTTGGTGAGATTCTCGAAATAGGGCTGGAGAGTTAAGTGAGGAAAAATGAGATTTGTGAAGTGTGTGTGTGTGTGTGTGTGTGTTCGGCCGAGAGATACGAGAGGGAGGGAGGAAGGAGGGTGTTGACTTATGGAGAGATGATAGGATGGTTGCCTTGATACATGCAAGTCAAAGCATGGATATATGGGGGGGAGGTAATAATCAGGTGGCAACCTTATTATCCACCCCTTTTCCTTTTCTTTCCTTTTCTTTTATTTTCTTTTTTTTTTCAAAGCCATAACCGACCCAAGAGGGTCCTCGGCCCAAAGTGTGGCCCAAATCGGTGGGCTTCGATTTTTGGCTTGGCCCAAAAGAGTTTTCGGTCTAATAGGAGGGCCCAATAGAAGTTTTCGGCCTAACAAGGCCCATCGAAGTGCTTTCGGCCCCATGGAAGGCCCAATAGTGGTTTTCGGCCCACTAATGCTCATTAAAAGGTTTTCGGCCCAATATAGAGCCCAATAGAAGTTTTCGGCCCATTAGGGCCCAAAGAAGGGTTTTCGGCCCAACAAGACCAAATGAAGGAGTTATCGGCCCAATAGGTCCCAATGAAGAAGTCTTGGTCCAATAAGGGTTTTGGGCCGATAATTATTGGGCTAAGGCCCAAAATTGATTGGACTTGCCTTATCGGATCGAGTTTTGGACTTGCATGGGGTTGTTTCGGCTTGAATCACAATGTATGAACGTATGAACTTAAATAGCATTGCAGTTTGAATTTCACTAAATGTAATGTTGCAAGGTTACATAGAGGAAATGGTCTTGTACAAGGATCAACATCTTTACCCTAATTTGCTAGTTATGACATAAAAGATACTATTCCTTAAGCCTTTGTCCATTAATATATATATATATATATATATATATATATATATATATATATATATATATATATATATATATATATATATATATATATATATATATATATATATATATATATATATATATATATATATACTAGGGGAATGTCAGTCACGCCGTTGGCGTGTAACACCCTGGTTAAGGTCGTTCCATAACTTGGGGCTATGACCCTAGGATCAAGTAAAATAAGGCTTTGAGCCTTGGGAATGAGAGGGTTAGACCCATTTGGTGGCGGATAATGTAGGTTGTGTATACCGAGTGTTCAGTTTGTATCTTGGAGCCCAGGGGTATAACAATAAAGTGATGGAGTGGGCTTTTCATGAATTTGGATTTATGTTCGGAAGGTTTTAATGAAAAAGGGAGTTGATAGGATCGTAGAGCTTCTTGTTACCTTTCTGTGGATATAAATATCATCGAAAACGGAGTTGGGACGAAGAGGTTATGACCGTTAAAACTTAGGAAAGATTTGGGGTCAGCCATGTACGATGGGCATACAAGGCTTAAGCGATCGTGGGGATCCACTATGGTATGTTGGGCGTACCAGATGTACGTTTGGCGTATGACCGACCGATTTAAACCCTTATTTTTAGGGTTTAGACCCTATTTAAGCATCATAAACCCTTGGAAACCTCCCCATGTTCGGCCTCCATCCTCTTGTAACATCCCAGAAATCAAGACCAAAAATTTCATTTTTAAATCATTAATTAACCCATAGTTATAAAATCATAAGTCATTATCTCAAATCAGAGTATCATTTCAAACACTTGTTCATCTTATCAGAGTAAACATCCCATGCTAAAACTTCTTGGTGTGTGTAATGCGATCATCCCGAGCTCTTCCCTCTGCTACCGGAAGTACCTGATACCAAAACTGAAAACCGTAAGCACGAAGCTTAGTGAGTTCCCCAACCTACCACATACCACATACATAACCACATACTGGGCCCCCGCCCCGCTGCATCAGGACTTTCCCGACATCGGACTAACTCCGACATCGGGCCCCGCCCGGCATCAGGCCCCGCTCGGTGTACAGATATGTTCCTCTAAGGCCCCGCCTGTCTCTGGGCCTCGCCCACTAAACAAATACAAACATATAACATAACACATAACAAATAGCTAACCATACTCTACTATACTCCTGATCTAAGGCCTCGCCTAACTTGGGCCTTGCCCCTGTCCTTCTACTGAGGAGTCATGGAACCCCGTCCACGCTCCTGCTGATATTGAGATACGGGCCCCCGCCCACACTCACCTCCTTCCTAACTCGGGCCTTGCCCCTACTCTGCTACTAATGAGATACGGAACCCCGCCTATACTCTGCTAGTGATGAGATACGGGACCTCGCCCACACTCACCTCCCTACCAGGCACATACAAGTATCACAAAGACCACAAGTATAATCTAACATTCAACATATAAACCTTCCTCAGGCTTGCCCCGACATCGGACCTTGGTCCGAAACCTATCAACTCTGACACATACGAGAATCACAACTACCTCTAGCATACTACATTCATTGGGCATCGCCCGACACATATCATAAAAATGCCTAGGGCTAACCCCCGGGCCTTCCTATTATACACAATCATAATGGGCCGTCATTGTGGCCGTAGACCCATGCACACAGTGAGGAGACTCACCTTGCACTGCTGATTCCTGCTGATACTCCTCTGGCTACTGACTGGAAATTCCCGAACTGCTGACCCTTCGGCTTCCTAAACTACCAATACCGACATAACACTTAGTCCCAAAATGCCCTCCAGAAGTCAAACTAGTCAACTCAGTTCAAAGTCAACAGTTCATGGTCAAAGTCAACATTCGGTTAACCTGACTCGCCGAGTTGGTACACCAACTCGTCGAGTCCCTATTCTTTCAATTGTTCCCAACCCCGACTCTACTCGTCGAGTCTAGCAAGAACTCGACAAGTTCTCCTTCAAACATAACATCGGGACTATCTTCATCTGGCTCGCCGAGTTTATCCTTGAACTCGACAAGTTCATCTTCATCATATGAGTGTGAGTAGTTTGTGACTCGCCGAGTTGTATGAACAACTCGTCGAGTCCGTCTTCATGGGTTGGGAGATTGCCTTGGACTCGTCAAGTTTGTTCATACACTCGCCGAGTCCCATGATTTCCAGGTCCAAAATCACGTCCATATTGTTGAGTCCCCTTCTAGACTCAACCAGATTCCTTAGAAACAGAAAAGGTTGGGGGACAAATACCTGACTCGCCGAGTCTTATGAACGACTCGCCGAGTCCTCTAAAGTCCATGTCCATAAACCCGATTTCTGTTGAGCTCATCTCATCCAAAGGGTATATCCGACCTCCTAGGGTTGATATAACACGTAAATCCTCTGCCTTTACACCCATGTATGGCCCTTTTTGCTCAAAAGGCCATAACAACCTCTTAAACCTAACATGGGGAGTTCTAATGGCATAAAGCTTGCAACTTTATGCCCTAGCCACTCTTAGGGACCCCAAATCTGAAAGGATCTTTGCCTTGGACATCCTTGTCCCATAGATCAAGCTCCATGAACCAAAACTCTCATAGAGTGGACATAATTAGATCTAAGAGACTATAAGCCAAGATAAAGACTTGATTACTAGAAAATGATGGAAATAAGATGGTGTTGCTGGATCTACAAGTTCCTCCTTGAATCTTCAATCTCCTTCTTCTTCTTCTAGCCTCCAAGAACACCAAAATACCCAAGAATGGCTCACACACTCACTAAATGATCTAGGGTTTCATGGGTTAAGTTCTGGACAATGGGAGCTGGGAATGGAACCAAGAGGAGGAGAATAAGATGCTTAAATAGGGTGCCAAGTCCTGAATTTAGGGTTTCTCAAACCCTGATCAACTCGCTGAGTCGGTCTACCGACTCGTCGAGTAGGTTACTAAACCCGCAACCCAAAACGCGCTCCTACTCGTCGAGTTCCTCCCTGGACTCGACGAGTAGACCCCTTGACTTGGGGGTTTTCTTTCCTTTATTGACCTTCTGAACTTGGGGTGTTATAATTCTCCCCCACTTAAACTAGAATTCGTCCTCGAAGTCTGCTACGGACCACTACTCTGCAACCTCTCATGACATTCCTAATCGCCGCATCCTTGCCTGCTCGGTCCCGTCCTCGAAGGACCGCTTTCGTTGGCCTTCCTTCGTGTCTTCCTGAGCGAAATGCTATACCTCGAAGGTATCTTTATGAGAACCACCGAATCACTACAATCTTGAGCACATCGCCCTTACCCAATGAACAATCCCGCCGGTGCTCTCCGAGTACTTATGCTGGACATCCTAGGGGTTCACCCCTTTCTCCTGCGCGTTCACTGGCCTTCCCTAGGAAAATTTCCAAAACAACAACCTTTCCTTTCTCTATGAAGGACATACCCTTCGCTATATCTACATCTCCAGCCACTCCCAGTGCTGATCACTTCACTGATACCCACTGAATGCTTCCTCTTCCTATATCCTGGTGCTGAAAACCCCTCCCAGCGAATGGTTCAGATAATCCTTCGAGTAAAAGATTCATCCCTGCAATGTTTAGACTCATACGAGAGCTTCGAAACAGGGTCAAACCCTTCCCTCGGAGATTAGTCAACCCTACTGTGAGTGGCGTAGCACCTCTCGGTCAACTAGCTGCTCCACCAGGAATTCTCTTATCGATATCCCCGACCGAAGGTGCTGCTATCTCCTGTCCGCTTTCCAGACGAACCGAGACCACCCTGGTCCTAACTAATCTGCCATAATCTGGGTTACCGGACTCCCACCGGTTACTGCACTCAAGCTCAATCGCTCAGTCGCTCTCAGCAACTTCCGAAGAAAACTTCGGCTAACTAAAACTGCTCTATATACCTTACCACTCTGGCTCCAAAAGTCCTGGGATCCTCGATCCCCTATCTTGACTCTAAGGTCTCTACTAGGTCCCACCTGTGCTGCTAAAATCTCACGGGCCTCGCCCACGGGTCTCACCCAAACTATATCCACTGAGCGGTCTCTCCCTCAAGTCTTACTTGTCTTGCTACTATCGCAAGGGCCTCGCCCACGGGTCCTACCCAAACCATACTACTGAGCGACCCTGCCCTCGGTCTCACCTATCTAGGGCTACGTGGGTCCTAAACCATGCTGAATCCTCAACGATCTATCCTTTCTCGATCTCTATCAGGCTGACTAGGGGATACGGGCCCTCGCCCACACTCCGCTAACTAGGCTCTCCCACACTCCGCTAACTAGGAGATACGGGCCCTCGCCCACACTCCTCTAATTGGCTACTAACAAATGTTGCGGCTATCATGCAGTCTTACCAAACTCTCCATGCTGGTCTCTATACCGATTACTAATCCGAAAGCATCCCATGCTGGACATTCACTCAATTTGCATCTTGACTTACTCGAGTCCTCCTGGCGATTCTCCAACCTGGTTTTCCAAACCAGCCATCATCTAATGTGAATACTACGGTTATCCCGTAGCCTCATTACACTTTACACACTGTCTACCTACTGGTGAATGCAACGGCTATCCCGTAGTCTTACATCCTGGCTAAACTCACATCCTGCTGAGAAAATCTTCAACCTGGTTTCCCAAACCAATCATCTACTAATCGCAATTACACGAACTCAACAATGGGAAGTTTCCCAAACTCCCAACTCACGCGTTTCTCAATCCGAACAGCCACTCAGACTATTATCCTGCTCACAAAGTTGCAAACTCATCCCAGCTTCGCACTTACTTCAGTTCCTGACTATATGAGGGTTCCTCCCCCACTTCAATTCAACTAGCTCCTTAAAGCTCACTGTCTGGAATGGATTCCCAATCCTTCTTACCACTCCATGGTCGATCTGCTAAAAAACTGATGCTTACCGCTGCTAGTGCTCCAAAACTAACCAATACCGTGACGCTACCGCCCCTGGAAACTAGAGAAATACTTCCTGAGTCCCAAATCACATTTGCTACAGTGACCGCATCCTGAGTAACCTGCTCTAACAAGGAAACGACCTCTATCCTACCATACTAAATTCCAGGGTATGCGGATGGCATATAACTCAATCATAAGCAAGAAACAGAATTCCAAATTACAATCACTAATACCGATGCAGTACCATAACAAATTAATCATAATTAAAGGCTGATAGGAAACAAGAGATACACACCTGCAACGTCTGGTGCTGCTCGCGCCTCCAATGTAGACAACTGAAAAGCCCTGCTCCTTACCACAGGCGCCTCTGCTCGGCCCTGACGGCCATCAATGATCCTCAAGGTCGCAGGGGCAGGTGCTACCACCGGTCATGCTGAAAGAAAACTCGGGCACTTGGCCTTCTTGTGGCCCCGCTGACTGCAATGAAAGCATATCAGATCTGATCCATGGGTGGTGGTAGCTGTACAATCTCTGCTAAGATGACCAGTCTGGATGCACTTGAAACAACTAGAGTCACCACCACTATCGCTCCTGCACGCACCCTCGTGCGTCCTGCCACACTTCCCACATCGGCTGCGGCCCTGATAGTCCCTCGATCTCGAGTCTGACCCCTTGGGTCTCTTGCCTGAACCTGTGGCTACCTGAATCTCATCCGACTTCCTCTTCCTCTCTGACTCCAAGTCAATCTCTCTCTCTGGCACGAGCAATCATATCCTCCAGTGTCTTGCAGCTGGACCTGCTCACAAACTGCCTGATGTCACCTCTAAGCATCTTGTGATATCGGGCTTTCTTTATATCCTTGTCCGCCACATACTACGGAACAAGAATAGCCCTCTCCCTGAACTTGGCGGTTATCTCCGCCACAGTCTCATTCGTCTACCTCAAATCCTGAAACTCGCGTGATAACTGCTGCACCTCGATCACTGGTGCAAAATCGGCCCTGAACCTGGTCGAGAAATCACTCCATGTTCTTGCGCCCAACACGGCATCATCCCCAATGGCATGTCCAACCTCCTCCCACCAATCCCGTGCTCTGTCTTTCGGAAGACAGGAGGCAAGTCGGACCTTGTCCCCCTCGGGGCACCGGCTCATACGAAAGGCGTTGGCGACATCAGCCAACCACCTGCTACTAGCAATGGGGTCCCTAGCCCCATGGTAATCTGGTGCTCCATAAGCCCTGAACTCTCGAAATGTTAAAGTACGCGCTCCCATCATGGCCACCATCTCCGTGTGGAAGGCTCCCAGCCTCTCATCCAATATCTCCAGTATGCCCTCCTTGACCGTGCCAAAGATCATAGGAGTCTGATCTAGAATACTGCGCGTAACCTCAGCTGATACAAACTCCCTCATCCGCTTCTCGAGCTGCTCGGTCCCTGAACCCGAGCCTGATACCTCTCTGGCGCCTGATCCACCAACTAGTCTACACCGTAGTGTCACCATTCTGCAACATATCATAACTACCATCAGAATATACATCTCTACTGAGGGATCACACACTGACTACAAGTTCCCTGGTCTCATCTCGACCCTTCTTGAATTGAGTACGGATCCTATGCTTTCAGTAGTACGGGCCCATACTACCTTCCACATCTATCCGTACTTTCCTCAAGAATTGCCTCGACTCCACCAAGTCCCTTCTACTAACACTGCTCCCAGCACTAATCTCATCCTAGGCTTGCCCTATGGTATCCTCTAACTTACTCCGTCCTCAACTGCTGAAGGACTTCCCAGTAATGTCAACTAGCTACCTCATGAATATAGCCACATGCAACAGAGATCAGATAATCTTTCGAGTAAAAGACTCATCCCTAGAACGGTTGGACTCAAACAAGAGCTGCGCAATAGGGTCAAATCTTGTCACTCTGAGATTATCCAGCCTGTGCCACATGTGACTTAGCATATTCACTTAATAGCTAGCTCACATTACTAAAAGTCCCACAAGCACAAAGCAAGTAGCATTCAGACAATGGGGAAAAACTAACCACATAATCCAATCAAAGTGTTCTATCCCCTACTCAGGAATCTGTACTAGCATGCGGTTCATAAAGCTCATACACATATAACATGCACATAAGTCATCCTCCTAAATCCTTTGCCCTAATCTAGCATGCAGTTCTAATAAGCATATCATAACATAACTTGTATGAGTATTTTGGGGCACTTACTTGAGCTCGGCTGATTGCATTCACCACACCCCTTTTCTTCTTTTTCAAAGTTCCTTTCTCTTTTCAAAACTCTTTTCTTTTTCTACAAATTCTTTTCTTTTCTCAAAGCTATTTTTCTAAAAATGATTTTCCTTTTGAAAAATTTCATACCAATTCTTCAGTTTGAGTTCAGACACACCCGAGAGTGTATCCGAATCCCTCAAACCAAGGCTCTGATACCAACTTGTAACATCCCAGAAATCAAGACCAAAAATTTCATTTTTAAATCATTAATTAAACCATAAGTATAAAATCATAAGTCATTATCTCAAATCAGAGTATCATTTCAAACACTTGTTCATCCTATCAGAGTAAATATCCCAGGCTAAAACTTCTTGGTGTGTGCAATGCGATCATCCCGAGCTCTTCCCTCTGCTACCGGAAGTACCTGAAACCAAAACTGAAAACCGTAAGCACGAAGCTTAGTGAGTTCCCCAACCTACCACATACCACATACATAACCACATACTGGGCCCCCGCCCCGCTGCATCGGGACTTTCCCGACATCGGACTAACTCCGACATTGGGCCCCGCCCGGCATCAGGCCCCGCTCGGTATATAGATATGTTCCTCTTAGGCCCCGCCTGTCTCTGGGCCTCGCCCGTTAAACAAATACAAACATATAACATAACACATAACAAATAGCTAAACATACTCTACTATACTCCTGATCTAAAGCCTCGCCTAACTTGGGCCTCGCCCCTGTCCTGCTACTGATGAGTCATGGAACCCCGTACACGCTCCTGCTGATAGTGAGATACCGGCCCCCGTCACACTCACCTCATTCCTAACTCGGGCATCGCCCCTACTCTGCTACTAATGAGATACGTAACCCCATCCATACTCGGCTAGTGATGAGATACGAGACCTCGCCCACACTCACGTCCCTACCAGGCACATACAAGTATCACAAAGACCACAAGTATAATCTAACATTCAACATATAAACCTTCCTCAGGCTTGCCCCGGCATCGGACCTTGGTCCGAAACCATACTACCATAAACACTCTTCGGGCTTACCCCGACATCGAACCTTGGTCCGGAACCTATCAACTCTGACACATACGAGAATCACAACTACCTCTAGCATACTACATTCATTGGGCCTCGCCCGACACATATCATAAAAATGCCTAGGGCTAACCCCCAGGTCTTCCTACTATACACAAACATAATGGGCCGACATTGTAGCTGTAGACCCATGCACATAGTGAGGAGACTCACCTCACACTGCTGATTCCTGCAGATACTCCTCTGGCTGCGGACTGGAAATTCCCGAACTCCTGACCCTTCGGCTTCCCGAACTACCAATACCAACATAACACTTAGTCCCAAAATACCCTCCAGAAGTCAAACTAGTCAACGCAGGTCAAAGTCAACGGTTCATGGTCAAACTCAACATCCAGTTGACCTGACTCGCCGAGTTAGTCCACTAACTCGTCGAGTCCCTATTCTTTCAACTGTTCCCAACCCCGACTCTACTCGTCGAGTCTAGCAAGAACTCGACGACTTCTCCTTCAAACATGTAACACCCATAAAATTCAAGCCAATTTAAAACTTTTAAACATTTCCACAACCATTAACCATTCCAAAACTTGTTTTCAAAATGTATCATATCAGAGTATCCCAGAAACAAAGTCATAAAAAGTGAGGAGCTGTACGATCACACCTTCGCCTTGCCGCGATCCCCTGATGTACCTGAAACAATAAACTGAAACTGTAAGCCCGAAAGCTTAGTGAGTTCCCCCAAAATACCCTTACGACAACAATACTCATATAATCATAAACAACATACTATGGGTCCAGTCAACCATCGGGTTGGAATACCCCAGGCCCTCAACCATCCGGTTGGAATGCCAACATACTACGGGTCCAATCATCCTCGGGAAGGAATACCCTAGGCCCACAACCAACATGTTGGCATGCCCACATACTACGAGTCCAATCATCCACGGGATGAAATACTCACGGTCCACAACCTACATGTTGGAATGCCCAGGTCTATTGGCCTCCGTACAAAGCAGATAAACCTCAACCGCTAAACGAACATGTGCACATATAACAGATAATCACATAACAGTCTATAGACAATACTTGATCTAACGGATCATACCACATAGCACATGACACCATCCTATCTACCAGGATGCCGATCTAATAGATCATACCAAATATCATATAATATTATCCTACCCTCTAGGAGACCGGTCTAAGAGGTCATACCACATACCATATAATATTATCCTACCCTCTAGGATACCGGTCTAACAGGTCATACCAGCATAACATAACCATATAACAATCCAAAGGGCCGGCCTTGGTGCCTTAGACCCTTGAGTATAGTAAGGATAACTCACCTCGCAAGTAGCTCGGAAGGTAGTGTCAAACTCCTCCAGATGTAGCTCCAACTCCAACACCTATATTCACCAATGTCCTTTGCTATCAATATTCCATTTACCAAAATACCCTCCGAAGTCAACTAGTCAACCCTCAGTTAAAGTCAAAGTCAACTGCCCGGGTCAACAGTCCATGTTGACCTGAACTCGTCGAGTGTATCCAGCCACTCGCCGAGTTCCTTGCATAACTTGTCCGCTCTCCGAGTCACCAGAGTGACTCGTCGAGTTCCTAAGGCTCGCGGTCGAAGTTCCTTGGCCACTCGTCGAGTTTTACCCCTTGCAACTCGACAAGTTCGCACGCATCCAAAGGTTGGGAAAAACCCTAACCGACTCGTCGAGTCACTCTACTGACTCTCCGAGTCTACGACAATCTTCATCAGACTCGCCGAGTTGTTCATCCAACTCGTCGAGTTGTTCATCCAACTCGTCGAGTTCAAGACCATCTTCATATGACTCGCCGAGTCGACCTTGCGACTTGTCGAGTCCCTTCAATCCTTCATCCATACAGATGCTTTTTTTAAGCCATGCAAAGGCTCCAGATTGTAAATCCAACCTTCCAAGGCCTGCTTATCACGTAAAGTTGCAAACATTACGTGCATGCAAAGCTTTAAGGCCCTAAAATGACAAAACTAAGCTTGACATGAAGTCCAACACTTGAGGGAAAGCTCATTCTTGCCAAAATTGTTACCTTTATGGATCCAGGGACCAAAGGGAGTCCAGATCTGAAGTTTCAGCTTCAGATCTTGGCTCAAACACAAAAGACTTTCCTAAAACCCACCCAAAAGAGATTAAAGGTAAGATGAGCCAAAGAGACAGCTTAATACCTTCCATAGAGTGTCAACTTATGTATATCCTTGCTTCCCACGAGTTCCTAGCTTTAATTACTTGTTTTCCCAAGTGTTCCTCACCAAGATCTCTCTTCAAATCTCTATCACACCAAAGAAACACACACACACACACACGATTTAGGGTTTAAGGGTGCCAAGAAGCTGTAAAGGGGAGGCTGGGGAGGGCCAATGATCCTTTAAATAGGGTGCAAAACCCCGGGATTTAGGGTTTCATCTACCAGCTCCTACTCGTCGAGTCCCTTCTTGGACTCGGCGAGTAGATCACTAAAACACACGGACCAACCCGCTGCTACTCGATGAGTAGGGCAGCCAACTCGTCGAGTAGACCTTGAAATCAATAAAATTCTCACATAAACCAATATCTGAAAATCGGGGAGTTACAATTCTCCCCCACTTGAACTAGACTTCTTCCTCGAAGTCTGCAGCGGCGAACAGCTCCGAATAGTGCTCCCGCATCTCTGCCTCTGGCTCCCATGTCCACTCGGATCCCCTACGATGCTCCCACTGCACCTTCACCAAAGGTATTTCCTTGTTCCGCAGAACTTTCATCTTCCTTTCCAGAATGGCCACATGCCTCTCCACATAATTCAGACGCTCATCGACCTGAATATCATCCAACGAAACTACTGCCTCCTGATCCATAATGCACTTTCGCAACTGTGAAACGTGGAAAATGTTGTGAATTCGGCTAAGCTCCTCCGGTAGCTCTAGCCTATATGCTACCTTGCCAACCCTGACAAGGATCCTAAATGGTCCAATGAAACGGGGACCCAATTTCCCCCTTTTCCTGAAGTGGATCACACCCTTCCAGGGTGAGACCTTCTGAAGAACCATGTCACCAACCTAAAACTCTAACTCCGATCGGCGCCTGACGGCGTAACTCTTTTGCCGACTCTGAGCAGTCTGCAATCGCTGCTTAATCTGCTGAATTTTCTCGGTAGTCTGCAGAACTACCTCCGCCCGTCCCATCACCCTGTGTCCAACCTCACCCCAACAAACCAGGGTGCGACATCTCCGCCCATACAACAGCTCGAAAGGTGGGGCGCCAATGATGGAATGATAGTTGTTGTTGTAGGCGAACTCTGCAAGTGGTAGGTGGGAATCCCAACTCCCACCTAATTCAATGACACACGCCCTCAACATATCCTCAAGGGTTTGAATGGTTCGTTAGCTCTGACCATCGGTTTGAGGATGAAATGTTGTACTAAAATGCACCGTGTGCCCAGTTCCTCGTGGAACTTCTGCCAGAAACGGGAGGTAAATCTAACATCCCGGTCAGAAACAATGGAGACCGGAACCCCATGGCAAGCGACGACCTCGCGAACGTACATGTCGGCCAACTTCTTAGCCGAAGAACTCTCCCGTATAGCCAAGAAATGAACACTCTTGGTCAATCAATCTACGATGACCCATATGATATCAAACCCCTTCGCCGTCCTTGGTGGTTTGGTAATGAAATCCATTGTGATATGTTCCCATTTCCACATGGGGATCTCCAGGGGCTGCAGCTTTCCATGCAGCCTCTGATGCTCGGCCTTAACCATCCTACAGGTCAAGCACCTCTCGACGTACCAAGTGATTTCTCGCTTCATACATGGCCACCAGTAACTCAAACTCAGGTCTCTATACATCTTGGTCCGGGTGAATAGAAAAAAATGAGACTTGTGAGCCTCCTCCATGACTGTCTGTCTGACCCCACCAGACATCGGAGCCCAAAACCCGACCGTATCGGGTCAATAATCCCCGGCTATCCTGCACAAACCGGGTGTTCTCACCCTTGATCCTCTCCAGCTTCCAATTATCCGGTCGCATGCCCTCAACCTGGGCATCTCTGATTAGACTCACAAGCAGAGAATCTACCGATATACATATAATAATCGATCATAATCACAAATACTCATACATAGCCCAATCAGCCTCATGCTGGAATACCAGGCATGCCTACGACGGGTCCAGTCATCCCTAGGATGGAATACCCTCGTATCACGCACATGTTTGGTCCAATCAACCCTCGGGTTGGAATACCAAACACGTCAGTTCCACTCAATCGTAAGGCCCGGTCATCCTTACGATGGAATACCCTAGATTGGAATACCACTTTATACATAAATCGGGTCTAACCCATAACTTGAAATCTAAGGACCTATCCTTGCATCTCATCCAAAATCCTCTGATTCGTCACAACCGAGTAACACTCATCTGAAATACCGGGTTCCGGCCCGGTCGCGGAGCTAAAGGATTCCCACATAGTTGCCTCACACGACTTCCGAACGAAATCCTTCGCTAGAACTAGTTGGCACTAGATATCATGCCTCTGCGACTTTAACAACCTCCTGATCCAACCGATCGGATGCATGCATTAAATCCCGACGTCACCAAATCCAAGGCTAAAAGTAATTGCTACCTGGCCAACGGTAAACTTATATCACAAACGACCTTAAGCAATTCCTTGCTTCCTTGATCTCTTAACCGTAGTGGCATTCCTACAGTCTTATCGCTGACTTAACCAGGTCTAATCCCTCTGGGGAAACCCATAACCAATCCGTGGATTTCCATATCCTCACTGCTACACCCGAACTGGTGGATACTATTGTTCCCTCCGCGTCCTAGCAACGCGCTCATACTATCTACCAACCTAGCAAATATTGCGGCTACACCCATAGACTTACATCATTTCTCACATTATCTGCTGCTAGTGAATGCTATGGATACCCCCGTAGTCTTAAAACACTTCCTATACTAACTGATCGCTAGTGAATGCTACGACTACCCCCGCAGTCTTACAACACTTCCATACTGGTCGAACACGCGCTCGACCTAACACACAACTAAACTTAATTCATGGCTAGAATCCCATCCTGTTTTTCCCCAAGCTCTACTATCAAGCGCCGAGAAGACGCGATTCACATGCTGGGGAGCTTTACCGAACTCCCAACTCACACAACACTCAAACCAAGGAGCCACTTGGGTTGTCTTCCTTCCTGACAACGATGTGAAACTTATCCCATTCCCAAAACCGATCCTGCTTCTGCATTCCGGTTTGATTCTCCCCCACTTAGATTCAACTAAGTCTTCACAATACATGGAAATTTGAGAATTCCCAATCCTTCTTACTTCCAACGATCGATCCGATGACAACCATCTCTTTCCCACTAGTGCTCCATTACTAGTTAGTCCCAATTGATCACACACTTCTAATGTAACGACGTAAATTTTCAAAACAAATTTTCATTTTTAAATCATCAAAACAATATCATAATAAACTGTATCCAATGTCATCATAACAACAATTCCCAGAATCTCAAAACATAATCTCTATGAGTGTGTACAGATCATGCCGGCGCCTTCCCGCGATCCTC
The DNA here is from genome assembly GCF_052849685.1 of Lactuca virosa. Classification (NCBI taxonomy): domain Eukaryota; kingdom Viridiplantae; phylum Streptophyta; class Magnoliopsida; order Asterales; family Asteraceae; genus Lactuca; species Lactuca virosa. The sequence goes on from NC_136431.1 coordinate 58,418,734, forward strand.
GCTAGTACCTGAAACACATAACACAACAACTGTAAGCATAAATGCTTAGTGAGTTCCCCAAGATACCACATACAACACATACGCCTTTCCAGGCCATAACTCTGTGGGATCTTCCGATCCAAGTGTCTCAGGGGACTTCCGTCCTGAATCCCGGTAGACCTTCCGGTCCTACCCGTATCGACCTTCCGGTCCGTAACCTCCTGACCTTCCGGTCCATGTCATCTTGACCTTCTGGTCCATATCATCTTGACCTTCCGGTCCTTACCATACATAACATACATAGCATATACATATCACATAACCGCATATAGCACATACATCTCATAGCATACAAGACCTTCCGGTCACACATAGGTACCCTTCCAGGTACAGTATAGTGAGAAGACTCACCTCGATGAAGTCGGATAAACTCTCGTGCTCAACGTCCCGACCTAGCCTCCTCCTATTATTCAAATAACATCTCCGATCAATATTCTCTCATAGTCTCATCTCTAAAGATTGGGTAGAAGGCCATTCTACCCCTCTCTGAACTCTCTTGAATCAGTCTTGACAAGAACCCTAAAGTCAACGAAAGTCAACGGTCAAACTTTGACCCGACTCGTCGAGTGCACAAGGGCGACTCGGCGAGTCCATGCAGGTCTTCTGAATCCTTCCAGCCTCTATTGGCTCGTCGAGTCATCCTTCCACTCGACAGGTTCCTCCGGTCACGAATCGCGGGGCAACCCCGACTCGACTCGTCGAGTCCACTTATGGACTCGGCGAGTTGCTCCCATAACAACTCTTAAATGACCTTCTGAGGTCAGATCTGTTTCTCTAAACTATAGATCTGACTTCTCTACAACCAATAACCATGTAAAGGTCGAAACTTGACTCACATGCAAAGCACCCAAGGCTTTCCTTGGTGAAATAGCTTCTAAAATGGCAACCTAGTCTCCTTTCCTCCATAAACCAACATAAAGCATAATGGGGAAGGTTCTCTGGACCTCTATGGGTCCAGATCCGAGGTCTAACACAGCAAGGGACCATAAACTTAACTTTTCAAGCCCTAAAAGGTTATAGAAAACCCTAGATCATAGATCTTAACCCAAAACATGAAGGGAGTTCGATTTGATACCTCAATAGTGTAGATCTGAACTTGAAAACCCTGGATCCACAACTCCCTTGACCTCCTCTTGCTGGAAACAACTTCTCCTTTGCTAAATCACACCAAAATCGATCAATATGGCCTTATCACTCTCTCAACTCGCTCAAGCTCTCAAGGGGCACTCTCTCAGGGCAGGTAGCCGCACAAGAGGGCTATAAGGTCCTTTAAATAGGGCTCAGGCCCGGGGATTTAGGGTTTCAACCTACAGCGTGGACTCGTCGAGTCCCCCCTTTCCGACTCGTCGAGTCCGCTCATTAATCCAGTCAGCAAACGCGCCCCTACTCGACGAGTCCAAGCATCGACTCGTCGAGTCCCTCTCTTTTACAAAAAGAAAACATGATCAAACATAATACCTGGAAATCCGGATGTTACAATTCTCCCCCACTTAAATTAGATTTCGCCCTCGAAATCGCTCCTCAACCACATAGATAGAAACCAAACACTCGAAAAGCACCACTGAGAGGTCCTCACACCAAAACGATATCTTTCTTCATGAATACCTAGATCCGACCAGGAACTCCAAATTTGGAACAAAATCGGCCCCTCTGTCGCTAAAATACCCCTTTCTAACCTTCCTAGAATCGGGAAACTCTAGTGGTCTGGCCTGCCGCCAGACCCTCCACTCACACTATCATCATGATATTCGCTCTTCGAACATCAAACCCTGATAACTCACTGCTCCTCTGATTCTCACAAAACAAAATCTGACAATCGGCTAGCGATCGCTCATACCTGTTGGATAAGGTGTCTAAGTCCATAACTTATTTGGTATATACTTGACCCGACCCGGCATGGTCCATTTGGGTTGCACTTCACCCGAACTATTTATATTGATAACATTATGAGAAGAGTATATTTACAGCCTACTAATATATTATAAGTTATAATATATTAATATGAAATTGTATTATTTAATTAGTATTGATCTTAAATTAATTATGAATTAATTTAGTGATCATAAGGTGACTAATTAAATAATGGGCTATTGTACTTATATAGTGTGGGCTAACACTCATTAGGGAATGGGCTAAGCTTAAATGGGAGTCCATGGATGATCCATGGAGCTTTTAACCCATGGATCCTTGGAATAGGAAAAGACATGGGTTATTAGGGTTTGCATGGTACATAACCCTAATCATCTACACTATATAAAGAGGCTTATGGTGCTTGAAAAGACACTATGTGTGTGTGCATAAGGTGTGGCCGATTTCTAGAGTATTAGAGTGCTCTCTCATAAGTTTTCCAAGTTTGTGGTGATTTGTGATTTCCATTTGAGGCATTCACATTATTGGTGCTTGGCTCTCAAACTCCCAAGGAATCAACTCACTAACAAAGGTATGTAATTCTTCTAGTATCTTTTATATTTAAAAGTACCCCAAGTATGCTAGATAGGTTATGAACCTTGGAAAATTATTTTGCATGTATTTTAGACAAACATAGATCCAAGGTTTCTAGGGTTGCATGAACACCTTAGGAGTGTTAGTTTGCTCAAAACCCAACAGTGGTATCAGAGCCTAGGCTTGTTTGTTTGATACTTGATGCAAACTTGTTGAAAAACTCAAGTTTTCTGCATTCTGCAGCATGAACTCGCCGAGTCCATGGGGGGACTCGCCGAGTCCATGAGTAAATTCATCCTACTCGTCGAGTAGGTTCGTGCACTCGACGAGTAGGAGCCTCAGAATGCAAATTTTCGAGTTTTGCTGCTGGAAATGGACCAGAAACATTACCTAAACTGTTTTGGTGTTATAAAACCTGTTTTAGATGGTGTAATGTTTATGCTAATCCATTTACAATGGCTTATATCAAAATTGCATGATGATATGTGTTCATATGTTCTTGGAATTTTTGATATGATGTTCATGTTCTTATGAATTATTGTTAGATCATAGGAATTATTTGCTAAATTGTTTATTGATAATTCTTGATCATTTATGTGTTTTAATGGAGTCCATAATTTGTCCTCAAGTTATGGATTTCCAAAGGTCACTTTCATTTATGCACACTTAAAACACATAAGTTACATGAAAATGAAGAGTCTTCATTTTATGAACCTTTAATTCATAAGTTATGAAATGAAAAGTTTTGAATAGTTTCAAAACTTGTCCTCAAGTTTTGGAATTTGTAAAGTTACACACACTTTAATATACTTTAATTCCAAACCCTTAGAGTTTTAAAAGTTAAAATTCAACCCTTATACTATTTATAACATTAATGGTTAATTATTATATATATGTATAAGATTAAGTCATTTTACCGTTAGTAGGCCTCATTCACGAAGCCGGTCTATAAGGGGGGTATAAGGTTGTTGCCTATAAAATGGCAACTTAATGGGTGTCCATTCTCACCCACCGCTTCCTTGATCGGTGGAGGGTCGTTAGCCGAACGGGTAGGACAATGACTTTAAATTCTCATTAAAAGTATAATGAATATTATAAAGTAACTAAACATTTAATAAATTCCCAATCTTAGTTACTTTAGGAAAATGTGAATATGGTGCTAACCCATGAAATTCACACTTTGTACCTTACCAAGTCGTTGGTGGAGCGTGTGTGGTTAACCGGCACACTAACTTGGACTAGTAAGGATCACGAAGGGTGACTTAATGTTTATCATAGATCGGTGGAGCGTGTGTGGTTAACCGGCACATTGATTAGGTGATAATATTAAGGGTACCAAGTGAATTTGCATGGTTATTCACACCTTGTTTTGTGATCCTCGGCATCCCAGTCACAAAACTTGAAGGGCACAATCGAGATTGAAACATGCCATTGAAAAGTTCAATGAATCTCAAAAGAATCTAGGAATTTCAAAACCAATTAAACCTAATAATTCATTTCGTTTTCATGGTGGAAATTGGTGAATCGTCATTCACCTACCTTCAAATATGTTATAGCTTAGATTACGGCATCCCTCTTCTAAGTTATAATATATTGTGTTGGATCCTAGCCTTAATATTACATTTGGGTGTATTATTAAGGATTCGATATATCTAATCTAAACTTGTTTTCTTCTTTTTAGATGTCTTCCAACAACAATGCTTCGGGTCTAACCCTACTGGCTCCTATTCCCTCGTGAACCTTTGTGGGAGGGTCATCTTTGATGGATCCAACTTCATGGATTGGATCCGGAACATCAGGATGGTCACTCGTTACGAGGACAAGGAATATGTCCTCGATAAGGAGCTAAAGGAGCTTGATGAGTACACTGCTACTCCTGAGGAGGTCGCTGAGTATCAGGCACATGAAAGAGATGCCACCAAGGTGGCATGCATCATGATGGCCACCATGGCAGCTGAACTCCAAAAGTCCTATGAGGACTATTACCCTTTTGAGATACATCAGGATCTGATGGAAAGGTACCATCAGAGTGCTCGTCAAGAGCGGTATGAAATAATCTCCTCCATGATCACTACCCGTATGAAGGATAGCGAACCAATCACGAGCCACATGCAGAAAATGCAAAGGTATGTGGACCGTCTAATGAAACTGAATGTGAACTTCCCTGAGGAGTTGGCAATTGATATCATTTTGCACTCCTTGCCCTCGTGTTATGATCAATTTCGTATGACATACCACATGAACAAGGAGGAAGTCACACTCAGTAAGCTTCAAGGACTTCTGAAGACTGCCGAAAGTGGTCTTAAGAGTAAGTCAGTTACTACTCCTACTCCTACTACTACCCCTGTTTTGGCTATCGGGCAAGGCAAAGGGAAGAAGAGGAAGCACCCTTCGAAGGGTACCAAGGGAAAGTCCCTTGAAGGCTCCTCATCTGGAACCAAAGGTGGTTCTATCACTCCTTCTGCCATCCCTAAGGATGCTGAATGCTTCTACTGTCAAAACAAGGGGCACTGGAAGCGAAACTGCCCAAAGTACTTGCAGGATGTCAAGGATGGGAAAGTGAAACCATCCCATGCAGGTATTTACACTATATTGTCTAATAACTCACCATATTCTCATTCTTGGGTTCTTGATACAGGTTGTGGTATTCACATCTGTTGTGACATGCAGGGCCTAAGAAGAAGTGAGGATGTGGAGCACGGAAAGATAAACTTAATCATGGGGAACAAGGAGGTTGCACCTGTTCCCAAGATTAGAGTTTATACTTTGTTGCTAGATAGTGGGTTAAAGTTAGATTTGAATAAATGTGTGTACTCGTCTGAAATGGCGAGGAATATTATTTCCTTTCATGCTTTGTACAAACAAGGTTTTACCTTTTCTTTTGATAATGAAATTGGTAGTATTAATGCTTTCTTTAATAATGTTCTTTATTTTAAAGCATTACCTTGTGATGGTGTGTATGAAGCTATATCGGTTGTAGATAATTTAGGAAATAATGTATTATGTATTGATTCTTCTACTAGCTTGGATAAAGCTGTTGGATAAGTTGTCTAAGTCCATAACTATTTCTGGTATGTACTTGACCCGACCCGGCATGGTCCATTTGGGTTGCATGGCACCATGCAATTGGATAAACTAAAATGAGAGAAATAACACTTATGGTTTATTAATATATTATAAGTTCTAATATATTAATAATATTATTTCAATAGTTTGATCAAGAATTAATATAGAATTAATTAAGTGATCAAAAGATAACTAATTAAATATATGGGTAGATTATGTAAATCTTCCATATCTTATATAGTGGGCTAAGAGGCTCCATGGATTATCAAGTTGGGTTCCACCCATAGGATGCTCCATGGGAGTTACAAACCCATGGGTCATGGAAATGAAGAGTCATGACACATTAGGGTTTACATGGTGTAACCCTAAATGTGTCAACACTATATAAGAAACCCATTCTCCACCAAAATAGGCTACACATAAGAAACAAGAAGGCTAGAGCCGATTTTGCAAGTGTAAGATTCTCTCAAAGTTTACTCCTTTGCATTTGGTGTTGTGTGAAGCATTTGAGGCATCACACTTGGGGTGCTAGGCTCACAAGGTTTCAATGATCATAATCAACAACAAGGTAAGTTATTCTATCTTTCATTCAAGTTAAAAATGTTCCCCATGTATGTTAGATAGGAATATAACCTTGGAATTCAACTTTGCATGATTATTAGACAAACATAGATCCAAGGTTATTAGGGTTGCATGTACACTTAGGAAGTGTTAGAATGCTCAAACCCCATCAGTGGTATCAGAGACTAGGTTTGTTTGTTGTTTTTTTTGTGTGTGCAAACAGCTTGAAAAAAAATCGTTTTTCTGTTTTCTGCTCGTATGAAATTTGCACATTTGTTGCTGGAAATGGACTAGAAACATTACCCTAAACTGTTTTGATGTTTTAAAGCTTGTTTTAGATGGTGTAATGTTTATGCTAATCCATTTACAATGGCAATTATTAAAATTATAAGTTTTTTTTAAGTGTAATTTTTTTATTCTTGAAAGTGTTCATATTCATGTTCTTGAACTTATGAAGATTAGATGATCATAGGAATTGTTTGTAACCTTCATGGTAGTTTAATTCATGATCATAATGTGTTTTAATGAAGTCCATAACTTGTCCTCAAGTTATGGAAAACCAAAAGTCTCACCTTTATTAAAGCCATTAAAAGAACACAAGAGTTATAAAAATGAAGAGTCTTCATTTTTATTACTCAATTAATTCATAAGTTATAAGAAATGAAAAGTTTTGGAAGTTTACAAAACTTGCCCTCAAGTTTTGGAACATGTAAAGTCTTGATTAAAACTTTAGTTCCAACCCTTAGAATTTTAAAAGTTAAAATTCAACCCTTATACTTTATAATATTATAAGTTACTAATATATATATATATATATATATATATATATATATATATATATATATATATATATATATATATATATATATATATATATATATATATGTATAACAACAAGTCGTCTTACCGCTAGTACGCCTCATTCACGAAGCCGGTCTATAAGGGGGGTATAAGGTTGTTGCCTATAAAATGGCAACTTAATGGGTGTCCACTCTCACCCACCGCTTCCTTGATCGGTGGAGGGTCGTTAGCCGAACGCCTAAGACAAGGACTTATAAATTCTCATTAAAAGTATGATGAATATTATAAAGTAACTAAATGCTTTTATTAAATTCCCAATCTTAGTTACTTTAGGAAAATGTGAATAAGGTGCTAATCCATGAAATTACACTTTACACTTTGTTTAAGTCGTTGGTGGAGCGTGTGTGGTTAACCGGCACACTAACTTGGACTTAACAAGGTAGGTAAAGGGTGACTTAAGGTTTACCATAGCATCGGTGGAGCGTGTGTGGTTTACCGGCACATCGATTGAGTGATAAACCTTGAGGGTACCAAGTGATTTGCATGGTTACTTCACACCTCGTTTTGTGATCCTCGGTATCCCAGTCACAAAACTTGGAGGGCACACTCGAGATTGAAACATGCCTTTGAAAAGTTCATTGAATCTCAAAAGAATCTAAGAATTTCTAAGAACCAATTAAAAACCTAATATTTATATTTCGTTTTTCATGGTGGAAATTGGTGAATCGTCATTCACCTACCTTTCAAATATGTTATAGCTTGGATTACGGCATACCTCTTCTAAGTTATAATATATTGTGATTGGATCCTAGCCTTAATATTAAATTTGGGTGTTTTATTAAGGACTCTCTTAATATCTAAAACTAATCTTGTTCTCTTCTTTCAGATGTCTTCAAACAATGCTGCTTCTGGCTCTAATCCTAATGGCTCCTTTACCCTTATGAACTTGTGTGGGAAAGTCACTTTTGATGGATCCAACTTCAATGAATGGATCAGGAACATCAGGATGATTACCCGCTACGAGGACAAAGAATATGTCCTTGACAAGGAGCTTAAGGAGATTGATGAGACCACTGCAACTCCTCAGGAGATCGCCGACTTCCGGGCACATGAAAGGGATGCTACAAAAGTGGCATGCATCATGTTGGCCACCATGACAGCGGAACTCCAAAAGTCCTATGAGGACTTCTACCCTTTTGAAATGCACCAAGATCTGATGGAAAGATACCATCAAAGTGCACGACAAGAGAGGTATGAAATCATATGCTCTATCATAACAACCATGATGAAGGACGGGGAATCCGTCACGATCCACATGCAGAAAATGCAAAGGTATGTGGATCGGTTGCTGAAGCTTAATGTGAACTTCCCTGAGGAGCTTGCAATAGATATCATTTTGCACTCCTTACCATCGTGCTATGATCAATTCCGCATGACATATCACATGAATAAGGAAGAGGTCACACTCAGCAAACTTCAGGGACTCCTCAAGACCTCAGAAACAGGTCTTAAGGGTAAGTCGGTTGTTAACACTCCTACTCCAAACTCCGCCCCGGTTTTGGCAATCGGGAAAGGTAGAGGGAAGAAGAGGAAGAGCTATTCGAAGGGTACCAAGGCTAGGACCCTTGATGGCTCTTCTTCAAGTGGAACCAAGAAAGGTTTCGTCACTCCTTCTTCTGACCCTAAAGAGGCTGAATGCTTCTATTGCCATGAAAAGTCACATTGGAAGCGGAACTGCCCAAAGTACCAGCAATATGTGAAGGATGGGAAAGTTAAACCCAACCATGCAGGTATTTACACTATCTTATCTAATAACTCACTCCATTCTAACTCTTGGGTCCTTGATACCGGTTGTGGTATTCATATCTGTTCTGATTTGCAGGGACTAAGAAGAAGTGAGAATGTGGAGCATGGAAGAATAAACTTAATCATGGGGAATAGGAAAGCTTTACCTGTCACCAAGATTGGAGTTTATACTTTATCGCTAAGTAGTGGGTTTAGTATAGATTTGAATAAGTGTTGTTATTCGCCAGAAATGGCAAGAAACATTATTTCCTTTCATGCATTGTATAAACAAGGTTTCACCTTTTCATTTGATAATGAAGTTGGTTCGATTAATGCTTTCTTTAATAATGTTCTTTATTTTAAAGCATTACCTTGTGATGGCGTGTATGAAACTGTATCTGTGGTTGATAACTTAGGAAATAATGTATTGTGTATTGATTCTGTTAATAATAATAACTTGGATAAAGCATCATTATGGCATTGTCGTCTTGGACATATAAGCAAGAAACGCATAGGCCAACTCCAAAAGGATGGAGTCTTGGAGTCATTTGACCTAAAGTCAGATGATAGTTGCGAATCATGCTTACTTGGAAAAATGACAAAGTCACCCTTCACAGGTTCTTGTGAGAGGGGTGAAGGTTTGTTGGATCTTATACACACAGATGTGTGTGGGCCCTTCAAACATGCCACAAGGGATGCTAATCGTTATTATTTGACTTTTACTGATGATTACAGTAGATATGGATATGTCTACTTAATCAAGCATAAGTCAGAGACTTTTGAGAGGTTTAAAGAGTTTAAACAGGAAGTCGAGAATCAATTAGGCAGGAACATTAAGATGCTTCGATCCGATCGAGGTGGTGAGTATCTTAGTTCAGAGTTCCTCGACTATCTTAGGGAATGTGGGATTGTCTCACAATTGACACCTCCCAGGACACCGCAGTTGAATGGTGTAGCTGAGAGGCGTAATCGAACCTTGTTGGATATGGTTCGTTCCATGATGAGTCGAGCTTCGCTACCAATCTCATTTTGGGGGTATGCCTTAGAGACTGCCGCCCATATCCTTAATCTAGTTCCCACAAAGAAAGTTGCCAAAACTCCTCATGAGATGTGGACTGGTAAAGTACCCAAACTAGACCACATTAATATTTGGGGTTGCGAGGCTTTCGTGAGACGCGAGACTTCTGATAAGCTCGAACCTCGAAGTGAGAGGTGTATTTTCATCGGCTACCCACAGAAATCCTTTGGTTACCTCTTCTACAGACCTAGTGAGAATGTGGTCTTTGTAGCTAGGAGGGCTTTCTTTCGAGAGAGAGAGTTCATAAGCCAAGGAGACAGTGGGAGGCAAGTTGACCTTGAAGAAATTCAAGAGTCAAGTGGTGAAGGAACTTCAAACCCTAGCACTCAACTTGAGGAGGAAACTTCTGTTGAGCCAATTGACCAATCTGTACCTCTGAGGCGTTCCACAAGGGTTAGGAATGCACCTGAGCATTACTATGGATTCCATATTACTGCGGAAGGTGATACACTTATCAGTGATGAGACACTGATAGGTCTGGATGAACCTAACAGTTACGCGGAAGCCATGGCAGGCCCTGAGTCAGCCAAGTGGAAAGAGGCAATGGACAGCGAGATACAGTCCATGTATGACAATCAAGTTTGGAACTTAGTTGAGAATGTACCAGGTCGTAAGACTGTAGGGTGCAAATGGATCTTCAAGAAGAAGACCGACATGGATGGTAATGTACACACTTATAAGGCACGACTGGTTGCAAAGGGTTTCTCACAAACTCCGGGAGTTGATTATGATGAGACCTTTTCTCCAGTGGCCAAGATTAAGTCTATTAGGGTTCTGTTAGCCATAGCCGCATTTGATGACTATGAAATATGGCAAATGGATGTCAAAACCGCTTTCGTTAATGGAAAGTTGGCTGAGGATGTTTACATGAGTCAGCCAGAGGGTTTTGTCAATACAGAGTACCCTAATAGAGTGTGTAAGCTTGAGAAATCCATTTATGGGTTAAAGCAAGCACCTCGCAGATGGAATCTTTGCTTTGATGAGAAATTCAAGGAATTTGGCTTTTCTAGGAGTGAAGATGAATCTTGTGTATATGTCAAGGCTAGTGGGAGTATAGTTAGCTTTTTGGTATTGTATGTGGATGACATACTACTCATAGGAAATGACATCCCAACTCTGCAGGAAGTTAAGTCCTGGCTTGGGAAGTGTTTCTCTATGAAGGACCTAGGAGAAGCTGCCTATATTCTAGGGATAAGGATCTTGAGAGACCGGAGTAAAAGACTAATTGGACTTAGTCAGAGTACTTACTTGGATAAGGTGTTGAAGAGATTCGGCATGCAGGACTCCAAGAAAGGAGAGTTACCCATCCAGAGTAACGCCAGATTGAGTAAGACACAAAGCCCTAGTACTGAGGCTGAGATAGCATAAATGAGTCGAATACCTTATGCTTCGGCTGTAGGATCGATCATGTATGCTATGACGTGTACTCGACCTGATGTAGCCTTTTCTTTGATAATGGTTAGCAGGTATCAGGGGAACCCTGGCAAGGCACACTGGACTGCGGTAAAGAATATGCTCAAGTACCTACGGAGGACTAAGGACTGGGTCCTTACCCTCGGTGGGAGTGAAGACTTGAGAGTTGTAGGGTATAGTGATGCTAGCTTTCAGACTGATAGGGATAATTTCCGCTCTCAGTCAGGCTGGGTCTTTACCTTAAATGGAGGAGCAATTTCTTGGAAGAGTTCCAAGCAAGAGACAGTGGCTGATTCAACTTGCGAATCAGAGTATATAGCAGCTAGCGAGGCAGCAAAGGAGGCGATATGGCTGAAGAACTTCATTGGAGACCTTGGAGTTGTACCAGCTATTAAAGAGCCAATGGAAATTTTCTGTGATAGTGAAAGTGCAGTTGCCTTAGCCAAGGAACCAAGGGATCACGGGAGATCCAGACACATCGACAGAAAATACCATTTCATCAGACATCGAATAGAAGAAGGACTCCTCGTGGCAAAGAGGGTATCATCGGATGAGAATCCAGCAGATCCCCTCACGAAGGGACTGACTCGGGTTAAGCATCTCCAGCATGCTCGGAGCATAGGGCTGAAGGATGATATTAGATTTAGTAGTTAGATAACCTTGAAATTTGTAAAGTGTAATTGACATTAGATGATGAATAAAAGGTGTTTTATTTATGAGTAAAGTGTTGCTATCTCTTGTCGATCGTTTACTATATTTCTTTTGCATGTTTTGACTTCCAGAATAATTATGTTTGGTATATCATATTATTCGAACCTCCACAGTCGGTCATATGTCAGAAGTAGGTATGAATCAAGACTGTCATGATTGGTTGCAGAGGTCTAAGTTGTTGGACATGGCTACAACACTCATGAGTGCTCATAAGTTCTGAGCATTGGACTCAACCCACGCTCATTGGAATCACTTCATGGAATTTATCTCGAGTGATCGTGAGACGGTAATATCATATAAGTCTTCAAACCTAGAGATATGATTTGTTACTTATGAGTTGGTTATGCATTGATTGTACGTTAACGCATTGGTAACTCGATGTTATAAAACGTGCTTTTGTGTATAATTCAATGAGTGGTAGAACAAACATATGAGTCGAAGTTTATCTGTTCCTTCTTGGATTAGAAGCTGATATCTGGGCCCCTCGATGATTTTGTTTTGACCTATGTACCGGGCCCGGTCAGAACTAAGTTGATGTGTTCAATTAAGTTCTTTGTCAAACAAATCAGAAATCGGGAAACAAACTGCTGGACACAAAGTAAGACACTGTTCCATGTATTTGTCCGGCTGATATCTAGAACAGAGGATTATATGATCACTTATCTTAAATGGCGTATCATCATCTTCTCAGTTCCGAGAGACCTTGAAAGAGCTACGATTGCCGATCGGTTCCTGAAGTATTGCAGTTATAGTTATTAGACTTATCCAAGTGGGAGACTGTTGGATAAGGTGTCTAAGTCCATAACTATTTATGGTATGTACTTGACCCGACCCGGCATGGTCCATTTGGGTTGCATGGCACCATGCAATTGGATAAACTAAAATGAGAGAAATAACACTTATGGTTTATTAATATATTATAAGTTCTAATATATTAATAATATTATTTAATTAGTTTGATCAAGAATTAATTTAGAATTAATTAAGTGATCAAAAGATAACTAATTAAATATATGGGTAGATTATGTAAGTCTTCCATATCTTATATAGTGGGCTAAGAGGCTCCATGGATTATCAAGTTGGGTTCCACCCATAGGATGCTCCATGGATGCTCCATGGGAGTTACAAACCCATGGGTCATGGAAATGAAGAGTCATGACACATTAGGGTTTACATGGTGTAACCCTAGATGTGTCAATACTATATAAGAAACCCATTCTCCACCAAAATAGGCTACACATAAGAAACAAGAGGGCTAGAGCCGATTTTGCAAGTGTAAGATTCTCTCAAAGTTTACTCCTTTGCATTTGGTGTTGTGTGAAGCATTTGAGGCATCACACTTGGGGTGCTAGGCTCACAAGGTTTCAAGGATCATAATCAACAACAAGGTAAGTTATTCTATCTTTCATTCAAGTTAAAAATGTTCCCCATGTATGCTAGATAGGAATATAACCTTGGAATTCAACTTTGCATGATTATTAGACAAACATAGATCCAAGGTTATTAGGGTTGCATGTACACTTAGGAAGTGTTAGAATGCTCAAAACCCATCAAAAGCATCTTTGTGGCATTGTCGTCTTGGACATGTAAGCAAGAAACGCATAGGCCAGCTCCAAAAGGATGGAGTCTTGGAGTCGTTCGACCTCAGTTTGGATGATAGTTGTGAGTATTGTCTACTTCGAAAAATGACAAAATCACCCTTCACTGGTACTTGTGCAAGAGGTGAGGGTTTGTTGGACCTTATACATACTGATGTATGTGGACCATTCAAAATCGCCACAAGGGATGCTAATCGCTATTATGTGACTTTTATTGATGATTTTAGTAGATATGGTTATGTCTACTTAATCAAACATAAGTCAGAAACTTTTGAAAGGTTTAAAGAGTTTAAACAGGAAGTAGAAAATCAATTGGGCAGGAACAATAAGATGCTTCGATCCGATCGAGGTGGTGAGTATCTTACTACTGAGTTCCTCGACTATCTTAAGGAGTGTGGGATTGTCTCACAATTGACACCTCCTAGGACACCACAGCTGAATGGTGTAGCTGAGAGGCGTAATCGAACTTTGTTGGACATGGTTCACTCTATGATGAGTCGAGATTCGCTACCAATCTCTTTTTCGGGGTATGCCTTAGAGACTGCCGCCCACATCCTTAATCTAGTCCCTACAAAGAAGGTTGCCAAAACACCTCATGAAATGTGGACTGGAAAAGTTCCTAATTTGGACCATATCAAGATTTGGGGTTGCGAGGCTTTCGTGAGGCACGAGACTCATGACAAGCTCGAACCTCGAAGTGAAAGGTGTATTTTCATCGGCTACCAACAAAAATCCTTTGGTTACCTCTTCTACAGACCCAGTGAGAATGTGGTCTTTGTGGCTAGGAGAGGGGTCTTTCGAGAGAGAGAATTTATAAACCAAGGAGACAGTGGGAGGCAAATTGACCTTGAAGAAATTCAAGACTCAATTGGTGAAGGAACCCCAATAGAGTGTGCAAGCTTGAGAAATTCATTTATGGATTGAAACAAGCATCTTGAAGTTGGAATCTTTGTTTCGATGAGAAGGTCAAAGAGTTTGGTTTCTCAAGAAGTGAAGATGAGTCCTGCGTGTATGTCAGAGCTAGTGGGAGTATAGTTAGCTTTTTGGTACTGTATGTGGATGACATACTACTCATAGGAAATGACATCCCAACCTTGCAGGAGGTTAAGTCCTGGCTTGGGAAGTGCTTTGCTATGAAGGACCTTGGAGAAGCTGCCTATATCCTAGGGATAAGGATATTAAGAGAAAGGAGTAAAAGACTAATTGGACTTAGTCAGAGTATCTACTTGGATAAGGTGTTGAAAAGGTTCAACATGCAGAATTCCAAGAAAGGAGAATTACCGATCCAAAGCAATGCCAAACTGAGCAAGGCTCAGAGCCCGAGTAAAGAAGATGAGATAGCTGAGATGAGTCGATTACCTTATGCTTCCGTTGTTGGTTCGATCATGTATGTTATGACTTGTACCCGTCCTGATGTGGCCTTCGCTTTGAGCATGGTTAACAGATATCAGGGGAACCCTGGCAAGGCTCATTGGACTGCGGTAAAGAATATTCTCAAGTACCTGCGGAGGACTAAGGATTGGATCCTTACCCTTGGTGGGAGTGATGACTTGAGAGTAGTAGGGTATAGTGATGCTAGCTTTCAGACTGATAGGAATAACTTCCGCTCTCAGTCGGGCTGGGTCTTTACCTTAAATGGAGGGGCAATCACTTGGAAGAGTTCCAAACAGGAGACTGTAGCTGATTCGACTTGTGAATCAGAGTTCATAGCAGCGAGTGAAGCGGTAAAGGAGGCGATATGGCTGAGGAACTTCATCGGAGACCTTGGAGTTGTACCAGCTATTAAGGAGCCTATGGAGATTTTCTGTGACAGCAATAGTGCGGTTGCCTTAGCCAAGGAACCAAGAGATCATGGCAGATCCCGACACATTGACAGAAAATATCACTTCATAAGACACAAGATAGAAGAGGGACTCCTCGTGGCAAAGAGGGTATCGTCAGATGAGAACCCTGCGGATCCCCTTACGAAGGGATTGACGAGGGTGAAGCATTTGCAGCATGCGAGACGCATCGGGCTGAGGGACGATATTAGTTTTACAGATTAGATAGTTATTACTGAAACTTGTAAAATGTAATCGACGTTTGATGATGAATAAAAGTTGTGATTTATTCATGAGTAAGGTGTTGCTATCATTGTCAATTATTTACTATTGTTTCAGCTTTGCATGTTTTGACTTCCAGAATAATAAGTTTATTCAAACTCTCCACAGTCGGTCATATGTCGGAAGTAGGTATGAATCAAGACTATCATGAATTGGGATTGTAGATGACTAAAGGTGTTTAGCCATAGCAATGGTTGCTATAACATTCATGAGTACTCATAAGTTATGAGTATTGGAATAAACCCACGCTCACTTGTATCACTTCATGGAATTTATCTCGAGTGATCGTGAGACGGTAATATCATATAAGTCTTCAAACCTAGAGATATGAGTTGTTACCTATGAGTTGGTTGTGCATTGATTGCACGTAAACGCATCAGTAACTTGATGTTATAAAACGTGCCTTTGTGTGCAATTCAATGAGTAGTAGAACAAGCATATGAGTCGAAGTTTATCTGTTCCTTCTAGAAATAGAAGCGATATCTGGGCCCCTCGATGATTTTGTTTTGACCTATGTACCGGGCCCGGTCAGAACTAAATTGATGTGTTCGATTAAGTTCTTTGTCAAACAAATCGGAAATTGGGAAACAAACTGCTAGACAATAAGTAAGACATTGTTCCATGTATTTGTCCGGCTGATATCATGAGAGCAGAGGATTATGTGATCACTTATCTAAAATGGCGCTTCATAGTTCAACAGAGTTTTCGAGAGCTACGATTGCCGGTTGGTTCCTGAAGCTATATAGGCAAATACAGTTATCAGACTTATCCAAGTGGGAGACTATTGGATAAGGTGTCTAAGTCCATAACTTATTTGGTATATACTTGACCCGACCCGGCATGGTCCATTTGGGTTGCACTTCACCCGAACTATTTATATGGATAACATTATGAGAAGAGTATATTTACGACCTACTAATATATTATAAGTTATAATATATTAATATGAAATTGTATTATTTAATTAGTATTGATCTTAAATTAATTATGAATTAATTTAGTGATCATAAGGTGACTAATTAAATAATGGGCTATTGTACTTATATAGTGTGGGCTAACACTCATTAGGGAATGGGCTAAGCTTAAATGGGAGTCCATGGATGATCCATGGAGCTTTTAACCCATGGATCCTTGGAATAGGAAAAGACATGGGTTATTAGGGTTTGCATGGTTCATAACCCTAATCATCTACACTATATAAAGAGGCTTATGGTGCTTGAAAAGACACTATGTGTGTGTGCATAAGGTGTGGCCGATTTCTAGAGTATTAGAGTGCTCTCTCATAAGTTTTCCATGTTTGTGGTGATTTGTGATTTCCATTTGAGGCATTCACATTATTAGTGCTTGGCTCTCAAACTCCCAAGGAATCAACTCACTAACAAAGGTATGTAATTCTTCTAGTATCTTTTATGTTTAAAAGTACCCCATGTATGCTAGATAGGTTATGAACCTTGGAAAATTATTTTGCATGTATTTTAGACAAACATAGATCCAAGGTTTCTAGGGTTGCATGAACACCTTAGGAGTGTTAGTTTGCTCAAAAGCCAACAATACCAACGTACCAAAACAGTCCGAATCACGCCCCAAGGAACAAAAGGGTTTACATCCCACTAGGGCTCATCCACTGAACTACTAACAGAATCCATCCGAACAATAAACTTTCAACATCCTGTTCTCTGACACAAGAGAATCATGCTCGCTCAGAAGTCCTCATACATCTAAAATCATAAGCATCGGCTGCATCCCTCGTATCCCTTTTTAACACTGAGTACCAGATCTGATCTCGACCCAACAGTTGAACCTCCAGGGTCATCCGTTGAATTATCCCAACCGTCTCCATGGTTTCCTTCTTACTACAACCACATCGGCCCAAGGTGACACACGAATAACGAAGTTCGCTTAACCCTAAGCGAATGCCACCTCCCCAACTGGAGATCGACTCAACCCCGACCTCTGTCATCTGTTACTCATCGATCCATGCAACTTGCGGTACCTCCCGTACCCAAGTACTGACCCACACAGGTCTAAGACATCAGATGACAAACAATACTCCTCAACATGGAACCCACCTCAGAGTCCAGAATCTCATCTCACCTATTCAACGCACCACCAGAGACAAACTCAAACTCGAGGGTTTGGTCTGACCCAGAGTTGGAACCACTCGTCCCAATGAAGCACTCAACTCAGAACTCATTTCCCGCAACTCATGCGTACCTCACTTATCCCATTCTTTCAGATTACAATGACCACACCTTACTCAGAACATAATGATCCCCTAACATTGAGGAGACCCCGATCTCGCCCCTGGTCCGACCACCAGGTTTCCAAAAACTCACCAATCAGGGCCACTCCATGCCTAAAACTCTCTGCGCCATGGTCTGATCAAAGAGTACTTTATCATAGCAACTTCTCGCTAACTAGTGTGTACTACGTCTTCCCGTAGCACCACCTCGACCTCTCACTGACTGGTGAGTACTACGGCTTCCCGCAGTATCACCACAACCTCTAACTGACTGGTGAGTACTACGGCTTCCCGCAGTATCACCACAACCTCTCACTAGTGAGTACTACGGCTTCCCGTAGCATCACAACAACCTCTGACTAGTGAGTACTACGGCTTCCAGTAGCATCACAACAACCTCTGACTATTGAGTACTACAGCTTCCCGTAGCATCACAACAACCTCTGACTAGTGAGTACTACGGCTTCCCGTAGCATCACAACAACCTCTGACTAGTGAGTACTACGGCTTCCCGTAGCATCACAACAACCTCTGACTAGTGAGTACTACGGCTTCCCGTAGCATCACAACAACCTCTGACTAGCTTACAATCCGCGGGTCAAACATAGATAGGTGCATGCACTTACCCAAATTATGCATCACTATATCTGGCGGCAATCGTCATAACAAAACACCCTCCTCTGCTGCAATCCATATTCTCGGACACTCTCACTTGCTGTCATTAACCGAAAGGGCTCTCACTGGAATCATCGATACTTGACCCACCACTTGTCGTCTCCACTCAAGACTCAAAATTATTCGAAATTCAATGCATTAAATTCGGATACCTTGATACACCACATGGGACCTCACGACGTCTCGTCTCAGCCACTGATCTTCCTATTCCACAACCTGGAATTGGTTGTCTAATCAACTTATGCCCTTTCCAAGCTGAATAACAGCCCCATCGTTTAACCAGAATTTCTCAACCGCCAAACTCACCCTACGAGCCAACCATCTCGAATTCACCATTATGACCTTGAAGAATTCCCGTTCACCCCAAGTTCTCCGATAAACGGCCACTTGCCGTGGAGGCACTCATCCTTTTCAAACATAACACATGCATCATCTCGCTCTGCACCTCGTCTCAATCACCAACAACCCTGGGCTTATGAGTTCGCACTGCCGATCTCTCCGTATCCAGATCTCTAACCGTTCTCGATCGAATCTCTAATCCCTTCAATAAAATACCCGGTTCTCCCCCACTTAGGGTTCGAACCAACCCCAATCGGCGCACCAGCAATCTATCCCACAGACTGTTTCCACCATTAACATCGCACCGACTCCTGGAAGGTGCTACACAACGCTCTATGATCTCCTGACAGAGATCGAGCAACTCCAATGCCCCGAAACTCAGATGAAATTCTCAGAACTTCCTACCATGACTGCCTTTAGTCATTCAGAATCTCAAACCATTCCATCACCGGACCTCCCCAACCGTCCGGTATTAACCCTGACTCTTAGTCTGGAAGTAATGATCTACCGTACTCCTTATCATCGACTCCTCAACCCACGTTCCATCACCTCACTTATCATAAGAGCAGAACCCATATTTCCACTCTTAATACCTATCAAAGACAATAAGGGCCACCTCCCTGATATACTCCTCTTGATCGTCCGACGTTGCATCTAACACATGCCCTACTATACTCAATTAGGGTGTCTCCTGGTCCTTGACCATCTCAGTCCCCACTGACGACCTGTTCAAGCTATATCTTTACCTCGCGGCAGACCTACTGCCATATACTTTGATTGAAGATCACCATCCGTGCAATCCCACAGGGCTCACCCCCAACTCAAAAACCGAAATCTCAACACCTCTTATGTCTCCCACAGGAAACGGATATAGCACCACTCGGGTCACAGAAAGTGACCTCTCCACTATCGGCCGGTCGCCCAGCCTAGACCGTATTCTCCCATAACGCATCATCACTACTCATCCCTGAGTCTTGGGACTCCAACTGGCATATCACCCACAATCCCTCGGAGCTCACTCGAACCATGTTATCTCTTCTTAATCTTCTACAAATCATGGTACTCGAACCACGTTCCCTTTTCTCAATCCATCTCAAATCATAGCACTCTAACCCTGACATCAACTCTCGTCCTGCTACAACTCATGGGACTCGACCCACGGCATCACTTCTCAATCTGCTACTTATCATGGTACTCGAACCATGACATCACTTCTCAATGCTCAAATACCGGCTCATGCGTGCCTGCTCAAACGACACGTGCTTAGGGCAAAACAACGTCCTCTCGTGAAACATCCGTGTAATCACAATCATGGACTCCGTCCCCTGCTTGAGGGACAAGAACTCCTATGCCAACCGTTCCCGCTCCACCGGGGAACATACTCGTCTCTGAACATGGTGGTGAACCTCTCCCAGGTCACCTCCGAAATCTCTGCAAGAGTGAAGTTCGCCGCCACGAACTTCCACCAGTCCTTCGCCCCCAAGCGAAACTGTTTCAGTGTAAACCGAACCCTCAGATGCTCCGGACACGAACAGGTGTAGAAGCATCCCTCGATATCAGAAATCCATCTCATCGCAGCAATCGGATCCTGCGTCCCATCAAACTCCGGTGGCTTCGTGTTGCTGAACTCTCGAAACAACAACGAGTCACCTCCCTCAGGCCTGGCAGCAGCCACAGCTGCAATAGCTGCAGCAGCCGCAGCCTCAGTCACCGCTGCGTACCGCTCATCAAAAGTCTCAATCGATGTGGTCTTGATAGACCCAAACATCTCCGAAATCTCGGCTCGAATCGCCACTGCCACCTCATCGTGGATCATCTGACGAAGCTCCTCGTCACTCACGCCGCTCGTCTCAGGTCTGTGGCGTGTCTCAACCATGATGTCATAACATAAAAAAAATATCAGAGACTCACTCGAGTGTACTCGCACTCGATAACTTAGCCCTACTTGTTCCTTAGTACCCTAAGGATTCTTACTTGGACTGCGCACTGATCCGGTGTTTTCAGTAGTACAGGCCCAATACTACCTTCCACACCGCATCAGCATTCATTCCAAGTCCTCCTCCTAGGATCCCAGATCACAAGTACTCTACATCTCTCTAGGCTACCCTTCGGTAGACTTCTCATAAGCTCCTCACTGCTACCTACTCCCTCTCGAAGCATCTCAAAGCAGCAGTAATCTCTTAGGCTAAGGCATCACAAATCAGGCCACTCTAGTCCTAATATGAATACCTAGCCTACTCTAGCATGCATAACATATCATATCATATCTCGTAACACATAATGTAAGGGTATTTTGGGAAATCACCGTTCGGGCGCTGGCTAATCGTACACACTGCTCCGTTCTGCCTTTCTCAAAATATTTTACTCTATTAGAAAAATTGTTTCTTTTCTGAAAATTTTCCTCAAATCCTCAGTTTGAGTTCAGATACACCCGAAGCTGCATCTGAATCCCTCAAACCAAGGCTTTGATACCAACTTGTAACGACGTAAATTTTCAAAACAATTTTTCATTTTTAAATCATCAAAACAATATCATAACAAACTGTATCCAATGTCATCATAACAACAATTCCCAGAATCTCAAAACATAATCTCTATGAGTGTGTACAGATCATGTCGGCGCCTTCCCGCGATCCTCGCTAGTACCTGAAACACATAACACAACAACTGTAAGCATAAATGCTTAGTGAGTTCCCCAAGATACCACATACAACACATACGCCTTTCCAGGCCATAACTCTGTGGGATCTTCCGATCCAAGTGTCTCAGGGGACTTCCGTCCCGAATCCCGGTAGACCTTCCGGTCCTACCCGTATCGACCTTCCGGTCCGTAACCTCCTGACCTTCCGGTCCATGTCATCTTGACCTTCCGGTCCATATCATCTTGACCTTCCGGTCCTTACCATACATAACATACATAGCACATACATATCATATAACCGCATATAGCACATACATCTCATAGCATACAAGACCTTCCGGTCACACATAGGTACCCTTCCAGGTACAGTATAGTGAGAAAACTCACCTCGATGAAGTCGGATAAACTCTCGTGCTCAACGTCCCGACCTAGCCTCCTCCTATTATTCAAATAACATCTCCGATCAATATTCTCTTATAGTCTCATCTCTAAAGATTGGGTAGAAGGCCATTCTACCCCTCTCTGAACTCTCTTGAATCAGTCTTGACAAGAACCCTAAAGTCAACGAAAGTCAACGGTCAAACTTTGACCCGACTCGTCGAGTGCACAAGGGCGACTCGGCGAGTCCATGCGGGTCCTCTGAATCCTTCCAGCCTCTCTTGGCTCGTCGAGTCATCCTTCCACTCGACGGGTTCCTCCGGTCACAAATCGCGGGGCAACCGCGACTCGACTCGTCGAGTCCACTTATGGACTCGGCGAGTTGCTCCCATAACAACTCTCAAATGACCTTCTGAGGTCAGATCTGTTTCTCTAAACTATAGATCTGACTTCTCCACAACCAATAACCACGTAAAGGTCGAAACTTGACTCACATGCAAAGCACCCAAGGCTTTCCTTGGTGAAATAGCTTCTAAAATGGCAACCTAGTCTCCTTTCCTCCATAAACCAACATAAAGCAGAATGGGGAAGGTTCTCTGGACCTCTATGGGTCCAGATCCGAGGTCTAACACAGCAAGGGACCATAAACTTAACTTTTCAAGCCCTAAAAGGTTATAGAAAACCCTAGATCATAGATCTTAACCCAAAACATGAAGGGAGTTCGATTTGATACCTCAATAGTGTAGATCTGAACTTGAAAACCCTGGATCCACAACTCCCTTGACCTCCTCTTGCTGGAAACAACTTCTCCTTTGCTAAATCACACCAAAATCGATCAATATGGCCTTATCACTCTCTCAACTCGCTCAAGCTCTCAAGGGGCACTCTCTCAGGGCAGGTAGCCGCACAAGAGGGCTATAAGGTCCTTTAAATAGGGCTCAGGCCCGGGGATTTAGGGTTTCAACCTACAGCGTGGACTCGTCGAGTCCCCCCTTTCCGACTCGTTGAGTCCGCTCATTAATCTAGTCAGCAAACACGCTCCTACTCGACGAGTCCAAGCGTCGACTCGTCGAGTCCCTCTCTTTTACAAAAAGAAAACATGATCAAACATAATACCTGGAAATCCGGATGTTACATCTAAGAACCAGATGAACACTTCCTGAACCCCAGTGAAACCGACAGTCACTAATGGTTGAATGACCTCACACTCAAGTCCTGAAGACCACAAGATAGATGCTCCAATTAATACCTCGGATACGAGCTACTTCCCTTGGCGCTTTAGTCTGTCAATCACTAACGGTTGCTAAAACCACTGAATCCTGAAAAAGCTGAATAACCATCCTGTGGAACCCTGTCCGCAGATTTCCCACATAATACCCCTTTTTCCAAAGGTGTTCCAATAAACTTCCCGCTCTCTGGCTCTAGAAATCATTCTCTTCAGGGTTCGCACCCTGACTCACTTACCAGCTCAAACGTCCACAGCTGAACTGCAGCAGCTGAAACAACCTCTGCCCTAAACCGGGCTGCAGCTACTCCTAAGACATAGTCTACAATCCCAAAAGTGTAATAGGTCGCACAATCAATCCTTACCGTCCGATACAAGAGATCCAAGGCAAACCTGACCTCACAAATAATTAAGCCACGTCGACCCACCTGCGCTCACCGGCGCTGAAATAATGTTGCCTATTCCTGTAACCCACTGACCCCGAGCTGGAATACAACCTGATCCTGGGGTCACAAGCCTACTCACTCCTTCGAGCTCGGAAAACTGAGAGGGCACAATTCTTGCCCTACAAAACGACGATCCAATCCATCAATTAACCATTCCACTTCCAGCTACAAAACCCCAGCTGAACATAATCATCACTCCTTTCCGGAGTTCCCGCGACCCATATTCCGGCCTCGAGCAAACCCCCGAGCCTCAAATATAGAAGCTCACGTGCTAGCCTCTCCCGCTCCACCCGCGGAAATATAACTAGTACAGATCATCTTCCTGATCCCAAACGACTGCAGCCCTCTGCTCATCAGAATATCTCTCAGAACTGGGAAGCTCGACCAACTCCTCCCCTTGCCGTCGTTACAGCTGCTAAAGCTGTCGCGGCAACCATCTCGGCAATGGCTGCATAGCGCTCGTCGAAATACTCAACCATGGCGGTCTTAATAGACCCGACATCTCCGGAAACTGCCCCCGGACAATCTTGATCACCTTCTCCCGGATGATCTCACTAACACGATCCCCTGAAAATGTTGGCTTATCTTGGCTGCCCGCTCCCGATCCTAACCTAGATCCGGTCTCAAGACGTCTCGTAACCACCATTTTGGTAAAATACCAAAAAGATATCTGATAACCCATATAATGACAGGGAACCAACTCCCAACCCAACCCTGGGGGTTGTGACTTCCTTGATACGCGTATGGGTCATGTGCTTTCAGTAGTATGGGCCCATACTACCTTCCACACCTACCCATATTTGTCTCAAGTATCACCACAACACCCTACAATATACATATACATAGCGAGCGATAAACCCTCACTCCTAGAGGAATGCTAAATATCTCATAACTGGGGTCCCGGCCTCTCACTACCGACCCATCCACCAACTGCCACACGACCCTCCATTGGTGCCAGTTAACTATTGCATGAATACAATCACATACCGCACGACTTAAACAATCTTAGACTAAAATGTTTAATCCCACAACGGTTGGACTCAGACAAGAGCTGCGCAGCAGGACCAAATCCCTTACCCTAAGACTATTTAACCCATGTAGCATGTGACTTAGAGTATTCACCCAATAGTTAGTTCACACGCGAAAGAGTCACAAACAATCAATTGAGGTACTCTACATAAGATAAGGCATCAAAGATCAGGCAATTCTATCATACGATTTCTGAGGATCCCTATCTTATTACTAGCAAGTTGTTCTAACATATCACATAATATCAAATAACTTGTATGGTATTTTGGGGTTTACTTACTGGCTTCGGCTGATCGTACACTTCGCATCCTCTTTTACTTATTTTGAAAACCATTTAAAAATCAATTTGAAAATCTTTCCTTGATTTGAGACTGGATTCACACGAGTGTTCCTCCAATTCACTCAAACCAAGGCTCTGATCCCAACTTGTAACACCCATAAAATTCAAGCCAATTTAAAACTTTTAAACATTTCCACAACCATTAACCATTACAAAACTTGTTTTCAAAATGTATCATATCAGAGTATCCCAGAAATAAAGTCAAAAAAAGTGAGGAGTTGTACGATCACGCCTTCGCCTTGCCGCGATCCCCTGATGTACCTGAAACAATAAACTGAAACTGTAAGCCCGAAAGCTTAGTGAGTTCCCCCAAAATACCCATACCACAACAATACATATATAATCATAAACAGCATACTATGGGTCCAGTCAACCATCGGGTTGGAATACCCCAGGCCCTCAACCATCTGGTTGGAATGCCAACATACTATGGGTCCAATCATCCTCGGGATGGAATACCCCAGGCCCACAACCAACAGGTTGGAATGCACACATACTACGAGTCCAATCATCCTCGGGATGGAATACTCACGGCCCACAACCTACAGGTTGGAATGCCCAGGTCTATTGGCTTCCGCACAAAGCAGATAAACCTCAACCGCTAAACGAACATGTACACATATAACAGATAATCACATAACAGTCTATAGACAATACTTGACCTAACGGATCATACCACATAGCACATGACACCATTCTATCTACCAGGATACCGATCTAATAGATCATACCACCTATCATATAATATTATCCTACCCTCTAGGATACCAGTCTAACAGGTCATACCACATACCATATAATATTATCCTACCCTCTAGGATACCAGTCTAACAGGTCATACCAACATAACATAACCAGATAACAATCCAAAGGGCCGGCCTTGGTGCCTTAGACCCTTGAGCATAGTGAGGATAACTCACCTCGCAAGTAGCTCGGAAGGTAGTGTCAAACTCCTCCAGATGTAGCTCCAACTCCAACACCTATATTCACCAATGTCCTTTGCTATCAATATTCCATTTACCAAAATACCCTCCGAAGTCAACTAGTCAACCCTTAGTTAAATTCAAAGTCAACTGCCCGGGTCAACAGTCCATGTTGACCTGAACTCGTCGAGTGTATCCAGCCACTCGCCGAGTTCCTTGCATAACTTGTCCGCTCTCCGAGTCACCAGAGTGACTCATCGAGTTCCTAAGGCTCGCGGTCGAAGCTCCTTGGCCACTCGTCGAGTTTTACCCCTTGCAACTCGACAAGTTCGCACGCATCCAAAGGTTGGGAAAAACCCTAACCGACTCGTCGAGTCACTCTACTGACTCTCCGAGTCTACGACAATCTTCATCAGACTCGCCGAGTTGTTCATCCAACTCGTCGAGTTCAAGACCATCTTCATATGACTCGCCGAGTCGACCTTGCGACTTGTCGAGTCCCTTCAATCCTTCATCCATACAGATGCTTTTTTTAAGCCATGCAAAGGCTCCAGATTGTAAATCCAACCTTCCAAGGCCTGCTTATCACGTAAAGTTGCAAACATTACGTGCATGCAAAGCTTTAAGGCCCTAAAATGACAAAACTAAGCTTGACATGAAGTCCAACACTTGAGGGAAAGCTCATTCTTGCCAAAATTGTTACCTTTATGGATCCAGGGACCAAAGGGAGTCCAGATCTGAAGTTTCAGCTTCAGATCTTGGCTCAAACACAAAAGACTTTCCTAAAACCCACCCAAAAGAGATTAAAGGTAAGATTAGCCAAAGAGACAGCTTAATACCTTCCAGAGAGTGTCAACTTATGTATATCCTTGCTTCCCACGAGTTCCTAGCTTTAATTACTTGTTTTCCCAAGTGTTCCTCACCAAGATCTCTCTTCAAATCTCTATCACACCAAAGAAACACACACACATACAATTTAGGGTTTAAGGGTGCCAAGAAGCTGTAAAGGGGAGGCTGGGGAGGGTCGATGATCCTTTAAATAGGGTGAAAAACCCCGGGATTTAGGGTTTCATCTGCGAGCTCCTACTCGTCGAGTCCCTTCTTGGACTCGGCGAGTAGATCACTAAAACACGCAGACCAACCCACTGCTACTCGACGAGTAAGGCAGCCAACTCGTCGAGTAGACCTTGAAATCAATAAAATTCTCACATAAACCAATATCTGAAAATCGGGACGTTACAAAACATAACATGGGGCTATCTTCATCTGGCTCGTCGAGTTCATCCTTGAACTCGTCGAGTTCATCTTCATCATATGAGTGTGACTAGTTTGTGACTCGCCGAGTCCGTCTTCATGGGTTGGTAGATTGCCTTGGACTCGCCGAGTTTGTTCATACACTCACCGAGTCCCATGATTTCCAGGTCCAAAATCACGTCCATCTTGTTGAGTCCCCTTCTAGACTCAACCAGATTCCTCAGAAACAGAAAATGTTGGGGGACTAATACCCGACTCGCCGAGTCTTATGAACGACTCGCCGAGTCCTCTAAAGTCCATGTCCATAAACCTGATTTCTATTGAGCTCATCTCATCCAAAGGGTAGATCTGACATCCTAGGGTCGATATAACACGTAAAGCCTCTGCCTTTACACCCATGTATGGCCTTTTTTGCTCAAAAGGCCATAACAACCTCTTAAACCTTGCATGGGGAGTTCTAATGGCATAAAGCTTTCACCTTTATGCCCTAGCCACTCTTAGGGACCCCAGATCTGAAAGGATCTTTGCTTGGGACATCCTTGTACCATAGATCAAGCTCCATGAACCAAAACTCTCATAAAGTGGACATAATTAGATCTAAGAGACTATAAGCCAAGATGAAGACTTGATCACCAAAAAATGATGGAAATGAAATGGTGTTGCTGGATCTACAAGTTCCTCCTTGAATCTGCAATCTCCTTCTTATTCTTCTAGCCTCCAAGAACACCAAAATACCCAAGAATGGCTCACACACTCACTAAATGATCTAGGGTTTCGTGGGTTAAGTTCTGGACAATGGGGCTGGGAATGGAACCAAGAGGAGGAGAATAAGATGCTTAAATAGGGTGCCAAGTTCTGAATTTAGGGTTTCTCAAACCGTGACCAACTCGCCGAGTCGGTTTACCGACTCCTCGAGTAGGTCACTAAACCCGCGACCCAAAACGCGCTCCTACTCGTCGAGTTCCTCCCCGGACTCGACAAGTAGACCTCTTGACTTGTGGTTTTTCTTTCCTTTCTTGAACTTCTGAACTTGGGGTGTTACACCTCTCTAACCCTAAATTTGAAACCCTAGCTTCCATTAGATTGATACTTGAGTCCTTGGTGAGATTTTGTGTATTTTGGTGCTCATTGAATAAGAATGACTTTATTGACGGGGGGTTGGATTGCTTGGAGCTTGTAGATTCAGGCTTGGTTTGCCTTTCTATATCTTCCAGAGGTATAAAGTCTCAATCTTGATGGTTCCTTCATATAGATCAAGCTTAGGTTATGTTATGAGCATATTTTGTCCCATGAGTTGGTGCTTGTGAGTAAAAGCTACTCCAGAAGTTTTAGGTTTCCCTTTTTGATGTTTTGAGGTCCCTTATTCATAAAGTTTACATCTTGATGGTTGTGGACCAACCATGCATGAGTTAGTGGCCT
This sequence comes from Lactuca virosa, assembly GCF_052849685.1. NCBI lineage: Eukaryota > Viridiplantae > Streptophyta > Magnoliopsida > Asterales > Asteraceae > Lactuca > Lactuca virosa. The sequence goes on from NC_136431.1 coordinate 58,447,241, forward strand.
TTATGGTGAAGTTATGAATCTAGAGCCTTGGTTTGGACACCATAAGTCATGCAAAGTCATAAAGTCAGGAACTTTATGACTTGAGATGTCCCTTAGAATTAGATCTGGGAGTTGGACTTAAAGTCTTAAGGGATTAAGCACGTTGAAGTGAGTTATTGGACATTTTGATGTGTTAGAAAGCCTAAGTTTGGTGTTGGGCCCTTTTTAGGCCATGCAAAAGCTTAAAGTCTTCAACTATTGGGTTTAAGACCTTGTTCTGATGCTGACTTGAAGTTTGGACATTATAAGCTTAATGAGTTAAGTCTTTTGGGGTGGGTTTGGCTGTCCGACCAGTATGTCGGGTGTACTCCTGGGCACACAGAGCGTACTGGGCCAACACCCCGACTCTAGATCAGCTATGTATGTCAGGGGTACGAGCCAGGTACGTCGTGCGTACATCCGTCTGTAGGCTATTGCAGTTTTAGGCTCGAGTTTAGTTGGGCTTTTGCATTGTTGGGTTTGGGCCTTAGACTTTTTATGGTATTGGATCATTTCTGGGCTTTAGGCCATCTTGGAGCTCTTGGGCTTAAGTTGGGTCTTAGGGTCCTTTAGTTTGGGCCTGGGTTATTAGTGGACCTAGTTTGGGCTTGGGCCATTATTGGGTCTTATGATTATGAGCTTAACCTTAGCTAGTAACTAAGGTTGGTATTGATTATGTTCGGTGTAAGGAGCCATTGTACAACAAACTCGGGTGTGGGATTTGCTATCTTTTGATCTAGGTGAGTTTCCTTCACTGTATTCGTGGGTCGAAAACACCAATGCCGACCCACTCGTTTATGCTTGTAGTGTGATGATTGTCATCATGACAATTGTCCGTTATGCCTGTATTTGCTTGATGTCTCTGTGATTCTTTTGTTATGATATTATGTGGTAGTGGTAGGGGTGAAATAGACTTGATACCGGTTGAAAGAGACCGAAGAGGTTGAAATATACCCAACACCAGTTGAAAGAGACTGAAGGGGTTGAAATATACCCAGTACCGGTTGAAAGAGAATGAAGGGGTTGAAATATACCCAATACCGGTTAAAAGAGACTGAAGGGGTTGCAAGCATCCATATATGCTTGACTGTTATGTATGTATGACATGGGGTATTTTGGGGAAGTTCACTAAGCTTTGTGCTTATGAGTTTCAATTTATGTTTCGGGTACTTCCATCTCGAAAAGGAAGGACCTGACTTGATCGCACCACATCCGCCCATGTTTTCCGCATTATGTGATTTTCGGACTTATACTCTGATATTATTACCCTATGATACACTTTTGGTTGTTTTGACATGATTACTGAATGTTTTGAAATGATTTAAAAATGAAAATTTTATCTATAAATTTTAGGATGTTACATCGCGCCTCTTTCATTTGTATTGGAAGTAAAGTATGTTTTTAGAGGTTTACTAATCGGTTAATTAATGTGTTTTCTGTGTCTTATGTTGGTGCTAAACATAATGTTACGTTCTTTGTTTTAAATGAAAATTTAGAAATACTTTAGAATAAAACTTATATGAAAGTGAAGGTCTTTTATATATATATATATATATATATATATATATATATATATATATATATATATATATATATATATATATATATATATATATATATATATATATATTAGGATTTCATACACTACATAAGAGTACGTGTTCATACACTACATAATGTTACGTTCTTTGTTTTAAATGAAAATTTAGAAATACTTTTAGAATAAAACGTATATGAAAGTGAAGGTCTTATATATATATATATATATATATATATATATATATATATATATATATATATATATATATATATATATATTAGGATTTCATACACTACATAAGAGTACGTGTCCATACAAAACAAAGTGGGAACAACTACTTCCAAGTTAGTTGCCATTGGTAAACCCGCCAACAATACATACCACTCAATCATGTAGCCTAATCGACTAACCTCTGATTCATGTTAACATATGAAAGCTAATGAGAGTAAGTTCAAATTTCTTGGATGCAACGAAAATTAAATGCAAGAAATAGCAACTTACTTTCATTATTATTACTAACTTATAGTATCATCCTTTCATTTATCTCTATTATAGAATGGCAGAATTGAGTACTTGGCAAAGTACCAAAAGCTGCACCTTTGACTATATCCATTAATAGACGGACACTGACACTCTTTCATGAGTAATTCCTTCCGCCTGGTTTTCCCTCTAAGAACCTTTCGTTTATAATGTTATTTCTTCATTAGTTCTTCAGATAATACCCGTTGTAATCAGTTCAACTATTTTATCAAATAGATGAACTACATTTCCGAAAGCAGGATATGTAGAGAAAGTTGAATTATTAGATGGTTATGATTTAAAGAAAGCAAAACTCTTATATTCTCTGTTTCACCTGTTGTTGACTTTTCATTGGTACATTTTGCATTAAAGGCGAGTTTCCATCTCTAAGCATCAACCAATTATGAAATCAATTATAATTGAAGCGGAATGAAGTCATGAACTGATTCTTAAAATAAGTGTTATCTGTTAGAGGAGAATATTGAAGATCAGTGTGGGATGAGCCAACCCAATCATCCACCAATTCTTTCCATTTTCTATAACAATGAAAAACAACAAAATGGTATTTAATTTTCCATATTTGTTGATCTTCAAAAAGACTAACCTCATAAGGTACTTCACCAGTGTTCTTACTTCATTTGATGGATGCTTACGCAATCAATTAATATCCCTTCCTATATCAGTTTCCTAAATCAAAGTTTGGAATTCATATATAATTATCTTTGATTCATCAGATCAATATTAAAGGAAGAGATAGAAAAAGGTTTCGTTTACCTTAAGCTCTTTGAATGTTTTTTTCCCCAATTACCCTTCTACCTAAGAAATTGCAAAAATCATTAACAATTTCAATTTTAGAGTTTGTGGTTTCTCGAGTTTCTCTTGAAAAGCCCTAAATCTCACCCTCTTTTAACAAAACAAAATGAAAGGCGTTTGTTTGGTGATGAAGGTGGAACGTGGTGAGAGACGAAAGAAAAAAAAAAAGACATTGATATCTTCTATAAAATCCTTATAAAGTCTTCACTCTGAGCATATGTTAAAATATAATTAAGCAATAACGGTTATCCAAATAAGATAAACCAAATTCCAATAATTCAACACCTCAAAATGGGATAATCGGTTATCTATTACAAACCCCCTGACCGACTTATTAAAAAATGATGCATAATGCATTTGAGTGGTCGGAAGCAACAACAAGAGCATTTGATTTGCTCAAAGAGGCCTTGCATTTATCTATGGTTAAGAGTCAATCAAGAGAACCATTCATGTAAATGAGAATTTGTCAAAGTATTTAGCTATTTTAATTGGTGTATTTCCTTTTTTAGTCACCTAGAGTCAATGGTTTGTTTCTCTTATTTAATGGGTGTAATGCCGTGATCAAAGCACCGAATTTGAAATTAATTTGCTTCTCTCCAAATGTGGTGAACATTCTCGAATTTTATCATTCAAAACCTAGTAATTTGGACCTTGTGTTTGCATGTGTATCAGAAAAAGTAAACTTTGTTCCTATTTCCTACAATTTGCCAAAATATAACAGCAAAAAAAATGAAAATCATCTCTCGTAATTAAGGATCAAAAAGAAAAAATGGGCAAGTTTGCGTTTCTACAAACCCCCATCCCAAATCCAGCCATTTCCTCCCTAAGATCATTAGTCTCATCCCATCTTCCATATCTTTCCTTATTTATCGGATCAATTTCAATCAAATGATCAAAAGCAAGTCTCCCAATTTCAACATCACCACAAACCGAAGCCCCATTAAACAATGCATCCCAAACTTTTTCACTAGGCTCAAAAGGCATTCTCTTTATCAACTCCACAGCTTCATATAGCTTCAATGCTCGACATAATTCACCTATCATACATTCATAATGCTCCATTGAAGGCTGAATACCATATTTACACCACATACTTTCCAATACCCTAAAAGCTTCATTTACAAATCCATATTGAGCACAAGCTGATAATATAGATGTGAAGGTCACGTGATCCGGATATATACCTTCTGTTATCATTTGATTGATTAAATAAAATGTTGTATTTACATCTCCATGTGATGCGTATGCTGAAATTATTGATCTCCATATGATTACACTTCTCTTTTCTGATTGGTCAAATACTATTCGGGCCCCATTGAGAAAACTTAACATAGCATAGGTGTCAATAATCCCAGATGATACATAAATGTTTGTGTCATAACTGTTTCTGATTGCATACGCGTGTGTCTCTTTTGATCCTTTTAGATTTGATAAATGTGAAAGTGTAGGAAAAATGTTTGAGTGTTACAGCGTTTGGTTTGACTCTGTGTTCATCTTGCATCTCATGAAGTAAATCGATTACCTTTTCATACTGATTGTTCTGAAAATGACCTGAGATCATAGCATTCCATGTAATAAACCCTGGTTTTTTCATTTCCCTGAAAAGATCCATGGCTTTTTCTACAAAACCATGTAGCATGTATCCTGATATCATAAAGCCATAGCTACTCTCATCTTTCTCAGACATTTCTTCGAACAGTTGTTGTGCATAGTACATGGCGATGCCTCCACAGTTCACATACATCCTGATAAACGCATTGCAAACTGGGAGATCTTTTTTGATTTCGTAATCTATAACAAATCTATGAACTTTCATTCCTAAATCAAGATCTTTTGACTGTTCGCATGCTTGCAGGATGCTGATTACTGTGAATTCATTCGGTGTTATGTCTTGTAAGCCCAACATCTGAAAATATATTTCCTTGCATTCATCATAGAACCCTCCTTGTGAATACCCTGCCATCATGAAATTCCAGGACACGAGATCTTTCTCAGGTGCATGATCAAACAAGCTTCTTGCTGTAACCATATCTTTACACCTACAATAGAATATTATCAAAGCGTTTACAAAGAAGATATTGGAGTCCAGCCTGTTTCGGATGATAAAACAATGGACTGTTTTAGTGAAGTTCGATTTGTAATAACCCAACGAGGGTAAAGCTTTTAACAAACATGTAACGGTGTAATAATCTGGTTTTACAGACATCGAGGAGGCAGATAAGAAACTCCGTAAAAGCTTCGGTGTATGATCAGTGTTCTTGTTGGGAATTTCGGCGAACACGTTGTGGGCTTCGAAATGGTTGTAGGTTTTAGAGTAACAAGTGCTGAGTTTTGAAGCCAAGAAGTTGTCGAGAGTGACGGTGGAGAGGATGAATTTGGCATGGAGGAGCTTGGATTGGCGGATGAGACGGTGGTTGGTGTGGCGTTGAATGAGGCTGAGCCCATTGGGGATATGGTGGTGGTGGTGGTGTATGGTTTGCGCAGTGGCGGGTGGAATTTGAATACTCAAAAGTTTTGTGAATCTCATTCGCTTGGACCGATGCTTACATCAAGTTTAAAGAAGCCTCTCACACCCAAAGTGAGAGAACATTATGGCTTTTCTCTTCCATTGATTATGAGTGTATACACATTTAATATGCATCGCAACCCTAGCTTGGCGTCCAAGGAAGCTTAGGGTGCATGCAACTTATGTTAACTAAATACAAGATAACGACAACCAATAATAAGGATAAAAATACTTGGTAAATACTATGACTAACGGGCCCTGGTGATCCGATGTTAAGGTTGTCTCTAATATTTTCATATAATCTTAGCGGGAGGCGATCGGATGCTAAGGTTGCCTCTAAAATTAATCTTAAACAAAACACCGATGAAGTCCTAAGGTGAAATATGGAAGGCACACGAAGTACTCGAATGTCAAAAGCTACTTTTTCCTGGACAAAAATGGAAATTCATTTGAATTTATTTCGTTGGTTGATTATGAACGGGTTGCCCAAGAGATATAAGGAGTCGTATCGAATAGATAATGAGTTAAAAGTCACAACATCTTCAATTAGGGATGTTAAAAAGTCACATGATACCCAGATCTGGTGGAAGCCCCATCCAATATGGGATAGAAAGATAGAAAAAAATCAGGAGGGGCATAGTTAACCCCCGTTTTAATTTCAGGGGCGGGGACGGACATGGACGAGTCCCATTAATGTTAAGGTAGGTAACTTGACCTACCTAATTTTAAGTTCTTTATTATTAATTATATATAATAATGGTTTGTGACCTATCTTAATTCTTTTTACTGGCCTAGCTAATAAGAATTGAAAGCTCGTAACGTTTTATATTTCATTTATTCATTAGCCCAAAAATTGAATTCGTTTGGCCCACTGTATTTGAAATTAGATAAGAATAAAAGGAAATAGAATTAAAAAATGAACCACAATTAGTATTTTTTGAACTTTTTTATGGATTTTAATAAAATAGTAAACCATATAGTTTTATGTTCTAGACTCGCCACTGGGGACGGGGGTGACAGTCTCATCCCGAAAACCCCATGGGGGTCCCGTTAATAAATTATATATATTTACATATATTAATTATATAGAATAATTTTTACGTAATTATATAAATATAATAAACAATAAAATGATTTTTACATACAAAAATTAAAAAAAAACATATTTTTAAGTTGTTTGTAAAATATAAATTATGTTATAAATAACTATTTGTTACTTAAAAAATAGTTTTTTTTAGCCAAAACAATAACTTATTTTAGCCCAAATAAAGTAGGCTAAAATCAATCGGAGGCGGGGATAAGAAGGAAAATTGGGGGCGGGGAGAGGGAATGGGATCCTTGTCTCGTTCGCCGTGTTGACATCCATATCTTCAACTTAACATGAGTATTTTGTATTCAATAGTTAAAATGGGCCGGAAGAATGTTTGATTGCATGCTAACGCTTTTAATCCAATGATATAAAAATATAAATGGATTAAATAATGACCGACATTAAGTATATGGTAAAAAAATAGATAGGATAAAAAATTTAGAAAATTATAAATATATTATGTGATGTTCAATCTTTCGATAGTCTTTGTTTTAATATTTGTTGTTTAACATAATTTGATAAAATATAACTTGAATGAGTCCATTTTTATTCAAATGAGTTGAAAACAAAAGGTTTTATAGCTTATTATTATTAATTATGTTGATATGATATCTTTCGCTTCAAATAATTAAAAGTTCAAAACTCAACAATGAATAATGATATAATATAAAAATAGATTAGAAAGTATATATATGCTGAAAAAAATATAAATAAATTGAGAATATAACACATTATATATATATATATATATATATATATATATATATATATATATATATATATTAAAGTTGTGAAAAGTTTTAACAGTAAACCTGAGACATTTTGGCCAATTTTGGTCCCTTAAATTACATTTTCGGTCCCTCTATTTTTGTTTCTGTCACTTTAACTAGGTTACTCTTCATCGGGCTCGCTCCTCGACCATGGTAAGAAATATCCGTCGTTCAGTTTCTTTGTTCTTATCCAACCTTTTCTTCTCCCATCAAAATCGTCTAGAAGCCCTAAAACCACCCCACCCCACCGATCGATTTTGCTAACGTTCATCGCCACCGCCATCCACTCCACCGCCTCCACTCTCTCCATACCTTTACTCCTGTTGCTATAAGGCGGTGGGATAAAACCGACGCTTATTCTTCCATTTCCGCTCTGGTAGTCGGCTTCCCCCTTCACCGTCCACCGCCTTTCTCCATCTTTTATCTTATGGTTCCATCTTCCGGCTTTCTGGATAGGCCAAACGATTCCATCAATGGTTTTGCTATCCTAAGACTACTCTAAATCCCTATTAGTTCATGTACACCTCAATTTCTTCAATTTCATGAAGGTTAGTTTTGGATTTTTTTTATTATTCTCTTCTTTTATCCATGTCTTCTTTCCTGTTTTCTGTAAATTTTGGGGAATTTAAAGGAAAAAAAAATCGTTACATGTGTTGTATCATAAACATTTGGGGATGTCAATCGAAGTTTCGTTTACCCCGTGGTCAGCGATTTCTTAATTCTTCTGAAACTTCGCCTCTATTACTAACGCAGTTTCATGGCTTTTTGAAAAAAAAAATCCATTTCCAACCTCACAGAGAGGTTCTGTTGTGAGGTTCTGGGTACTGGACGAAAAGTTGTTGAAGGAAATCCTAAAGTTTTTTGATATTATTTACTTTCAATCTTCCGCCTTCTCTCTTAATCAATTTTAATGTTTCGAATTTTACACATTAGAGACAGGGGAAGTAAGAGAGCATCATGAGGAAGGAGGTAGCAAGAAGAGCTGGAATTCAAACTCTCGGGACCTCCAAAGCATTAGTTCAACAGGATGAACAGAGCATCTTGGCCATTTTGCTGTGAAAAACATGTAAAAAGGTAAATTCACCCTTTGCAATTTTGTTGTAGAATACATTTACACCGTATGGAACATAGTTTTACAGATCTGAAGTGCAATGTGGCAGGCAACAATTGAAGAAAACTCAGAAGTCGGCTTCATATTCTGTCTTTTGCATTAAAGAAAGTAACATCAAACCTTTTTTTTATGCGGGAGAAGAATATCACATGGCCGGATATCTTTGAGGAGATACATGTATGTTCTTTTTACAACATTACTGTATATATGTCGCACTTCAGTATTAAATGTTGTTTGTTAGAATACTATGAAACCGATATGTTTCACATTTTAACATATCAAGGTATTTACGTTTTCTACAATTTTCTACTTCCACTTGGTCTTATTCTTTAAACTTTAGGCTAATTATTATAGTTTTGCAGGACCGTGTGTGTACAGAAACTTAGAAGACAATCATTTTACAACATCAGAGTTATATACAAGGCATAGTAAGAAAATATTGTCAACCATATGTGTATCGGTTTATGCCTTATGATTTAGTCTAAATTTGATTTTTTTTTTCATTTTTGGTCATATAAAATGGTAAAAGTATAATAAATTACTAACGATATGAAATATTTTTACAGGTTTTAGAAAATGTTAAATAACACTAAAATTTTGTATTTTACTATATGGTCAATTTTCGATTTTCTTTTACTTAAAATTGATTCACAAATGTTTTTAGGAAGAAAAGACGTTGAATTCAGTGGTAGTTTTCACAAAGGTATTTGAACATTTAACCAAGAGTGGCGAATGTGAAATGACAACTCTGTCCCTGTTGGAAACTTTAAGGTTGAGCCGCCTGAGTTGTTCTAAGGTCGTGGGGAGCATTTGAAGGTTAAACGACAAGTATGTCCTTGTTATGAAAGTTTGTATTGTAAACTATTAAATCATGATTTTTATCTTTGTTGTTTAGATAGGAATGCTGAAAAGTCGTATCCGCCCATGTGATATTGCAATAAATATTGGCAATGCTTGCATGATTTGGGACAATCCTTCGGATGATGTCAAGGCCGCAAGATAGATTTGTTTTATTACTTTTTAATATTTATTAAATTGAATTCTAATTTTATATAAACATTCGTTTTCCTTTTTTATTTATATCTTGCAGGCAAGACATCCATGTTTTTCAATTTTGACAAGGATAGGTGTTTTTAGAGGAAGAGAGAACCGCTCAGATTATCCTGTTTATCGGGTGAGTTGGAGTTGAAATGATTTATGATCCTTTTTTTTCAAAATTTATTTGAATTTTGATGTTGAAAAGTACTTATTGATGCATAATAAATTTTGGATGTGTGTATGTCTGATCCACTTTGTATGTGTGTGTCATATGATATGAATGTGTATGCTCAGATTTTATCATGGGTTTTTGCTTTCTAATGTTTTCATGTAATTACTGTGCAGGTCAGGTAGCAGAGTTTATGTTGTCCGGATTAAACGCAATGAGGTAATATTTTCCAACTTTTTCTGGCCCTTAATGCCTTAATATACATCATTTCGTTATCTAATAGTTGTGGCATTAATTTATAATGGTATGGTCAGCTTATATATGCAGGAATCCAGCACAATCCGGCTTCCGAGTTATACCCGATTATAAAGCCTTGGCCATTTCGAGGGTGGGCAAGGAGCTACGTTTCTTTTTTTTTTCTTTTTTTTTATTTATCTAGCGTAAGTAGAACTAACATAAGTGCAATCTTCCGAGAAGAGAAGAATGTTACCGATCTAAATATTATGCTCCTAAGCTTTTCAAGGTAAGAAAATTTGTTATAATTCTAATAATGTGAATCTGGTCATTAAATCTCCGTATAGGGAGATTGTTGTGCTAATGTACATTCTTTTTTTTTATTCTTTTTTTTATAGCATACTGCAACACTTTGATATCTATTCTTATTAACACATTGTCATGTGGAAATTCTATCCAATTATTGGATTGTATTTTCTTATTATAACATTTACACGTTTGTAAATGGACAAATCTCCTACAATGGCAACGTACTTTATTGTGGCTAACAACTTAGGCAATGTACTTTACTTTGACGCAAAAGTAACACCTTCCGCCCCCCGCAACGCGCGGGGGGGGGGGGGGGGGGGGGAACTTTCTAGTATAGAATATAGTTATTAATGTAATAGTTATTTAAGATTATAACAAACACCTTTCAAAGTTGGGACTTAAAAGGGTAATGTATTTTTCGATTTGTATACATTTGGTCACTGAGTTTTTTTTCGTCCACATTTACCCCTTCAACTTGTTAAACTGTACACATTCAGTCCTCATGACCGGCTACTCCAGGTTAGCCGGTAAAAATAACTTAATAGGATAATATATTTTTCATTTTGTACACATTTAGTCCTTAAATTTTTGTACACATTTAGTCCTTAAATTTTTGTACACATTTAGTCCTTAAATTTTTTTTTTTGCAAAATAAGACATGTTTTTTTTGTACTCATTCAGTACTTATGAATGATTTCTTTAGGTTTTTTTCAAAAATACTACGTGAGACATTCATTAATGAGGTGTTTGAGCATTTTGATGTTTATGTCAATCACGATCTTGACTACGTGGTGGCTTAGGTCATGTGTTCTGAACATTATAACTTCTTCATACGATCTCAAATTTTAACGATCTTTATATCCATGCGAACGATCTTTATATCCATGTGTTCGTATTTTAGTCTACTACAACTTTCATTTAGATTACTCTAAAATAATATATTTTTAGTATTTACGTTTTTTTATATCTATATGCAGAGGCGGATTTAGCTTGGTCCCGGTGTTGCACCGACAACACATATTTTTTATATCTGCAGTGGAAAATTTTTCAATTTTTTTTCGTTTATACCTATTTTCATGTATCATAAACACCTATTTTTGTAACGACGTAAATTTTCAATACAATTTTTCATTTTTCAAACATAACATACCTCATATAAATCATCTCAAAACTCAAGTGTATCAAATGTTATCACGGTAAAACATATCCCAGAATCTCAAGTACAAAATCATCTGTCAGTGTGTACAAATCATGCCGGTGCCTTCCCGCGATCCTCGCTAGTACCTGAAACACATATCACATAACACGGTAAGCATAAATGCTTAGTGAGTTCCCCAAAATACCACATTCACGTATTAGCCTCTCGAGGCTATAGCATCGCATGACCTTCCGGTCAATGTGTCTCAGTGGGACCTTCCGGTCCCACAGCTCTGGTAGACCTTCCGGCCCTACCATGCCTTGCCTTCCGGCCCCAACTCTGTTTGCCTTCCGGCCCAATTCATTCAGCATATACATATCACAATAAACTTCTCACATAAGGCACATAACTCATACAAATACATAAGACCTTCCTGTCACACATAGTTACCATTCTAGGTAAAGTATAGTGAGAAGACTCACCTCGTATGATGTCTAGTAAACTCTCGTGCTCGATATCCCCGATCTAGCCTCCGCCTATCAAAATGATAATATCTCTAATCAATACTCTCCTTATATCCTCATCTCTAAAGAATGGGTAGAAGACCATTCTACCCCTCCATAGCCCTTCTTGAATCAGTTTGACCAACCCTAAGGTCAACTGAAGTCAACCCCAGTCCACGGTCTCACTTTGACCAGACTCGCCGAGTGCACTCAGGTGACTCGGCGAGTCCATGCCTGTCCTCAGAATCCTCCTAAGGCCTCACTCGACTCGTCGAGCTAACCTTTCACTCGACGGGTTACCACTGATCACGAATCGCGGGGCAACCCGATCCAACTCGTCGAGTCCTCTTTTGGACTCGGCGAGTTTCCTCCATGGCAACACTCATTTGACCTTCTGAGGACAGATCTGTTTCTCTGACTTATAGATCTGGCCTTCTAGCACCTAAAAGTCACGTATAGGTTCAATCTTTATGTCCATGCACCACACAACAAGCTCTATTTGAAGAAATAGCTCTTAAAATGACAACCTAGACTCAAAACCCCAATGGGACTGCATAAAGCTAGATGATTGGGACCCTCTGGCCCTCTCAAGGTCCAGATCTAATGTTTATTCCTCCATGGGACTCCACATGCTCCATTTTCCAACTAAAGAAGGGGTAAAGAAACCTTAGGTTCATGAGATCTACTATATACACGAAAATAGGTATGGATTCATACCTCAAACAACAACCTTTGAAGAAGTGATAGAAGATCTGAGCTCCTCAATCATCCTAGCTTGAATCCCCTCCTTCCTTCTTTCAAGAATGCACTAATGGTGATGTAATTAGCTCCTTCCCTCACTCTCTATGCTCTCTGGTTCGTTAGGGTTTCTCAAGTGGGTGTGTGGCCTCAAATGAAGGCCATAAGGTCCTTTAAATAGGGCACGGGCCCAAAGATTTAGGGTTTCTGTCCACAACGCGGAATCGTCGAGTCGACTCTATGACTCGTCGAGTCCATTCATTAATCCGAGTCATCGGTCGCGATCCCACTCGACGAGTTTAGGCGTCAACTCATCGAGTCCCTCTCAAAACAAATATTTAAATTATGATACCTAGAAATCCGGATGTTATAATTCTCCCCCACTAGAGTCAGACTTCGCCCTCGAAGTCTTACTCTGCAAACAACTCTGGATGCTGCTCCCGCATCTCCGGCTCCGGCTCCCAAGTCAGCTCGGACCCTCTCCGATGTTGCCACTGGACCTGAACCAGAGGCACCTCCTTGTTCCTCAGGACCTTGATCTTTCGATCCAAGATCGCGATCGGCCTCTCAATGTAATTCAGGCTCGCATCCACCTGAATATCCTCTAGCGGCACTACTGTCATCTCATCGGCTATACACTTCCTCAACTGGGATACGTGGAAGGTATCATGAATCTGGCTCAACTCCGCAGGTAGCTCTAAACGGTATGCTACCTTACCTACTCTCGCGGTCACCCTGAACGGACTAATGTATCGGAGCCCCAGCTTGCCCCTCTTCCTGAATCGGATCACTCCTTTCCAAGGAGATACCTTCAGGAGTACGAAATCTCCAACCTGGAACTTAAGCTCGGATCGCCGCATGTTCGCATAACTCTTTTGGCGGCTCTGGGCTGTCATCAACCTCTGTCTGACCTGCTGTATCTGCTCAGTCGTCTTAAGCACTATCTAAGTGCTACCCATCACTCACTGCCCTACCTCTCCCCAACAGATGGGAGTTCGACACTCCTCCCATATAAAAGCTCAAAGGGAGGCATACCTATACTCGAATGGTGGCTGTTGTTGTAAGAAAACTCAGCCAAAGGTAGGTATGTGTCCCAACTTCTCCCGAAATCCATAACACATGCTCGAAGCATGTCCTCGAGCGTCTGAATCGTCCGCTCACTCTGACCATCCGTCTGTGGGTGGTAAGCAGTACTGAAGTGCAATCTCGTTCCCAACTCCTCATGGAACTTCTTCCAGAACCTGGAAGTGAAACGTACATCTCGGTCTGACATAATCGAGATCGGCACTCCATGCCTCGACACCACCTCCCTCACATATATCTCTGCCAGCCTCTCTGCAGAAGAGCTCTCACTGATAGCAAGGAAGTGAGCGCTCTTCGTCAGCCCATCCACAATCACCCAAATTGCATCAACACCTCTCGCGGTCCTCGGCAATTTGGTGATAAAATCCATGGAAATCTGTTCCTACTTCCACTGGGGAACCTCTAATGGCTGCGATTTGCCATGCGGACGCTGGTGCTCGGCCTTAACCCGGCGACACGTCAAGCACCTCTCTACTACACGTGCAACATCCCTCTTCATACAGGGCCACCAGTAGTCCCTCTTCAGGTCCAAATACATCTTAGTGGCCCCTGGATGGATCGAGAATCTCGATCTATGCGCCTCCTCCATCAGAGTGTTACGTGCCCCGCCCGTATACGACATCCAAATCCGACCATGAAAGGTCATAAGCCCTCGGTTATCCGTCACAAACTTGGATACCTGTCCAATCACCCGCTCTCTTTTGTGGTTCTCCGGTCTCATAGCCTCTGACTGGGCCTCTCGAATGGTATCCAACACCATAGTCATCACCGTCATCCTCATACATACGTCTCGAATCGGGGCGCTTTCCGCCCTGCGGCTCAGAGCATCGGCTACCACATTAGCCTTGCCCGAGTGGTACAGGATCTCACAGTCGTAATCCTTTACCACATCCAACCATCTCCTCTGGCGCATATTCAGGTTGGGCTGATCCATCAGATACTTCAAACTCTTGTGGTCCGTATATATGGTACACCGAACCCCATACAAATAATGGCGCCATATCTTGAGGGCGAACACCATTGCCCCCAACTCTAAATCATGGGTGGGATACCTCGTCTCGTGAGGCTTCAGCTGCCTCGATGCGTAAGCTATCACGTGCCCTCTCTGCATAAGCACCGCACCCAACCCCGATATAGACGCGTCACAGTACACCACAAAATCCTCCATTCCCTCTGGAAGGGCTAACAACGGTGCTTCGCATAATCTCTGGTGAAGAGTCTCAAACGAGGCCTGCTGCTCGGGACCCCAAATAAAAGCAATGCCCTTCCGGGTCAACTTGTTGAGGGGCATGACAATCTTGGAGAAATCTCTGATAAATCTCCGATAGTAGCCGGCCAACCCCAGAAAACTCCTGATCTCGGTGGGGGATCTCGGAACCTCTCAACTCATGACAGCCTTAATCTTGGTCGGATCGACCAATATCCCACTCTGATTAACGAGATGTCCCAAGAACTGGACGTCTCGTAACCAGAAATCACACTTGGAGAATTTGGCATAAAGCCTCTCCGATCTCAGCACTCCAAGGATCTCCCTCAGGTGCTCCTCATGTTGCTCTCTGGATCTCGAATACACTAGAATATCGTCGATGAACACAATCACCGATCGATCCAACATCGGCCTGCATACTCGGTTCATGAGGTCCATGAACGTCGTTGGTGCATTGGTGAGCCTAAAAGGCATCACCACGAACTCGTAATGCCCATAACGAGTCCTAAACGCCGTCTTCTGGATATCCTCTTCACACACCCTCATCTGGTGATATCCAGACCTCAAATCTATCTTGGAAAACCAAGACGCACCCTGCAACTGATCGAACAGATCGTCGATCCTCGTAATGGATAACGGTTCTTGACCGTTAACTTGTTCAACTCCCGGTAATCAATGCACATTCAGTGTGAACCATCCTTTTTCTTGACGAAAAGGATCGGCGCTCCCCATGGCGAGCTACTCGGTCGGATGAATCCCTTCCCCAACAGCTCCTGAAGCTGTGAGGACAACTCATGCATCTCCGGTGGCGCAAGGCGATAGGGTGCCTTGGCAATAGGCGCTGCCCCCGGAACCAAATCGATGTAGAATTCCACCTTCTTCTCGGGAGGCACACCCGGCAACTCCTTGGGGAAAACATCCGGAAACTCTCGCACTATCGGAACCTCACCGACAGAACTCGGCCTCTCTGCGGCAACTCGTGTATCCATCACATAGGCTACAAACCCCCTACAGCCCTGCTGTAGACTCTGTCTCTGTAACATCCCAAAATTCAAGACCAAAAATTTCGTTTTGATTAATTAAAAACCGCTTAATAAATTTTGCTCAATCATTTAATAACATTCTTAATAAAACAATTATCAGAGTTTTAAATCCCAAAGATCATCTAGTGCGGAAAACTTGGTGTGATGCGCTGCGATCGCCCCGAGCTCTTTCCTTGGAAGAACATTAGTACCTGAAACAAATAGCTGAAAACCGTAAGCACGAAGCTTAGTGAGTTCCCCAGATACCACATACCATACATATTAACTGATCCATACATGCCATACGTAACCATGAGCCATACATAACAAACATATCCATAATCAAGTCAGGTGCTATGTGTCAAACATAGTCTTGATGTATTGCCACGGGCCGCACGTGGTCTTTCTTGTCAAGCCTGGGTCCACTCCCTGGGTCTTACAGATAATTGCCAAGGGCCACCCCCTGGTCTTCCATCCAAGCATCACAAAGACAACTAAACATACTACTCTACTAGGTTACTCAGCATACAGTGTGCCAGGAGCCACCTCCTGGTCTTTCATTCATAATAGCATACAGTGTGCCAGGAGCCACCTCCTGGTCTTTCATACATGTTGCCTAGGGCTAACCCCGGGTCTTCCTACCATACATAATAACATACTGTGTGCCAGGAGCCTCCTCCTTGTCTTTCATGCATAATGCCTAGGGATAACCCCCGGGTCTTCCTGCCATACATAAACTAAATGGGCCGGAATTGTGGCCGTAGACCCATACAAACAGTGAGGAGACTCACCTCGTACTACTGAAGCTGCTGATAACCCTCTGGCTGCTATCCAACAACTCTCCGAACTGCTGCTCCTTTAGCTCCCCGAGCTACCAATACCAATAATAGAAACACTTAGCCTAACTGTCCTCAAGAAGTCAACTAAGTCAACTCTGGTCAAAGTCCCTCTCAAGGTCAAGGTCCTGGTCAAAGTCAACCTTCCAGTTGACTCGACTCGTCGAGTTGTTCTGCCAACTCGCCGAGTCCATGCTCCTCAAATCCCAAAACAACCCCGACCCCACTCGTCGAGTCTAGCGAGAACTCGACGAGTTCCCCTTCATCTAACACTTCGGGACTATCTTCAACCAACTCGCCGAGTTCATCTTTGAACTCGTCGAGTTCGTCACCATCGTATGAATGTCCAGACCGTGACTCGCCGAGTTGTATGAACAACTCGTCGAGTTCATCTTCATAACTAAGGATATTGTCTTGGACTCGCCGAGTTCCTCCTTGAACTCGTCGAGTACTATGATCTTCATGTCCATTACGGACCCAGTCTGGCTGAATCCTTCACTAACTCCACTTACTGATCCGAATCATAACAGAAGGGTTTTGGTTTACGACCCGACTCGCCGAGTCCATGAACGGACTCGTCGAGTCCACCTTGTGACATCTCTATTCTGTCGATTACAGTCCATTCCAACACTTCCAACTCATAGATTTGGACTCCTAATGCTAGCATTGCACGTAAAGTTGCCAACTTTACGTGCATGCAAGGTGCTATGAGGCTAGAACACTTAATCCAAGCTACAATAAAGGCCTAGGTCATGAAATGGGACCTTAGCTGGATAAAGCCAACAAAATTTGAGCTTCTAAAGCTCAAGAGTGTCTAGATATGTTATCCAATCCATCCTCAAAGGCTTAATACTCGGATTCTACTTGGAAATGATCCAGTTGTGACAAAAAGGCAAGCTAGAAAGGGGATCCATCAATTGAAAGCTCAAGGTTTAGACTTTTTACCTCCTAACAGTTTCCAAGTCGATATGGTGGCTAGATCTACTCTTCCTTCCTTGCTCCTTTCTCTCCAGGCTTCCAAGATGCACTCTAAAGGCCCTTAATCTTCTCAAAAGCTCAAACAATGGAGTTGGGTGGCTAGGGTTTTGGGTTCTGGACGAGAGAGGCTGTAAATTAACCCTAGGGAAGAGAATAAGATGCTTAAATAGGGTACCAAGTCCCGGAATTAGGTCTTCCTAACCCATACCTGACTCGTCGAGTCGGTCACTTAATCTTGCACCCGGATCCCGCTCCGACTCGTCGAGTCCTTCCTTGGACTCGACGAGTTGACCCCCTTTTGACTTAGGGTTTTCCTTCCTTTCTAGGTCTTCGGAAATCAGGGTGTTACAACTCTCCCCCACTTAAACTAGACTTCGTCCTCGAAGTCCGTCACGGTCAACTACCTTACCATCCGGTTACCACTTTACCACTAGCTACACACTCCGCCCATCCGATCCAAACCTTGAAGATGTCATCTTCAGAATAACTCGATCATTACTACCTTCGAGTACAACACTTTTACCCAACCGGTAACCTTACCGATACTCCTGTTACACCTACCCTTGATACACAAGGGGTTCACCCTCTTTCCCTGCACTGCCTCTGGCCTTTCCAAGGCACTTCCACAAGCAACATGCCTTCCCAATCTCCTTCGAGGACCAATCCTCTGCTGAAACCGCGATCCCGACCACTCCCAGTGCCGGAATAATCCCACAACGATGCTCCAATACTGAAAACTCCACTCAACGTGAGAATCCAGACAATTCTTCGGGTAGCAAACCCCTCTCTGCTACGTTTAAGGCTCAAACGAGAACAGCCTCACCGAGCCAAATCATTTACTCTGAGATCATTTGATTTCGCGGTGAGCAACTCAGCACCACCCGATCAACTCACGGCTTCTTACAATAAATCCCTCACCCTCATTCCTGCCTGAAGTCCTGCTGACTCCCATCCGCCTACCGGGTGAACCGAGACCGCCCTGGTCCCAACTGGTCTACCATTATCCGAAATACCGGTCCCCCACCGGTTACCGAACGCAAGCACATTCCCCCAGTCGCTCTCAGTGGCTTAAGGAGATACAACGACTACCTGAATTGCTCTACCAGTCCAGCCACTCTGGCTCTAGAAGATCTAGGATCCCCGATCCCCTACCTTACCCTAAGGTCTCTACCAGGTCTCACCTGCTGCTAAAAGAACACGGGCCTCGCCCACGGGTCTCACCCATCTATACTTCGGTGCGGCCTCTCCCACATGTCTCACCTATCCAGGGCCATGCAGACCCACTCCTCTTATCTCAACTAGCTAAACTTTCCTGATCTTATCATGCTAACTCGGGGATACGCCCCCCCCCCCCCCCCCGCCCATATTCCGCGAACTAAGTTGATAATGAATGCTACGACTTACCCACAGTCTTACATCACTCCTGGTCTCCAATGACCTACCGCCTTCCGAATCCAAACATATTGTGACCCACTCACATCCGGGCGGCTGCCCCGCCCTATCTTAAACTATCTGAAAACCCTGCCAGCGAATCACGCATCTGATACATTCGTATTGCCGAATAGGGACCGACGAATGCTACGGGCCACACCGTAGTCTTACTATACTCGTTCTGCCAACTAGTGAATGCTACGGGCCACCCCCATAGTCTTATAACACTACTGCGCTACCAGCCAACTAATGCTACGGGCCACTCCGCAGTCTTACCACACTTCTACGCTATCCACCGACTAATGCTACGGGCCACCCCGCAGTCTTACTATACTAATGCTACGGGCCACACCGCAGTCTAACTATACTAATGCTACGGGCCACACCGCAGTCTAACTATTCTAATATACGATTGCTACGGGCCACACCGCAGTCTTACAACTCCCTTACTCTATCTGCTAACTAGTGAACGCTATGGGCCACCCCATAGTCTTACAACACTCCTACACTATCTGCTAACCATTGCTACGGACCACCCCGCAGTCTTACCACACTTCTCATACTATCTGACCACTGGTGAATGCTACGGCTATCCGGTAGTCTGACAACACCTTCCACACTGACTCGACTGCTGATCATGGTCTTTCGCTCACTACTAATCCGTACATACCCGTAATTGAGCATACAAGCACAATCTAGTACCCCAAGCTGTACTCATGTCCTAACTGGAACTCCCAACTGATTCTTCTGAAACCTGCTATTAGACATCCCGAGAATGCGATCTCACAATTGGCAAGTTTTCCGAACTTCCAATTCACACTGTCCTCCATTCATACACCCGCCTGGGTCGTCTTTCTCCCTGACACGAGAGCGAAACTTATCCCAGTTTCAAACCCGCTCCTGCTCCCGTAACATGATTGTTTCTCCCCCACTTAGCTTCGACTGAGTCTTTACGGCACACGAAAATCCGAGGATTTCCATTCCTTCCTCCCTTACCCAAAAAGGCATGATAACTACCATCACCGTAATATTGCTAGCGATTCGTCACTAGCCCACTCCAAGTACCAAGTACTGGATGAACACTTCCTGCATCCCCGATACTGATAATCCCCTGAGCTCAACTGTCGTCCTTAAGGTCCGAATAACTAATGCTCAGAGCAACCTCTTCAGTGATAGACCATTTCCCTTGATGCTTCCAAAAGCTATCCCATACACCAAGACTAGAACCACCGAACCCTGATGATGGTGGATGCCTACTCCATGGACCCTGCCCACCGACCTCCACGTAACGCTCCTGAACTGTTTTCGGCCGTAACCGAGATAATATTGGACACTTCGAACCCGAAGTGAGATATGACCTTACACTAGCTACTAATAGTTTCTGGTATGCAATTGGTATATGACAATTCCGAAATACAATCCGAATACAAGCAGAGAGATAACTCATACATACTATCACCTGAGACCGAGGTAAGAACAATCATAATACATATATAATCGAAAATAGCCATTGATAAATACCTGTAACATTCCCTGCTGTAATCCAGATCTCCCTCGTCTGTCACTACAAGTCCCTACCCTCTCACCCATCCGTAATCCTCAAAGTTGTCGGGGCAGACGCACTCCCTGCTCCACCCCTCATCATCGGGCAGTCGGCCTTCTTGTGGCCCACCTGATTGCAGTGAAAACATAATGGGCTTGCCCCTTGTGGGCAGTCCATGCTGACGTGACCGTCACTGCCACACTTGTAGCAACCTGAACCCTTGGAACGACAAACTCCCTCGTGCAGTTTCCTGCACGTGCTGCACTGACTTCGGCCCTGCCGACCTACTAATCGCTGGTCTGAAGTCTTGGGTCTCTTCCCGGGACCCTCCAAAGTACGCATCTGATCCGACCTCCTCTTCACAATGTGCTCCAAATCAATCTCCCTTTCCCGCGCCCTGGCAATCATAGAGTCCAGGGTCGGGCATGCCGAGAAGCTGACATGCTCCCGAATATCAGCTCTCAACATGTCATGATAGCGGGTCCTCCGCATCTCCTTATCCCCTGCATACTGAGGCACCAATAAGGCCCTCTCCCGAAACTTGGCAGTAATCTCCGCCACCGACTCCATCGTCTGTCTCATGTCTAGGAACTCCCTGGCCAGCTGCTGAAGCTCCACCGCCGGCGCAAACTCCGCCCTAAACATGGTCACAAAGTCGGACCAGGTCATAGCCTCAATGGCTGAGGCTCCCAAGGAATCACCAACTGACTCCCACCAGTCTCTAGCTCTGTCCCTCAAGCATCCTGCAGCAAATCGAACCTTCGACCCCTCAGTACAGAAGCTCGTCAACTATGCAGACTCAATGTATGCAATCCATCTCCTGGCAACAATGGGGTCCTTCACCCCTTGGAAGTCTGGCGTGCCACTCCCCATGAAGTCCTTGAAGGACAGTGTGCGCGATCCTGACTGGCTGGATGCCATATCACTCCGGAACGTTCTGAGACGATCCTCCATTAGCTCAATAATCCCTTCCTTGATCGACCCGAAAATCACTGGGGTCGACTCAAGGATACCTCTCGTGATCTCAGACGCGATGAACTCGCGTAGTCCCTCATCCACTGGCTCGGAACCTGCACCCGAACCTGATCATGAACTGGATCCTGATCCTCCTGCTCCGTGTCGCGTAATCATCACCATTCTGAAACGAAACACATAATTTTTAGGGTCGCACGCAACCTCAGAAGGTCTCACATACAACAAGTTTCCTGGTTCTATCTCGGCCCTCCTTGACTCGAGTACGGATCCTCTGCTTTCAGTAGTACGGGCCCATACTACCTTCCACATATATCCGTACTTTCCTCAAGGATTTCTTCGACTTCACCAAGTCCCCTCTACTACTGCTACTCTCTGGTACTCTCCTCCTAGGCTTTCCTAGGTTCCCGAACTCACCTAGTCCTCAGCTGCTGAAAGACTCTTAATGATGCCAATTAACCACTACATGAATAACATCACATGTGACGAGGCTCGGATAATCCTTCGAGTAAAGGACTCATCCCTACAACGGTTAGACTCAGACAAGAGCTGCGCAATAGGGTCAAGTCCAACACTTTGAGATTATTCAACCTTGATCACATGTGACTTAACGCATTCATCTAGTAGCTAACTCCCACCACTTAAAGTCCCACAAAGCACAAAGCAATCAGCATTCAGACAAACGGAAAATCTAACCAAACAAGCCATTCTATCCTTGTATTATGAATCTACACTAGCATGCAATTCAAGGGCTCATACACTCAGGCTTAACCTAAACAGGCCATCCTACTAATGGCTTATCAGTTATATCATGCAGTTCTACAAGTTTACATAAGCATATAAAGGCATCTCTCCTAGATCCTTAGCCATAATCTAGAATGCGAATCACATAATCATAACATATCATATATCTAACATGTATTGGTATTTTGGGAACCACTTACTTGAGCTCGGCCGATTGCACGCATCACACATCTTGTTCTTTTCAAAGTTCTTTTCTTTTTTCAAATACTTTTCAAGTTCCTTTTGAAAATTTTCATATCAAGTCCTCAGTTTGAGTCCAGACACACCCGAGAGTGTGCCCGAATCCCTCAAACCAAGGCTCTGATACCAACTTGTAACATCCCAAAATTCAAGACCAAAAATTTCATTTTGATTAATTAAAAACCGCTTAATAAATTTTGCTCAATCATTTAATAACATTCTTAATAAAACAATTATCAGAGTTTTAAATCCCAAAGATCATCTAGTGCGGAAAACTTGGTGTGATCCGCTGCGATCGCCCCGAGCTCCTTCCTTGGAAAAACATTAGTACCTGAAACAAATAGCTGAAAACCGTAAGCATGAAGCTTAGTGAGTTCCCCAGATACCACATACCATACGTATCAACTGATCCATACATGCCATACGTAACCATGAGCCAAACATAACAAACATATCCATAATCAAGTAAGGTGCTATGTGCCAAACATAGTCTTACTGTATTGCCACGGGCCGCACGTGGTCTTTCTTGTCAAGCTTGGGGCCACTCCCTGGGTCTTACAGACAAGTGCCAAGGGCCACCCCCTGGTCTTCCATGCAAGCATCACAAAGACAACTAAACATACTACTCTACTAGGTTACTCAGCATACAGTGTGCCAGGAGCCACCTCCTGGTCTTTCATTCATAATAGCATACAGTGTGCCAGGAGCCACCTCCTGGTCTTTCATACATGTTGCCTAGGGCTAACCCCCGGGTCTTCCTACCATACATAATAACATACTGTGTGCCAGGATCCTCCTCCTTGTCTTTCATGCATAATGCCTAGGGCCAACCCCCGGGTCTTCCTGCCATACATAAACTAAATGGGCCGACATTGTGGCCGTAGACCCATACAAACAGTGAGGAGACTCACCTCGTACTACTGAAGCTGCTGATAACCCTCTGGCTGCTATCCAACAACTCTCCGAACTGCTGCTCCTTTAGCTCCCCGAGCTACCAATACCAATAATAGAAACACTTAGCCTAACTGTCCTCAAGAAGTCAACTAAGTCAACTCTGGTCAAAGTCCCTCTCAAGGTCAAGGTCCTGGTCAAAGTCAACCTTCCAGTTGACTCGACTCGTCGAGTCCATGCTCCTCAAATCCCAAAACAACCCCGACCCCACTCGTCGAGTCTAGCGAGAACTCGACGGGTTCCCCTTCATCTAACACTTTGGGACTATCTTCAACCAACTCGCCGAGTTCATCCTTGAACTTGTCGAGTTCGTCACCGTCGTATGAATGTCCATACCGTGACTCGCCGAGTTGTATGAACAACTCGTCGAGTTCATCTTCATAACTAAGGAGATTGTCTTGGACTCGCCGAGTTCCTCCTTGAACTCGTCGAGTACTATGATCTTCACGTCCATTACGGACCCAGTCTGGCTGAATCCTTCACTAACTCCACTCACTGATCCGAATCATAACAGAAGGGTTTGGGTTTACGACCCGACTCACCGAGTCCATGAACGGACTCGTCGAGTCCAGCTTGTGACATCTCTATTCTGTCGATTACAATCCATTCCAGCACTTCCAACTCATAGATCCGGACTCCTAATGCTAGCATTGCACGTAAAGTTGCCAACTTTACGTGCATGCAAGGTGCTATGAGGCTAGAACACTTAATCCAAGCTACAATGAAGGCCTAGGTCATGAAATGGGACCTTAGCTGGATAAAGCCAACAACTTTGAGCTTCTAAAGCTCAAGAGTGTCCAGATCTGTTGTCCAATCCATCCTCAAAGGCTTAATACTCGGATTCTACTTGGAAATGATCCAATTGTGACAAAAAGGCAAGCTAGAAAGGGGGTCCATCAATTGAAAGCTCAAGGTTTAGACTTTTTACCTCCTAACAGTTTCCAAGTCGATATGCAGGCTGGATCTACTCTTCCTTCCTTTCTCCTTTCTCTCCAGGCTTCCAAGATGCACTCTAAAGGCCCTTAATCTTCTCAAAAGCTCAAACAATGGAGTTTGGTGGCTAGGGTTTTGGGTTCTGGATGAGAGAGGTTGTAAATTAACCCTAGGGAAGAGAATAAGATGCTTAAATAGGATACCAAGTCCCGGAATTAGGGCTTCCTAACCCAGACCTGACTCGCCGAGTCCACTCTCCAACTCGTCGAGTCGGTCACTTAATCTTGCACCCGGATCCCGCTCCGACTCATCGAGTTCTTCCTTGGACTCGACGAGTTGACCCCCTTTTGACTTAGGGTTTTCCTTCCTTTCTAGGTCTTCGGAAATCAGGGTGTTACAGTCTTGCTCTGGCAGCCGAGCAAAATGATGACCCAGATCGGGTACCCTCGCCATAGACCGTAAGTACTCCCCCACTAGGGTCTCGTATGGTCACCAACTGACGCTCGCAGTCGATAACAGCTCTGAATCGGCTCAACCAGTCCATGCCCATAATGACACAGACATCCCCCATCGCAATCGGTACCAAATCTATCGGGAACTCAACACCGAAAATCTCGAGTACACATCCTAGAATCACCTCAGTAGCATAAACCGCTCGCTCGTCAGCTATAGAAACTCGCAGAGGTCGACTCAACGTCTCTCGTCGGATACTGATGTGCTGACTAAACGCTAATGACACGAAAGATCGACTCGCACCCGAGTCAAACAACACTAAAGCAGGTACAGAAATCATAAGAAAAGTACCTAAGCATACCACCATATAAGCACAAATCTCAAACTCAGTATAAGTAAATAAAAGAATACATACCAGCCACGACATCGGGCGCTGCGCGGACCTCCTCCGCTGTCAACTGAAAGGCTCTCCCGTGAGCCTTCGGTGCCTCGGCCTTCGCTGGCCGGGCCTCGGTAGCTCTAGCAGCAGGTGCAGATCCCTGTGCTGATCCCTAAAGTAGCTGTGGGCACTCGGCCTTCCGATGGCCAGTCTGGTTGCAGTGGAAACAAACCATGAATCCCTTGGGGCAATCCTTGGCTATATGCCCCTCCTTGCCACACTTGTAGCAAGCACCCACCCGACAAATCCCCTCATGTCCCTTGCCACACTTCCCACAAGTGCGGCCCTTCTGGCCTCCAGTCCTCGAATCGGCGGGCTTCGCCCGCTTGGCTGCCGACTGAGACTGTACCGGTCGCCTATCCCCCTTCTGAGACTCCACATCCTCCCTGTCCTGAGTCTCTAGCTCAATCTCCCTCTTCCGGGCATTTGCCTGAAGCTCAGCAAATGTCCGGTATGACGAGTTCGCCACGAACTCGCGAATATCCCTTCTCAAAATGCTCAAGTATTGGCTCATTCGTGCCTGCTCAGAAGACACGTGCTCAGGGCAAAACAGCGCCCTCTCATGAAACATCCTCGTAATCACTGTCACAGACTCGGTCCCCTGCTTGAAGGATAAGAACTCCTGGGCTAACCGTTCCCTCTCCACCGGAGGGACATACTCATGACGAAACATAGTGGTGAACCTCTCCCAAGTCACTGCAGTGAGCTCTGCAGGAGTGAAGTCAACCGCCACAAACTTCCACCAGTACTTCGCCCCCAAGCGAAGCTGTTTCAGCGCGAACCGTACCCTCAGATGCTCAGGACATGAACATGTGTAGAAGCATCCCTCAATGTCAGAGATCCACCTCATTGTGGCTATCGGATCCTGAGCCCCATCAAACTCTGGTGGCTTCGTGTTGCCGAACTCTCGGTACAACAACGAGTCACTCCCATGTGGCCTCGCGGCAGCGACAACTGCAGTGGCTGCAGCAGCAGCCGCCTCAGTCAGAGCAGCATATCGCTCGTCGAATGTCTCAATCAGCGTGGTCTTGATAGACCCAAACATCTCCGGTATCTCAGCTCGAATGGCTGCGGCCACCTCCTCGTGAATCATCCTACGGATCTCCTCATCACTAGTACCACTGGTACCACTGCCTCCTGGGTTGTGGCGCGTCCCCACCATAATGCCTCTGAAACATGACATAAAATAATCAGAGACTCGACCGAGATTACTCACACTCGATCAACCGTTCCTACTTGTTCCTTAATACCCTAAGGATTCTTACCTGGGATGTTTACCGATCCGGTGCTTTCAATAGTACGGGCCCAATACTACCTTCCACACCGTATTCGTATCTACCCCAAGTCCTCCTCCTAGGATCCCAATTCGCAAGTACTCTATACCCCCTGAATTCAGCCTACTCTCAGTAGACTTCTCACAAGCTACTCTCTGCTACCTACATGCACTCAAAGCAACTCACAGCATCATAAACTCCTAGGCTAAGGCATCACATATCAGGCCACCCTAGTCCTAAGATATGATTTACCTAGCCTACACTAGCATGCATAGCACATCACATAATATCTCATAACACATAATGTAAGGGTATTTTGGGAAATCACCGTTCGGGCGCTGGCTGATTGTACACACTGCTCCTTTTTGCTTTCCTCAAAATCTCTTACTCTTTTTAGAAAAATTGTTTCTTTTATGAAAGATTTTCTCAAATCCTCAGTTTGAGTTCAGATACGCCCGAAAGTGCATCCGTATCCCTCAAACCAAGGCTCTGATACCAACTTGTAACGACGTAAATTTTCAATACAATTTTTCATTTTTCAAACATAAAATATCTCATATAAATCATCTCAAAACTCAAGTGTATCAAATGTTATCACGGTAAAACATATCTCAGAATCTCAAGTACAAAATCCTCTGTCAGTGTGTACAAATCATGTCGGCGCCTTCCCGCGATCCTCGCTAGTACCTGAAACACATATCACATAACACGGTAAGCATAAATGCTTAGTGAGTTCCCCAAAATACCACGTTCATGTATTAGCCTCTCAAGGCTATAGCATCGCATGACCTTCCGGTCAATGTGTCTCAGTGGGACCTTCGGGTTCCACAGCTCTGGTAGACCTTCCGGCCCTACCATGCCTTGCCTTCCGGCCCTAACTCTATTTGCCTTCCGGCCCAATTCATTCAGCATATACATATCACAGTAAACTTCTCACATAAGTCACATAACTCATACAAATACATAAGACCTTCCGGTCACACATAGTTACAATTCTAGGTAAAGTATAGTGAGAAGACTCACCTCGTATGATGTCTAGTAAACTCTCGTGCTCGATATCCCCGATCTAGCCTCCGCCTATCAAAATGATAATATCTCTAATCAATACTCTCCTTATATCCTCATCTCTAAATAATGGGTAGAAGACCATTCTACCCCTCCATAGCCCTTCTTGAATCAGTTTGACCAACCCTAAGGTCAACTGAAGTCAACCCCAGTCCACAGTTTCACTTTGACCAGACTCGCCGAGTGCACTCAGGTGAATCGGCGAGTCCATGCCTGTCCTCAGAATCCTCCTAAGGCCTCACTCGACTCGTCGATCTAACCTTTCACTCGACGGGTTACCACTGATCACGAATCGCGGGGCAACCCGATCCAACTCGTCGAGTCCTTTTTTGGACTCGGCGAGTTTCCTCCATGGCAACACTCATTTGACCTTCTGAGGTCAGATCCGTTTCTCTAACTTATAGATCTAGCCTTCTAGCACCCAAAAGTCACGTAAAGGTTCGTTAGGGTTTCTCAAGTGGGTGTGTGGCCGCAAATGAAGGCCATGAGGTCCTTTAAATAGGGCACATGCCCAAAGATTTAGGGTTTCTGTCCACAGCGCGGACTCGTCGAGTTCATTCATTAATCCGAGTCATCAGTCGCGATCCCACTCGACGAGTTTAGGCGTCAACTCGTCGAGTCCCTCTCAAAACAAATATTTAAATTATGATACCTGGAAATCCGGATGTTACAATTTTATTTCGGCAACACCTACTATGTATTCCTGCATCCGCCTCTGTCCATACGTTTTTTATGAATACATGTATGGATGTTTATTTATTATTATTTTTTTTATAAAATCGTAAGTAAAAATATATTACATTTTAACGGGAGTAATCTTAATGAAAAAAATGAACACGTGGATATAAAGATCGTTAAATTTTGATATCATATGAAGAAGTTACAACGTTCAGAATACAAGACCTAAACCAAACCATAAGACCTACGCAACCAAGCAGTCGAGATCGCGTTTGACATAAGCATCAACAACCTCAAACACCTCATCAATGATTGTCTCACGTAAGATGTCGTCAGAAAAATTTAAAAAAATCATTCATAAGTACTGAATTAGTAAAAAAAAAACTTATTTTGAAAAAAAAAATGTTAAGGACTAAATATGTACAAAAATATTAATGACTAAATGTGTACAAAATGAAAAATATATTACCCTATTAAGTCATTTTTCCTGGCTAACCTGGAGTAACCGGTCATAAAGACTAAATGTGTACAGTTTAACAAGTTGAAGGGTAAATGTGGAAGAAAAAAAAACTCAGTGACCAAATGTGTACAAATCGAAAAATACATTACCCTTTTAAGTCATTATCCCTTCAAAGTTATATGCAAATATTGAATAACTTCATAGATACGTGGCTATTTTATAAATCTAAAACATTGAAGGACGTTATATGTGAAAAAGAATATGATCATCACTCTCAAGTCTCGTTGTCTCGTCTAACCGGAACCCTAGTCCTGTCTGATTGATTTGGGTATCGACGACAGCTGTTAATTGCTCGGTGTTTCATTCTCCTCTGGAGCTCATCGCCATTCCCTTCTTTTCCGAGTGCAAGTAAATCCTTAAGTTCTTATATCCCCCTCTTGGAAACTTTACCTCGCTGATCTGTTCAATATTTGTTGTATTTATTAGTGTTATCGTCTCTTCAACCGTTGACTTTGTAAAGATGGTTATTCATTGTTTCAATTTCATAATTGTGTTACTTGTTACTCAGCGTTAATCTCGAATTTGAATGTTTTAAACCTAAAGGTGAATATGGAACCTAGTACTTTACAAATGCAAAATTGGTATCCTTTGTGTTGCGAAATTACCGAAATCACTTTGATTTGTGCTTCGCAGTATAATTCAGCTGACTTGAACTGAAAATTGTGATTATAAAAATCTTTTTGCTGGAGACCTAAGAATTGAAAATCATATCTGATCATCGTCCTAAAGCGCGCTGTTACTACGTTTCTATGAAAGTTATACTTCATTTTTTGTTGTTGAAATCTTCAAAGTATCATTTTTATAGTTGGATTTATGAAGAATATACTACTGCATCTTATGTCAAATGAATCACAAGTCTAGCATTAAGAGAAGGAATTTCCAAGAGAATATAGAATCACAGTAGCTATATATACATATATTTTTTCAAATCTTATGGATATGAAAACAGTTTGTTCGACTTTCATAAGTTTAATTTCTGGGAAGAAGGCTGTAAACGTCCTTATTGAAAAACAATCTGAATAAATCATTACTTAAACTAATCTTCTGTTGTTGACTTCTTGCAGATTAGAAAAAGATTGATAAGAAATATGAACCACAACCAGCAATCAAATGAAGCTAAACACGATGACGAAACTGCCCTCACAGATTTTCTTGCCTCTTTAACAGACTACACCCCAACTGTAACATTTCTGAAAATATACTTCTGGTTTTCCTTCTACACTTATTAGCAATTCTTTATCAAAATAGTCTTATCTTCTTCTTCTTCTTCTTCTTCTTCTTCTTCTTTTTACAGATTCCTGATGAACTGGTGGAACATTACTTAGCCAAAAGTGGGTTTCAATGTCCAGATGTTCGATTGTAGGTATCTGGTATCATCTCTTATGTTCTATGCATCCACATATTACTTGTTGATTTTCATATCTTTGCATAATTGCACAACATTAGGTTTAAGGAAAAGAAAATTCTCTCACATAATCGTTCTTTACATTGTGTTTTGTAGAATAAGGCTAGTTGCAGTTGCCACTCAGAAGTTTGTGTCAGAGATTGCTACTGAAGCTCTTCAGTAAGCTTTTTAAGATACGTTTCTTTCATTCCAATATCATATATTTTTTTTTTTTTTTTATGTTATTGTAGTCAATGCAAGGCAAGACCAGCACCCGTTGTGAGGGACAAAAAAGATAAGCAGCAAAAGGTTGAATTTCCAATTCACATTATAAAATTTGTCTTTTTTTAATGTGTGAAGTAATTGGCTAAAAATTTTCATATTTATTTCAATGTTTTAAGATATGTGAATTTTTTTACACTTTTTGCAACAGGATAAGCGTATGATTATGAACATGGATGACCTGTCAAAGGCTCTTCAAGAGGTAATCCCTAATGTTGACATGTAATGATTATAAAAATAGTTATCTTTTGAAAATAACAAAATATTAATACAAAAAGATTATTGTTATTGTGATTTTCATTTTTGTAGTATGGTATAAATGCTAAGCATCAAGAGTATTTTGCGGATAGCTCTTCAGCTGGAATGGAATCAGCTCAAAGAGATGAATGATTTTGTTATATTTTGATGAAAAAAAAAAATTATTCCATAGGGTTGTTTTAGCATGAGTTTGTGTTTTTTACCAACTTTTAAAACATTATGTTTCTAAATTCCTTATTTTTTATGTTCTACAACATGCTTTTACATATTTACATTATTCATTAATCATCATGAAAACTCAAACAAAATACAACTTGTCATAATGTTCTTAACAAACCAGAAGAAAGGCACCAAGATGCTATTGAGGGTCTAATGTTAATATATCTTAAAGAAGTTTACCCTTTTTCATATAATTATTGTAACATGCTAAAACCCTGTTCTCGAGTTTTTTGAAAGGGTGGAAAGGAAATTATTGCCAAGGAAACCAAAAAAAAAAAAATGTGTTAGGAGGGATAAACATACAAAATTATCATCCTAACATCCTAAGCTTAATTACAAAAAGATATAACATTCATCTTTTTATTTCTAATTAAGTATAAGAAACTTGTTTTGTAACAAAAAGATAACAAAGGCCGATCGGGTGTGTTTGGGATTCTTTTTTTTTTTTAACTTAAAAGTCATTTTGTGAAAAGAAATTTTTATAAAAGAATTTTTTTTAAAAATAAGTATTTAAAATGTGTTTGGCTTGACTTTTAAGATTTTTAAGAGATAAAAGTCAAAAGTGAGATTTTATGATTTTTTAAAAGGCTTTTTTTTGTTCATGGCAAAAGTTGATTTAAAAAAACTTTTTTATTTTGCCAAAACATCTTTTGTTTAACTTTTTGGAAAAATCAAAAGTTCAAAAGTTGTTTTAAAAAGAAAGTCAAACACCTAAATGTTAAAATAAGGTTAATTACATAAAAGAATAAAAAGAAAGCCAAACACCTAAATGTTAAAATAAGGTTAATTACATAAAAGAGTAAAAGACCCAACATCCTAAGCTTTCAATCTTTTTCATGGAAACCTTTGAGAGTGGGATACATGATGTAATCCTTTGTTTTGTTTTGTTTTTCTTTTCATTTCACAAGAAACCTAATGTCTTTTTATTTCAATTTTTTTTATGTATAACTATTTAAATAACTAGTTTCTATATATTACACAAACTTTCAGATCCCCCCCCCCCCCTCCCACCCCGATCTATCAAAATGTAATAATTGTATGGTGATGTTTTGTTAATATATAAATAAAATAATAGACATGAACGTGTCCTAGAAATATGCATGTGTACTAAGTGTTTGTATAGACTAACAATAGTTAGATACGTGTCATCTGTTATAATAAGTGTCATAAGTGTCTTTGACTAACAATAGTTAGGGGTTGTTTGATAGTAGCTGATTGAGTCAGATCTGACTGAGTCAGACACTGATTGAGTCTGAAGCTCTGACTGCATCTGACTCTGACTGAAATCATATTGTTTGATTATGGATCTGACTGGTTGTGTTGGCTGATAAAAATTACCACTTTACCCTTTTTTTGTTTTGTGTTGGATAAACTGTATTGTTTTCTATAAGATATTTAAATAAAATTGCTGACTAATTATAAAAAAATACAAAATGTCATACAAAATTCAAATTAAACATAAATCATTGAAATTACAAATAGAAAGACCCTAAAACTGAAACAAACCATAAAAATTTGCATAAAAAATTAACTTGAACCATTTGAAAGCAGTGCAATCTGGTTACGCGAAGTACTCATATATTCAACGCCTTTCGAACCCCATTCTATGCCCTCATTTCCTCCACCTTTCATGTTAGGATTAACGACATTGTTCTCTTCAAAGCATGTAAATAAATCATCTTGAATATTATATTTTCTTATAAAATTATGTACTACGACACAAACAATGACTATATCTCGTTGAACTGCAAAAGGATATGGAGCCATTAGTTTTAAGATTGTGAATCTTGCCTTCAATACACCATAAGTGCGCTCTATAACATTTCTGAGTTGTGCATGAACATGATTGAATCTTTCTTCCTTAGTTAACGCCCTTCGTCATCGAAAATCGGCTAACCAATACCTAGTATTGCGATATGGAGTCGTAAATCCACGAGTGTTGGTATATGCAACGTCACAAAGGTAATCTTTATCTATAAAGGTGAGCGTGACGCCTATTATATAAACAATATAGATAATAATAAAAGATATAGAAAGATTATAAACCTGGTGGAAGAAATGGAAATTCGGAAGTCGGATTAAATGCAATATCTTTCAAAACTCGTGAATCATGTGCTATGTCTTCCCATCCAGCCCATATAAAGGTGAATATGATATCAAAATCCCAAATTCCCAATACATTTTGATAACACTCACGTTTTTCTCTTCCCCTATAACGAGTTTGTTGATCCGCATGCATAACTGCATGTACAAGAGTACCATCTAACGCACCTATGGCTCCTAGGAAATATAGCTTTTAGCCTTCTATGGCGTTCCGAGGTATTTGCAGTTGCACTAGAAGCTGTTGGCACTATAACTTCTTTTGCAAAAAGAGATCATTGCAATCCAAACCTCATGAAAACATTTATGAATCGTTTGTGTGGAGTGTTGAAATCTTCTTTTAACCACTCGGAAGCGTTGATTATGCCCTATAACATGTAAAAATGTAGTTATCTTCTCTTCAATGCTTATTGTCTTACTAGCTTGCAACCAATTTTTTTTGAGTAAAATGATTGCATAGTAGTACAAATGCCTCGCGTGAAAGACGCATCATATCGTGACATTGTGTAGAAGTTCCGTGTAGCAGTTCTTGCGTATATTCGTGCCCTCTTAAATCCGAATCATTATCTTTTATTCTTTCAATATAACTTTGCCTTCTTCGGGCCGACATCAACCAATACCACGACAGTAAAAAGAAAGCTAAAATTTCACCATCCGTATCCATATGTAACCTGTAAATTATAAATTGAAGACATTTAATTCCATAATATAAAATTTAAAAGTCATCCAAATCATAACATAACATTTAAATCCATAACATAAAATTCAAAGTCATCCAAAAGATTGTAAACGCCATACAAAAATCATCCAAAAAAGACAATGAAAGTGCACATCTAAAAGTAAATTAAAACTAAACTAAAAGTCAATCAAAAGAACCCA
This sequence comes from Lactuca virosa, assembly GCF_052849685.1. Taxonomy (NCBI): domain Eukaryota; kingdom Viridiplantae; phylum Streptophyta; class Magnoliopsida; order Asterales; family Asteraceae; genus Lactuca; species Lactuca virosa. The sequence continues at coordinate 58,481,228 of NC_136431.1, forward strand.
ATTTTCTTTCCCGCATTCTTCACCCACATCTCACAACTCTAAGGCTTAATACGTAACCAAAGTTTTCTAACATCAACACTCTCAGTGAAAAGCAAAAGAGCCGCTTGATATTTTGGATCATACATGCATCCAAATCATTGTCAATATTATTTTTTTCCACCAATGATTTTGAAACTTTGATTATTTCTTTCCTAACTACTCTTAAGTCCTCATCGAGTGTGTTTACAGGAACATCCTTTTTATTTCGTTTTCCTCTCTTGTTTTTTGCTCGACCACATGATTCTTCACTTGCAGGTGGGGGATCTGTTGAGGCTGGGGCTTCTATCTGAGTGCACTCAACATCATCAAAATCATGCTTATTAAATACTTCGGCGGGATGAGGTAGTGTAGAAGATGGACCTCAACTATGAAAGCCAGTAGAGGTCGACCCGTCAAACAACTGAGTGCAAAGATCTGGATAAAGGAGTGGCACATATCTCAATTTCTCTACATACTTGTTCGACTGTTTAAAAATAAAAAATAAAAAGCATTATCAAACTACTTAAGGAAAATAATAAAATTTACTTTTTTACTATTAAAAGTATTAAAACCTTCATCTATGCTTGCCATTCTTCTTTGGTCATATCAAAAGTGTTTGTGGCAGGATTATAAACATTTTTAGTTTTGTTCTTAAGTTACACCCAAGCCGCGTACTTTGATTTTAAATAGTCGTATCAATTCTTCATTTGCTTTTGATCGACTATAAAATTGTGTTCGTTTTTTAGTTTCTCCGGTACTACCTTCCATGAGTTTGCTTTCAAACTACTACCTTCCCGATCAGTACTAGCAATCTCATGTATACATGCATCAAGAAAAGTTTTGTCGACACAATTTTGCTTCCAAACTACTCTAGGCCTCTTTTGGGACATTTCTACTAAAACTTAATGATAAAAATATTATAAAAAAAAACTTCAACATACAAGTTTAAGAAAATAGGTTTATCATATAACTTTATAATTCCAACATACAAGGTTCAACATAAAAATTTTGATTTCAAAATATATATACTTCAAAAAAAATTGATTTAAGCATTGAACATATAAACACATAATATATCTCTATGTTATCAACTTTTTTTTTACTTACATTACAAGACCACATGGAGTAGTTGTAAGGTAGCTTTCATGATAGAATGTACTATGCCATACTATGGTGGAAACAACACGACATGCACCCTAAGAAGTGCTTTCCTTTCAATCTACTTTATTAGCTAGAGCATGCACCCTTGAGTGTACCGTTGTGTCAAAAATTCAAAGTTCCATGTTCACTAAATCTCAATTGCAAACAACACAAAAACCACATGCATGCACCGAGTTCAATATACGAGGTATAACTAATTCTCAATTTCAACCAAGTATAATCGGATATGACATTATATGTAACACCCCGTTTATTAAATAAATAAATAGATAAAATTAATAATGAATAGAAGCCCTAAAATCATTAATAAATTAGCAAGGTGTTGGTTTCGAGGAGTTAACCATCATAATTTTAATAATTCTGGATTGGTTTTGTAAATATTTATGAAGTCAGGGGCTGCATGGTAATTATTAGGACTTAATTTGAAGAGATTTTGGAGGCTAAGGGCCTGTATGGTAATATATGGACTGCAATTGAAAATAATTTGTTGAGGAGGGGTTGTTTGGTAATTATTTGGATTTATTATGAAAAGAATTATAGAAGTAAGGGCTAAAAGGTAAATTTTGGATTTAAAATGAAGAGATTGTGAATGGGAGGGACCGGTTCTACCATTTTCGCTATCAAGTTTGTGTGGAGCGGGTTTTACACTGTGCCTTTCATTCCCGGTTGATAGAGCGCCATTGAACAGACCCTAAACCTAAGGACGAACCAGCCGCCACCACCTTGGAACGGTTCTTCAGCCGCCGCCCCTGCCGTCACTGAGCACCACCCTACCACAGCAGCCTCGCCATCGAACGTCGGCATTGCGACACCTGCTGCCGGAGACGTTACGGACAACTGGAGCACCGACGAAGAACAAAGGAGGCGTTGTTCGTCGTGTGCAGGACGTGAGCAACCAGGAAAAGTTCCGATAAGCCTAACCTTCATCTCTCTCTCTCTCCTCTCCTCCGTCCCTTTTTGTGCGTGTGCGACGTCAGACGCGTCCCTACTGCCGCCGGTGACCTTTTGGCCACCGTTTCTGCCTTTTCCGGTGACGACATCCACCCGAGAGGTGGCTGAATATGAGTATAATCGAGTATGCAGGTTGATCTCGATATTTGAGGGTTGTATGCGAGATAGCTGGCCAAAAACCCACCGCCACCACCAAAAGGTGGTGGATGCCACCATTTTCTGCCGCCACCAGCCACCGTGAAGGGTGGCTGTGTCTGTGTTATTGTGTGTGAGAGTGTGTACTTTGTGGGTATAAATTTGTATATGTAATTTTTGGGCAGGAATCATCACCACCACCATCGGAAATGGTGGCTGCCGCGACCTGCTGCCATGAGCCGCCGCCGACCACCACTGCCCGAGGTGGCAGTGGGTGGTGCCTGGCCTAGTGGAACCTTAATTGGCCCAATAGCTTAATCTTGGACTTAGTTGGATTTGTTTGGGTTAGAAACCCAAATTAGGGTTTAGAAAACCCTAATTTTAGAAAATGTTAGTTTTGGATTGCCAGGACCCGCGTTTGGACCACTGGACTGAAGTTATGACTTATATCGATTCCATTATATGTTGGCTTAGTGGAATAATGGACTTAATGGGTTAAGTCCTTAATAGGTTAAGTGAGAACACTTAACCCTAATCGTAATTTCATGTGAAAACCCTAATTGTGTTGGGTTTAGAGTTGGGCCTTTCTGTTGGGCCTAGATGTCTGGACTCTTGATGGGCCAACTATTAACAAGTAAATGGACTAGAACACTTGGATTGGGCTTAAGGATAAGGCCCATTGGAAAGGTTTGGGCCCAATTTGGAAAATTGGGCCATAAATGGGCCATAACTGGGCCTTGATGATTATGAGATATTGGACCATCAGAATGTCAAGTGTTGGACCAAGAATAATTGGTTGGGCCTTAAGGCAAGACCATGTAGAGGTTTGGGCCCAATTTGGAAAATTAGGCCATAGTTGGGCCTTGGTTGACTATTGGTATTTTAGGCCTTCAGAGTATGAGTTGGGCCTTGGTCTTGGACCAAGCTATGTTAGGGGTAAATGGTCCTTTTACCCCAAGTGTGTATTTTAGAGTTATGCATTGGAAACCCAAATGGTTACTTGGGTTTTATTTTGATGTTGACAGTCTAGGGATCTGTCAGCTAGCAACCGACGATTTATTCACGGGACTCTAGCAGTGCGAGGTGAGTCCTTTTCCAGTAGGAATGGGTCTAAGACACCAATGCTGGCCCGTGTAGTTTATGTGTTCTTGATAAGAACACGGAGTGTGGGTGGGGCCCGTATCTCACTATTATCAAAGTATAGATATCAGTCAGATTGTTGGATTGCTATACTTGTTGTCTGTGTGATACTTGTATGTGTTTGTTTATGTATGTGAGTGTGGGCGGGGCTCGTATCTATCCATTATTCGAGTGTGGGCGGGGCCCGAATCTCATAGTAGCCGAGTGTGGGCGGGGCCCGAATCTCGTAGTATTATTTGAGTATAGATATATGATTGCTTGATAGGAGTAGATATACTTGTTGTCTGTGTGATACTTGTATGCATGTTAGTTATGGAGTGTGGGTGGGGTCCGAATCTCCTATACAGGGGAGTGTGGGCGGGGCCTGAATCTCCTAGACAACAGAGTGTGGGCGGGCCCGAATCTCCTAGACAGCGGAGTGTGGGCGGGGCCCGAATCTCCTAGACAGCGGAGTGTGGGCGAGGCCCGAATCTCCATGAGAGTGGGAAGGGCCCGTATCTCCTAGTTGCATGTTATATGGTAGTTTGGGGAGACTCACTAAGCTTCGTGCTTACAGTTTTCAGTTTTGGTTTCAGGTATTTCTGTTTTCAAAAGAGGAGCTCGGGATGATTGCAGTGCACACACCATTTGTTTGTACTGGAATGTTTTCACTCTGATATATATGTTGATATGAGTTTTGATGAAAAACCCTTTTTGATACTATGACTTATGTTTTGTTATGAAATGGGTCAGATAGTTTTGGTTATTTAATAATTAAAAATGAAAATTTTGGACTGTATTTTTGGGATGTTTCAAGTTGGTATCAGAGCCTTGGTTTGAGGGATTCGGGCACACTCTCGGGTGTGTCTGAACTCAAACTAAGGACTTGGTATAGAAATTTTTCAAAAAGAAAACCATTTTTAGAAAAGAATTTTGAAAAGAGAAAGAGTTTTGAAAAGAGAAAAAGGGTGTGGTGCATGCAATCAGCCGAGCTCAAGTAAGTACTCCCAAATTACCCATACAAGTTTATGTTATGATGTGTTTATGAGAACTGCATGCTACATTAGGACTAAGGATCTAGGAAGGATGCCTTATGTGCCTATTATATATGTATCAACTTTATGAGAATTTCATGCTAGTTTAGGACTAAGGATCTAGGAAGGATGCCTTATGTGCCTATTATATGTGTATCAGTTTTATGAGAATTGCATGCTAGTTTAGGACTAAGGATCTAGGGAGGATGCCTTATGTGCCTGTTATATGTATTCAGCTTTATGAAACGCATGCTAGTACAGATTAGTCGGTGATGGCCTGAATATGATATGCTTGATTATGTTTACTCGATGCTCGAATGCTGTTTGATTTGTGCTTTTAGGAGTTCTAGTTATATTTTACTAACTAGTGAATGAATATGTTAAGTTACATATTGCAAGGATTAAATAATTTCATAAGGTTAGGTCTAGCTCTATTGCGCAACTCTCGTTTGAGTCCAACCATTGTAGGGTAGGATCTAACATTCGAAGAATTATCTAGTCTTAGTGATATGTAATAATATTCATGAGCTAGTTAGGGGAGATAACAAGGACTTCTTATGCAGCTAATGGCGGAGAGTGGGTTGGTGATTACCCTAAGGCAAGCCTAGGATGAGATTATCATGAGATCAGCAATAGTAGTAGTAGAAGGGACTTGGTGGAGTCGAGGCAGTTCTTGAGGAAAGTACGGATAGATGTGGAAGGTAGTATGGGCCCGTACTACTGAAAGCAGAGGATCCGTACTCGAGTCAATGAGGGCTGAGATAAAACCGGGGAACTTGTAGTGCGTGTGTGATCCCTCGATAGTGAGGAGTATTCTAATGGTTCTTATGTTATGATGCAGTATGGTGACGCTACGAGGTAGACCAATGGGCATTTCAGGTGCCGGTGAGGGATCAGGCTCGGGCTCTGGAGCCGGGCAGCCCGATGAGCAGATGAGGGCGTTTATTTCAGCTGAGATTGCCCGTAGTATTTTAGAGCAGACACCTGTAATCTTTGGTTCATTCAAGGAGGTGGGTTATGTACCTTGTCTTCAGGGGAGTCTAGCACATGAATGGATCACTGTGGAGGTTTCGCGTTCCCTACGAGAGGAGTTACCAACATCATTGGGCGTGCCACTGATAGAGTGGTCGCCAGAATCGAGGTACGGTCCTCAGATATTCAGGCGGTTGACGGGATGGACGAGGTAACTCAGGAAGAGAAGATTGGTTTGGATGGATATATAGGGAAGAGGAAGCGGGAACATGGTTTGAGTCGACAAACCGAGCAGTTGGGTGCGGCTGTAGCAGGAGTCAAAAACCTGAGGGGTCGTGGCGGTTCCACGAAGGACATAGGGGTACAAAAGGATGTGCATAGCAGGTCTAAGTGCGGAAGGTGCGGGTGGAAGGGTCACAATCGCCAAGAATGCACGTTGGAGGTAGATTTGTGTCATCGTTGTCATCAGCCTGGTCACATCAGGGCGAATTGCCCCCACATAGTTGTTGGGGCTGCACATGATTCATCGTAGGTACTTCTACAAGAAGCCAAGATCGAACCGCAATAGATCGCTGATATGTAATTTGAATTCCCATATCCTTAATGAAACTATGATGTAATTACTCTTAATCAGCAGTTGTATCATTTTAGAATCTCACTGAGTTTTGAGTAAGTGAACCTAGGGGTTTATTTTCCTGTTTGTGTTTGGATTATATTTTTAAGAATTGACATATGCCAATTGCATACCGAGAATCATTAGTGGGTAGCGAAAGGTCATTTCCCTAATTACGGGATTGGGAGTGTACATTGTCATCTTAGTTTATGGTCGAGATCGGATCAGGGGTGTTATGTGGAAGGTCTACAGTCAGGGTTCTGCAGGATGGTTATCCAACATCGACATGATTCGGTGGTCTTAGTAACTGTTATGGATTAGCTAGTAATGGAGCACTAGTTTGTGAGAGCTGGTTGTCATCGGATCGATCGTTGGAAAGTGAGAAGGATTTGAAAATTTTCCAATTTTCATGTATTGTGAAGAATTAGTCGAATCTAAGTGGGGGAGAATCGTCTAGGGATTCAGAAGCGAGAGCAGTTTGGAAACTATGATAAGTTTCACATCCTTGTTAGGAAGGAAGACAACCCAAGCGACTGTATGGAATGAGGATAAAGTGAGTTGGAAGTTCAGAAAACTTGACAATAATGAGATCACGTTCTCGGACTGTTTGATAGCCGGCTTCCGGGAATCAGGTTGGGGATTCCAGTCAGGACATGGGTTCAGTTTTGGATGATAGGTTGTGTGTATGCTCGATGTTGGATGTGTTTGAATTAATAATCATCAATTGTGATAGTGTGGAAAGTGTTGTAAGTCTGCGGGTGTAGCCGTAGCATTCACTCGCAGCCAGATAGTGTTAGAGTGTTGTAAGTATGCGGGTGTAGCCGTAGCATTCACTCGCAACCAGATAGTGTTAGAGTGTTGTAAGTCTGCGGGTGTAGCTGTAGCATTCACTAGCAGCCTGATAGTGTGAGAAAGTGTTGTAAGTCTGCGGGTGTAGTCATAGCATTCACAAGGTTGACAGATAGTGCTAGAGTGTTGTAAGTTTGCGGGTGTAGCCGTAGCAGTCACAAGGTTGGCAGATAGTGCTAGAGTGTTGTGAGACTGCGGGTGTAGTCGTAGCATTCACTAGGTCGGTAGATAGCATGGGAGTGTTGTTAGATCGCAGAAGGGACAATAGTACCCACCAGTTTGGGTGCAACAGTGAGGGCGTGGCAATTCCACAGATTGGTTTATAGATTTCCCCAAATGAACTAGACCTATTTGAGCCAGTGATAAGACTGTAGGAACATCACTGCAGTCATGGGATCAAGGAAGCGATGGACCGTTTAAGGTCGTTTTTGATATAAGGCTACTCTTGGTCATGTAGCAATCACTTTTAGCTTTGGAATTGGTGAAGTTAGGACTCGACGTATGGACCCGATCAGTTAGATCAGAAAGTCGTTAGAGCCACAATGGCAAGGTAACTAGTGGCAAGTATTGATAGACAAGGATTTCGTTTGGAAGTGGTGTGGGGTGACTGTGAGATTGCTCTCGGCTCAGCAACCGGGCAGGGCTTCAACATTCCCGATAAGCTGGAACCAGGGAGGTCCCGGTGGATTTCCGGAAGGCAGCCAGGGTGTAGTATCCTGTTTCAGACAGTTCAGTGCTTCGGACAGTTTCAGTGTCTCAAGAGTAATGGTATTTTAGGATTTCATGTATGGTTAGAGTTACACATAGCTTGGGTTATGCTAAGTCCCTCACAACGGGATTATCTGAGCCTTGGCCAAGTATAAGTGATCTTCAGGGATAATTGGGTCTGTAATTCCGTTTTTAAGTGGGAACCTCGAGTTATTAGAAATTGAATAGTCAGTTGAGAGCAGTGTTGTAAAACTCGCCGAGTTGGCCGATTACTCCTCCGAGTACTCGCTACTCCCCCCTTGCCGAGGCGAGTTACATAATCCCGAGTACTCCCCGATCGGCCCCTTACGAACTGAGTAGTGTTGTGAAATTCGGTCAACTCGGTGATTAATATGTATAATATACTTAATGATTTATTATTTAACACACACACATGTGATTATTACTACATATATATCTTAAATTTTCAGTAATTATTCACGAAGTGAGACCATTATGTGTTTTTCATTTTTTGTGTATTCACATGTATCCAATTTTGTTATATATATATTTCAATCAACTTATGATTTTATCTTATGATTTTGACATATATAATTTCCCTAAAAATATTTCTACACAAATTTCCAAATCCGAGTACTCCCCGAGTACTACCGAGTACTCTCGAGTACTCGCTACTCGGTAGTCGGCCGAACAGGTACCGAGTAACGAGTTCTACAACCTTAGTTGAGATATAAGTGGACTGGATTCAGCTATATGAGCGGTCTGTCAGGGAGTCAGACCATATCGAGACTTCAGATTTCAGATTGAGTAGTGTAATCATAATGCCATGAATTCGTGCATATTCGGGTTTTAAGAACCCTGCGAGGGATGGTTTTGGTTGCCTTGGAAAGACTAGGTTTTGCTCGGGATTGTGGTGATGGCGTTCAAGTTGTTTGTCGTGTAAGGGATGGTAAGGAATGATTTCAAGGACGAAATCTAATATAAGTGGGGGAGAGTTGTAACACCCCGTTTATTAAATAAATAAATAGATAAAATTAATAAATGAATAGAAGCCCTAAAATCATTAATAAATTAGCAAGGTGTTGGTTTCGAGGAGTTAACCGTCATAATTTTAGAACTTGGGGGTTAAAAGTGTAAATTCTGGATTGGTTTTGTAAATATTTATGAAGTCAGGGGCTGCATGGTAATTATTGGGACTTAATTTGAAGAGATTTTGGAGGCTAAGGGGCTGAATGGTAATATATGGACTGCAGTTGAAAATAATTTGTAGAGGAGGGGTTGTTTGGTAATTATTTGGATTTATTATGAAAAGAATTATAGAAATAAGGGCTAAAAGGTAAATTTCGGATTTAAAATGAAGAGATTGTGAATGGGAGGGAACAGTTCTGCCATTTTTGCTATCAAGTTTGCGTGGAGCGGGTTTTACACTGTGCCTTCTATTCCCGGTTGATAGAGCGCCATCGAACAAACCCTAACCCTAAGGACGAACCAGCCGCCACCACCTTGGAAGTGTTCTTCAGCCGCCGCCCCTGCCGTGACCGAGCACCACCCTACCACAGCAGCCTCGCCATCGAACGTCACCATTGCGACACCTGCTGCCGGAGACGTTACGGACAACTGGAGCACCGACGAAGAACGAATGAGGCGCTGTTCGACGTGTGCGGGACGTGAGCAACTAGGAAAAGTTCCGGTAAGCCTAACCTTCATCTCTCTCTCTCTCCTCTACTCCGTTCCTTTTTGTGTGTGTGCGACATCAGACGCGTCCCTGCTGCGTCCGGTGAGCTTTTGGCCACCGTTTCTGCCTTTTCCGGTGACGATAGCCACCCGAGAGGTGGCTGAATATGAGTATAATCGAGTATGCAGGTTGTTCTCGGTATTTGAGGGTTGTATGCGAGATAGCTGGCCAAAAACCCACCGCCACCACCAAAAGGTGGTGGCTGCCACCATTTTCTGCCTCCACCAACCACAGTGAAGGGTGGCTGTGTGTGTTATTGTGTGTGAGAGTGTGTACTTTGTGGGTATAAATTTGTATATGCAATTTTTGGGCAGGAATCATCACCACCACCATTGGAAATGGTGGCTGCCGCCGCCTGCCACCATGAGCCACCACCGACCACCAATGCCTGAGGTGGCAGTGGGTGGTGCCCGGCCTAGTGGAACCCTAATTGGCCCAATAGCTTAATCTTGGACTTAGCTGGTTTGTGTTTGGGTTAGAAACCCTAATTAGGGTTTAGAAAACCCTAATTTTAGAAAATGTTAGTTTTGGATTGCCAAGACCCGCGTTTGGACCAGTGGAATGAAGTTATGACTTATATCGATTCCATTGTATGTTGGATTAGTGGAATAATGGACTTAATGGGTTAAGTGAGAACACTTAACCCTGATCGTTATTTCATGTGAAAACCTTAATTGTGTTGGGTTTAGAGTTGGGCCTAGATGTCTGGACTCTTGATGGGGTAACTATTAACAAGTAAATGGACTAGAACACTTGGATTGGGCTTAAGGATAAGGCCCATTGGAAAGGTTTGGGCCTAATTTGGAAAATTGGGCCATAGATGGGCCATAAATGGGCCTTGATGATTATGAGATATTGTGTGACATCCCCATTTTCACGGCCGGAAAAGACCGATTTTGTTTATGCTTTATAAAAATCAGAGTACCTCTTTTAAAAAAAGTGTTGCGGAATTTGTTCCCAGAAAAACATGATAAATACGTTATCAAAGCATTTCCTAAGAAATGTATTTTATTCATTTTAAAACATTTGGGATGTCATCGTAAATACAGAAACATAAGCATAAACAGAACTTACATTTATTTACACTAGTGATCTACATCTTTTTTAAATCTCTCAGTGTAAAGTAGCTTCGTATTGACACCTGTGATACAAATAAGCTTGAGTGGGTCAGGTTGGGAAACCTGGTAAGTACATAGGGTTTTCAACCCACAATAATACAATTATTATGTTTAAACATCAAACAATCAACCCAATTACCCATCCTCATTATCTTCCTTACTCTTAAGGATCTACCCTAAGAATCAACTATTCCTCGTTCTTTCATTCCTAAGAATTATCCTAAGGAATCGGCACGAAGTCCATCGTTGCCACATTTTATACAACAAGCACTAAGTCGCATAGTCGCCAGGGTTTAGGCACTAAGTCTGCATAGTAGCCAGGGTTTACACAACAGGAACTAAGTCGCATAGTCGCCAGGGTTTAGGCACTAAGTCTGCATAGTCGCCAGGGTTTACACAACAGGCACTAAGTCGCACAGTCGCCAGGGTTTAGGCACCAAGTCTGCATGATCGCCAAGATCCGGGCACTAAGTCTGCATAGTCGCCAGGGTTTAGGCACCAAGTCTGTATGATCGCCAAGATTCGGGCACTAAGTCTGCATAGTCGCCCGGGTTTAGAGTACACCGGGTGAACACATCGTTCACAACACCTACAGGTTGCGAGCCTGCTAGTGTTCCACTGGACTGTCTAGAATAGTCCGTGGTTGTCATCCATACTCTGCTAGATGACGGGGCCACGCTTGGGTAAAATCCTTCTCTCATTATTCACCTCTCACCCTTATCTCATGGTCTATATCACCTCTTATCTCAACATTTAATTCATATTTTATCTACCCATGTTTTACCCAACATATTTTGTAGATATAAAATACATATGCAATTTAAATCATTTAAAACATGTATAAAATCTTTCATTCAGCATAGACAGCAAGTATTCAGACAATATGCACACATAGCACGTAATTTATATTAAAATACTTCATATCTATGTGTAAGATGAAAGTAACTATGCACTCACTTGTTAAGATGATGATTCCGAACTCAGACAGCGCTTCGCTTCTTAAAAATAATTTCCTTCGACGAAACCTAGTATTATTACCACTAGATTTTAGTCTAATATTTACCGTGACTAATTATTATTATTATTATTATTATTATTATTATTATTATTATTATTATTATTATTATTATTATTATTATTATATAAGCGTTTAAACAATATTTTCCAACCACTATGTACAGACAGGGGCTAGACATAAAACACCGGAGGGCAGGACCATTTTGGCATATAGCACTTCTGAAATCCAACAACCCTATGCGGCCATTTAAACCAGATTCCCCGTACTGCGAGTAGTTAAAAAGATATTATAACGACACTTATATAAGTCATAATAATAGCCCAAATATTTATTATAAGTTCATAATAACAATACTAATTTTAAATATAAGCTATATTAAAATAGGGTAAGCATAACTTACTTACAAGGGGGTTTTAGCTAGGAGTCGGGCTCTGCAGGGGCAGAACTTCGTCGCTGAATCTTTCTAGGAAAGATTCGTGTAGCGCTTCAGCGCTCACCTTACTATACTAAAACTACAGAAAGAGAAGTCGAATCACGAGGGACCGAAATGCTCGGGGGATAAGAAGAGAAAGACTCTTGAATCAAGAGAATGGTGCAAGAAATATGAGAGCCCAAAGCTCTTATTTATAGTAATTGAATTTACAAAAACTACCCTCCATAATTACTTAATGAACTTATAGTTATATAAACGACTAAACATCCCTTCATAATACTATTTTAAATAGATTTAACGATATTTGTACTAAACTAATGTCGAAAGTACTCAACACTAGTCTTATAATAATCGCATCGTCGATACCTTTCTAATGATATATACATTTGTATGTATATATATATATATATATATATATATATATATATATATATATATATATATATACTAGTAGCGTACCCGCGCAATGCGACGGCGCAAGATTGTTCCTTACGGCTGATAGTTTCAATGCGACGATTAGTTTCCTTTTTGTTTCAGCCTTTTGGCGGGTTGTTGTGTGTCAGATAATCATTCCCGATGATTGGTTTCCTTTCGACGGGCATCTAATAGATTACGATCAGTGAATAGTTTCTTTTTTGTTATGAATAGTCTCTTTTCGGTGAATAGTCTCATTTTCGTGTCAGATAGTTCGTTTCAGCCTTTTGACGGATTGTTTTGTGCTGGATATTTCTTTCGCTAGATAGTTTTTAGCTATGTACGTAGATGCAACGACAACAAATAGTTTCTTTCAGCGGTTAGTTTTCTATCGTTAAGCGGTTTCAGAATAAAAATTAAAGTACGTTGCTATTATGGAATCTTTTAGGCTCTTAATTTTTAAGGTTGTAAGAATGATTTTAAATTATTAGCCTCTTAATTTTTAAAGTAACTATAAATTTGTAAGATTCATTTTGATTCAGTGGCCTCTTAATTTTTCTATAAATTTATAGACTCTAGTCATTAAGTTTCTTTATGATTTCTTTTATTTACATGGTTTCCTATTTTAATAAATTTTATAAATATATTTTTGAAAAAAAAAATATTATACAAATATTAATTTTGTTTAGTTGATAATTATGACACAAAAACTAATAATTGTTTTGAAAAAGATGTAATATTATATGAATATTATTTTTTGTTTAGTCAACGAGAGCAAGCTCCCTTTTTTATAATATAAATTTTACATAACATAATGAAAATCCATTACATGTCTTGTCATATTGTAGATGCTTCCTGCGTTCATTCAAGTAAATTTAATACATGCAATCTGCACATAGGAGTTTACACTCAGATTTGAGAGACCAAAATCTATATAGAGGAAAGTAGTACATTTCTTATAACCAAAATATATGTGTAGATGGCTTCTTTTTTTATGGGAGAATTTCGTATATACCATTTTTAAACTTCTAAATATCGTATTTGTCCGACTTAAACTCTAAATATCATATTTTCCATTTTTAATGTTTTAAAATATCGGATTTGCCTAAATCTATTTTTTAAATAGCTTTTATTATTTAATAGTTTTCTTTTTATATTTTAAAATTATTGAAAATAAAAAAAGTAACTAAATGGACCTTAATACCCTTGCCTTCTAAATCAGATTCCCCTTGCCTACTTCTATATTGACTACACGATCATCATCTTTAACCCTGCGTCTTTTTTTTCCGCCTTCTCGCAAATTCTTTGTTGCAGTCGGCTACACTATCAGGTAATTATATGAAAATGAAATTGGGAGCAGGGATATAGAAACACGATGTTCAAAATGAGATATGCTTGTTAATTTGAATGCCCCTTCCAATAATTTTGTGGATGAGAACGCAATAGTTAATGAGTATCAAGAACCTGGAGAATCATCAGAAGCCGATACATTGGACTTTGTGGATCATTTTCTATTAGTTAGTGTTGTAAACTTATTTCCAGAAGTCAAAATTCTGAAATATAATGGGCCAAGATCACCTTATAGTTCATGTGCAAAAGGGTCCCAAAAATCGGCAATGAAGACCAGATTTATGACCGAAATTGGTGTTTCAACCTTCGATTGGGATAGTGATCATGAGAAGGGGGAGGGCTCTTTTTGAAAAATAAAACAAAACTTGACATATGATAGATAAACATTTTAGTGAAAGATGTAAAGAGGTACTTAAAGATTCATCCAAATTGCTGTCTGGAAATGACAACAATGAGAGGGATGAACCACGAGATATGTTTGATGTTGGTTTTAGAACTCAAATGGCAGTTGAAGTTATGGAAGCCTTGCTAAATGCTCAAGAATCCACCAACCGTGAAACCATACAAACAGTTCTCATTTCCTTTTAGTGCTAACTGTGATTTACAAACCAATGGAATAAGTTTTAAGCAAAAAAGAGTTTCTAACAAAAAAACATAAAATGTCTATTTCCTCTCACAGTAAAAACCAACTAGTGTTGTCTCTTGAGTTATCGAATCTAGGAAAGGGTAATTGAGGGGATTCTCAGAAGGTGTTAAAATAAATATGACTTAAAGATGAAAAGTGTGGCCAATTGAGGGGATTCCCAGAAGGCAGCAGCAACAACAAGCCCTTATTCCAATAAAAAACAACCAAGTCATCTGATAAAAAAACTTGAGTGATCTGCCTCACCAAACTCAGCAGCAGCAGTAGCATGTACTTTTAGACAGCAACCAAGGGTTACACGGTTTGGACCAAAATACCCCTGGCATATTTTCTTGAGTATTCCTACCATTTGAATTTCTTTTGTTTGTATACCACATGACTAATTTGGTTCCAAGCAACTAACCCATGATGAGTTCAAGCCCAGGTTATGGACTCCAAGGGCAAAATTATCAAAAGTTGACAACAGCAGATCTTTTAAACCATGAACTTTTACACGTCAGCAACATCAAACAGTGGCATTTCACTACGAGCATATTACTACAAAATAGATTCACAACAGATTCCTTGTTGACTTTGTAGATCCTGCACAAAGAGGAAAAAAACACACTCCAAGAAATACCCCCTCTCCCAAAATAACACCATACATATAAAGAAATATAAGAACACGCGAAAGAATTATTAAAAACAATTTTGTTTTCTTTTATTTTTTGATTATTAATAAAAAGTAAATTAAAGTTGCTCTGTGTCACATATTCAACATAGGATGTGATAAAAAGTAAATCAAAGTACCTCAATGATGTACGCAATATGTGCTAGATATCCAACATGATGGAGGTCCTCAAGCATGTTAATAGTTGTGTGTTCATCACTTCATCCTCCTGAAGAGCATTTACAACAATATAAGCATCTTCAAGGGCTTTTCCCAGCAAAAAGGCAAATATCACCTACATGTCAAGATATATATTATTTTTTGCTTTTGATCTAAAACCATTACAAAAACTACACATGTCACAGCAGAGAAAAAAGAGAATTACACAAGTCAAGATACAAATTATTACATGCTTTTCCATGTAAGTGGCTTGTTTATTTGATTTGGTTATTCCTTGGTTTTGATTTGGTAAAAAAATGCCTAATAGCTTCCTGTAATAGAAACAGAAGAACACTTTAGACCTAGGTTATTTTTACTCTTTATTAAAGTGTAATGTTTAAAGATTTACCGAATTACTCTTGATCTTGGACAGGGGTGTCCACAACTTTCTGTCTCCAATCAACTAAACCTCATCATTCTTTATATATATCCAAGCTGTTCAAGTTTTCCCCCGTTTTTGTTTTTATCTGAAGGATTGAAGGATTAAGGGGTAAATATCAAAAATAGCAACTTACCCCCCTTTACTGACCATGTTAATGATATCATGTAAAAAAAAACTTTGCAAATATGTGAAGAGTTTAAAAAAAAAGCCCAACTACCTTCAATAAGTATTTCTATAACATTTAATCACACCCTTTCATCATATCTAAAAAAATAAACATAAACTTTGAAGTTAATAATGAAGAAAAATATATATGGTATATGCCAGATGTGCAATTTGATGTTGTTTCTCTTTTGTGATTTTTTTCTTGATGAGTGTAGATAGGCAATTTGATGCTTGGTATATGGCAGATGTGCAAACTCTAGATGCTGAATGGCAGGATTTTTTTTTCTTTTATGATTTTTTTTCTGTGAAAATGATATATATTGAAGCAGGATTCAACCAAACCAACAATGTTTTCGGCCAAACACCATCAATGAATCATGCTTCCATACCACATTCAACAATATTCAGGATTCCATACCTGTAATTCCATATACAAAACTCGGGGGGTCATATTTATGATAGAAAATAAGAGGTTCCATGTATACACTTCGTTAAAGGCTTCCATACCTGCACCCAATTAATACCAACACAGCTCTTAGTGGTCAAATCTAAGACTGAAAATAAATTAGGAATGGTAAAATAGATAAGAAATTATGAATTTGTAAATACTACCTTTGATTTGACGATTTTTTAATTCTCTCTATCAACAGATAACAACTTGAAGTTCATGACCTAATTAAATTACTAAGAACCGAATCCAAAATAATGGTTAAAACTAAGCTTCAAATCAAATGTGAGTGTAAGAACAATAAGAAAAAAAAGGCTAGTGAGACAACCTACAACAAAATCGAAGAGGTTTCAGAAGCTAGGAAGGCGTTTCCTCAGCCCCTCAAAATCGCAAAAACTGTGCCAGGAAGAAACAACATAAGTTGGAATTTGTTAAAATACTTAGAAATCACAAAAGCTATGAACAATCAAAAGCCATAGAACCTGGGGAATTTATGGAAGAAACATAACATACCATTAAAAGTCACAAAATATAATCAGATAGAGAAGATGGTTCGGCGATGGAGAAGCTAGGTTTTATGATTTAAAGTGTCTTTGCGTTCTTCCATCTAGGGTTTCGACGTCTTCTTCCAAACCTTAAAGCTTTTCATGATGATTAAAGGTGAAGATGACGTTGGCGTTGAGGGCTTTTCTGGGAGAAATATAGGAGGATGACGATGGAGTTGGAGGCATCAGGCGGTGAGTGATGTGCGATGTTCCGCCTTTGGCTAACATCTCGAGATGAGTTTCTTAAGAACAATGAAGAGAGACAGAGAGACGCCTTTTGGGTTCATTCAGATTTCAAAAAAATTTGAATTGCCCACCTGGTTACAGTCGTGATGTCGATCCGTGTGAGTGTGGGGATGTAACTTAGACCATTGGATTGATAATGGAGGGTCAAGATCTTATCCCCTTATTTTTTAAGATAACATGCATAATTATTTGTACCTTAGGCTTTACAATTTGTAATTAAGACATTGATTATGTATGCTTTATAAGATGGTATATATATATATATATATATATATATATATATATATATGTATATGTATACATATATATGATTTATACTTTATTTTAATGCGTAGATATGCTATTATAATTTATAATTTGTTCATACGAACTCCATTTTTGACGCTCTTTATATCCACGCGTAGGTGGAGACATACTCTACAACTTTCTTTTAGACTCCGTCGGCTAATTTGACTTTATTTTTTAAGTTATATTTTTAACAGGTCGGGACAAGAAAACTCCGTTAAAAATTCATAAGTTCTTCATCTGACGTCCGTTTTCATCTGTCTTTTTACCGTTGCGCTACTATTAATGAGATCTTCAATTATTATTTAGGTTGCGTTGGACAAAAATCGATCGATCTAAAATTCGAATTTCGGGCTGTGCACTGCTATGCCAAATCTTAGAAAAATCATAACTTCCTCATACGAAGTCAGATTTTGACGTTCTTTTTTTGTATGTTCTCGGTTTAACGTATACTACAACTTTTGTTTAGATAACTAAGGCTAAAAAGTCTTATATCGTAAATTCACTATTTACGTCTCCCGGTGCCGTGCCGGTTTTGCCGTAAAACTTCGACGGTCCATAACTTCTTCGTTATAACTCGGATTTCGGCGTTCTTTATATGTACGGAACCCTTGTAACATATACTATGACTTGGTTAAGATTATTCATTCTAAATAATCTTCTATTAAAAAGTCATTTTTAACGTTTATCGTCTCTAATTTGACTAGCCCGAATCTACGGGCGTTACATATTGGACCATCAGAATGGAAAGTGTTGGACCACGAATAAATGGTTGGGACTTAAGGCAAGACCATGTAGAGGTTTGGGCCCAATTTGGAAAATTAGGCCATAGTTGGGCCTTGGTTGACTATTGGTATTTTAGGCCTTCAGAGTATGAGTTGGGACTTGGTCTTGGACCAAGCTATGTTAGGGGTAAATAGTCCTTTTACCCCAAGTGTGTATTTTAGAGTTATGCATTGGAAACCCAAATGGTTACTTGGGTTTTATTTTGATGTTGACAGTCTAGGGATCTGTCAGCTAGCAACCGACGATTTATTCACGGGACTCTAGCAGTGCGAGGTGAGTCCTTTTCCAGTAGGAATGGGTCTAAGACACCAATGCCGGCCCGTGTAGTTTATGTGTTCTTGATAAGAACACAGAGTGTGGGTGGGGCCTGTATCTCGCTATTATCAAAGTATAGATATCAGTCAGATTGTTGGATTGCTATACTTGTTGTCTGTGTGATACTTGTATGTCTTTGTTTATGTATGTGAGTGTGGGCGGGGCTCGTATCTATCCATTATTCGAGTGTGGGCGGGGCCCAAATCTCATAGTATTATTTGAGTATAGATATATGACTGCTTGATAGGAGTAGATATACTTGTTGTATGTGTGATACTTGTATGCATGTTAGTTGTGGAGTGTGAGCGGGGCCCAAATCTCCTAGACAGTGGAGTGTGGGCGAGACCCGATTCTCCTAGACAGCGGAGTGTGGCGGGGCCCGAATCTCCTAGACAGCAGAGTGTGGGCAGGGCCCGAATCTCCCAGACAGCGGAGTGTGGGCGGGGCCCGAATCTCCCAGACAGCGGAGTGTGGGCGGGGCCCGAATCTCCTAGACAGCGGAGTGTGGGCGGGGCCCGTATCTCCTAGTTTCATGTTATGTGTATGGTATGTGGTTGTTTGGGGAGACCCACTAAGCTTCATGCTTACAGTTTTCAGTTTTGGTTTCAGGTACTTCGGTTTTCAAAAGAGGAGCTCGGGATGATTGCAGTGCACACACCATTTGTTTGGCATGGGATGTTTTCACTCTGATATATGTTGATATGAGTTTTGATGAAAAACCATTTTTGATACTATGACTTATGTTTTATTATGAAATGGTTCAGATAGTTATGGTTATTTAATAATTAAAAATGAAAATTTTGGACTGTATTTTTGGAATGTTTCATTATAATGCCACTTTGATTACAATTTTTGTTTTTTTGCTTATTTAATTAACGCATAGCAACTGATTCTGTTTGTAGCCAATTTCAGGAAAAAAAATAAACAAAAAAGTGTAGGAATGAATATTACTTGTCGTCTTCAGTTGCAGAAGGAGGAGGCTGACTGGCGATGATGGAGTGGTGGTCGATTGTCTGATGGTGTGACGATTGTGCATTGTCAATTAGATTTTCGCTGCTATTGGGTTTTGATAAGAAATAAAAATTTGTTTTTCACAAAAACGGCAACGGGAGACTTTAAAAATAACAAGTTTATTTTTAGTTCATAACAAAACCAAACCATCATGGATCCATTTATAGAGGTTAGAATGAAATAAAAAAAACAACCATAGGATGTTTTAGAGATAACCTTTGAAGCCTTTGAACCAACTTGGTTTTGGGGTGTTGATAAAGATAGCAACAATCAAAGTGTATGATTTCTCTACAAGTATCCACCATCAAGAGTAAGGCACTTGGAATGCTAGTTCCTTCTTCTATTCTTGAGTGTCTTAAGCCTTTAAGTGCTTAACTCAAATAAGCACTAAGGGGAACAACTCAAGAGGTCTTCTAAACCACCAAACTAACTTCAAAAGAGAGAGAGGAAGAAAAGAAGGGAGAGTTTCGGCCATGTGCTTCAAGAGAAGAAACGAGACCAAAAACTTTCACATTTCTCATTAATAAGACACTCTTATATTGTCCATGAAAGGTCAGGCCTAACCATTAAAATAATCTAAAGTAATGGTAGCTTTTAGAAGCACGGGAGACGAAAGGTGGAAGGTTGACAAGCATCCTCCCACACCTTTACCAACTTTCGGCCATGCCATCTTTTATAAGAAAGATTCTTTATTTTTTATAAACTCCAAGTTTATAAAATATAAACTTTGTCTTTAGGTAAAAGACAAAAGAATCCAACTAGTCCAAAATGTTGTGCATGACTTATTAATTCATACCATATGAAATAATAACTAGTAATACTTTTTTATAATTATTATTTTCACAAAACAATAATTATTCCCTCATTAAAATACAAGAATGGATATTATTTATTAATAATCATATTAATAATAAATATACAAAATGTGCCAACTTGATAAAGGTGTGACCCTATAGGATCATATATTATTAGCAATATCACTCCATAATGATTCTTGGGTATATAGATCCAAAAATCTCTCACTTACACAAGATTCATTATAGACTGATATAGACAGTAGCTGACGTCTAGCAACGGGCTACTGCCCCTAACAACATATAAAGGGTGCCATCTCATCAACATCCAATTCCAGGAGCTTTAGTCTGCAATTGTTACTAAAGATGTGGTATCAATTATTCCTTTGTCTCAGACAATATGTTGAACATGAGATATGGATCGCGATCAATCTCATTTAGTGTTCAACTTTTAGCAAGGCCTTAGATGTCTAACTCTCAATGAATAAGAGGGACAAATCCTATCTTGACTACATACGCCCATCAATGTAGTTCATGTCATACCCAACGATGGTCGTTATGACTGCCTTTTACGAAACAACGTTAAACCATGTCAAAGCACAACGATTCCTACACTTCAAGTCCCAAACATTTATCTCAGGTCTAAGAATACAAAGATCATCTTGACTACATACACCTATCAATGTAATTCATGTCATACCTGACGGTGGCCATTATGACTGCCTTTTACGAAACAACGTTAAACCATGTCTAAGCACAACAATTCCTACACTTCAAGTCCCAAATATGTATCTCAGGTCTAAGATTAAAAAGATACAACCTTGATCAAAACATCACTCTTGACTATGACCCATAAAGTGGTTTTGATGCGGGTCAAGTCCAATACTTATTCTCCTAATCAAGTATCTATGAAGTTGGTAGCAGCTCTTGATATTCTCATCTCCATGAGAATCCACCAATCCACTCATATTAGTCTTACCTCATAGATGCTTCCACAACTATGAACGACTATGGACATTTAGAATAACTTAGTTATTTAAGGATTTAAACATGCTAATATAGAACACAACAATTATTTAATGAATGAATCATATCCAATATCTCAACTCATTACAATATATGTTGTCTTTATTGTTCAAATATCCAAATACTAAATTTCAATCAAACACATCTACTTATATCAACAAGTTCCTATAGCACGGGCTTGTAACAACTTTAAACATAACTTTCTTTCAAATACTCCGTATATTAGGAATATTTCTCTAGTTCTCACAAGTACTTTAGAATGTTCCTATAAGTCACACAATGAATTGTTCTCAGATTATACTGGTATCATTCGACATGCTCTAAGCATACGACGCATTTAGCCTTTATGCATAATCATGACACATATGATTAATCCAATTGCATCAGCATACAGAATACAATCATATTATCTAGTTAAAAAACATTTGCACTAGGATTTTGCTCTAAATCATGTCATGTGGTATTTGACAAGATGACTCTCTCAGAGTCCTTTATCTTAAGCTCTTTAAGATCCTTGACAA
Organism: Lactuca virosa; assembly: GCF_052849685.1. Taxonomy (NCBI): domain Eukaryota; kingdom Viridiplantae; phylum Streptophyta; class Magnoliopsida; order Asterales; family Asteraceae; genus Lactuca; species Lactuca virosa. The sequence goes on from NC_136431.1 coordinate 58,502,891, forward strand.
TTAATGCAATTTTACTTAATCATTTAAGTTGTCATGATCTATCTATATAGATCTTTATTCCAAGAATTAGTATGTGGACTACATATAATCCTAGGAATGTTACTGCGCTCCCACTAGCTTTATAGAAAAACACAAGAGTCATCTAGATTCATAATTAAATCACACTATGTAATTATCTTATAAGAAGGAAGATTCTTACTTTGAGATGTTAGCTTAAATCTTGGAAAGATTTTCATTCATGTATGTTTTCTCCTCTGAAAACTTACTTACTCTTTATAGTCAAAATATATCGAGGAAGATTAATCAAGACCATACTTGATAATCATATATGAATGCATCTCTATGTGTTTTATTATTTTCTGATCAACAATTGATCAGATTCAACAACAGTTGAAAACTTGCTAGTTCCAAACTATGATGCATTTAGCTTATGGATCTTTAGCTCTTAAATCTCCAAATTGATCCCATTTAGAAAAAGCACTTTCTAATCACTTGTCTTATGGAATAACAATTAGTGGGATTAGTAGAAACTTCATCCTAAACAATCATTTAGGATATATTCTACATAAATGCAGTTAGTAGATGCTAGAGTGGTTAAACTTATTGTCTAACATAAGCTCTATAACTCTGTACCTTTTAGATAAGGATAAACAATTTCATCCTCAGTCTAATATAAGTATCTAATCCACTTGTTTGGTTGGAAATATATATTCAATATGTATTTGTTGCAGTGAGCATAATTCCAAAACTTTGTAAAGTAAATAGTTTTTTTTAAAACATCATACAATAAACTGCAAGGTCTATGTTTTATCCTCTTTAAAAGGTTGTACTATCGACATTCAGCTAGTAGCCAGGTGACCCTATCCCACTAGAGAATACGAAGGCTACCTCGAATATCAAAAGATAGATTCAAGTGACCAGGTGATCCTGTGCCACAAGAAACATACTAATGACAAGTGAGTGTTTTTGTCGGAATGAGTTGTGAATCAATTCCACAACTCCTAAGATGTTCCAAGAAGACTCGTTTTACAAAACTCATTTTCTTTATCACAACGGAAGGTTAATGATGGTCTCATTAAGTCGTATTTCAATCTTCACTATGAAACAATTTGAGCAAATCAAAGGTTTCAACAATAACGAATAAAAGTCGTTAGTGAAATTGAATAAACATCTATCACCAAATCTATTCATGGATTGAAAATATTACATACATCACTTATGTATAACTCTTTGTCAAGCCTTTTGTTCTTTAACTACTAATAGACAAAGACACTTGTGAATCATCTTCCCATATAAATAGGATTCACATATATCAAATGAATCAAGCTCATTTGCCTTAAAAAATTCCATCCTTTTGAAGTTAGTATATGTATTTCTTATTTATATTGTCATGATGATTATGGCATAGATAAGTTCCAATCAAATATCATTTGATTATATAAGTGTTATGATCAGAGCTATTACTTTAATGAAAGATTATAGATTTACTTCATAATTTATATTATGAGAAAATATTCTTTAACACAGAACACATCGTTTCAGAACATGAATGTGAACATCCATTAAAAGATAAGTAAATCTAGATTTATTCATAATTACAACTGTTACAAGTGCCTATAAGGATAGGTACAATACATCTATTGTTTAAATAAAAGACTATAACAACACTTGTTATATCTTCAGCACGAAATACCATTCGTTTGTAATCAGTTGATTATTTCTTCCAATCATCAACGCATAATATCAATTATTAGTGTCACATTAAGTATTACATACTCAAGTAAATGATGGAAAAATAAATTGTTCTATCATATAGATATCTGAAGTCTTGTCCAAGTCAGACTTCTTCAGCTCGATGAGATGAGATGAGCAATTCCTCCATTAATGTCCAATTTCTTCCACAATAGAAACAACACTAATCATTTGGTCCTTTCTTGATTTCTGGGTTTATGATGTATTTCCCTTAACTGAACTATAAGTCTATAAGAGTGCACAATCTCTTAGACTTCCTTATATTCAATGCTTGAACAGACTTGAAGCTATTTCTAGTGTTCTAATTGAATATCTGCTTTACTTGATGAGACATCTGATATGTTTCATAATTATCCAAGACTTTTTGCAAGTCAAGGTTAATTTTTTCAGTATGATGTGAGATACATCATCATCATCACAATAATACTTCCATCAAAGTATCATGATCAGAATAACTGGTTGCAGAGGTTATTCAGGTATGGAGTCTTTCATTATATATAATTTTTATTTATCTTAAAGGTAGAACCTCAAGATATTATACCAGTTATAGAAATTACAACCATCAAATGTTACTGTCTCTTGAAACTCAACAAGAGAGAGGTTTTGCAGGACGTAAAATTATTAACAGTTATCAATAGAATTTAACAAAGTTTCATTAAGTATTTTCAATATTTAGTCTTTAAAAAATTAATACCTTACCTTTTATTGTTTCTTAAAACATTAATTTCTTAAAGTCTAGGATCCAAGTAACGAAACAAATAAATGGTTAGGTGACATTTATCCCATAAACTTAATCAAACTCGGTAGGTAGCGATTACCAATTGCATATGATATGTAACTCCTAGATTATGGGATCCTAAACAACTATTGTTTAGTTTTGCATGTTTATCTCATCTATGTCTCAAAACTCTTATGCTTAGGTGACCTTTATCACATAAGAAATTGATCAAATCATCCATTTAAAAACATATGAGTTCTATTTCACAAATGGTTAAGTGACCTTTATCCCATAAGCAAATACAAAAACACTTTGACTATTTTTGACAACTCAAATGAATAAGGTGACCCTAAAATCCATATGAACTACACAAAAATCCCAAGTGAATTTTAAATGGATTGCATAGATTTGAAGTTTTGTAAATAAGGGTTTATATATGTTTTATAATTATAGTTTATAAAAACATGATCTCATGAATATTGCATGCATCTAACAATTCATGTACCCTTTTGTAAAATTCATATCACTTGTTATGAGGTTCTTTTGGTTCCAAATAAAACTTCATTTTATTTGTCATTAACCGCGATCAATTATAAACTAAAATCCGGTATTTTAAAGTTTAGTCGTAGATCGGTTTTAAAAACCGGTAATAGTCTTAATAAAATTGTACTTTATACTTAAGACTTGTAGTTTTGGATGAGTTATAAAATCACTATTTTAAACTTCCTTTGAACAATAAAAAAACTTATGACCTCATGAATTTGTAGAATAAACTCATTTTATTTTGTAAATTCACTTTTATGCATCTTATGATAAAAGTCATATTTTGATAAACCAAAACTTGGGTGATGATATTTATGTTTTAAATCTCATTCAGCATGCATAAAACATAATATCAACATGTTGCGTTATGTTTAAAACACCAATATCATATATTAAGTTTCGACAAAAAATAATCACTAGTTTTATTATTTGCCGTTATAACGCTATACACTGATTTTAGTCTTTTTAATAAAAACTCCTTATTTATTATAAAGACATGGAGTTTCTATAATGTTTAAACATCTTTTAAACCATTTCGAATATTTTAAAGTTGGGTATTAATAAGTTTTACAATAAAACTATTTTCAACAAAAAATTGAGTTTTAATCGGTAACCGGTAAAACGTTTTATAGATATCAATTTATAAACATCTTATGTTATCTTTTAAATATTTTTTACTCAAACTCCAAGTGATATTATCTTATGAAAAAAATGTTATTTGACATGTAAAAACCATTTTTATACATAAAACATAACATATATTTAACATAAAATAAACATCACAAGCATGCATTATAATGTGTATAAACCAAACCATGTCTAGTAATAATTTTTGTGAGCCATCACAAGAATTATTAAGTCTTTCCTAAAGGACTTAAGGGACACTTCAAAAGGTCTTCAAGCTCCCACTTGCCAAGTCAACTCTTGCTTGCAAAAGGACTTTCAAGTCTTTATGTTGTGAAAGTTGCAACACTTAAACCATTAAGACTATAATTAAGCCCAAAACCAAGAGTAAAAGCTCATGGTTGGGATTATGGTATTAAGTAGTTAAGTCATCTTCAAAGTGGTAATTTCTTCATCTTGTTACATTTAAAAAAAAATATAACTAGTCTAACTAATTTATTACAACAAATCAACAAATGAAAAAAATACATATTTATCTATTACATCTTATGAATAAATAAATATCAACCAAACACAACACAAATGTCCAAATGGCTTTTTTATACAAAACAACATATAAAATATAATAACAAACAACTCTTTGTTTTTTCTAAGGCAACTTTTATATAACCAAAATGCATGAAAAATAGTTATATATAAAAATAAACAATTTTAACCAAGAAGTTGCCAAAGAAGACAAATATGGATTTTTCTTAACCAAATTAAATCCATGCTTGTTTTCAAAGATTATCAAACATAAAAAATCATTCTAACATATAAAAGATGGCTCTGATTCCACTATTGGGTTTTGATACGAAATAAAAGTTTGTTTTTCACAAAAATGGCAACGGAAGACTTTAAAAATAACAAGTTTAGTTTTAGTTCATAACAAAACCAAACCATCATGGATCCATTTATAGAGTTTAGAATGAAATAAAAAAAACAACCATAGGATGTTTTAGAGATAACCTTTGAAGCCTTTGAACCCACTTGGTTTTGGGGTGTTGATGAAGATAAAAAAAATCAAAGTGTATGATTTTTCTACAAGTATCCACCATCAAGAGTAAGGCACTTGGAATGCTAGTTCCTGCTTGTATTATTAAGTGTCTTAAGCCTTTAAGTGCTTAACTCAACTAAAAACTAAAGGGAACAACTCAAGAGGTCTTCTAAACCACCAAACTAACTTCAAAAGAGAGAGGGAGAGGAAGAAAAGAATAGAGAGTTTTGGCCATGTGCTTCAAGAGAAGAAATGAGACCAAAAACTTTCACATTTCTCATTCATAAGACACTCTTATATAGTCCATGAAAGGTAAGGCCTAACCATTAAAATAATCTAAAGTAATGGTAGCCTTTAGAAGCGTGGGAGACAAAAGGTGGAAGGTTGACAAGCAACCTCCCACACCTTTACCAACTTTCGGCCATGCCATATTTTATTAGAAAGATTCTTTATTTTTTATAAACTCCAAGTTTATAAAATATAAACTTTGTCTTTAGGTAAAATACAAAAGAATCCAACTAGTCCAAAATGTTGTGCATGACTTATTAATTAATACCATATGGAATAATAACTAGTAATACTCTCTTATAATTATTATTTTCACAAAACAATAATTATCCCCTCATTAAAATACAAGAATTGATATTATTTAATAACAATCATATTAGTAATAAATATACAAAATGTGCCAACTTGATAAAGGTGTGACCCTATAGGATCATATATTATTAGAAATATCACTCCATAATGATTCTTGGGCATATAGATCCAACAACTGCTCGCCGATGTGCTTCTCCTTCGATCGATAGATAAAACAAGGATTTTTGAATGTTTTCCTGATATTACGTGTTTTTATGTTTTGATCTCGCAGAAACTAGTATGCTGGCATTCAGTTCAGCGAGTTAGGTCGAGAGGATTAAACTCAATTGTCTGAAAGGATTGACGAATTTCAAGTGAGGGATACGACTATATGTTTCGAGAAAAGTTTTGTGAGTATTTTTATAGGTTTTACAACTTGGAATACTGGATGATATATTTATATAAGTTCAGAAGTGTGCCATCTTGGCATCATGTTCTTTCGAAAGTTATTTTACGAATGCTACGGTGTGGCCATCACTGGGCCATGGCATGGAGAAGATAAAAACCGCGAACCAGTTTTAGCATAACAAGATGCTACGACGTGGCTACTACTATGCCATGGCGTGGGAATACTCAGAAATAATTTTGGAACATTTTGGTCACCTCATTCCGTATTCATTTTTCTTGGGGAAATAATTTGTTGATATTCGAGCAATTCAACAGTTCTTATTTCCAACTTTAACTCGAGATATCTTATAGCTCAATTACGTCGAATTCGGCCTCACCACTACTATCCCACGGGAGTCTGTTTCTTTTTCTCTCTTTTAGATTATCTGCTTTTTACTTTTGATATGTATACAATATGGACATTGTATAAATTAAGTGTGGGGTATGGGATTGAATGAAAAAAAATTGAAAAAATGTTAGATTAAAATTTTTTGAACAATAAAGACTTGAAAATGGTCTAATTCAGAAAATTTAGTAAATAAAAAAAGTTATGTTATGATATTATTACGTTGTGACTAAGGTTGCTAGTGTTATGTGGGATTATGTAACGAGAACTCTAAGATTTAGTTGAGCCAATATGTTATAGTATATTTGTGGTTTCCCAGTTCTAGTGAAATAATGAGACAAAAATACAACATTGTGTTGTTTGATGGACATAATAAGTTTTGTTTTATGAATATCTAGACCATGGTTGCAAAAATCGGGATTAATCGATTGCGTCCTCCAACCGACTAGGATTAGTGTGTTTGACGAAAATTAGGGATTAATCGGGTTTGACGAGATTAATCGATCTTGGCAGGATTAATCAGTCAACAAAAGTCAAAAAAGTCAAAAAAAGTCAAAAAAAAAAAAAAAAAAAAAAATTACTCCAAAAATTTCAAAATTTCAAATATTATACCAAAATGTTCATATTTTCGTATTTTCAAAATTTCAAATTTCAAATTCTCTTATTTTCTAATTTTGAAGTACTTTTTTTTCTTAAAATATATTAATCTTTGATTAATTTTAATATTTTATTAATAATCTATGGTCCCCGATTAATCTCTGCCAAGACCGGTTAATCCCTTAACATCAGTGGACCGTCGAGCGATTTTTGCAACCTTGATCTAGACCCAATAAAAAGCCTACCGATGACGATTTATCTCTTGGGTCCTTTCTGTTAAAATAAAGCGAGTGAAGTTCCAAGTATTATCTGTTTAATTTATGCATTTTGAGTCTAGTTATGTATAAAAAATAATTAATAGTTCAGGATTGGGACTAATGTGTGACCTTTGAGACTCGATGAGTATTTCCCCCAATGATATTTATATCTATCCACCTATTTTTAAAAGCTAGGATGGTTGGGAAGAAAACCGCTACATGGGTTTCATCGGAAGTCATGGCTTCCATTAGTGACCTTAGGAATTCCGAGTATTCTAATGAATTTCTTAGAAGTCATGAACTATAGTATTAGTAAAAAGAAAGTTGTTATTGTTTGCTTGTTTATATGTGAAAATTGAAGTTATGAGAAAAGAAAAAACAGAAAAAGTTATATATATATATATATATATATATATATATATATATATATATATATATATATATATATAAAATGTTGTTCAAAAGTCATGTCACTTGGAATTTGACAATAACTTTTGAAACGAAATGGAGTAAATAAAAGGGCGTAGGTGGTAGGAATGCCAAAAATGAATGTTGTTCAAAATAAGTGGGGAACGTTTATGAGGATTGTGAGTATTTAGGATAGGGAGGTGATTAGGATTAGACACAAATATATGTGTTGGGGTGAGGCATAATTAGTGGGAACGAGTTGGGTTATTTTATGTGATGTTGGTAACCAAGGTTGTGATGTGTGATATTGGAATGGAATAAAAAATTCAGTTTTGCTTGAGGGCAAGAAAAAGACAAGTGTAGGGTATTTTGACATTGCTCTATTTATTCCTATAATTTATGCAATATTTTGGTATTTTTAGCCACATTTTGGTCTTAGTTATAGATAAAAAGGTGGTTATAATGTTTAAAAATCTGTTTTGTAACAGCGAAGACATGCTTGGGAACAAAAGAGTGAAAAATAGAGTTGAAGTGGGATTGCTGAATTCATGCAACAAAAGTTAAAGAATAAAGATTCTGAAGATCCCACGATATGGACATATGAGTCCCACGACATGGTGAATGGAGTTTTCTCATCTATAATGTGTCAAAAGGATCGAAGATGATGACTTGATGGGAACACGTTTAAGTCCTTTTCCACGACGTGGTCATGTAATTGCTATGACGTGGACGTTGTTTTGGAAAATTTAAAAAGATCGGTTTTACCTCTTACCCTAATATATGCAACAAGTTTGTTTCAACCAGAGATGATCAACCCCTTTTTGGAGCTTTAGAGATCAGAATTTGTATAAAAAGCTAGTTTTGAAGATATTGAAGGCATAATTACACTTGATTACTCGGCTTACTTTGTTTCAATCATGAAGTTTAAAGTTTACTTTGTTTTTACTTGTCTTTCTGCTATGATTATGGGATAAAACCCCTTAACTTTTGTTTAGGGTAGAGAAGTTTTGGAACTATGGTTTGATTCTACGATTTCGGATTTTAATCTAGTTGATTATTTGTTATGTTAGCTTGTTAAAAGATCCTTATGTGTTAAAGTGATTAATCTTTTTTGTTTATTGTTGAGTACTATTGAGATTAGATGATCGTTCTATCTTGATTTCTTGAATCATATGAGCATTATGATCATTAGGTTTGTATGACTAGGACTTTGAGCATAAGCCTAGGGGTACATAGAAAAGTTGGTAATTTTAATGTGTAAGTGTATATGTGATGATCATTCATGTATGTAACTGATATTATGATCATTAATGTTAGTTTATAATTCAAGTCTTGAATGATTCGAACTTAATACTAATTTATATAATTATTCGTTCACCTGTTCACCAAGTTGGTAGTTGTGTATAGTCAAAAGATTGGTAATATGATCATTATTACTCGTCATAATAGGAATCGGTAATCAACGAAATTAGTGAAGGGTTTTGAGCATTCTAACACTTCTATGGTGTACATGCAACCCTAGAAACCTTGGATCTATGTTTGATCTAAGATACATGCAAATAATAATTTTTCCAAGGTTGACTTCCTAACTAGCATGTTATGGGGTACTTGAATCATAAAACACAAGTAGAATTATATACCTTTTAGTAGTGGTTGATTGCTTGGAGTTTGAGAGCCTAACACCAATGATGTGGATGTCTCAAATGGAAGTCACAAATCACCACAAACTTTGGAAACCTTTAGAGAGAGTATGAACACTTGTAGAAATCGGCCACCTTTGCTCACACACACACTAGTGCCATTTCAAGTGCCAAAGACTCCTTTATATAGTGTGGTATATTAGGGTTACATCCATGTAAACCCTAATACCCATGACCTTTCATTTCCATGAGATCTATGGGTTAAAGCTCCATGGACTATCCATGGACTTACCATGCAAGCCTAGCCCGTTCTAAATAAGCATTAGCCCACACTATATAAATACAAGAGTCCATATTTAATTAGTCACAATTTTGATCACCAAATTAATTCTAAATTAATTCTAGATCAATACTAATTAAATAATATGATTTCATATTAATATATTAGAACTTATAATATATTAATAAATCATAACTTATACTATTCTCAAAAGATTATCCATATAAATTGTTCGGGTGAAGTGTAACCCAAATGAACCATGCCGGGTCGGGTCAAGTATATACCAAATAAAGTTATGGACTTAGACACCTTATCCAACAGTCTCCCACTTGGATAAGTCTAATAACTATATTTGCCTATATGACTTCAGGAACCAACCGACAATCGTAGCTCTTAAAACTTTGTTGAACTATGAAGCGCCATTTCAGATAAGTGATCATATAATCCTCTTTTCTAGATATCAGCCGGACAAATACATGGAACAATGTCGTACTTATTATCCAGCAGTTTGTTTCCCGATTTCCGATTTGTTTGACATAGAACTTAATTGAACACATCAATTTAGTTCTGACCGGGCCCGGTACATTGGCCACAACAAAATCATCGAGGGGCCCAAATATCGCTTCTAGTCCAAGAAGGAACAGATAAACTTCGACTCATATGCTTGTTCTACTACTTGTTGACTCATACACAAATGCACGTTTTATAACATCAAGTTACCAATGCGTTTTCGTACAATCAATGTATAACCAACTCATAGTCAACAACTCATATATCTAGGTTTGAAGACTTATATGATATTACCGTCTTACGATCACTCGAGATAAATTCCATGAAGTGATACAAGTGAGCGTGGGTTGAATCCAATACTCAGAACTTATGAGCACTCATGAGTGTTTTAGCAACTCTTGCTATGTCCAACATCTTAGACATCTACAAGCCAACTCATGACAGTCTTGATTCATATCTACTTCCAACATATGACCGACTGTGGAGAATTTGAATAATATGATATACCATAACATAATTATTCTGGAAGTCAAAACATGCAAAATGAAATGATAGTAAACGGTTGACAGAAGATAGCAACACTTTACTTATAAATAAACAACAACTTTTATTTATCATCAAATGTCAATTACACTTTACAAATTTCAAATTTCAAAGCTATCTAATTACTAAAACTAATATCATCCTTCATCCCTATGCGCCTTGCATGCTGAAGATGCTAAATCCTACTCAATCCCTTCGTGAGGGGATCCGTTGGGTTCTTATCCGATGACACCCTCTTTGCCACGAGGAGTCCTTCTTCTATTCGATGTCTGATGAAATGGTATTGTTCTGTCGATGTGTCTAGATCTCCCGTGATCCCTTGGTTCCTTGGCTAAGGCAACTGCACTTTCACTATCACCGAAAATCTCCATAGGCTCCTTTATAGCTGGTACATCCCCAAGGTCTCCAATGAAGTTTTTTATCCATATAGCCTCCTTTGATGCCTCGCTTGCCTCTATATACTCTGATTCGCAAGTTGAATCAGCCACTGTCTCCTGCTTGGAACTTTTCCAAGTAATTGCTCCTCTGTTTAAGGTAAAGACCCAGCCTGACTGAGAGCGGAAATTATCCCTATCAGTCTGAAAGTTAGCATCACTATACCCTACTACTCTCAAGTCATCACTCCCATCGAGGGTAAGGAACCAGTCCTTAGTCCTCCGCAGGTACTTGAGAATGTTCTTTACCGCAGTCTAGTGATCCTTGCCAGGATTCCACTGATATCTGCTGACCATGCTCAATGCAAAGGCCACATCAGGACGAGTACAAGTCATAGCATACATGATCGAGCCTACAACGGAAGCATACGGAACTCGACTCATCTCTGCTATCTCAGCCTCTGTACTCGGGCTCTGAGTCTTACTCAGTCTGACGTTACTCTGGATCGGTAACTCACCTTTCTTGGAGTTCTGCATGTTGAACCTTTTCAACACTTTGTCCACATAGGTGCTTTGACTAAGTCCAATTAGTCTTTTACTCCTGTTTCTCAAAATCCTTATCCCTAGGATATAGGCAGCTTCTCCAAGGTACTTCATAGTGAAACACTTCCCAAGTCAGGATTTCACTTCCTGCAGAGTTGGGATGCCATTTCCTTTGAGTAGTATGTCATCCACATACAATACCAAAAAGCTAACTATACTCCTACTAGCCTTGACATATACACAGGACTCATCTTCGCTCCTCGAAAAGCCAAACTCTTTGACTTTCTCATCGAAACAAAGATTCCATCTGCGAGGTGCTTGTTTTAATCCATAGATGGATTTCTCAAGCTTACACACTCTATTAGGGTACTCTGCTCTGACAAAACCCTCTGGCTGACTCATGTAAACATCCTCAGCCAACTTTCCATTAAGGAAAGCGGTTTTGACATCCATTTGCCATATTTCATAGTCATGAAATGCAGCAATGGCTAGCATAACCCTAATAGACTTAATCTTTGCTACTGGTGAAAAGGTCTCATCATAATCAACTCCCGGAGTTTGAGAAAAGCCCTTTGCAACCAGTCGCGCCTTATAAGTGTGTACATTACCATCCATGCCAGTCTTCTTCTTGAAGATCCATTTGTACCCGACTGTCTTTCGACCTGGTACATTGTCAACCAAGTTCCAAACTTGATTGTTATACATGGACTGTATCTCGCTGTCCACAGCCTCTTTCCATTTAGCAGCCTCAGGGCCTGCCATGGTTTCCGTGTAGCTGTTAGGTTCATCCAGACTTAACAGTGTGCTATCACTAATAAGTGTATCACCTTCCGCAGTAATATGGAAACCATAGTAATGCTCAGGTGCATTCCTAACTCTCGTGGAACGCCTCAGAGGTACAGACTCATCTGTCGGATCAACAAGAGTTTCCTCCTTAGGTTGATTTATAGGGTTTGAGGTTCCTTCACCACTTGACTTTTGAATTTCTTCAAGGTCAATTTGCCTCCCACTGTTTCCTTGACTTATGAACTCTCTCTCTCAAAATACTCCTCTCCTTGCTACAAAGACCACATTATCACTGGGTCTGTAGAAGAGGTAACCAAAGGATTTCTGTGGGTAGCTGATGAAAATACACCTCTCACTTCGAGGTTCGAGCTTATCGTGAGTCTCGCGTCTCACAAAAGCCTCGCAACCCAAAATCTTGATGTGATCTAGATTGGGAACTTTTCCATTCCACATCTCGTGAGGTGTTTTGGCAACCTTCTTTGTAGGGACTAGATTAAGGATATGGGCGACAGTCTCTAAGGCATACCCCCAAAATGAGATTGGTAGCGAAGATCGACTCATCATTGAACGAACCATATCCAACAAGGTTCGATTGCGCCTCTTAGCCACACCATTAAGTTGTGGTGTCCTGGGAGGTGTCAATTGTGAGACAATCCCACATTCCTTAAGATAGTCAAGGAACTTTTTACTAAGATACTCACCACCTCATCGGATCGAAGCATCTTAATGTTCCTGCCCAACTGATTCTCCACTTCCTGTTTAAACTCCTTAAACTTTTCAAAGGTTTCTGACTTATGCTTGATTAAGTAGACATAACCATATCTACTAAAATCATCAGTAAAAGTCACATAGAAGCGGTTACATCCCTTGTGGCGATTCTGAACGGTCCACACACATCAGTATGCATGAGGTCCAAAAAACCCTCACCCCTAACACAAGTACCAGTGAAGGGTGACTTTGTCATTTTCACAAGCAAACAAGATTCACAACTATCATCTGACTTTAGGTCAAATGACTCTAAGACTCCATCGTTTTGGAGTTTACCTATGCGTTTCTTGCTTACATGTCCAACACGACAATGCCATAATGATGCTTTATCCAAGCTAGTGGAAGAATCAACACACAACACATTATTTCCTAGGTTATCTACAACCGACACAGTTTTATACACACCATCACAAGGTAATGCTTTAAAATAAAGAACATTATTAAAGAAAACATTAATACCACCACATTCATTATCAAACGAAAAGGTAAAACCTTGTTTGTACAAACCATGAAAGGAAATAATATTTCTCGCCATTTCAGACGAGTAACAACATTTATTCAAATCTAATGTTAACCCATTATTTAGCAACAAAGAGTAAACTCCAATCTTGGTGACAGGTGTAATTTTCCTATTCCCCATGATCAAGTTTATCTTCCCATGTTCCACATTCTCACTTCTTCTTAGTCCCTGCAAATCAGAACATATGTGAATACCACAACCTGTATTAAGGACCCAAGAATTAGAATAGGGTGAGTTATTAGACAATATAGTGTAAATACCTGCATGGTTGGGTTTCACTTTCCCATCCTTTACATCTTGCAAGTACTTTGGGAAGTTTCGCTTCCAGTGCGCCTTTTCATGGCAATAGAAGCATTCAGCCTCATTAGGGTTGGCAGAAGGAGTGACAAAACCTTTCTTGGTTCCACTTGAAGAGGAGACATCAAGGGACTTTCCCTTGGTACCCTTCGAAGGGCTCTTCCTCTTCTTCCCTTTACCTTTCCCGATAGCCAGAACAGGGGCGTTGGTAGGAGTAGAAGTAGTAACAACCATTTTACCTTTAAGACCACTTTCGGCGGTCTTCAGAAGTCCTTGAAGTTTGCTGAGTGTAACTTCCTCCTTGTTCATGTGGTATGTCATTCGGAATTGATCATAACAAAAAGGTAAGGAGTGCAAAATGATGTCAATTTCCAACTCCTCGGGGAAGTTCACATTCAGTTTCAGCAAACGGTCCACATACCTTTGCATTTTCTGCATGTGGCCCGTGATGGGTTCACCATCCTTCATCCGGGTTGTTATCATGGAGGAGATGATTTCATACCGCTCTTGACGAGCACTCTGATGGTAGCGGTCCATCAAGTCCTGGTGCATCTCAAAAGGGTAATAGTCCTCATAGGACTTTTGGAGCTCAGCTGTCATTGTGGCCAACATGATACATGCCACTTTAGTGACATCTCTCTCATGTGCCTGGTATTCAGCGATCTCCTCAGGAGTAGCAGACGACTCATCAAGTTCCTTAAGCTCCTTGTCGAGGACATATTCTTTGTCCTCATACGGAGTGACCATCCTGATGTTCCTGATCCAATCCATAGATTTGGATCCATCGAATATGACACTCCTACAAAGGTTCATGAGAGAGAAGGAGCCAGTAGGGTTTGCGCCAGAAGCAGCATTGTTGGAAGACATCTGGAAAGAAGAAAGACAAGTTTAGAATAGATATAAAGATAGTCCTTAATAAGACACCCAAATGTAATATTAAGGCTAGGATCTAACACAATATTTTATAACTTAGAAGAGGGATGCCGTAATCCAAGCTATAAAATATTTGAAGGTAGGTGAATGACGATTCACAATTTTCCACCATGAAAAACGAAATAAATTATTAGGTTTTAATTGGTTTTGAAATTCCTAGATTCTTTGAGATTCATTGAACTTTTCAATGGCATGTTTCAATCTCGATTGTGCCCTTCAGGTTTTGTGACTGGGATGCCGAGGATCACAAAACAAGGTGTGAATTAACCATGCAAATTACTTGGTACTCTTAATGTTTATCACCTAACCGGTGTGCCGGTTAACCACACACGCTCCACCGATCTATGATAAACCTTAAGCCACCCTTTGCCTACCTTGTTAAGTCCAGGTTAGTGTGACGGTTAACCACACACGCTCCACTAACGACTTAAGCAAAGTGCAAAGTGTAATTTCATGGGTTAGCACCTTTTTCACATTTTCCTAAAGTAACTAAGATTGGGAATTTATAAAACATTTAGTTACTTTATAATCATCATACTTTTAATGAGGATTTAAAGTCATTGTCTTACCCGTTCGGCTAACGACCCTCCTCCAGTCAAGGAAGTGGTGGGTGAGAGTGGACACCCATTAAGCTGCCATTTTATAGGCAACAATCTTATACCCCTCTTATAGACCGACTTCGTGAATGAGGCCTACTAACGGTAAAACGACTTATTCTTATGCATATATAATTATTATTAAACTTATAATATTATAAAGTATAAGGGTTGAATTTTAACTTTTAAAATTCTAGGGGTTGGAACTAAAGTTTTACCAAGGTGTGTGAGACTTTACATGTTCCAAAACTTGAGGGCAAGTTTTTGTAACTTTCAAAACTTTTCATCTTTCATAACTTATGAGTTAAAGGTTTATTAAAATGAGAGACTTTTCATTTTATGTAACCTATGTGTTTATTAATGGACTTTAAAAGAAAGACTTTTGGTAATCCATAACTTGAGGACAAATTATGGATTCCATTTGTTGGGTAATTTGTGTTGCGTCATGGGCTTTGTTTTTGTATATCCGGATTGGGCCTGTCCATCCGTGATTATTGATTAGGGTTAAGCTATATATAGTGCATGTCTTTGTAACCCTAAACACCTCTACAGTCGAAGTTCTTAATCGAGCTCTTCTGAGGTGTTAAAGCTTAATCATTCGACATCAGTTAAACCATTCATGCGTTCTTTATTACGTTATTTATTGCTTTTCTGCTTAGAATCAATCGATCCTACTAGAACTTTGTTCTAACAATTGGTAACAGAGCAGGAGGCTGTGTAATCAATACACATTCCTTCTGTTTGAAGAATTCTTTAGGGTTTCCGCTTTTATCGAATATAAAGAAGCCGTTTTCTTCATGTCGACGGTAACTCTTATGTTTGATAAAACCCTAATCTCAAGTTTACAGGTCTGATTCTAGCAGTTCCAAGGAAAGGCTCATCATGTCTCACGACGATTCGCAAACTAATCCCATCAACATCTCCAACAGCATTGGATCCACTACAAGGGTTCCGATTCTTTACACTCAAGACTATGAAGTGTGGGCACATCACTTTGAAGATTACGTAGTTGGATCTGAATATAATGGTTATCTAATCTGGGAAGCTATCACGATTGGGCCGTTTGTTCATTCTGGAACGAACAGGACAATGAAGACTCAAAAAGAATATAATCAGCTTTTGGTGGACGTAGAGAAGATTCCACAAGATGAAAAGGATAAGGTGCTATGTAACGTGAAATCCATGAGAATGATCAGATTCGCATTGCAATCTTACACTTTTCGTTTAGTCGGTTCATGCACGACGGCTAAAGAAATCTGGGATAGGTTAAAAGAACTGTACTCAACCGATGAGGATCTAGAACACTCGATCCAAACCTTGTTGCTCTCAGAATTTGGAGCTTTCGAACAGAAACCTGAAGAGAAACTGATACAGACATTCGATCGCTTCAATCATCTCCTCAGCAAGATGATCAAGCATGGCATTGAAAGAAAATTGATTGAGCAAAAGGTGACCTTCATGAATGGTTTAAGACCAGAATGGATGGCAGTGGTTTCAACAGTGAAAGCTCATGAACAGTTTAAATCATACTCGCTAGCGAAACTGATGGGTATTATTAAATCCCATGACAACGTGGTAACCAAGGAGGCAAAGGTAGTTTCGGGTGTGCGATCGCTGGCCCTTGTCTCAAAAGGCAAAAGTATAGCAGAAGAAGAGGAGGATTCAGATATGTCCGAGTGTGACCTTACTGGCGAAGAATATGCAATGATGGTCACCAACCCAAAGAAGTTTGCACGAAAGAAATTACCTGTCAATAAGAACCGAAACTGGCAAGGAAGTTACAGCTCTGAGAAGGTGAAAGAAGAAACAAAGAACACCTCTCAAAAGGATGACGACAAGAAAGAAAGCAAGCTTGTAGGAGACTCTGGATTCGACTGCAATTATTGTCATGGCAAGAACCACTTTGCCAATGATTGCATGTTGAGGAAGATGGCTGAGAAAAAGGACGGTGAAGATGATGAGGCTTATTACATGCGAAAGTTGGAAGAAGTAAAGAAAAAGAAGGCAACTAATAGTTCAATGAATGCCTTGATTGTGCAGGAAAATGTGGATGAAGATGAGTTCGGTGGCGTTGAAGTCTGGTCAACCGATTCTGAGGATGAAGAAGTGAGAAAAACCACACATGGAAGAGCTTACGTGGCGAGAGAGGAAGCTACTAGTTCGGCTGGGAAATGTTTGATGGTTACTGCTGGAAGACCAACCGAAGGTGAGCATAAGGAGCCGAACCTGACTGAGGACAAGTGTTTTGCAGCCAAGCCAGTGAGTGAGAGGATCAACGACTGTGATCGGTTGATCAAAAAGGTACGATCCATCCTTGAATCACTTAAAGTTCCCGTAACAAATTATGAAGAAGAATTAAATGAACTAAAATTTAATATTTCTAACTTAAGTGGTAGTCTCATGCAAACTCGCTTAGCGAACTCTAACCTAACTGACCAACTCAGCAGGGTGTCTTCGAAGAGTGAGGAGAGAAGGATGTGGATTGAGCTGAAGGAGACGGAGTTAACTAGGGATAAGGATGAGATTATTTATTTGCAACGAGACAATTTAAAGTTTTTGAAACAACGAAATGTTTTTTGCTTGATTGCTAAACGCTTATATACGAATATTACTCAGTTGCACTTAAATTGTGAAATAGGGAAAAAGATTCATAAGATGATCTTACCTTTCCTTGAATTTAAGGAGGATGAGGTCATCGGTGAGTGTGAATCCATAATGTCCTCAGAAGAGACTTCCATCACTAATAAAATCGGACTGGACAAGATAGAGACCTTTATTGACTCTAAGGAACATAAATGTATGCTCAAAAATCTTTTAGATGAAAATGATAGGTTGAAAATTAAGTCCGAGACCATTCAAACATTTGACTCGTCAAACGCCAAATTAATTTCAGAACATAAAATGAATATAGAAAACACGTCTGCATTTGATGAGGAAAGTGAGATGAGCGAAATCTCGGTGGAAGATGTGGTTGATTGCTCTGAATTTTTGAAGAGCGAAACCGAGAATGAAAAACCACTCATATCTGAGAACTCGGTTGAATATGCTCGCCTGTCAAAGGACAAGTCAAAGAAACTCAAAGAGAAAGCAATGGTCTATCAGAAAGTTCAAACAGTGCCAAATCAAGTATATGCTGTTAAAGGGGTCACTGAAAAACAAACAGCAGAATTGAAAATCTTGGTCGACACAGACAATGCTGAAGGGTGCGACGATTACTTCTGGTCCGCCCCTATCGATAATGCAGACGAAACCGTCGGCTTATCGGAGTGAACCTCATGGAGGGTAAGGGGTAGATACGTTGCTAAACCCATCAACAAACCCTCAAGTTTTGATAAACCAAGCTCGAGTGGAACAAAAGCGATACCAGAAGAACCAAAGAAGGCATCCAATGTATCTTCCAAGACAACCGAAGCTCAAAAGGAGAAGCCAAAATCAAGCTTCAATATTCATAAATCTCAAAAGCAGCTGGCTGAACAGAAATGCCAAAGAAATCAGAGATACATGAAGAATCTGAATGAGCGAAAACGGTTTTGGCAGTCTCAAAACCCTAACCACGTTCCTTCCAAGAAAGAGTCCAATGTCAAAGAAAATGACAAGCCAAACCGAAAGGAAAGTTTCAGTCCAAGTTCCTATTATTCCAAAGCTCAGAACCGAACATCCAGTTTCGGTTCCAACACCAGAGCTCAGAACCGAACATCCAGTTTCGGTCACAACGTCAAGGCTAAAAACCGAAAGTCTAGCTTCGGTCCTTGTTGCTGCCAACGAAAGCCGTATTCAGTGAAGGAAATCAAAGGAAAGGGAAAGCTTGATTCGAATTCTGACATCAATAATAAGAAAAAGTTAGCTAATCCAGTTTCGGTCACAACGTCAAGGCTAAAAACTGAAAGTCTAGCTTCGGTCCTTCTTGCTGCCAACGAAAGCCGTATTCAGTGAAGGACATCAAAGGAAAGGGAAAGCTTGATTCGAATTCTGACATCAATAATAAGAAAAAGTCAGCTAACCCTAGGACTCAAAAGAATATTCCAAAACCATCTAACAACAAACCGTCTGATACACCACAATTTAAACAAGATAAAAACAAAATCAAGGTGTATACCATCAAAAGAAAAGACGAAACCACTCTAATAAAAAGAACTTATTTAGTTGATCTTTCTGTTGCTATTCCTTTTTCTGTAAAAGACTCACAAGGGCCCAAGAAACTTTGGGTTCCTAAATCTGCTTGAATTTGCAGGTTATAAGTGACGAGCAGTTCGATGACGAATGGTACATAGACAGTGGTTGCTCACGTCACATGACAGGAAGGAGGGAAGAGCTGAGGGAGTTTCGGTCCCTTAAGGATGGTGGATGTGTGAAGTATGGAAACAATTCTTATGGCACAATCAAAGGATATGGAATGATAACCAACAGAGAATTCACAATTCGAAAAGTGGCTTACGTGGAAGGATTGCAGCACAACCTCATCAGTGTATCTCAATTGGTTGTGGGAACCGGTTTGAAAGTTTCATTTGATGATGAGGGATCAGAAATTATTGAAAAGAAATCCAAAAGAGTTCTGTTGAAGTCTGAACGCAAGGGAGAGATGTATCCTTTAAGTCTCAACCCAATTCGAGGACAACCAACAATATGCCTGCTGTCAAAGGCGAACTATAATGAAAGCTGGTTATGACATCAACGCCTATCGCACCTGAACTTCAAAGACATTAATAAGTTGGTGCTTGGTGATCATGTTCGAGGCCTTCCTCTTCTCAAGTTTGATAAGGAACACCTGTGTGCCGCGTGTGAGATGGGCAAACAAAGCAGAAAGAGCCATCCTACACGTATCAATACAAAGATTGTTGAAGCTCTTGAACTTCTGCATATTGACTTATGTGGACCTTCGGCTATCGAAAGCATCGGTGGTAGTAAGTTCATTCTTGTCATAGTAGATGATTTTTCACGCTTCACCTGGGTTTTCTTTCTTAAACAGAAATCAGACGCGACTCCCAAGTTGAAAGCGTTTATCAAGCAAGTGGAACTGCAGCTGCGAAAGATGGTGAGGAATATTAGAAGCGACAATGGGCTTGAATTCAAGAATAAAGATTTTGAAGATTTTCTGGCTGAAAAGGGGATATCTCACAACTTCTCGGCTCCCTATACACCACAACAGAATGGAATTGTTGGAAGACGAAACCGTTCCTTATGTGAGGCAGCCCGAACCATGCTGAGATTCGCTTCTCTTCTGCTATACTTCTGGGCTGATGCAGTTGCAATTGTATGCTACACTCATAACCGATCCTTACTTAACAAACGATTCTCCATCACTCCGTATGAGATTCTGAACAATCGGAAGCCCAACGTTAAGTTTTTCCACGTGTTCAGTTCAAGATGCTTCATTTTCAACTCCAAAGAGAACCGAAACAAGTTCGACGTCAAAGCCGATGAGGGAATTTTTCTTGGTTATTCACTCACTTCAAAGGCATATAGGGTTTTGAATAAACACTCCAAGCGTATTGAAGAAACCTACTATGTAACCTTTGATGACGACTACATGAACAAAGTTCAAACAGGCAAAAGTACCATGGGGAAAATTTTTCCAGAATCAGGACAAGTCTCAGTTCCCATTTCCAACTTGTTTGAAGAGTACATAAGGCTATTTGATGAACCAGAAAAGGCTATACATTCAGAGGCGAAAGCAGCAGACAACAAAATCGACAATCTGAAAAAGATCATCGATGAAGCTGCAAAAGATATGGAAAATGAACCTCCTAAATCGACTGGTGGTCAACCCTCAACTGACCCTCCAAACAACAACTCAATGTTTAGGGGGGAGGGTTCATCTGTACCAAAAACAACCGATTTGCCTTTCGAGGGAGAGAATCCAACTCCAACCCCAACCCACGATAGTCTAATCGAGGGGGAGAATCCAACTCCAACCGAGGGGGAGAATCCTGAACCTGACATGGGATACGCTTCACCATTTGAGGGGGAGAATGAGAATACAAATGACGAAGGTGATCAATCAGAATTTGAAAAAGAGGTAAATGCAAAGTTGGATCCTGTCTATGACCCTAATTACCCTCCTCTAACGAAATGGACTAAGGATCATCCCAAAACACAAACAAGGATCATCTGAGCGAGTTCTCACACGTTCTCAATTGAAAGCGAAACAAACTGCCTTATTCTCTCATGTTGAATTCTGCATGTTTAATTCGTTTGTCTCGAAAATCGAACCGAAGATGGTTAATGTTGCACTTGATCACGCTGATTGGGTACAAGCAATGCAAGATGAACTCCATGAGTTTGAACGTAATCGAGTTTGGAAGCTGATTCCCACTCCAAAGGATGCTTCTGTGGTCGGCTTAAAATGTGTCTTCAGGAATAAGTTGGATAAAGAGGGCAACATCATTCGCAATAAGGCTCGGCTGGTGGTGAAGGGATATTGCCAAGAAGAAGGGATAGACTATGAGGAGACCTTCGCTCCTGTAGCAAGGTTGGAATCAGTTAGAATCTTTCTGGCATATGCTGCACATAAAAACTTCGAAGTTTTCCAGATGGATGTGAAATGTGCTTTCTTAAATGGAGAACTAGAAGAAACGGTGTATGTTGAGCAACCACCTGGGTTCGTGAACGAGAAATACCCTGATCACTGCTATGTGTTGGATAAAGCTATATATGGTCTGAAGCAAGTACCAAGGGCCTGGTATGAAACATTAACTCGCTTTCTTAAAATGTCGAAATTCAAGCAAGGTTCGGTTGACCCAACCTTCTTTCGAAAGAAAGAAGGTGAACATCTAATGATAGTTCAGATTTATGTCGATGACATCATCTTCGGCTCCATGAATCCTAGCTTAACGGCTGAATTCAGGAAGTTGATGGAGACTAAATTTGAAATGAGTGCAATGGGTCCAATTAACTTTTTCCTTGGATTGAATATAAGACAGGGACCAGAAGACATTTTTATCAACCAGGAGGCCTACACGAAGAACTTGCTGGCGAAGTTCGGTATGACGGGAGATTTGAAGGTGAAGGTTCCCATGGCGTTTGGAACAAAGTTAACACCATCTCTGGAAAAACCTGCTGTTGACGTAACACTCTATCGTCAAATGATAGGGTCTCTTATGTATCTAACAACTAGTAGACTAGACATTATGTTCTCTGTTTGTTATTGTGCCAGGTTTCAAGCAAATCCAAGAGAACCTCACATGGTGGTAGTGAAAAATATTTTCCGTTATCTGAAGCGAACCTCTTCTCTCGGTCTTTGGTACCCTGCTAGATCCAGATTCTTTGTTCAAGCCTTTTCTGACGCCGATCTTGGAGGATGCAGTCTGGACCAAAAGAGCACAACTGGAGGATGCCAATTCCTTGATGGTAAACTTGTTAGCTGGCAGTCTAAGAAGCAAACTTGTGTGTCTCTTTCAACAGCCGAAGTTGAGTACATAGCTGCAGCATCCTGTACCTCACAAGTGATCTGGATACAAAGCCAACTAAGAGACTACGGACTGAGTATGAAGAAAATACCACTCTATTGTGACTCTGAGAGCGCGATAAGAATATGTTACAATCCAGTGCAACACTCAAAGACAAAGCACATTGCACTAAGATACCATTTCATCAAGGACCGTGTTGAAGATGGAAACGTGGAAGTTCATTTCGTTCGGTCCTCTGATCAACTAGCTGACATCTTCACTAAAGCCTTACCAGAAGCAAGCTTCAATAAAATTTTACAAGGTTTGGGAATGATGGAAGCAGAGTTGGTACCGAACCCTCAAACCTCTCTCTAAAAATTAGACAAGCGAAATAGAGCGAACGCTCGGTCTATTTCGGTTCCAGATTTTTCGGGAACCGAAATGAACCGAACGCTCGGCCTATTTCGGCTCCGGAATTTCAGGGAACCGAAATGAACCGATCGCTCGGCTTATTTTGCTTCATTCCTTTAAGGTTTGATTTCGGTTGTATAATTTGTAAACTCTCTTTTAAATCTTTTTCTTGCTATGTTTTTTCTTTTATCTTTATTCCTAGAGTTTTTAACATTAATTTCGTTTATTCTTGTTTCTTTTTCTGTTTTTATTATTTTTCAGAAAACTTCAAAATTCAAAAATATTATTTCTGTTTTTATTATTTTTCAGAAACTTCAGAAATCCAAAAATATTTTGTTTTAGAAAATTCAAAATTCCAAAAGGTTTTATCTTTTACTATCTTCTGTTTTTTTTGTTTTGTTTGTGTGTGTGGTTTGTTTGTCTTTGTTTATTCTCTTTACTAGGTACCAAGTACATCCTTGCTACATAAATTGGAGCTAGGGAAGCAGGGGTACTTTCGGTTCCTTAACCATCTCCTCTACATTCTGCATCAACTTTCGTTTCACCAAGGTAACCCTTGAGACTCTCAGATATTACCACTGAGGTTTATGGTTACACAAAATCTGTGTTTATGATCTTAGATGTGTACACCATGTGCTAAGTGAGACCCAAAATCCAAAACCAATAATGAATTGGAGGTGAATATTTATATTCAAGATCTCACTTGTTACCTAACGAAATCTCATTTTATTTTTTGAGTGGTCTTTATGAAATTGTCTAACACCAAGGCATTTCTTCCCAAAAAAGATCCAGTTTGGTTTTTGTTTTTGAGATTTTTATAACATCATTAGTCACAACAAATTCTATCCAACCTACTTGTTCAACAGACGACATCGGTCTCACAAGTACTTCATCCAACTTTCGGTCTTATGTTAAGTATCGATGTTCGGTTGAAGATAAGCCACCCTTTAGACCCATTATTTGAAAAGAAGCCTTTCGGTGTTTCTTTCCAAACACTCGATCGTATTTTCTCGGGGAACCACACAAGCACTTCAAGTCTCTCTTGACTTTGAAGGAAGAGATTCTTGCCCGGAATCATCTGCTTCATGTCTTATTAAAGACATCACTCACATCCTATACACATTTTGCTTTATTTCTTTATTTTTGGCACACTCTTACACGAAAATTCTTTGTGATTTTCCAAAATTCTGGTTGATGTTCCTTATGGTCTGTTTAAAGTTTTTTTTGGAGCGCAAGTGGTTATTTTGACATATGGAGCGAAAGTGAATTTGAAAAGACGATATGTGGATAAGATTTTGAATCGCGTCATCGGATAATCATTCATATTGGGCGACTGAATTTGAAACGGTTCCTAAACCCACGCTTGATGACGTCTATCTGTGGAAACCAAGCTGTCAAATCGCGCTTTTTCAGGCGACGTTTCAGTGATCGTGTCATCATCACGGAGATTCTTTCTCTCTCCTGGCAACAGTATATAAAGGGTTTCTCGCACCTATTGTACCTTCTTACCTTCTTCAAACTCTCTCAAATACAACAGGCGATCTTCAACTGTTCATCTTCTTCCTTACATAAACAATGGCAGAATCATCATCTCTTCAAGAACAAACTGCTTCATCGTCATTGCTTGTGATCAAACCTAATCAGAACCTGATCATTCAACTAAACCCCTTTTTGTATGATTCGTACATGCTCCACGTTGTCGAATGTCTCAAGTACTCCCCACTGGTTATCGCTCTTACGCAGGTGGAATCTGT
Source organism: Lactuca virosa (assembly GCF_052849685.1). Classification (NCBI taxonomy): domain Eukaryota; kingdom Viridiplantae; phylum Streptophyta; class Magnoliopsida; order Asterales; family Asteraceae; genus Lactuca; species Lactuca virosa. The sequence goes on from NC_136431.1 coordinate 58,527,538, forward strand.
TCCCATGTCTCTGCTGTCACAAGTGTACTCTACTGCGTCTTACGACAAGAACAAGGAGAGGATCTATTTCCAAATCTTCAATCACAAGGCATCTGTTTCGAAAGCCCGATTCTGCTCCCTGTTCGGGCTTGCTGTCGATGCTTCTGTCATCTCTCCTGATTTCATCACCACAACCTAGTTGTTTATGATGTTATATGAGATGGGGTATACTGATGTCCTTACAACAGTGACAAAGTTTAAGAAGTCCTGTTTGCCGCCACAATGGAATGGGTTACTTACTCTTATTAACAAGGGTTTGGCGGAACGGGTAGCTGGGTCAGATGGTACGAGTAAGGGTTTTATGACCATTCTCTATGGTCTCTACAATGGTATTAACCTGGATTATGGCTCTATTATTTGGTCGCAACTGGTGCAAAGTCTCAACTCCTCAACGAGACATTCAGAGATTTCCTATGGTCGTTTCTGGACCATCATCACCCGACGGGCCATTGAAAACTTATAGATTCCAGTTATGAATGATGCAATGCTCTCCTTTGTGGCTACTTTTCATACAAAGAAGATTATATTCTCAGATGCCACCAAGTTTTCTCACAATGGTTCGATACCTGAAACAATGTACATGTGTGTGTCGAGCGAAAGTCATGTGATGGCTGACTACCAGAAGCTTACTCCCAAGGGCCCAAGAGAACTGACTCCTGAACAACAGGCTGCCTTAGATGCTGTGGAAAAGCCAACAAAGCGAGGGAAGAGGGCAGATACCAAGAAGGTGGAAACCAAAGGTCCTTCTTCTAAGCCTGTCAAGTCCAAAAAGCGAAGGGCTGAAAAGGCTGATTCTTCGGCTCCAAAGAAAGTCAAGAAAATGGCAAGGAAAACAAAGGGTTCTACCCCTTCTAGCTCAGAACATGATGAGGAGCAATTGGTTGATGAGGAAGAAGAAGTTCAGCATGGTGGTTCACCAAGAGGTAATACACCTCCTAGTTCTCCAACTCCTACTGAACAACTCAATGACAAAATTCCAACTCCTCCTCCATCTCCACCGAAGACTACTGTTCAAGTTTCGGCTGCTCTAATTCCACCAACTCCTACAACTCAACCTACCACTACTGTTCCACCACCACCAGTTAGTACAGTACCAATCTCTACAACTCCTTTACCACCTCCCATTTTTTCACAAGCAACTACCACAACTACCCCTATCTCCACCACTACAACCGAACCTCCAGTAAACGTCAACGTATCTGATACGGGGGCTAATACTGAAACCGAAACCCTTGTTACATCCAAACCTCTTTCACCCTCACCCTCAACTGATTCTGGTCCTACTCTCGGTGGTGACAATTTTGAGTTTGACTCAACCTATTACAGTCCTTATAGACTTCCCACTGATGAAGATGAAGAGGTTCCGGTAACCAAACAACAAGTGCAGAGTCTCGATGAAAAGCTTGATCGATTGCTCGCTTCTTCTTCGAAGTACAATGATGTTGTGCTGAAGGCTTTCTTTGACACTGCTTTTGAACAGTATACAGGAGCAATTGATAAATCAACGAAGGCGGTTGAAGTATCCACATCTTCATGCCAGAAGGCTACAACCGATGTTGCGGAACTCATTCAAAATTCCCACATCTTTCTTGAATCCCTTAAGGGTCATGCTGATGCGAATGCAGCTAAGGTGAATGCATCGGTTGACTCTCTCTCAAAGTCACTTCAAGGGGAGCAAGCCAAATTCGAGATTGTTCATTCTGAGATTCAAGCTGAGAACACTTCTCTTCTTAGCTCAGTGAATTCTCGTCTTGAAAAGCTCCATGCTGATTTAGCAAAGGAGAGCAAATTGATGGATGATCTTGCTCGTCAAACCACTACCGTTGAAGTCCAGAAGGTTCAACTGGCTCAAGCCGATCGGGAAATTTCTTTGTTGAAAACTGAGCGTGCAGTTTTTCGAAGTTGTGCTGGTGACATTCTTAATATGCTACACAATGTTCTTCATGCTCATGATCCAATTCTTACACTGACAATCCGGAATCACCTGACCTCCAAGCTTCTTCTTGCAATTGAACTTCTACGTGAAATGAAGGGTGTTACAGAGCGATTGGTTACTCCGCAACAAGGGGGAGAAGGTGCTCAGAAAACTACTCCTATTGAACCGAAGGTCATTGTCAAAACAGAACCGAAGGGTAATGTAGCTTCGGGTTCTGGTAATCAAGAAAAGAAGAAAGGTCTTGCTGATGATAGTGATGAAGATCAAGAAACTATTGCTGATGCCCTGAAACGAAAGAAAAGGGATCAGGAGTTAGATGAAAACCTTCAGGTTGCAAAGGAAGAAGAAGAGAGGGAGCGAAAGAAGAAGGAAGAGCATGATGCTCTAATTTGCAAAAAGGCTTTGTTTCCTCCTTGGACTAGGGAAACGCTGATCAAAGAAGCGATAGACTTTCCAAGCACGTAGTGGCTAGAACCTGTAGCTTCGTTTGATTGTGAGAATACGAGGGACTCACAGTTTGATATGCCTATAACACGCAAGGCATTTACTTTTCACTGTTTTGATTCAATAGTTCAAGTTCCCTCACCTCACCCTCAAGTTGATCGTGAACTTATTGATTATTATCTCAAGTTCGGTCAGCCGCAGTATCTGACTTGGAGTACACAGAAGATTACAACAGTCAAGGTGCTGAAACCTTCACCTGCAGGGAAATTTGTTAATGTTAATTTCAAGATAACCCGAGGTTTAGACAACTCGGTTTCTGTGATTTCCCTGGCAGATCTTCCTAACTTAAATCCTCATGATTGGATCTTATTGTACAACATTTTGCTCACTAATGCGAAGGAGTATGAGCCGATCCTAGATCATCTGAAGAGGATGTTGGCTTCCTATGTCCATGAAGTTGCTACAATGGATCAGGAGATTGCTAGTGTTTTGAAGAAGAAACCAACTGTGAAGCCAACTTTAAAGCCTGGAGATGTGAACAAGATGCACCTGGGTCAAATTGATTCTACACATCTCACAGTGATGTTCACAAGAGGCGAAGCTAACATATTTATTTTCGCTCTTGTTGATAAGCATCTGTTCTCAACGGACTGTTTGGAGCACATAATCAATATTATCCATCGATGCAAGCACAACAATGAGTCAGACAAGAAGAACTTTACTGACATGCTTCGGTGGTATATTACTTTTCGTCATACTCTACTGGCCATTATACCGAAGGTGTTCAAGACCATCAAGAAGTCTTCTATAGCTTAACCAAACTGAGCTCTCGGCTCTATTGACGCAAAGGGGGAGATTGTTGGGTATTTTGTGTTGCGTCATGGGCTTTGTTTTTGTATATCCAGATTGGGCCTGCCCATCCGTTATTATTGATTAGGGTTAAGCTATATATAGTGCATGCATGTATGCCTTAGAGACGATCGTCATAGTTATTATTATTGCTTTGTAACCCTAAACACCTCTACAGTCGAAGTTCTTAATCGAGCTCTTCTGAGGTGTTAAAGCTTAATCATTCGACATCAGTTAAACCATTCCTGTGTTATTTATTACGTTATTTATTGCTTTTCTGCTTAGAATCAATCGATCCTACTAGAACTTCGTTCTAACACCATTAAAACACATCAAGATCAAGAATTAAACTACCAAGCAAGTTGCAAATAATTCCTATGATCTTCTAAACTCATAAGTTCATGAACATTCATATCAATAATTTTAAGAATCATAAAAAACACATATAAGACTTGAAATTTTGATAATAACCTTTGAAATTGGATTAGCATAATCATTACCACATCAAAAACAGGTTTTAAGGTTCAAAAAACAGCTTAGGATAATGATCCTCATCCAATACCAAGAAAAACCCCAAAATTCTGCATACAGGGGCATCACCACATCGTGGTAAAGACTGCCACGTCGTGGTGAGCATTCAGATGCAAAAAATGCAGAATTTCAACTTTGGAAAAAACATGTAGCATCAAGTATCAAGCTAACAAGCCTAGTCTCTGATACCACTGAAGGGTTTTGAGCATTCTAACACTCCTATGGTGTACATGCAACCCTAGAAACCTTGGATCTATTTTTGATCTAAGATACATGCAAATAATAATTTTTCCAAGGTTTACTTCCTAACTAGCATGTTATGGGGTACTTGAATCATAAAACACTAGTAAAATTACATACCTTTTAGTAGTGGTTGATTGCTTGGAGTTTGAGAGCCTAGCACCAATTATGTGGATGCCTCAAATGGAAGCCTCAACTCACCACAAAATTTGGAAACCTTTAGAGAGAGTATGAACACTTGTAGAAATCGGCCACCTTTGCTCACACACACACTAGTGCCATTTCAAGTGCCAAAGACTCCTTTATATAGTGTGGTGGATTAGGGTTACATCCATGTAAACCCTAATACCCATGACCTTTCATTTCCATGAGATCCATGGGTTAAAGCTCCATGGACTATCCATGGACTTACCATGCAATCCTAGCCCGTCTAAATAAGCATTAGCCCACACTATATAAATACAAGAGTCCATATTTAATTAGTCACACTTTTGATCACCAAATTAATTCTAAATTAACTCTAGATCAATACTAATTAAATAATATGATTTCATATTAATATATTAGAACTTATAATATATTAATAAATCATAACTTATACTATTCTCAAAAGATTATCCATATAAATTGTTCGGGTGAAGTGCAACCCAAATGGACCATGGTGGGTCGGGTCAAGTATATACCAAATAAAGTTATGGACTTACACACCTTATCCAACAATTAGATCCATTGCACTATCGTTAGAATTGACCATAAGGAATTAGCTAATTAAATCTAAACGAAAGTTCTCTTTAATACTTGTCTTTGAAATAGTTTTTCTGTTCGATCTCAGTTTAAGTTACTTTTGTCTTTGTAATAGTTGCATGCCATCAAGTTTTCTGAACTTGTAAAATTAGAACCAACCCCCAATTTGTTTATCAATTTAGTTAGCTTTCGTCATATATTTTAATCTATAATCATTCTCGTTCCCCAAGTGTTCGACAATCCGTACTTATCATTTTTATATTGGAATACGAATAAGTACACTTGCCTAATTTTGTAGTGAATTTAGAAGATAATAAGTGTAGTTTATAAATATAAAACGAGTATAATAAATACACATCACATCACAAGTAGAATAAAACCATGATTTTATTTGAGAATTAATAGCCTCCCAATCCTCATCATCATCACTATGAGGTTTGGATTTTCCGATGATATGACCATGAACTATGAAACCCTTGCACATGTTTAGAAAAATGCAGCGACATAGCTTATATTTAGAGCCATCAACACAAAGTTCAAAGGTAAATTATGAATAGACATTGGTAAGTGCAAAAACAAGTTGGCTAGCGGTGGGAGCCGTGATAACGCTAGAGGAGACCGATGTTGATATGAGGCCGGAGAAAATCGAGAAATAAAAAATATAAAAGCAGAAAATAATTAGCAAAACGTTAACCGCAAGTAGAGAGATAATAATGTGCATGTAACATAATCTTTTGGAGAAGGAAGGTGGGGTTGAGGAGGATTTGTACGACATAAGCAATAGGCGGCAGAGCACCCTAGCGTCAATCACCGGTGAGAAAAGCAATAAAGGCCGACAGTAGCAACGGAGATCAGAACGACGACATTGGAATTGAGGACGTCGGGACAGGGAAGAAGCGAGCAACAGAGGGTTTAGCCGGAAAGAAAAAGGAGAAGGTATCCGACTAGTGGACGAGATTCCGGTAGGCGCTCAAAAGTAGTTGTAAGTGTGGCTTGATAGTTAATACAATGTTGAATATTGTGGAAACCATAATTAGGATTGCGTATATTGCTATATATATATATATATATATATATATATATATATATATATATATATATATATATATATATATGAGACGGTTCATTTGAGATTAAAAAAATAAAGATCTTGAAATTCAATCTCAACCACATATTTTCTCATTTGCCGCTCTAATGCTCCAGCGTACCGACAGCAGCAAGGTATGCCTAATTGTAAATGATTATATGGCAGAGGGGTATAATCATATATGATTATACATGCTTATACATATATGCGTAATCATAACTGATTATACATATACGTCTGTTCACAGATTGAGTGATCATATATGATTATGACAGTTGGTGACAGAAGAGGTGGTGGTGGCAGAGGTGGCGGTGGTATAAGTGACGGAGGTGGCAGTGATGGGGTAAGATGGTGTCAGAGGTGGTGGTAGTGGTGGTGGCGGTGGCGGTTGCGTTGGTGGGGATGGTGGCGGAGGAGAAAGGAACGGGCGGCGCTATATAACCATTTATGATAATAACAGACCTTCCGTACCGGTACGCCGGATGGTTAGATCGGCAGATGTGAAATATATGGCTGATGTTGAATTTTAAGATCTTTATTTTTTTTAATCTCAACAGAACCCCTCTCTCTCTCTCTCTATATATATATATATATATATATATATATATATATATATATATATATATATATATATATATATATATATATATATATATATATATAATGTTACACAAAGGGATGTATAAAAAGTAAAACATAAAATAGATATTTAGCAACTCCCTTATCTGCTCTTGTAATAAGTAATAGCAATCACAAACACCTATACAAATCAATCGGAAGAAACAAATAATCAATAACAAACTGTTTTGCTGTTTTCTGCTTTATTAATTTCAATCCAAGCTAAATCGGTGGCCACATCGAAGTTGTAATAGAATCCAAAAAAGAAATCAAGTGCCACTCACAAATGAAATTATGTGATCAAATTCTTCTTCTGTAAGAAAACCCTCATACAGAAAAGCCTTGCATAAATCAAATCACGAAATAAAAACAAATAAATTGAGCCGGTGATTATGAATTAACGAATAAGCTCAAAGATGCGTACAAATAACTGGGGAAAGTAATTATATCAAACTGACATGGGTTTTCATGAAACCTATTTGACTTTAGATGGATTCATGATGCCGAAGCTGGAGGATCAGGATACAGCTTTGTTTAAATTTTTTTTTCACCAACAGAAACAGGCTATTACAAGTTATAGTCATTTTTTAGCAGGTAAAATTGGATTACAAACCCATAAACTATCAAAAATAAAATAAAAAATAAGAGACCTTTTTAAACATAACCAAAGAGTTTGTAGGGCTGTTATATCATTTCCTTTTTTATTAGAGGTTAAAGTTGATAAAACACGAAATAACAAAAAACTTAAGTTATAGCAAAAATAAAATAGAGTTATAACATAGATTTTGAAGAGATGCTATAAAAAGGGCTCCATAATCTATAGAAATAATTCAAACGGTGACATAGGAAACAAGAGACGATCTAACAAGGGCTCCATAATCCATAGAAATAATTCAAACAGTGATTGATGGCTACCCAGTGCTAATTCCGTGCATGTTCAACGATTTACATGACAATTTGATGACCATATCTGTTCTATTATGGTTAGGTTCCAATTTATTATTACAAGGCCCAGTCAGAGGTGACATCTACCCATGTCCCATATGTCTAATTTTTTGTGCAATAAATCGATAAATATCCAATTGAATGATGTGGGTAAGTAATGACCACACGTCCTACTCCTACCTAGTCCACCCTTGTATATATATACGGATACACATATGCAATTTAATATAGAGAAAAAGTTTGAGGTTTTGGAAAACCAAAATTCCCAATTCTTTTTTCATAAAAGTTTAATTTCTTAAAAAGTTATTGAGAAAAACATCTGCTGCTGCCACACATTTCATTAACTCAAACTCATTTGTGCGTGGACACATTTGTTTTACAGAAACACGGAGGTTATCCGAGGGAAAACACAACCAATTCCACAAGCGAGGTAATCCCTTTTCTTCTATATTTCGATATGTATGAAACACATAGAATCCAAGATGTTTTTTCTTTTTTTCTTTTTTGAAAAAGCAACATTTTATTCTGTCATTTCTGTTTAACTAGTAACGGGACCCATGTTAAAGACGTGGTTCATCCTTTTGGAAATATGACACATTCTTACTTAGTTACTTGCCATAGAAAAAAAAATATCTAGTCACTTGTCATGGAAATAAAAAATAAAATTCGTTAGCTAATTGCTAACTTTTACAATTGAGGGTAAGAGATTTACAGCTAACCCATTGAAAACTCAACTTCATTACATCCTTACTACAATCTAAATCTTCTTTTGTTTGCTTTCCTAAGGAAAGCCCAACTGCGGCAGTTAAATCTGAATCTTAAATTAAGGAATCACAAGGGTGTAAGTGTAAAATAGACAAAATTGAAATTAAAAAAAAAAAAAAATACATGCTTGTTGCTCATCTGGTGCTGCTGTACAAACTCTTGCTTTAACCATAGGCTAGAAAGCATAAATGAGATCTTAAAAAATAAAAATAGAAAAAAATCACAATTGAATCGTTTCAACCTCTTCTGCAAAATTCATGTATGTTAGTTTCAAATTCAGTCTAATAATCCTATGCTAGAAAATATGTGGCTATTTCAAACAAAAAAATCATGATGTAAATGAAAAGAAACCCATAAAATGCCAAATTGATTATTTTCTATAATTCAGACAATCTCAGTCATTTAGGTTTACCCTTTACGGATTCTGTACAGATTCTTTGACATGTAGTGTCGCACATGGGGGTGGGGTGAGGGTCTATTGAGGGCTTTTTGGGAAATTATCCCACTGATCGACATTGATTCAACCTTCGTTCCATTAGTCTGAAAGATGAATTTCTTAGAATTTTGCTTCCTAGGTGTTCATTCATCTCCAAAACATCAAGCAAGAAGCAGGTAATGCTTGAACAAAAGGATGTTAATAATCTAGAAATCAAACTTGCTGAACAATATATAGGCAAATCCATAACATCAAATCATCATCTCTTGACTACATCCCTGAGAGGTTAGCGGAATTCTTAGACCTATTTAGCTGTAACAACATAAAAATATAAATATTCATGGGATACTTTGTCATACCCCAAAGTAAAAGTAGACACACTACATGTGGCGTTCCAAACTAAATACATACGCTCCCTCATCTATAGTATCATTGTAAATTTGATGAAAACTGAATTATATTCAGCTCAGATTCACAGTATGAATAATAGTAAGTTAGATTTACATTATGAATTCTGAAAACTGAGTTATTTATAGTTCAGATTCACAATATGAATAAATTAATTTGTTGATTTTATAAACTAATTTACGAGTAATCAAAAAGTTAAAATATTATAAAATTACAAGAAAATATATTTCGATTCATATGTAATTCACTAAATTAGTTTATGAATGATCAAAGAGTTGAAATAGTAAGTCAGATTCATATTGTGAATGTTAATATTGAAAAAAATAAACAAAACGAAGTGAGTTTTTTTGAGAAAAAAGTTTGTTTTTTATATATCAATATGGACTGTGAGACCACTTTTTTCTAGTGAAGAAGAAGCAATAAGAAGGAAACAACGTTGATAAGAGAGCAAATGGCATACAATTACCAAGGAATCAATTCACTAAAAATTGGCTTTTTGGAAGCAACAAATCAATTTATTAAGGAGCAAATAAAACCAGAATGTGATTCTTTTTCAAAGTTCATAACCTGCTATAAATTATAGGGAAAAAGCCTTAAATAAAACATTAAAAAAAGCAACCCTAAAATTAAAATCGAAAGAGGAAATAAAAAACATGTAGCCACTCAGACACTAAAATAGGTAAAAACATGGCAGTTGGCAAAGGCAATCTTATTCTTAAATCTTACTAGGTCTTCTGTGTTTGGTGTTTGAGTACTTAATTATATATGCTCTCTGTTATAGCAAAAAAGAATGTGTTGATTGTTCATGCTAAACCTAGCACATATAGGAAAAAGGAGAATTTAACAGCAATCTACTCAAAGTGACACTAAAAAAACATTAAAATAAAGAACCTTCCGCATAAACCTTCAAAGTAGGACAAAGTTAAGACCAACATCTAGTCCAATAAGCACCGATGGCCAAATTTATGGTCACCAAAGAAGCATATATAAAGTCCAAGAAGAATTTTAAACAAATTTTTTTGATTTAACACTAATTCTTGACAGAGGGTAAAATGGTCATTTATAGTCACTTATCAATTAATGACAAAAATATAAGAAATGATTTTCATAATTTTTATGTGTAAGAATACAAATATTTAAGCAATATGACTTCCAATATAATTTCACTATAGTAAGCTAGGCCTCAAACATAAGAGGCATCAAATGAAATCCATTTTAGTCGATCTTTTCAAAAAAATGAACATAGTTGTTTAAGTTCACTCACTACTTCCACTCCACCTCCAACTTTCTCTGTCAACAACAAAAAATTAAACAAAATCACCTTTTTTATAGGTTACTTCTTCATTTTTTACTGGTAAAGTAAATTCTTTCTTTTGAAAAAAAAAGCGACACAAATATACAAACATCTGGTGGACAAAAAGAGTTGATAACAAAAGATAAAAATAATCAGCTTCAAAAGAAAACTCTGTTCTATCTTCACCACACAAAAAAAAAAAAACATGCACTTACCTAGCTTTTCACGAAATTTTGAAGATTCATAAGGGCCTTCCATCGAACACCTGGACTGCATTGCTCTACCATATTTTGAAGATTCATAAAAGCCAAAAGAGTCATTTGTGCCATTTTCACGGATTGTAGATAAGTCTCTTTCTATATGGAGAGTAGGTTACTGTTGACTGCAATCACTTTTACCTAAAGGACCATCGTTTTTCCCCATCCTGGAAGAACAAACTGAAAGTTAATAACTTGAGCCATGAGATATTGTAACTATTTTAGGAAACATCATGTGATTCATGTCATAATCTGTTATTTGCATTTAATCGAAGACCTTGTGGACATGAAAAAGAATAACATTAGACGATTCACCAAGACAATTATAGAACACCCCACATATTCGACGGATAAACTTGTGGTATATTTAGTGAATCCCAAGTAAATAAATAATGGACATGAAATCTATGGAAAGGAAGGAGCAGAAAATGAACCAGATAAAGAACATAGCATCTCAAGAACAAAGCTTTTTTTCCCGGTGAGATAAAACATGGGCAACCCTCCTATACTCTCTACAACTGAAGTACGCCTTTTCGAGAAGGTAACGACGGCGTCAGGATGGTGGTGGTAACAGATGCGTAAGTAGGGTTATGGTAACATGAGGTAATTGTGATTTAGGGTTTCTCGATGAAGACGGTTGATTTAGGGTGATTAAGGGTTTTAGCAAGTGATTGTGAGTCTAGGAATAAAAAATATTGTTTAATTCCCAAAGTAATTCCCCAAACGATTCATGAGTAGCTGTATTGGATAATAAGTTGTACATGAGGTAGTAGGTATTGTATCCTTTAAATTTCAAGAAACAGACAATATGTTTATATATATATATATATATATATATATATATATATATATATATATATATATATATATATATATATATATATATATATATATATATATATTAAAAAAATCATTTTCTCCATCATTCCATCTAAATTAGTGATACATGATTCCTCAGCCTCTATTTCTACAAATTTAAAACATTAGACTAAAAGGCAATGATTATATTTTTACTCCACATTTTGCAGTAATGTCTTCCACGTGGACAAGTTTTCCTGCAATATTTATCTTTTGTAGTAGCTCTTCCGGTAAAAGAAGGATTAATGTTGCATGTGAGAAGCGATTAACTCTACCACAACCCACACTTACGAATGTCATTACGATGCCGACCACTATCAGAAGATCAGCAAATTATCGGCCTTCGTCATGGTCCTATGAATATGTTCAATCGCTCGATAGCAAATACACAGTACGTGTGTTGATATCTTAGCAAATTTTCTTATCAACTGTCATTAATAAGCCTAGCCTAGCTTTTTTCGATCCCTCTTTGAGCCAATCAACAGGCTTGCTTATTGGTTTTAATTTGTAGGGAGAAAAGTATATGGAAAAATTTCGAGATCTAAAAGAAGCAGTAAGGACAATGATACGAAAAGAGTATGAAAAGGAAGAGAATACATCTAGTGTACTCAGTTTAGTTGATGATTTGCAGAGACTTGGCATATCATATCATTTTGTGAATGAAATAAGAGATGTCTTGGAGAAGATATACTCAAATTACTTCAAAAGTCATGACAAATGGTCGAAAATGGATTTAAATCTGAAATCCCTTGGTTTTAGACTCTTACGACAGCATGGATATCATATCCCTCAAGGTATGTAGTAAATTAAGGATGTTCTAATATTATCTGGCATTCTTGCTCTTTGGTTTGACTCACAACTGTGAAATCTGAATTACTTTTAACTTTTCTGTACTGAGTAGAGATATTTGAGGATCTTAAGGATGAGACTGGAAATTTTAAGGGGCATTTATATGAAGATATCGATGGTATGCTAAACTTATATGAGGCTTCCTATCACTCAGTAGAGGATGAAAGTATTCTGGATGAAGCTAGAGATTTCACAAGAACACATCTGAAAGAAAGTTTGGAGTACAATAATATCTGTGATGATCAAAATATGTCGTCGTTAATAAGTCATGCATTGGCTTTTCCACTTCATTGGAGAGTTCCACGGATGGAGGCTAAGTGGTTTATTGAAGCTTACGAGAGAAGAAGTGGTATGAATTCCACGTTGCTTGAGCTTGCCAATTTGGACTTCAACATGGTACAAGCAATACACCAACAAGATTTGAAAAAAGCATCAAGGTATGTGCATCTTTTTTCCTTGTAATTACTATATGACAAAAGAAGTCTCAAACAAATAGATACATGGGAGACATAAACGCTTAATTATTGGTTAAGGTTTGTCCATACGATCTTCCACAGTATTAAAATAAATACTATCATACATAAATTAATGATTATATCTATTTATTTATTCATAATAAACGATTTTATTAAGTAGAGACTTAATTTGCAAATGCATATATATAGGTGGTGGAAAGATACATGCTGGGAGAAGTTCAGCTTTGCTCGTGATCATTTGGTGGAGAGCTTTATGTGGAGCATCGGTCAAAATTGCATGCCTCACTTTCAAGGAAGGGGAACTCTCACAAAGGTTTTTGCCATGATAACTACAATTGATGATGTCTATGATGTGTATGGTACTTTAGCTGAACTTGATCAATTCACGGACATTGTGAACAGGTTTGTGCTGATTTTTGTAATGGTTGTAGGTCTTAGAATTATTTTGTTTTCAAATTTGTCACTGGGAAATAAAATACTGTTGAATAGGTGGGATGTTAATGTGATCGAGGAACTTCCTGATTATATGAGAATATGCTTCCTCGCATTGTACAACTCGATCAATGAGATATCATATAGCACACTGACAAATCATGGATTCTTTGTACTTCCCTACCTTAAAAAGACGGTAATTTTCCATCTTATCTCAAATGATATTCATTTCATTTCAGTTGTAATATGGAATCAATCTTATATTTTTTTTATTGGTTGAAGTGTATATAACTTTGATTTTGATATATTGCAGTGGCAGGATTTATGCAACTCTTACCTAGTAGAAGCAAAATGGTACAATAATGGATATATACCAACATTGAACGAGTTCCTTAACAATGCATATGTATCAATTGGAGCGGGTGTAGTCGTCATGCATGCCTATTTGTTAACATTAACGAGAGTTACCCATGAGGAATTGCAAGAAATAGGAAGAGCTGAAAATATAATTCGCCATGCATCAGTTATCGTGCGACTCACTAATGACTTGGCCACATCATCGGTAATTTTAAATATATATATATATATATATATATATATATATATATATATATATATATATATATATATATATGTTATGCTATTGTCATAGCAATATATTTATCATTACACGTGCACTTCATCATAAAATATGTATAATAACATAACAACAAATTATTTTATATGCATACCATTCGGAAAAGATAATGAGCACACATGTACACTTTTATTATTTAGGAAGAGCTGGAAACGGGCGATGTTCCAAAATCTATCCAGTGCTATATGCAAGAGAGTGGTGCCACAGAAGTGAAAGCAAGAGAACATATACGACTATTAATCTTAGAGACATGGAAGAAGTTGAATAAAGAACGCCAAACAGTTGGTTCTTCATTTCCACAAGAGTTCATTGAATGTGTAACGAACCTTGCTAGAATGGGCCACTTTGCGTATGATGTAGACAAACATGCTTACCCGGACATGATGAGAACCCATGTATTATCATTATTTGTCAATCCAATCAACGGGTTGCCATATGCATAAAATGCCTTGCATGTGTCGTAACTTGATAAATGTTAGGATTTTAGGGTTTCTTAAAAAGTTTAATGTTTGTGTGAGTACGCTATATTAATAAATGTCATTTAATGTAGATGTATATATTACAAAGTTTGATATTTGTGATGTTGAAGTAATCAAGGAGTATTATATTATTCTACTGGGTGTGATACCCGTATACATGAGTTTATTAAAAAATTATTCATATGCTTATGAACTCACAAACATTTTTATGTTGACATTTTTAAATTAACTTGTATTCTCAGGAAACTGTTGAAGCAGGATGAACGAAACAAACTAATGGATATTTTGTTATATTTTGTTTCATCATACTCTGACTATTTTGGCATGTAATATTCAAATACAATACTCGATGTAAACAATGAATGTTGTTATATTACATGTGTGATGATGATGATATTATGTTTCAATTATATACTCTGTAATGATACTATAATGTTGAAAGTCACATCAAGCCCCCGGACGTTTCCGCCGTCTGGTTCGGGGGTGTGACAGATTGGTATCAGAGCATTGTTTATAGTGAACTAGCATATCTAATCATACAGGATATGCAACTATAAATACAATGAGACTAAACTACTCTGAACATAATAATTAAAATACATACTTATGTGTGCATTTTAGATTAATAACACAACAAGAACAGTAAAAGTCTTTGGAGGATTTGAACATCGCTATTAAAACCTGGACAGTTATGTAGTCGTATTGGGGGTGAATGTAGCCTGATCAACTACATTCATTCAAAATACGACCAACATGTGTTCGGGAGTAATTGTGATGGACAATGAATCAAAAACTTACCATTTAATTATCCAAAGAGCTTATAGAATCAAACCTAAACAAAATTTAAATACTATAGGAGTATTTGGTGTGCTATTTGTTTCTAGTAATTATACCCCTTCGTGCAATATACTATAGACAGGCATCATTAGCCAGGAAACCCCTATCTCCCTAGTCAGGGAAAAGCGGGGTGGCTCGACCCAGAAGAAGACCTAGAAGGAGACTCAAAGGAAGAACCAGAGGAGAAACATGAAGTGGAACTTACAGATGAATCCGTCGAGCCAGTAGTGAACCTCGAAGAGGAAGAGCTCGAGGGCAATGATGATGATGCATCGGATGCAGAATCCGAAGTCATCAATCCTCCATACATGGCCAGAGTACCGACTTATCGTGTGGACCCCGGTGACCCCACGCCTCATAGGCACTCGATATTGGAGATAGATTCGCCAGCAGGGTATACGACCACCCTACGGTATGAACCGAGGTTTCTTCGATCTCAGTCATGAAGGACCAGCTGACCAGGCCTTCCCAGGCATGGTCCGGCACCCTCGAGACATTGGCAACCGAGCTCAGGACACCCACAATCAAATGGACCAGATGCGGGCTGCTGTTGAGAGAACTGAGAGACAAATTGAGAAAGTGATCGGGGGCTCCCAAACAAGGCAGTTAGTTCGGGAGGCACGACTACGAGACACCGAGCGACAAATAGCTCATCTTCAGGGTGCATCCACTTTATCAGAACCACCACCAGACACTTTTCGCCACGATTAGGATCAACTTACCCCCTACCATTCGTTATGATTCTCTTTCACATGCTAAGATGGTATTTACTAATGAGGCAATTATGTGTTTTCCTTATTTCATGTTATTGCACGAATTCACTTATATGCACAACCGAAGCCCTGAAACCGCTAGATACTCAAGGATCTCGAAACCAAAATAATCTATGAACTCTAGGGATAGACTTAATATTCATACCAAATCCACGATTACCTACTACCATAAATACATCATAGGGATGTAGATGGAAACAATTAGAATCATACGACAAGACGCGAAATTTATAGAGTACAGCCAGGAATGCCGATCACTACTTACGATCTGGCTTATCATCATGCAGCAGGAAAATGTCATCCCATAGAAATAACAAGCACACCCACGAGACACCGCTCCTGCAGATGGACTCTGCTACATTCCAAGCTGCTGTAACAGCGGCAGTAACCGTTGCTATGGCACAACTCAACGCAAACAACACCAACAGAGGTGGAAATAGCATAACCTATATATATATATATATATATATATATATATATATATATATATATATATATATATTTATAGGTTATGCTATTGTAATAGCAATATATTTATCATTACACGTGCACTTCATCATAAAATATGTATAATAACATAACAACAAATTATTTTACATGCATACCATTTGGAAAAGATAATGAGCACACATGTACACTTTTATTATTTAGGAAGAGCTGGAAACAGACGATGTTCCAAAATCTATCCAGTGCTATATGCAAGAGAGTGGTGCTACAGAAGTGGAAGCAAGAGAACATATACGACTATTAATCTTAGAGACATGGAAGAAGTTGAATAAAGAACGCCAAACAGTTGGTTCTTCATTTCCACAAGAGTTCATTGAATGTGTAATGAACCTTGCTAGAATGGGCCACTTTGCGTATGATGTAGACAAACATGCTTACCCGGACATGATGAGAACCCATGTATTATCATTATTTGTCAATCCAATCAACGGGTTGCCATATGCATAAAATGCCTTGCATATGTCGTAACTTGATAAATGTTAGGATTTTAGGGTTTCTTAAAAAGTTTAATGTTTGTGTGAGTACGCTATATTAATAAATGTCATTTAATGTAGATGTATATATTACAAAGTTTGATATTTGTGATGTTGAAGTAATCAATGAGTATTATATTATTCTACTGGGTGTGATACCCGTATACATGAGTTTATTAAAAAATTATTCCTGTAAGTAAATTGTTGTTTTTTGCTATAAGCAACTTATTCTCCGCATATATATATATATATATATATATATATATATATATATATATATATATATATATATATATATATATATATATATATATATAACATTGCTTATTTGATATAAGTAACTTATAGTTTTTTCAATTAGAATTAGCATATGTAACCTTTTATGCAGATAAAAATATGATATTCGAGTGTTCGATTAACCCATAATTTGAAGACATCTGATGGTAATAAATAAAAAATATGCCCACAATTTAATCCCACGTTTCTCACCGAATGGGAGGGATATAATCTACATATTTACCGTGTATTTGTTTCATATGTTATGTTTGAAAATTTTAAAATAGTACGCAACAAGTGTTAGTAGAAATAAGATTGTTAATCTTTTATAAAACTTGTTAGTTTTAAGAAAAATGAATATTATTTGGCTTATAATGATGATGTTGATGTCCATATGATCACTAAATATAGCATAAACGGAATCAATTATATATTAAATTAGAAATTCTCATCAATGATGGATATTATTTTGGTTACAGACCATTCATACACATAACATAAGACAAAGAAAAATACTTACGACATACACAATTACACACTAACACATAGTTTTAGAACACAAGTACATAAAAGTTTGGATTTAAGGTGAGTGTAGAAGTCCAATCCGAGCTTCTGTAGACGCTGCAAACAACTTTCAATATGTAGACATTTCACGTTAATAAAAAAGGAAACCGAATAAGAGTAATAATGATTGGCTGAGCTATGTAAACAGGTGGTTATTTTGGATTTAACTCAAAAATAGAATGGTAATTGCAAATTTGAATTAGAGTAGGAAATACCAACTAAGTTTGATCACACATATCTAGTATAGCAATGTACTTTATAAGTACATTGATTTTTTATAGTTATATTGCAAAATAAAATATTTTTTCAAAGAATTTCAAACGTGAATTGAAGAAACAACTAAATTAAAGGAAACAACTGGAAATATGATGTTTCAAAAAACAAATCAATGAAAGTACAAAATACCCATGTGTATACCTGAAGAAATGGCAAAATAGACCAACCTTGTGTGGAAGCTGCAAACAATTAAACATTTTGTGGACATTTAACGTTAATAAAAAAATGAATAAAAACAAACATGAATATAACATCATACATCTATAATATATTCGATAAAATAAAAATTTCATTAAGGGACAAATCAGTCAAACATCAAACAGTAAACTTTCTTGTGGGATAATTGTTAAAAATCAAAATTTTATTAACTAAAATGCTATATTCTTCATATTACTCCAACTAAATTAAAAGAAATAAATGGAAATATGATGTTTTAAAAAACAAATCAATGAAAGTAGAAAATACCCGTCTCTCTATTAAAGTTTTTTCAAAATGACATCTAGAAAAACTATATATCAAAATAAGAACATAAAGTCTATAAGCATTTTGGATATTTATGGCTTAAAGTCATTTAAGGTATATAACTATTTTACCCGTAATAGCAACTTAAAATTATATTTAATTTAACAAATAATAATAATTTTTAAGTAAAATAGCTTTTTGATCAGCTGTGGATAAACAATGCTAAGGAGAGGCTTATGTAGCACTTTGTTCGAAGTGGAACTTAAAGGGCTATTTTGCATGTTTTAAGAATGGAAAAATGACACATACGACCTATGAACTTTCTAGGGTTTACCCATTTAGTCCCTAACATATTTTCGTTGCTTTATATGGGCATAAGATAGGAAGCAACCTGCTTTTTTAGTCACCATAACTTATTTTAGCCGGTTTTATTGTCAAGTCAACTATTTTGCCTCATCACCCATTGGAAAGTCAATCATTTTTGCCACATCACCCTAAATTACCCGAAAAGTTTATTGGTGTTCTAGATGTTCACATTCATCAAGCACCACTCAGCCCATCAATGGAGGTGGACAAAATCCAGTCTTTAACGAAACCATTCGGATTAACATTCCCATAACTGAATCTTCTCTGAAGTGCGAGATATACATGCTAAGTAGGGTGAGAAATTATCTTGAACATCAATTGCTTGGTTTTGCTTTGATCCCTTTATCTGAAATCCTCATCAAAAACGGAAAATTGGAAAACGATTTCACTTTATCTTCCACCGATCTCTTCCACTCGCCTTTTGGTTTTGTTCACTTATCGTTATTATACACCGGATATGATCGCCATCCCGCCGCCACTTCCTGTGAAGGGAGCTGCCGCAGATTCAGAATTAGCCAAGTTCGACAAAATCGAGTTCCCAGATCCTAAAATCGCAAATGAAAACCAGATGATGGTGTCTGAGTACTTCGATCTTAGTTCAGAGAGTTTGGTCTCATTTGATACTGATGATCAATTTGATTCACCGATTGAAAACCAACAAACCTGATTCACCCCCTTCTCATCTGATACTCACGTTCGATGTGACAACCGTCAAATTCAAGTCAAAGTCAAAGTCAACAAGTCAAACCGGTCAAACTTAATTAGTACTTGTATATTAAAATTTATTCTATGTATAAAAATGTGCATTTGTATGTCAAGAATTCAAGTGTCTCAAAGAATCTATGTGTTTAGCAATGTAAAAACCCTAAAAAGGGAGTTAAACGCATCAAAACACGACTATGGACCCTTTTGGGGACTTAAAACAATCATAAACGAAGCATAACGGGTTTCACGAACCTTGCATTACGAGATTATATGATAATAATGGCTAAGATTAAATCTTTCCCAAATCTCTCCAAGTATGTGAAATCTCTCCCAAATCTCTCCAAGTATGTGAAATCTCTCCAAGTATGTGAAATCTCTCCCAAATCTCTCCCAAAATCTCTCTCAAACTTTTTATAGTCATCTGGGTCATCCCGACCCCTAAGTTCACCAAAAACCGCTTGAAACAGAGAGTTATATCGAAAAACGGCTAATTAGGGCCGAAACCCTTCTAAGGAACCGAACCTCTTAGGAGCCAAACCCTCCTATTAGAGCCGAAGCCTCTCATAACCGAACTTGTCAGAAGCGAACGTGTCAGAACCGAACATCCGAACCGAAGCCTGAGAGCCGAACTAGCATGCAGGACCGAAACTCCCTACAACCGAAATAGGCTGAACCCTCGGTCCATTTCGGTTCCATAGCAATTTCGGACCGAGCCTCCACCTTCGGTTCCTCCTCTCGCACCTTCGGTCCCTTCTCCCTTCTCTCGGTTCCTTCTCCTTTCCTCTCGGTTCTCACCTTCTAAGAGCCGAACCTCGCAGGTTCGGTCCATAATGCCCGGTTTTCGACTACTTTCGCTTCCTAAGCCCGTTTTTGACTTTTTTGACGGGATTTTTTTTCACCAAATTCATATTTTTACCATTTAAAACCCCCAAAACTCATATTTTATTTATTTCTCAAGGATTTATTAATTAAAATCATTATTTTATATTAAGAGGAGTATTCTACCCCACAAGTGGGTCAAGTGTGCCCACTTGCCTCCATGTGTCATCTCCTCATTAGTCCAACCCTATCCACATCACACAAACCAAGGCACACATCCCTTCAACCTTTCCACTTGCTCCAGCAACATCTATATAAAGAAATCCCTGGATGATTTCTTTGTTCACTTTGATCAAATCCTTCACTTACACACTTCTCAAACCACCTCAAGAAAGCTTCTTTTCTCTCTACTTCCCACCACTTTGTGCTAGTGTTCTTGAGCTACTACCCACATTTAACACCAAAAGTCGTTCTTAGGATCATCCAAGCTTTCACGTGTTCATCAAGTGTTCTTGACTTGATACTCTTCGTCTTCGACCTTCCATTCTTCAAGAAATAACTCAATGTGAGTTCATACCCCTACATTTTCCCGTTTTCTTTAGTTTTCAGGGGGGGGGGGGGGGAATACAAGTTAAAACACCAAAACATATTTGAAACTTAACTTGATACCTTACAACAGAAAAGTTGTGACCTGTTCACGAACTGTTTTACCCAACTTAAACTTAATATTTTTCAAAACTGTTTAATATGCATATAGCTCAGGTCTATACCTTTAAAATGACTACTTGCACATCTCCATACGATTTTTCTACAATTTATGGTGATTTTTTACAAAACTGCCTATCTTTGCAGCACCAAAGTCAGACCAGGTTGTGAAGATGAACATTTTCACCCTGGTTTGAGACCACCAAAAATTATAGGAAAATTTATGGATACAGTAGACTCTTTTTCCAAATACTCAGAGTTTACGGATTCAGTTTCCGACTTACGATGATTTTTCTATAAATATTCTAAAACAGTGATAGTTAAGGGTAAAACTGTCAAATACATGTTTAAGAGTTATTCACACCTTGTAACATGCTGAGCAAGGTGTGTACGATTTACAATTAGTATTTTAAATGTCATTTTATGGAAATACAAAGACATGCATAACAAGGTTTCATTCAAACACACACCAATTTTGATAAACTATAATAGGTATAGTTTGAGCACTTCGTTTGACAAAGAAAACAATAACTCAATCGACTTACAAAACAAGTATTTCATTACACACTACGTGAACTTGTTAATAAATAAATTTGTGAGACATTCACCTTCGGGGTACTCTTAAGTACCACAGTAAAGTCCTGTAGTTATAATCAGAATCTCCTGGAGGGAGAGCGTGATAGTTGTGTATAGATCTATATTGGGTCTGACAAACCCGCACCTAAGCTGCTTGCAACAGGTAGACCGCCAGGTCTGGGGTGACAAGTGTCATAACATTTCGACACCTGAAGAACGTCGAGTACGAGGTCTTCAAGTTTAGTATGGTTATAACATCTCACATGGGAAATTAACAAAACACACAGTTCACGGGGATTTAAGGAGTTTTATTTAAATATAAAAGCAAACACACACAAGTATGACAATTTACTTACATACACTAAATCTTGGTTCAGTTAAGGCTATAACAACTGTAACACCCAAAAATTCAAGCCAATTTAAACTTTTAAAATCATTTTAATCCGTTACATCATTACATAATTTGTTTTCAAAATACAGTTATCAGAGTATCCCAATATCAAATCATAAAAGTCATAACAACGAGAGGAGCGGTACGATCATGCCTTCGCCTTCCCGCGATCGCCAGAGGTACCTGAAACAACAACTGAAACTGTAAGCCTGAAAGCTTAGTGAGCTATCCCCCAAAATACCAACCACATAACCATGCCATATAAACATATAACCAAACAGCAAGCATAATGAGCCTTCAACCTGACTGAACCGCCTCGCAGGCCTTCAGTCTATCTGGACCGCTCTCTGAGCCTTCGGCACGTCTGGACCGCCTCGCGGGGCCTTCAGCCTATCCGGACTGCTCGTCGGGCCTTCGGTCTGACTATCATACCCTCTTGGGTTTTGTAGTCTATCCGGACCGCCCTGGGTATGTTGGCCTTCAGCACAAAGCAGGACCACCTCAACCCAACACCCAAATCAAACAACATGTGCATATACATTCATAGGCTATCATAATAACAAACAAACCGATCTAACAGACCAAATAGCATAGCAACGTCCTAAAACCAAGACACCGACCTACCCATGTCATATCATAGCATAACCCTGTTACTAGGATATCGACCGAACCTGGTCACTAAGCGTAAGCATATCACCATCCTAACTAACATGATGCGAAACAATGCACATATCATGTAATAACCCAAATACAAATCCATAAGGGTCGGCCTTGGTGCCTTAGACCCTGTTGATATAGTGAGGATAACTCACCTTGCAACTGACGTCTGAAACTAGAAAGCTCAACTCCCAGATCACCAACACGAACTCCACCACCTATAGTTACCATAAAACCCTTTTTCATAAATTTCCAAATTACCAGAATACCCTCAGAAGTCAACTAGTCAATTCTTGGTCAAATTCAAAGTCCACAGTCAAAGTCAACAGTCCATGTTGACTCAACTCGTCGAGTGTAGTTTACCGACTCGTCGAGTCCTTCCTGAACTCGAGAAGTCTTGAAATCCTTGATTGGCTCATCGAGTTCCCCTTTTACTCGTCGAGTTCATACGTGTCCAAGAATTGGGAGAAACCCTAGCCGACTCGCCGAGTTCAAGGTAATCTTCAACGGACTCGCCGAGTTTGTTCATCAACTTGACGAGTTCATGACCATCTTCATATGACTCGCTGAGTTGACTATGCAACTCGCCGAGTTGACTATGCCCCTCCTGGCCTCCGTCCCCTTATCCGGATCCCGAACCGGATCCAGCCACAAAGCGCCTCGTCATCACCATTTTGAAACATAGCAAAAGGTATCAGATAATCCATATAAATAACTGGGAGTCAACTCCCTACTAATCCCTAGGGATTGTGACTTACTTGACACGCGTATGGGTCTTGTGCTTTCAGTAGTACGGGCCCATACTACCTTCCATACCTACCCATATTTTCCTCAAGAATCACCACAATGCCCTAACTGAATACACAACATGGCGAGCGCTCAATCCTCACTCTTAGAGGAAATGCTAAATGTCTCATAACTGGCCTCCCGGCCTCACACAACCCACCCGTCCATGGAACTTCCACCAACCCTGCAGCACTAGTGTATGCTAGTCATACATAACGCTGGACCCTATAGACTTTTGAATATCCAATCCTACCCTAAACTCCCAATCAAACAAGAACAGAACATAAGGCCAAATCAAACATTCTCAGGCTATAAGATCTTAGTTATGTATAGTCGTGATGCATGCACTAAGCAGCTACAGTAATGATGTCAATCCCATATAAAGATAACCCTAGGCTAGCAGGCATCATGTAATCAGACAATTCTATCATGCAATTCCTGAAGATCCCTAGCCTAGTACTAACATGCTGTTTTAACATATCACATAATCAAATAACTGTATGGTATTTTGGGGATACTTACTGGCTCCGGCTGATCGTACATCCTGCATCCTCATTCGCTTATTTTGAAAATCATTTAGAAATCATTTTGAAAACCTTTCCTTGATTTGAGACTGCATTCACACGCATGTTCCTCCAATTCACTCAAACCAAGGCTCTGATACCAACTTGTAACACCCAAAAATTGAAGCCAATTTAAACTTTTAAAAACATTTTAATCCGTTACGTCATTACATAATTTGTTTTCAAAACACAGTTATCAGAGTATCCCAGTATCAAATCATAAAAGTCGTAACAGCGAGAGGAGCGGTACGATCATGCCTTCGCCTTCCCGCGATCGCCAGTGGTACCTGAAACAACAACTGAAACTGTAAGCCTGAAAGCTTAGTGAGCTATCCCCCAAAATACCAACCACATAACCATGTCATATAATCATATAACCAAACAACAAGCATAATGAGCCTTCAGCCTGACTAGACTGCCTCGCAAGCCTTCAGTCTATCTGGACCGCTCTCCGAGCCTTCGACACGTCTGGACCGCCTCGCGGGGCCTTCAGCCTATCCGGACTGCTCGTCGGGCCTTCGGTCTGACTATCATACCCTCTTGGGTTTTGTAGTCTATTCGGACCGCCCTGGATATGTTGGCCTTCATCACAAAGCAGGACCACCTCAACCCAACACCCAGATCAAACAACATGTGCATATACATTCATAGGCTATCATAATAACAGACAAACCGATCTAACAGACCAAATAGCATAGCAACGTCCTAAAACCAAGACACCGACCTACCCATGTCATATCATAGCATAACCCTGTTACTAGGATATCGACCGAACCTGGTCACTAAGCGTAAGCATATCACCATCCTAACTAACATGATGCGAAACAATGCACATATCATGTAATAACCCAAATACAAATCCATAAGGGCCGGCCTTGGTGCCTTAGACCCTGTTGATATAGTGAGGATAACTCACCTTGCAACTGACGTCTGAAACTAGAAAGCTCAACTCCCGGATCACCAACACGAACTCCACCACCTATAGTTACCATAAAACCCTTTTTCATAAATTTCCAAATTACCAGAATACCCTCAGAAGTCAACTAGTCAATTCTTGGTCAAATTCAAAGTCCACAGTCAAAGTCAACAGTCCATGTTGACTCAACTCGTCGAGTGTAGTTTACCGACTCGTCGAGTCCTTCCTGAACTCGAGAAGTCGTGAAATCCTTGATTGGCTCGTCGAGTTCCCCTTTTACTCGCCGAGTTCATACGTGTCCAAGAATTGGGAGAAACCCTAGCCGACTCGCCGAGTCTTCGAACGACTCGCCAAGTTCAAGGCAATCTTCAACGGACTCGCCGAGTTTGTTCATCAACTTGACGAGTTCATGACCATCTTTATATGACTCGCCGAGTTGACTATGCAACTCGCCGAGTCCTTGCAGACCTTCATCCATACAGACACTTTTCAAGCCATGCCAAGGTTCCAGATTACAGATCCAAGCTTCTAAGGCATGTTTATCACGTAAAGTTGCAAACTTTACACGCATGCAAGGCCCAAAAGGCTCTAAATGACCAATCTAAGCTTCTAATGGAGCTTTACACCATAGGAGAGTCTCATCCTTGCAAAATCTGTAAACTTTATGGACTTAGGACTCAAAAGAGGTTTAGATCTGAAGTTTCAACTTCAGATCTAGCTCCCATACCAAAATCCCTTCATGAATAACTAAAGAAAGCCCTAGTTTCCACATATGAATGATTCTAGAAGAAAAAGAGGTTAATGTAACAGCTGGTTACCTCCAAAACGTGCCCAAACTGAAGTAGACTCTGAATCCACACAGAAATCTTGATGCTAGCCTCTTGATCTACAAATTTCCTTCACAAAAGTCACTTCCCAAAGCTCCAAAACACTCTCCAAGCTCTCACTCATGGAAATTAGGGTTTCTGGGTCTCAAGAGGGTGATAGAGGACAGTGGGAGGCGCTAATGGTCCAATATATAGGGTGCAAAACCCTGTGAATTAGGGTTTCCACTGCCAGCTCCTACTCGTCGAGTCTTCATGTCGACTCGACGAGTCAATCATTAATTGACGTGTCCTGGCCCGCTGCTACTCGACGAGTCATGCGCCAACTCGTCGAGTAGACCTTAGACATGAAGTCTTAATGGAAAAAAAATTAATAATACCTGACGGTTGGGATGTTACAACAACCCATTAGAAAATATTGGATTTTCTGGAAACAAAATTGTAACAAACAAAAAGGAACATCATTCATTTTTCATTCATAAATTTGCTTATGAACTCACCAGCTTTATGCTGATACTCTTTCAAAAACAACTTGTATTCTCAGGTAATCAGTAATACAGGTAATCACAAGAATTCTGAAGTCAAGACGCTAAGGCGTAGATTCTTTTGCTATATTTTGACATCATATGTAATTTATTTGGAAACATGTACTTTTGAAACAATGTAACCTTTTAAATTATATTTATGATGGTTATGTTTACTTTCTTCACTATGGTTATGATACTGAGCATGACGCCCTCCGCCCCCGAACGTTTCCGCCGTTCTGGTTTGGGGGTGTGACAGATTGGTATCAGAGCTTTGTTTATAGTGAACTAAGTATATCGAACCACGTAAGATATACAAACTATAAATACAACGGGACAAAATTCTCTGACGTAGCTTTTCAAAAATACTTTGTTGAGAGAAAAACTTTGAGACACACTTGAACAAACGTTAGAACAAGTATATTAATGAATAGTTAATCTCGAAGGATATAAAAGCTCAACAATAATATTAATAAGTTAGTGTTAGATAGTTAGAGAGTTAGTTGCGGAAAAGTAAAGAAATGGAAATGACAACAACTGTTATATCAAGAATACACATAAGTTGATTCATAACGAGGAATGCATTCAAGCCAAGTTAATAAGTGAGATCAAACTTAGTGATTAAGTCACAAGAGACTTGCTCCGAAGAGAGATTGTAATAAGTTATATTCTAGTAAGGTTTGAGAGTAAGAAGAGATGCGTAATCAGATAGAGAGATAGAAAAGATAGCTTCAGAGATGTTTTTAATAAGTGAGAATGAGCTCTATTTATAGAGACTCAAAGAATTTCATTTGATTCACTCTCTAAGAGTAGCCATGCAAGGCATACTGGACAATAGAGAGTATTACAGTAAGATAAATAAAGTAAGTAAAGTAAGATGACTGCGGTTGGCTAGATGACTTCGGATGAGGTTGCTGATGAGGAAGCTTGACTGCGGTGGCTTGTAGGCTGCGGTAGCTGAAGTTCAAGAGGGTCACTTTTCATGATTCAACAATTTCCCTCTAAGTGACCTCTTTAACTTTTCTTCAGCTATCAAGTTTTAAAAACTTGATCAGGATCCACCAAAACTTCCTGATGTTTTCCAACCAAGTGATCCTCCTTAAAATCTCGAACTTGACTTCAACAGTTGTGTGCTTTCATCTTTCAACTGCGGTTCGATAGATTTCAAGTTGCTTCCTGGTGAGGCGATTCATGGCAGTCATAGGAATGAAGTATTTGACTTTATCGGCCTTCCTTTTGAAAATGACTCCGAGTTCAGGGAAGTTAGTTGCACCTAGGGATCTTTCTTGATAACCTTCGGTAGGCATCGGTACAGGATCGAGTGGTGGTAGATCGAACTTTTTGGCAATTGTGGGGTAGATGTCTGCGTCGATTTTAGCAAAGTCACAGACAATTTCCTTCAAAAACGTACTAGCCCTTTCAAGCGCTATCTTCATCTTCGGGTGCTTCTCCGACTTGTTCTGGAACACCTTTGCTATCAGAAAGATTTCTTCAGGATTCATGCAGGGGAAGTCAGCTTGGGTGCGGACATAGTCGTCTTCCTTTCTTGTGAGAGTGTATTGGATGAAGTCAGCCTTCATGAACTTCCAGGGCTTGTAGTTTTTGACTGCGGATGGTCTATCGTTAGACCAGATTTTCTCTATGGAAGATGCATGTTTGGCATAGAACCGATTCAGTCTTTCGAATTCCATAGGTAGCCTCTTGTGGTCGGGCAAGTTGCGGTCAAAGGGCTCAAATACAGTAAAGTACTTGGCATTGGGAGAGATTGGAATATCCCAATAACCATCAGAGGGAGGTTCCGCATAGGTAAGATATGGTTTGTAGTCGTCATCCAGCAGTTTGCGGTGGGGATTGATCCAAGTGTTTATCAAGGATTCATCCAAAACAGTGTCGAACCCGCATTCTCTCCATATGAGCTCAACAAGTTTAGCTGCTTTCCAGTCTTTTTTCTTCTGTGTGGTGACAGGGGAGTCATTTGAGCTTGGAGAGGACATGTGATCCACCAGGTTCTTGAAGTGAGGGGGGGGGGTTTCTGGTTTCTTAGGAGTGATCTCCTTTTGCGGTGGAGATTGATGAAATGGTTGCGGTGGAGTCTGATGAGATGGTTGCGGTGAAGGAATTCTTTCTGTAATGATTGGGGGACTTTGATGGTGGGAGATGCTTTTGGAATGATTGGAGTGATGGTCTTCTTATTCAATTCCCCCTCTTGAGGAATGCAACACAGGAGCATCCTCAAGCCATTGTCTGAGACCATCAACTTTGGCATAAACTTCCTGAAACTGGGCTTTAAGAGCATCCGCCAGTTGTTGATTGTTGGGGATGGTGGTGTTGAAGAGCAGCATGTGAATTTCCTTGGTGAGTTGAAGAATTTAGGGACCATGGAAGTTGGTTGACAAAGATCGTTGCAGTCGGTTGATAGTAGCTTGAAGGACTGAGATAGTGGACTCATATGTAGTGTGAGTCTCAGCTATCAGCTTCTGAGATTGGGTGGATTGGTCCGCAATGGCTGCTTGTAAGTCTTTCTTGATTGCGGTCACCTCAGAGATGAGGCGTTCCGCAGCAGCCAGGAATTGCTTGTGATCTGCTTGGCGACTGATGTCCAGGGACCAGATTCCCATTTCAACTTTGAGGGAGATGCGCTCAGCAGCCAATCTCTCACGAGTTTCCAATCTTTCGATCCCTTCGATCAGGGACTGCGGTCCGGGAATGTCTTCTGGTTGCGGTTGTGTTTGCTTGACCGCAGTGAGAATCTGATCGACCTTTGCTTGCAGGCTTAAGAATTCTTTTCTGGTCACCACATTCTTCTTCTTCTTTTTCTTCTATTTGGGCTTAGAGGTTGAATAGTGAGAGCCACTAGATTCTTCTTCTTCATCAAACATCATGAGATCATCATCAGAGGGAGAGGGTTGATTTACTTCCTGAAGATCAACATCATCAAAACCGAAGGTGGGAGCAGAGCTGACTTCGATTGCGGTTCCTTCGTCTTGTGATTCTTGAACAGTTGGAGTTGGGATTGGATTTGGAGTTGGAGTTGGAGTTGCAGTTGGAGTGACTTTGGAGGGACCTGCACCTTCATGAGTGGACTGAGCCTTGCGGATCGTTTCTGCCATCTCAGACATCGAATCTTGAACTTTCAGTATGGTGGCTACGGTATTGGCATTATTAATTGCGTCTGCCCAATACTTAGCCACAAAATGGATTTCATGATCCTTCTGCTGCTGTTGCTTGATTTGCTAATCTTTTCTTGCTTGGAATGCCCTACGGAAAGCGGCATACTTCTTGATATCGGCCTCAGACACCGGAGTGTAGCGTAACCATGAGTCGTTTGATTCTTCTCCTTCAAATCCTTGGTGTCGCACCGAAGTGTCCTTCGGGTTCACGGATCCTTGCACATTTGTGCTCACCGTGCCTAAACCACCTGTTACTGATGTAAGCAGAGTAGGATTTCCTGAGCTTCCTCGGTCTCCTTGACCCGTAGTCAAGTCTGGCCTCGACTCAGTTCCGGCAAGGGCGGAAGAAGTGCCTTGCGGTTGGGAAGGTGTTTGAAGTGTTTGGGTTACATTCAAGAGGATGGAGTTCAACTCCTCGGGAGAAAAGAAATGCAGTCGGGAAGCCCTGGAGACCTTAAGGCGAGAACCAGTGTTATCCTCTTGGGATTGAACTGGGGGGGGGGGGGGAGTCTCCACAATGTGGTGAAACAAACTCACTTTCTGAGTCTGAGTGGTATTCGATTGTGGTGTTGAATGGGTCTGCGGCCACCCCAAGGACTACCGAAGCCTTTTGAGAGGCTGAGGTATCAGTCCGGTCACGCATTTGGCCAGTAGGATTGGTTTTTCCTCTTCTTAAGGATGGCAATGAGTTGCACATCCTCATCAGAATCACTATCATTTGTGGGTGCAGTTTGGGTGATTTTGCGTTTCTTTGAGGGTTTGGTTGGTTTGGAAGCATCTTTCTTTGGGGTTCTTTGTTTCTTGGAGACGTTGCGGGGGCCTTGATGGGTTGAGGCTAATTTCTTTCTTCTTTGAGAAAGATTGGAGAGAGTAGTGGAAGATAGGACTGCGGTACTTCCAGGAACAATGATTGCGGATGGGGTTTGAAGAGGCGGGGTAGGAAGGTATGGGGCAATACCTTCCGTAGCCTCAATATGATCTGAGACATCAGCAGTCTCAAGACCAAGAGAGGAGAGAATGTGGGTTAGTAGTCTCCTAATGGGTCCAAAAACAGACTGATCAGATGAGGGATTGTACCTTTTGAGATCCTTGGTGATAAAGAAGTTGATGTCGTTGCCCATGCTAATTCCTGCATCCGCATGGAGGTCTGAAATGCAGAGGGACCAGAACCTTGCAAATGTAAGTTCGGTAGGGTTCTCCCTTGGGCTCTCCTTGGGAATGTATTGCAGAAAATCGTCCCATAGTATCTGACCGTAGTTGACATCATGGCCAGTGAAAATGCTCCAAACTAACTCTAGGAGTTTGAGTCGCATGTTATCCGTGCCTCCGGTTCTGCCGGATAGACTGCGGATGACAAAATGGCAAACGAATTGCCAAACCGCAGGCAGTTGGTTTTTCTTGAATTCCCCAATGCTTTTGATTTTCTTCTGATATCCCATCTGGTAAAGTGCAGAAGTGATGTCCGCCATGGATGGAGTAAAAACCTTGATTGAGGGATGAACAAGAAGATTAATGGCAGAGAGAAACTTTTCTTTAGACAGAATGACCAAAGAATCGTTAACAAGGTTAAGATGAACTTCTTGTGGATTCTCGAGTGGTCGATACCTGAAAAGGCACATTTGAATAGGGTTGAAAGAGGGACAACGTCTGTGAACGAATAGAAGGGGCCAAACAAGGGGTGATTGTTCAAGAACTTGATCATTAGCTTGATCGGAGCATTGTAGGATGAATGTTCTTCGAACACGGCTATGAAATTACTTGAGGCAATCGTAGGCGTAGGATGTCTTGAGGCAGAGTCTGAACCAGTAGGGTTCACTGATCCAGATGCTTTGGAGTGTTTCTTGGAGACACCTGATTTCACCATTGTAGGAGTTTGAGAGAAAGTGTAGAAGCAGAGTGCGAAAATAGAGAAAAGATTCAAAGTTCAGAGAGCGTAAACTGTTCTTGGGGAAGAAGAAAGGTTTTTATAGGGATGGATTTGAACAGTAAACGATTTTACCCTAGGTGAAAAGGATAAGGTAAAAAAAAATTGGGGGTTCTTTTGATTTGGGAGGTGAAATCTCAGCCACATATTATGAAACGGTTTAAATTATTTTTGAGATTTACCAAAAAAGGGTTTTCATTTAATGAAATATCAGACGTACAACATCACGTCTGGTGATCGTGTGGTGAGGGTTGGTTTAATTTGTTGTGGAAAGAGAAGTTGTAACGGATTGGACGTGCTGGGTAAGAGGAAAAGACAGATTAATGATTTGTTTATGGAAAAACGTGTTTTTTTGTCATCATACCTAAAATAGGTCTGACACAAGGTTTATTCAAAAAGGAGATGGGACAGTTTCTCAAGGATTGTTTTTATTTAATGTTTTCTTATTTAATGAAGAATCATTAAATAGCACACCATGATTCTGAGATTAATGAAACAGTTGAGAAACTATCAATGTGGTTGCGGATGGATCCTTTGTCATTGCGGATGGACAGATGTATGACTGCAGTAGAAGAACTGAGGAGAGCACTTGTACAAAAAAAAATTAGTAACAACAATCAATAAGGACCAGTGAAGGATATATATGATATATGGTTGCGGTACATAGACTGCGGTACACAGGATATACCAAAACCATCTATTATAAATAACTTCAGTTAGGACCGCAACAGAGACCAAGGATGGTCTGCGGTACCTATCAATTCAGAAAGAATTATGGGTCCGGATTCATCATTCCTAACATTTGTAAGAAACTGTTGAGTTTTGTAGAGTCAAGTGCCTTTGTGAACACATCAGCAATCTCTTCATGAGTATGGACAAAGATGAGTTCAATGTTACCTTTCAGGATGTGGTCTTTGATGAAGTGATACCGTAGTTCAATATGCTTGGTCTTGGAGTGCTGAATAGGATTGTGAGAAATCGCTATAGCACTTTCAGAGTCACAACAAATTGGTATCCGCAACATTCTGTATCCGTAGTCCATAAGTTGTGTCTTCATCCATAGTACTTGTGAACAACAGCTGGCTGCGGCCACATATTCAGCTTCTGTGGTAGACAGAGATACACAACTTTGTTTCCTTGATGACCAGATGACGAGTCTTCCACCCAGAAATTGACATCCACCTGAGGTGCTTTTTCGATCTAGTCTGCATCCGGCGTGATCCGCGTCTGTGAATGCTTGAAGGCTGAAGTCATTGCCTGCGGGGTACCATAGTCCAAGAGACTTGCTTCGTTTCAGGTACCGTAGAATTTGTTTGGCTGCGGTTATGTGTGATACCTTTGGGTCAGCCTGATACCTTGCGCATACACCTGTTGCAAAGACAATATCTGGTCGGCTTGCGGCGAGGTACATTAATGAACCAATGATACCTCTATAAGTCTTGTGATCCACTGATTCGCCTGAGGGATCAACAGAGATCTTGTATCCGAAGGCCATGGGGACCTTAGCCGAAGAATAGTTGTCCATAGAATATTTCTTTAACAGTTCAGTGGTGTATTTCTCCTAATGAATGAATATCCCTTGTGGAACTTGTTTCACTTGAAGTCCTAGAAAGAAGTTGATCTCTCTATTCATGCTCATTTGGAACTTGTTGGTCATGAGCTTAGCAAATTCATTCACCATTCCTTGATCAGTTGATTCGAAGATGATATTATCTACATATATTTGTACAAGCATAAGGTGATCACCATTTGCTTTTCTAAATAAAGTGGGATCAATCACTCCTCTTTTGTATCCGGATGAGACAAGAAATTCAGAGAGAGTCTCGTACCACGCTCTTGGGGCTTGCTTCAGACCGTAGACTGCTTTTTCAAGTTTGTAGCAGTGGTATGGAAATTCAATACTTTCAAAGCCTGGAGGTTGCTGAAGATAAACCTCTTCTTTTAATTCCCCATTGAGAAAGGCACTCTTTACATCTATTTGGTGTACCTTGATGTTTTTGTAGGCTGCGTATGCTAAGAAGATTCGGATGGCTTCCATTCGTGCCACCGGGGCATACGTTTCATCATAGTCAATACCTTCAAGTTGACTATAGCCCTTTGCAACTAGCCTTGCCTTGTTTCTGACTACCGCACCAGATTCATCCAGTTTGTTTTTGAATACCCATCTAGTACCAACAATTGTATGACCTTACGGCTTCGGGATGAGCTGCCATACCTTGTTTCTTTTGAATTCTTCTAGCTCTTCTTGCATTGCGGATATCCAGTCAGGTTCTAGTAATGATTCTTTGATCGTTCAGGGCTCAACCGAGGACATAAATGCTGCGTAGTGACAGTGATCAGATAAGTCCTTGGAAGATCGAGTCTGGATACCTGCGGATGGGTTGCCAATGATTTGTCCTGGTGGGTGATCCTTCGTCCATACATGTAGACGGGGTTGCAGATGATCAGCAGCTGCTGTAGAGGGAATGTCTTCGATATCAGAAGACTCTGCGGTTGGAGATGGCAGTTCCCCCTGGATTTGAGAACATCCTGCGGAATCATCTTGGATTGTTGGAGCGAGAATGGAATTTTCTTGAGCAGTTGGAAGAGGTTCCCCCTGGATTGCTGATGGGAGTTCCTCTGGAACCTGAGAAGGTTCCCCCTGGATTGCGGATGGGAGTGTGATAATCCTTGAGTCTGTTCTTGTGTCAATGTTCTCTATGTTTTCATCATCCGAATCCGAAGATACGTTTGATGGTAATGATTCTCTGCGGATAGGAACTTGAGCTACATCAAGTACTGGAACCTCGATGGTTGTTGCTTGATCCGGAGTAGAGATTTCCCCCTCAACCGGCGAGGTGGAAGTATTGAGAGATGCTACTTCGGATAGTGATGGCCCAGATACATCTACGTGCTGTTGTTGAGCTTCCGGAGACACAAGAACTTCGGATAGTTTCGTTGTTTCAACAGGGTCAAAGAGATCGTCATAGTTTACTTCAACTAGATTTAATGGACCCGAAGAGGCAGGAATATCACTTTCCAGGATTGCTGTGGTTTCAGTGGACGGAGGGGTGTTGCGGATGTGAAAGTCATCAAATTTCACATCGAAGCTTTCAATGATTAGTCTTGTGTGTCTAATGAGAACCCTGTAAGCAACTTTGTTTGTGGAATAGCCAAGGAAGATGCCTTCATCATACTTCGGTGCAAACTTGTTAAGATGATCTTTGTTGTTGATCACAAAACATCTACACCCAAAGATATGAAAGAAGCAGACATTTGGCTTGCGGTTGTTAAGGCCCTCATACGGTGTTTTATTGAGACTTTTGCACACAACGCTTCGGTTCTGTACAGAGCATGTGGTAGCTACTGCTTCAGCCCAGAAGTAGAGAGGAAGGTGTGCAAAGTTGAGCATGGATCTGGCTGCTTCTAATAGAGTGCGGTTCCTTCTCTCTACTACCCCATTTTGCTGCGGTGTGTAGGGAGCTGAGAAGTTGTGAGTGATGCCCTTGGACACCAAGAAATTGTTGAGGAGATGATTAGTAAACTCGGTTCCATTATCACTGCGG